>NC_091822.1:116319107-116994107 GCF_038994185.2 Dermacentor albipictus | reverse complement strand
GACGGCACATTACAGTCCCCGTAGGCGTCGAAGTCTCTACAATGAAATTATTTTTGAACAGCTCTGATAGTGCCCACGCAACAATGGTTGCTTTTATACTGTCAAATGCTCATATTATGCGGCCTAAAGCTCATGGCACGGTGAGAAAACGCGCGCGCGGAGAAATCGAAACAGTGCGCGGACAAGCATGCAGACGCGCAGTCGGACGCTGCGAATCTGCGCGATCGCTGCATTGAGGCTTCGTTCTATTACGCTCCATTTAGTTATACAAACACTATAAGAACATATTTCACATAGTTTGCTCTCGGCGTTTACCCACCTTTCACGCTAGAAGCCGGTTCGGGAGACTCCATCGCGGCAACCGCGCGCAGTGGCGTTCACTGTACGTATTCGGTAAAGAGATAGCGTCTGTAAACGATTGTGTGCTTTCAGTTTGCCCAAGATTATTATTTAGACACTAAGAAACTTCTCTCGTTTCGAAAGTACTTACAAAAATGTCCGGGAGAGCTCGCGCGTGGTGTTTTCAGTGACCGCTGACAGCAAATCCTATGAGGAGCGTGCCACGTGATCCCTCATACTACGCCAGCGAGGCGCTTCCGATAGATGGCGACTCCGTAACTCCTCGCCGCCAATAGCTGTTCTTGTATAAAAACGCAGAAAAAACTAAGTTAACGGAAGAAAAAATGTGCAAAAACTATCGACGATCATTGTAAATGAAAGTAAAGAAATCGAATGATTTTAGAAACAAAAGAACACTCTTGTGCAAGTATCATTGAAGTTGTGACATTTAGGCAGCGTCTGTTGTTCTATTAATTAATTCTGTAGAGAACGAATCTTATACGTAGTCTCCTTATAGGGTTGGCTACGTGACTATACATATGCATTTGTCATATATGCATTCCCTGCAGCTGCGGGTTCGCCAGCATGGAAATCGACTGGCATTCTCCTCTCGCTGTACCGAAGCCTTCTCCCGCAGCCGCCACGGGGTGAGGCGACTGTGGTATGAGTGGAGGGTGATTTTTTCGAGTGCTTCGCCTCAACAAGCGAACCTCCAGACGCTCCGAGGCTCTGGCATTACAGCACGCGCGTCTGAGAGAGTTATATTAGCTGACGTTCGGCGAAGCACGTGCCCCAAAAGTCGGCTATGCGAGAGCATGTACCTCATACATAAGCGCTTTCTTATAGGCGGTGAATGTCCGACTGCCCCCCATGCACCAAACACCGAACACGAAATGAACAAAAGGTCGAAGAAAACTCTACGCTTTAAAAATATCTAATATCAAAACTGAACGGGAGTCAAGCATCAAGAGAGCTGCTGTTGGTGACGTCACTGCTCATATTAAATCAGGGACATGCTGAAAATAGCACTTTGCTAGTTGGGCTATTTCGGGACAATGTGCTCAATCACAACGAATTCTAAGCGTTTTTAATGGGTGGCTCTGTGGGGAATAAAATTTATGGAACGTTGGAAGGCTTCATGAGGTCTCGGCCAAGACTGTTGCTCCGGCCGCTAAACTCACCAAGTCGCTTGTAGCAAGACGAATACTTCGCATGGTGTTTAGAGAAAGCTTTGCAAGATATCTCTGCAAGCGCTGCGGCTTCCAGGCTCACGTAATGAGCAGCAGAGGCTCAAAGTGCTGCGAAATACCATGAGAGTGATAGTAGAACCTTTATTGGATTCTTGACCCCTGTTGAGGGCTACTTGGTGATGTGTCGATGGCGATAACTAAGTGAATTCGAGGACGAGGGGTGTGAAGTTGATCGCGTAGCCCCTGTGCTTTGTGCATACCACACCGTGCGACATGGTGTGGTTCGAGCGAAATGGATAATGTACTTCAAGCTACAAACAATCACTGTTTCTTATCCTGCACAACAGCGCCCTGGGGCATAGCCCGAACAGAAATATAAAGACAGGTTCTCGATATAAAATCAAGCAGCGGTTGGTACCATTGAGGCGCTACAGCTGCAACATCAGCGGGACGCGCCTTATGACGCCAGAATTGCGAGCATGGCGTACTTACCTGGGTGAATAGGGAGCATTACCCCCTCCTCTCACACATTGTCTAATCTAGAGGGGGGCGAAGCTGGCCACTTGCCCCCCTCCACTTTTGAAAGCGGGCATTTAGAGCGGACGCACGCCCGCACACACACGCACGCACACACACACACACACACACACACACACACACACACACACACACACACACACACACACACACACACACACACACACACACACACACACACACACACACACACACACACACACACCATAAAATGCGTCACCCTTCGCGCGAAACTGCCGACTTCTTGGCGTTCTTTGGTAAGGTTTTACACGATCTGGAAAAAAAATGATTGCTCACAGCAAACAATCCGTTAACAACCACAATTAAATGGGTTATTTTCGGCAATTTCTCTCCCTATAATCACTTATTCTTGTGTTCTTGATATCAACTAACTTTTCTTTTTCAGGACGGCGTGGAAATCCCGGTGAGTGGTGGTTGAATTATTGTATATATACTCGCATTTCTATTACTTCACATCATAGAAAAGTAAAAAAAAAGTATTATTGTTTTTATTGTCACTAAAACAGTCAATTTTTTATTGATTATTTAGGAGGATATATTTGGAACCCCACTGGCACACTCTTCTGCCATCCAGCTTTCCTTTACCCATTGAGTCACAAGGAACGCGATTTCACATCAGAATAACTACGTTACCCAATGACTACATAGAAAGGAATGATGCTTTCTTTTCTTTACAGACATGGTTTCCGTTATGCTGCGAAGCTTGTAAATAGCGCTGCGTATTAATGTAACCCGGTAATGTACATGGAGCCCATCGCATCGCAATGTACCTACATGCCATGCTAATGCATAATTAAATGACTACGTATTTATGAGGTACGCTTGGGATACAACGTAATGTGATCTTCGGCGATATGAAGTGTGGTGTCCGCATTACTCTTCTCTATAGCTCAAGTAGGAGAGAAGTTTTATGCTAAATTCTTTTATGTCAGTGATGGCACCGTTCACCTGAAGGGAGTTGCTATCGAGTAAAGAGTCCCTGACACATTCATACTGGAAAATAGTAATGGAGGGAAAAGTAGGACAAAATAAAAGGATTGTTTTTACAGCGACGCTGTATATGATTAGGACCACGGGATTTCTTTCTCTTCACAGCCTGAAACTGAACCAATCACATAGGGAGGTGCACGCCGCGTGCTCCGCTGGGTTTCTTGCAGTGCCACCAGATGGCGCTCGTCCCTGCACATCCGCGGTAGTGGCAGTGCCGGGTATGCGGGGAAAAGAAAAAAAAAAGAAACCACGAAGCTAACCTTCGCGGATACCGTCCGACGCAAGCGTTTCCCGGTAAAGATTGCCGTTGCATAAGCGGCGCCCACCGCGAAGCGGCAACTGTAGCATACGAAGCAGGAAGTTTGGTAAAGACACTTTCATAAGCAAAAGAAGAAGCCGCTTAGCAACTGATTTCATTGGGGTTGTGATAGCGATATGGAAAGGCCACGAATAGTAAGGACTCTAACAGAGGAGGGTGCAACGATGAGGAATAATGGGAACAACAACGTCAACATGCACAACGGCGCCCTGCTCAGGCTAGGCTTGACGTAGCGGTTCCTGCCCAAGGCAAGCCATTCACAGGTACGATGCCTGAAGAGCAGCGCGACTACAATGAGCGACGCCAGGAACAGCAACGGCAATGTGCCCACGGCGTCGTGTTCAGTTCGGCAAGAACCAGTTCAAGGATACGTCCCATTGGTCTATTGGATCAGGTTGTACTACAGCTTCGCTCGCTAATAACCACATTCACAACGTGGACTGGAGCCCATTTTGTTTGTCCGTGTTCTTCGTCTGGTGCCATTTTTTCAGAAATAATCCAATCCATACAAGACCGGCAAGGCTCGATTCAAGATCCCCTATCTCGTTAAGAAACGAGGCCGGGACCGACAGAAGGCAGCAGCGGAGGCCGCCCTCGAGCTACAGTAGCAGAACTACGACGAACAGTTCCAACCTGCTCACCGCTCCCGCTCTCGACGCCTGGCGTGGTCTTGCTCGGCAGCGGTGTTTCGATTTTGCCAGCAGAGCCCGTTCCGGAGCCGGGCGCGCAGCAGAAGCCCGGACCGAGCCGCGGCCGTTCGAACTCGCGGCGCCCGAAGCAAGCCGGCCGCCAGGGGCCAGACTTACCTGACAAGGTGAGCTGGGCAGATGCGGTTTAGGGCTCGCTGAGACGCGGGGCTAAGGAAGCTACTTCCTCAGAACCTAGCAATAAGGGGGACCCTTGAGATACGGCATTAGAAGCAGTACAGCGCGAAAACCCGCTGTGTCGCATGGTCGTGCAGCAGTTAACCCAAGAAATCCGCGAGATTAGGCAGTTGATGGCCCAGCCATCTATACCTAAGCCTACTTCCGTCTCCGCTCCCCTCACGAACGGTAACGACAGTGTGGCGCCGCCCGCAAAGAAACGCGCGACGGCCATCTCTGAGTCGCAACACCTCAACAAGCTCGAATCCGCAGTAATTGATGGACGCAAAGCGCATGTCCCCATAAATTACTGGCGGAAAGATCAAGAAAAAGTGAGGAATCTGCTCTCTGAAATTCAAACGGCGATCCGCCACATCAGCGTTGCGGTCAATAACCTCACTGCTGGCACAAACAGGGTTGGAACCCGTATTGACAGAATAGAGCCTCACATAGTCCTTCGCCCAGGCATGCGAATGGCGCACACCATGGACCCTACAGTCATTCACACTAGCACTATCTCAGGTAACGTACACGTACAGCACCACGATGGCCAGCCCCACTAACAAGCTCGTGTCATGGAAGTGGAACTGTCGAAGCTTCACTAAGAAGCAACCACTGCTGCAATAATATGTCCGACACACGCAGCCCAAGCCAGACTTTATAATGATACAGGAAACAGTAGGCACCATACCAAAGCTTCAAGGTTACACTGCACACGCCTCGCCGACTCTCGTGGATCGTAGACTCGCAATTTTAATGCGGAAAGGGATCGTAATTCAAGAACACACTGGAACACATACTCGTAGAGCTCCTTCTCAATAGGACACTCAAGCACAATGTATTTCTCCTCAACATATATAGTAATCAGGCTCGCTCGTGGCCTCGTTTCCTCTCTCTGCTTCGGGGGTTGTTTGCCTTGGCAGGCGCACAACCGCTTCTGATGGGGGCAGACTTTAACGTCCCGAACGAGGCCTGGGGTTATGGCTACGGTACAGCCAAAGGCCGAGGCCTGTGGTAGGGCCTGCATGATGCAGAATTACCTCTTATTACCAATCCAACGGCGCGGACCCGCAGGGGCAGGTCAACGGTACGAGACATGACGCCGGGCCTGACGGCTCTCCGAAACATCTCTCAAGGAACGTGGTGCAATACATTTGATCATCTCGGTAGTGACCCTATGATCATGGGAACACGAATTCCTCCGGTGGATACGCCCCCTCCTCGTAAGCTATTCAAATGGATTGACTGGGACAAGTTCCGAAAGCAGCGAGTCAAAAAGAGAGGTGAAATCGAGGCATAGATGGAGACGCTTAATGGCGACGTGAGCAGGGCGACGCAGACGGTCAAATCCGAAGTCCAGGTTGACAAGTTCCAGCTAGTCCAGCTGACTAGCCCACCTTTGGAAAGCCAAAACATCGCTACATGCAATATGGAATAAGCGACGCACAATTGCACAACGGACACATTCGTAAGAAGATCCGACAGATCAATCACCAGTTTCAAGAGCATTGCCGGACGTTAAGCCGCGAACAGTAGTAGGACATCTGCAGCGCAGTCGACAGGCAGCTGCACTGCACAACAGCAGCACGTGGCGTCTCCTTCGTCACCTCTTGGGGGAAACACATAGCAAGTCTGCTCAGAGTGCCAACCTGCAGCGCCTTTTGCACAAGGAACAGGCTACCACGAGTGGTGAACAGATCGTGTCATGCCTGCTAGGAAGTACTTCCCTCGGCGACCTGATGTTCAGCACGGAGATTACACCGGCGAGACAAATGCGACACTGGATGAAGAATTTCATGAGTCAAAGTTCTGCGCAGCTCTCCATGACCTTAATGGCAAATCAGCACCTGGTCCCGACAAGCTTACGAACAAGACTATAAAATCACGATTATGCCTAGATCAGAGCTTTTGCGCCACACGTCAACAAATGCTGGCGAGTGGGTCACACTACAGAGGTGCGGAAACGCTCTAAGACACTCCTAAACCGAAGCCAGGCAAGGCGTCCAACCTCGATTATTTGCGGCCCACTTCACTCACATCCTGCGTTGGCAATGGTATGGAGCATGAGTTACTCACCTGTATCAGCAATCAGCATCCACCGCGAGGATAGTGGAGCCAACGCACCCGCCCCCCCCCCCTTCCCCGCCCCCCGGCCACTATGGTGGGCTCCTGGCCAAGCCTATCCATTCAAGACGTCATGCTCCAGCTCTAGTGCCAGATTAGGAACGACCCAACTAGCGGCAATCGGGCCATCGTCGGCCTAGATCTAGAAAAAATATTCGACAATGTTGCCGATGCAGCAACCCTAAGCCGAATGAACGAGTTCAAGAACACGGACGAGCGAAGCTACAACTACAGCAGAGACTTTCTGTCACGCCGCACAGTCCCCCTCGCATCAACAGCATGACAACCGACGAGCGTGCACTAGAAAGCACCGGTATTCAAGGGTCGGTAATATCACCGCTCTTTTTCTACCTCGTTATGCTGTTTCTCCCCACCTACCTCTACTATAATGACGGCCTCCATCACACCTTATATGCAGACGACATCATCCTGTGGGTCGACAAGGGCAGTGACGGTCAGATAGAATGCACGTTACAAGCAGCGGTCTCTGCAGTAGAAACCTACCTCCAAGGCACAGGTCTCCGGCTATCTCCACTCAAATTGGAGCTCCTGCTCTACCGCCCGCACCGCCGGCCCAAGCCTACCGGCGAATCGCTCCAAAGTGAGGAAATGCTTCTGTATACGCAATATGGTTCCTGTATTCCCCAAGTCCCGAAGATACGCATCCCCGGCGTGCATATAGCAGCCAACGGGTCAAACGCAGAAGTTATCCGCAAGATCAGAGACAAGGTTCAAGCGGCTACTCGCCTGATCAAAAGCACTACAGACAAGCACAGATGCACGAAGGAGGACGGCGTCAAGCGCCTCATACACTCCTTCGCAATCAGTCACGTTAGTTGTGTGGCTGTCTTCAACAAGTGGAATGTCACCGAAAGGGAGTAACTCGACACCCTTATACGCAAGACTTTCAAAAGCGCCCTTGGCTTACCGGAGTCCGCGAGAACTGTGTCTGCTACAGCTGCTGGTATACAACACGCTTCAGCAAATCGTGGATGCGCAAAGAGCCTCGCAATTCGAACGCATGTCCCTGGCAGCAGCGGGTTGGTACATCCTACAGAAACTCGGCTTCAGTTAACACGTCCAACACATTGACAAAAAGAGCATTACATCCAACATCAGCGACACGCTGATCGCCGCCCCTATCCCTCGAAACATGCGCACTAACATGGCGGGGGCCGACACCAGGCTCATGCCAAGGCTCTGCTGCGCACCTTTTGTGGGAAGAGGGCTACGCGCTCTATAGACGCGGCAGAATAAAGACAAGAACACCGGTTCACGGCGGTAGTCGTAGACGTTTACTCTCGGCTCACGCACGCGTGTAGTGTCAGCACGGAATACCCACAAACCTCGGAAGTTGTTGCGATTGCGCTTACGCTTACCGAACCCCTCTGCGTGGTAGCTCTTAGCGACTAAGAACCCGCAGTTCCTAACTACGCGCGGAGGCGCATTTCCTCCGAAGCTTTCCAGATCACTGAGATCATGTTGTTCCCAGCGCGCGCCGTCTCCCCCCCGACGAGGGCCCCCTTAGCCTGAACTATGCAGCACACCGCTGTGCGCGAAAAATGACCCGCCGCGAAGAGTCGGAGGCCCCCGCTTCGAGTTCGGACCTCGTGGTGCGAAACACGCGAGAACGCTTAGTCAGGCACAACATAACCAAGCACTACCAGTTAGGCCGGGGGATAATGCTCCCACCTGAAACATCCCAAACTGAAACGTCGCAAGTTAGTCGTCTGGCGACAACAGCAGACACCCACCTTCCTCAGTCCGGTGCGATTGCGGCACATTTTCCTAGCGCAATACTCGAGTGCTATTTGGAAGTTATGTCAGGCAATTAGAGCGCCGCTCTCGCACGTGTTGTGGGGGTGTCATGCTATAGCAGCTGAAGTGGCAGCAGCTCTGGAGGCCCTTGCGTCGAAGTGGGCCGCCGCTCTGCGCAGCTCCAACATCAAGACACAAGAGTTGGCATTCCAGCGGGCAAGAGAGGCGGTGACAAGGCAAGGCCTCGAAGAGCCCCCATGGGAGACCTTAGCCCGGGCCGTTAATATTTGCCGGATTTTCTGCAAAGTTCTTTCTATCAATCCATCAATACCAACTTACCAAACTACCAATTATTCGCTAAGTCATTCGGGTGAAATATTACTCACCGATATAACTTACAATTTTGACTCGATAGGCACAATAACCCATAGGAGTTATCAGGTGCCTTCGTACAGCACAAAGTTGAAAGCAGTCACTGAATGGAAACCTTGTAACGTGGTAGCGTTAAGGAGCCCGCTTCGTGGAAAATCCGGCGCCCGGCGTCCGACGTCAGACGTCATCTGGACAAGCATTAATTTCGAACCAAATCCAAAACTACGCATACCCAACCGCTTCTTTACCACCAAAGTTGCTCATACCTTGTCTTTTATTCATGACAAAGTTATGCCTCGGAATTTGGAGAATGGCAGCTCACAAACAAACCTAATAAAAAAAAAACACAGCGCATGTCCTTTATGTTAGTTCTTCTCAGACACAAATATTAAAAGTGCGAAATAATAACAGGACATCGATCCACGCAAGAGGCCGCGTTGTTACCATAAAGCTAGCCTTCGTGCATAGCATTCACAGGCAGCGTTTCCCGGTAAACTTTACGGTTACATAAGCTGCAGTTGCCGGGACGCATGAAAAGCAATAAGCGGTCTATGAACGCTATTGCGTTCCACTTTTAAAGGCGAAGCCTTAAGCGTCCTTCAACTTTTTTTCTTTTTCCTGCAATGACGCGAGACACTGCCTCATAACTGACTTGTCAGCATGGCTGTATTCGTTTCGATTAATGCAGCGACTGAGCGTTGATATCGTTACCGGCACGTCAAAAGACCGGCAGCGAACCGGAAATGAAGCGAAAACGGGAAGAAACCACTGTTATTGCTTGAGTCGGAACTGAACCGGAACGTTAAGATTTGTTTTCACATTGCAGCGAAACAGAAAAAAAATACCATTACTGTTTTCGCTTAACCTGGGCCGGCTGTTCTGAAGCTTTCCGTTCTAGCACTTCAACGTCTGCACTTGTGGCTCGACAATGCTGCCTCATTTTGTAAGCGCACACGAGCTTAGAAATTCCAGCACCATTGGCATTGTTTTCAACGTGTAGTGTAGCAGGCCATGTTAGCGATACGTTCGCGAACACTTAGGATTGATACCCAGCAAATATTTTGTCAATAAGGGCTTCCTAGCTTCTACACTGGCATATTAACTTAATCGGGCTCAATATAAAAGACGTATTGCTTCTGACATTTTGCTCTCGGAAAGTTATTTTTAGACTGACGCTTTCTACCCGCACTATTCGTATTGTTGAAAGTATTTCTAATAATCGGTCACGAGTTCCCTTCTCGCTGCTGGGTTAAAGTCGGGGGATGAAGGGGAGAAGAAAGAATAACAAGGTTGAGACTAGCTAAAATTGTGTAAAATTGTCTCCTAGAGGTATTTGAAGTCGTATCCTAGAGGCAATCTAGGAGAGAATCACGGATTGTTCTTTTTTTTCCGATGTAGCTCCCCTCGTGGCGTTCTTTATTACTGGATGCTTGCGGGAAGCGATGGTTGTGGTCAGCCTGTTCATAACTTATTAAGGCGCTGAGTACACAACTGTGTACGCTGAGATAGTGCATCAACAACAAAGGGGTTGCTGACTGAAAGGGTATTTATGATGTGTCGATTACATCTTGAAACACTTATGATAGGAATAGTGCTGCAAGTTTGATTAACATGTGCAAAATGTTTTAGTAGCACGAGTGGAAAGGTTGATGGTTGGGTGTTTTTGCTAGATGTCAGTATTATATAATTATTTATTGATTTTACCCCCCGTTGCGGTTTAGCGGCTTTGGTGTAGTCGCTGCTAAGCATGTGGTCACGGGATCGACTCTCAACCGTGGCGGCTGCGTTTCGATAGGGGCGAAATGCAACATTGAGCATGTCCTGTGGATTGGTGGCAGGTTAGTGATACCCAGGTGGCAAAAATTAATCCGGAATCCCGCATTATGGCATGCCTCATAATCACAGAATCCATGCATTCATTTATTCATTCTGAAGTTTTTTCAATCCCTCAATACAATACAATACATTAATACATCCCAATGTAATACATTACAACAGATCAATAAAAATACACAAAAAGTGAGACCAGCCATACTGTACATGAATAATAAATAGGCGGCGAAGTCAAATAATTATACTGATAAGAAGTCAACAAATCACTCAAACAAAAACGAGAAAATACATGCCGTTGCTAAACAGCTTATTCCAAGAGTACCATAAACAATTCTAACCTGGGTTGAGCAACAATGATTTCGTCTAAAGGAAATCATTCTCGCACTGCTTGTGGGAAAATAGGAAAAGCGAAATACGCTGTGGTTCGTTCAACCTGTGCACTTCAGCTCGACTAGACAACGTGTCGAGGCCAGTGCGTTGTAGAAATTTGGTTGTGGAGTCTGTACGCTTGTAACGGTTGAAGATAAACCATACAGCTTTCCTTTGTACCCTTTCAAGCGAAAGAATATTGTTCTTTGGGTCGGGAACACATGCAACTTTGGCATATTTCAGCAGGATAAGACTGACGTGACCAAGAAGCTGTGTATCTAAGTAGAACCTGTGAAACACGACATCTAGGTATTCATACCTAGCGAATGTTCAAGAAAGAGCAACATAATCAATGCCTTTTGTAGCTACTTTTTGCACATGTGCATTCCATCTGAGAACAATCGCAGCCTATTGCGACACTCCGGTATCTATAGTGTTTTTTTATGGGGTTTTACGTGCCAAAACCACTTTCTGATTATGAGGCACGCCGTAGTGGAGGGCCCCGGATATTTTGACCACCTGGGTTTTTTTAACGTGCACCTAAATCTAAATACACGGGTGTTTTCGCATTTCGCCCCCATCGAAATGCGGCCGCTGTGGCCGGGATTTGATCCCGTGACCTCGTGCTCAGCAGCCAGAATATAACGAAGAGCAATTTCAACTTTAACTTTTTTTTATTTATTTATTTATTTAGGAATACTGTAGCCCTCACTTGAGGGCCATTACAGGAGAGGAAAAGAATAAAAAATTTACATTTCAACATTGACAATACAACATTATACATCATTGTCAAACACAAATTACAGGCAGGATGAACAAATATACACAGAATAACAGTAAGCATGTTCAAGTCTCAATGATCCCGTTGATTGTAATACAAGTCTAATAGACTACAAAATTCGTTAACATTTTGTGCTGTAACAGTGCAATCCGGAAGGCCATTCCATATAGTAATAGACGAAGGAAAGAACGAGTATTCGAAACCATCAAGGCGTGTTTTATAAGGTTGTACACTAGCACTGTGGTTTAAACGCGCACTGTGTTTTAAAGGGGGGCGAATGTATGTTTCTTTGTTTATTCTTATTTGATTTCTGGCTATCTGGAAAAATAATTTCATTCGTTGTTTTTCTCGTCGTGTTTCTAGCAGTTCCAAGTCACAGCATTTCAACATGTGTGTTACAGAATCGGCTCTCCGATAACGCGAACAAATAAAACGTACCGCGGTTCTCTGAATTTTTTCGAGTTTATCTCGCAAGTAGAGTTGGTGAGGGCTCCAAACTGGGGAGGCGTACTCCAAAACCGGGCGAACAAATGTTTTGTACGCAATGAGCTTCAAATGTGTTGGTGCATGCTGCAACTTTTTTCTCAAGAAGAACAGTTTCCTGTAAGCCCTAGAGCAGACCTCCTCCACTTGGAGGCGCCAGCACAAGTCATGATTAATGATCACCCCTAAGTACCTGAAGCTACGTACATTCAACAAAGAGTTATCACCAATTTTATAGTCAAAGGAAGGCACAGTTTTCTTTCTTGTTATATGAGCAAACGTCGATTTCGAATAATTTATTTCCATTCCCCATTTTATGCACCAGTCATGTAAACCTTGGAGACACCGATTAATTTTCCTTTGGTCGGTTGTATCTGCCACAGTTGTATAAAGCAAACAATCGTCGGCGAAAAGTTTCATTTTAACAGGTGATTCCAGAACACTTTAAATGTCATTGATGTAAATCAAGAACAATAGCGGCCCCAATACCGACCCTTGTGGAACCCCAGACAATACTTCTAGTGGATTAGACATGATGTTTTCAATCCGGACGGATTGTACACGACCTCTCAAATAGGATGCAATCCAGTTCACAATGTCTGGAGCAATACCTGCGTTCTGGATTTTAAAAAGCAATTTACCATGCGGTACCTTATCAAAGGCCTTTGCGAAATCTATGCAGATGACGTCAATTTGTTCGCAGGCATCCAAAGCTAGATAAAAATCATGAACCGTCTCAATGAGTTGCGATATAGTGGATAATCCGCTTCGAAATCCATGTTGTGACGAAAAGAAAAAGTTATTGGCTTCAAGAAAAAGAACGATATGCTTTGCTACTGCATGCTCTATAAGCTTACAAGTCACAGAAGTAAGCGATATGGGACGATAGTTGCTAACTTGATTTCGACTGCCGGATTTAAAAACCGGAATCACAACACCGCTACGCCAATCTTGAGGTAGTGAACTGGTTTCCAAGGATTTTCTAAAGATTATGGTTAAGTAGAATGACATCCATTCGGCATATCGCCGTAAAAATTCACTTGGGATCCCGTCTGGCCCGCTTGCTTTCTTGGCATCAAGCGTAAGCAATTGCTGAAATATGCCAGCCTGCGTGATTTCTAGTGGGCGCATTGCGCAGGCGCCCAATTCACTGCGCTCATTGTTTCCTTGCTCTGTTCTCGTCTTCGTAAATACTGATTGGAAAAATACGTTGAAGCAGTCTGCTATTTGCGTTTTTTCCGTGATCATTTGAGATCCGCTTTTTATCTGGTGTATCTCTTCTTTTTTATCCCTTAAGTGCATCCAAAACTTCTGTGGCGAAGATCTTAGGAACCCAGGAAGCGTTATGTTAAAGTACTTTTCCTTAGATTCCCGTAACGCTAATTTTAGTTGAGCACGCAAATTGGACACCTGGGCTGGGTTTTGTTTATTTTTGTGTAATCGTTTTATTCTGCGTTTTAAGTGTATTATGTCCCGAGTTATCCATGGGCTATGCTGCTTTGTTTTTTTCATGCGGGTAGGAATAAATTTATCTACGCAATGCTTGACGATTCCCTTGAAACGTTGCCACAATTCTTCTACAGATTCACTAGATGACGCAAGTTCAAATTCACTAAATGATAGACTTAAGTTATCTACTATTGTTGTATCGTCTGCCCGTGCGTAGTCTTTTACAAGTTTAAAAGCAGGTAACCGCCGGCGACTGGGTATATCGATTGGTATATCGACAGATATCATTTTGTGGTCCGATATTCCTGGTTCGACTGACACACTATTAGCAGCTATTTTGCAAGATAGGAACACAAGGTCTAACAATGACTTAGAATATAAAGTTTCTCGTGTATTTTCTTCAACAATTTGCCGTAAGTTATGATAAATCATAATTTCCAGTAGTTTTTCAGCACTCGAAACTTCCGTATGTCCAGGCGAGAGAGTTTTCCAGTTTATGTGGGGTAAATTAAAATCTCCAGTCATTATTAGCCTTGTATTATTATTCAACTGGGTGCACAAAAAAGCGTTTAATTCGTCCAGGAACTCAGGCGTGGTAGCAGGGGCCCTGTATATGCCTCCCACTACGAACGCAACACCATTTAATAGGATTTTGCACCACACTGCTTCTGAAAGACTACAGTCTATTCTTTCTGCCCTAACTGATGATTTCACAGCTACAGCTACGCCCCCACCTCTTGAGCCCCTATCCCATCGGAATATTTTATACCCTGGAGGAACAACACAGTCATTGGGAACTAAACTATTCAACCACGTCTCTGTAATAATAACTACGTGTGGATTATGAGAGAGTAATATAGATTCAAGTTCTGTGGTCTTATTTGCAATACTCCGTGCATTCAACAAAAGAAGACGTAGCTATGCGTGCTGCTTAGAATTAGAAGCGCCCTCCGAAGCAGTAGCTGCAGAGAAGCAGTGCAATTTTCGGGCAGCTTGGTCCCTGCTTTGCACCATCTCCCGACGCTGTCCTCGTGCTTCGTCCCAAATGTACCATTTGTCTTTTATTTTCAGTTTTTCATGGATCAGTGAAACCTTCACCCCATTAACTCTTTCCGAAGCGGCACTTTCCCATAACTTCTTTCGAATTTCCACCGTTTCTGGTGCATAGTCATTACTGACTGAGTAGGCGGATCCCTTCAATTTGTAGCAGTTTTTCATCACGTGCTCCTTTTCCTTATAGTCATAGAATCGCATGATAACCGGCCTCCTTTTTCCGTCTTTAATCCTGCCTAGGCGATGCATTCTTTCTATCGTCTTTACCTCGATGCCCAATTTGTCCTGAAATACCTCTTCCATGACTACTTTTTTCAAATCACTGTCTGTTTCAGAGGCACTTTCTTCGACACCAAAAATGAGAATATTGTTGCGTCTGCTCCTGTTTTCGTATTCGACCAGTTTCTTGGCTTGTAACCGCACGGTATCCTCAAGAGAATCTATTCTGGTTTTTATTTCCTGGATACCATCAAGTGCACTGGATAGTTGGTTTATCTTTGCATTCAGTTCGCAAATTTGAACCTTGATGTCATTCAAACCACTATCAGCCGCAGTCTGGTTATCTAGTATCATCTGCAATAGCTGGGCGGTTGTTGGCCCAGGGTTTTCTTCAATATCACCCGACATTATAAGCAGTAGCAACATCGACCAACAATCGGCAACACTCCGCCAAAATCTACGAGGGCACGGCAGAACTAACAGAAAACGGTTGTCGCTACGGAAACATGGAACTTCATATTGAAAACGAACCTGCAAAAGCAGCAGCAGCGGCTTAGACATGCTGTCCACAGGCTGGGTGCCGTGCCCTCTGAAGTGGCCCGTGTCTCGATGGTCCTTTAATACTGTTGGTGCCGATGACGTCACTCCACGAGGCAGGTGATCCACCAATGCGTAGGCAGTGATTCTGTCGGCGAGATGATGTGGCAAGTGTGGCGTCCGGTCGGTATCGCTTGATGAAGCCAGAGCGGAAAAACACGGCAGGACCTGCAAAAGCAGCAGCAGCGGCTTAGACATGCTGTCCACAGGCTGGGTGCCGTGCCCTCTGTCAGGCTTCCTTTTATCTAAGGTACACTGTGTATTGTAGTCTTGTGTGACTTTTGTGCTCGATCTCTGACAATTTCTTTCGGCTTCTTTAGCATGAAAACTAACATATTTTCTCTTATTACCCCACACTTGCACATTTTAACGTTATTTTTCTGCAATAAGTGGCTACATGGCTTTTTGCCATGAAAACACAGCACTTGCCCTTGAAATAGAGAATAATGTCGTCGCTGGTTATGACAAAACCACGTGACGCCTCCACTACTTGAGAAATTTGCAGTTATCAAAAAAGAAAGGAGTCTAGCTTCAAGAATGAGCAGTTGGCATTCGGTGAAATAAATGCGTCATTGAGGTTACCTCGGTATGCTTTGTCTAGGTAGCATGTGAGAAAGGAATGCTCTCGTCAAATCAACCAAATAGCTGAAGTGCCGATGCTCTTTTCGGAAGCGTTGCGGTAATGGTGCATACATCCAACAAACGCGGTGAGCCGTGAGTTCTGAAAGCATGTGTGGTACAGCAGCCAACGCAAGTCTGCTGGTGGTATTATTGTTACTGTTTGCTCTCTCTTCTCATTCCCATGACTTCCCCATTGCGCGCCGCGGTGGCTTAGCGGTTATGGTGTTGCGCTGTTAAGCACAAGGTCGCAGAATCAAATCCCGGCCATGGCGGCCGCATTTCGTTGGAGCTGAAATGCACGAACGCTCGTGCCCCTTGCTTTGGGTGCACTTCAAAGATGCCTTGGTGGTTAAAATGAACCCGAAGTCCCTCACTACGACTTGTATCAAAATGCATTCGTGGCTCGCTCCTTGGACGTGATTCGTTGCGGCAACATTGTGCATAGACTAATGGCATCACGTCCCTCGAGTTGCTTTTCATGTTGTAATCTGTTCATGCTGTTTTCAAAGACGTAGGTTGAACACAATAAAATTTGCAAGTTACATTTATTTTCCTTGTTTTCCTAGCCTACTTTCCCCGTAATTTCATGGTTGGCGTGTTAGCCTGGCGGCTGGGTCATTCGACATCCCGCTATATATATATAGTAACGAAAACGAGTGGTGAAACATCGAAGACTTTATACAATGTATAGTTACAAACAAGTGACAGGCTTGCGCGGCACGCGCAGCACAGTCACAGCGTAAGCTGGAGAAACGGCTATATAGAAATTCCATTCTCGGCACCACGCACTACAGGTTTTCGTGGGGAAGTATGTTTGCGCCGTTTTCACAAGCACGATTTGAACTGTCCTCCCGGCATCGACAGGGAGCTGCGGCTTGTCCTGCTCCCTGCACAGCGCTGCAAAGAGCAAGACACACGTGTACCGAAGAGTAAACATTTGTATCCACACTACGTAGCGCAGGCGTCGCATCACTTGACCCTTGTCATGGTACGGTACTGTCTATGATGCTGATGATAATGATGACACCTTTTCCGAAACAGGATGGTGACAAATAGTCACGCAGCCTGCTACGTGCAAGATCAGCTACATGCAGCATACAACCACTACTTGCAACTGCTAGATGTCAGGACACCTTGTGGAATATAATGCAATAGCAACGCAAAGTTTTTACGCTTCGACGCTAGGTGGAGCGCATGTCAAATGGCACAATACGATGGTAATGATTTTGCTGATTTAATGGCATCTCGTTCGAAACAAGACAATGAAAAACTGTCACCTAGCCTGCTTGAGTTAATCAGGTATGCCATACATAATTTTTATTACAGAAATATTTGGAGATTTCCATAATCATCAGTACCATCGTCAAGACTTCTTTATCTACCTCGCATCGCTATCTATGCAGCTGCTGCATGTCGGGCCACCTAGTGTAATAATAAGCAACTGCACTGCGAAGACTGCGCATGCAGACCCTACGCGGCGCGAATTTCACATTCCAAGGCAAGTGGCACGATACGATGCTAATGATGAGATTTTATTCGCGTCCTCTTTAAAACACGGTGGTGATATTGTCACCCTACCAGCTTAATTTAATCAGTTGTACAATGCATATTTTTTCTAGCGTCTCCTACATCTCCCTAAACTTTTTTCTTTCTCAAACCTTGTTTAACTGCCTGGTACCTCTGCATGTGCATCTGCTACATGGCGTTCTACCTGGTGTAATAATATGCAAGAGCAATGGTAACCGTCAACGCATCGACGCTAAGCAGTGCGCACGTCACATCGTTAGCAGAGTTACCGTATATCGTTCCGCAGGGAGCCATAAACAGTAATTCTATTCACGCGTCCCCTCGTGCACTAGGGCTCGTTTAGAGGATATTTTTCCGCTGCATGCTAGCAAACGTTGGCGTGGCTCAGAGGTAGAGCAGCTGACTCCCATGCATCGGGCCCGGGTCGGATCCCGGCCGGAACTTGGTCACCATTTTTCTGATTACCTGCGATAGCGGCTACGGAGACCAACGGTAGCGGCGGCTGCGGATACCATCGCCACCCGAAACGCCTGCGAGAATCAACCCCTAAAAGCTTATGCTATAAAAACTACTTCAATGATAGCCAGTTCAGCCGAAAACTCGAGACCCAGGCACGGTTCGTCTGCGTCGGGGCGCCCAGGCGCATCGTAAAAATGAAACGAAGCAATATACGTGTAGCATTATTTCCAGTGGCAGAGGCACCGCCCCGGTGCTTCCAAATATCTATATCAACAATGCTTGAGGCGTGCGACATGAACAACGTCAGTGGAATGCGGGGAAGATGAGGCACTGGCATTGACTGCGGAAATTTCATACGTAACTGTAGTCGCGGCACGTAGAACTCGATATGGGCTCGTGTACGGAGACAGGAGTTTTTTCAACAGCCCAGCATGACGGGTCGGGGACCACGACAATACCAGAGATCGAGGCGAAAATTGCCTCTGTCTTGTCGATCGTACAAATGCCGTTGGTTCTCTTTGGAAGTCAGGAGGTGAGCGTGGGTGATTTCGAGTGCTTGCGCTGCCCTCGCGATGGCTTCATGTGCATATTCGTTGGCCTCTCCTGCGGCGGATGGAAGGAATTTGTCCAGTGGCAATGTTGGCTTTCGGCCGAATCCTGCTTAGCTCCAGCCCGGACATGCAACTCCTATGCATGGAGCAAGCCGAAGAAGTCGCCGTCACGCATCGCCTGGCGGCCATGTCGCCCTCCTGACAAGCCTATGAAAGGTCCCCCCTCTGACGAATGAAGCTGCCTCTCTCTCCCTCTCTCTCTCTACGCCGGAAAGACTAGACATACCTTGCAAGCATGTCAGTAAGGGTGTTAAGGTGATTCAGACGCCCCGCGAAATCACTGATAAGACGTTGTCAGCTTGTGCCCGGTTGAGCAAAACTGCAGAATGTCGGCCATGACCCTCGAAAGGAATGTCCGGCTACCATCAGTGTGCACTTGGCGCGGAGGTTCATGTTGCAAAATTATTTCGTATAAGAAAAATCGGCGACATCTGTGGCGCAGCCTATTAGAAGCGCTCACGTGATTACGTAGAATGTGGCGTAATCTTTCGCCACAAAAGGAAAGGCCAAGGAAGGGATACAGGAAAAGGGCCAAGTAAGTCCAAGAAAATGCACGGCTCAGGTGGGATATCGAGAGCTTGAAGGCATCAGGGGAAGGCATGCCGATGGTGTTCTTCGGTGTTGCCATTTCTCACATGCCGCACTGTATTTCCGGGTGGGGCGGGCAATGCCTGACTAAAAAAAGCGTTGGCGAACCAGGTCGTAAGTGCGTTAGGCGCCGAAGTGACTGATGGCTGGTAATGCGGGAAGTTCGTAGAGAATCGCTGACCGGAGGTTCTTAAAAAATGACGAACAAGTGTTTGACGTAGTAGTTCTGCGGAAATCCGCAAGGTGGATAATCTGTCGGAATACACCATCCCGGAGTGCAAAAAAATGAAGGGACAAATTGGAAGGCTGGGATTCCAAGCGATCATTGAGGGCATGCAAGGTGGCATCACGGTGTGGCTCGTTGGTGACGGCATCCGTGTCAGGTACGGCGGGTGCTTCGTCCACAGGATAACGTGATAAACAGCATGCGTCTTGATGCAGGTGTCCCCGGCTTGTACACTACTGTGTAGGGATATTCTTGTAGCCGCAGAGCCCAGCGACAAGTAGGATCCTTTAGTGACGAAAGCCAGCAGAGTGCATAATGGTCCGTCATTACTGAAAAGTGCATGTCATACAAATACGGGCGGAATTTAGGAACCGTCCATACAAGAACCAGGTATTTGCGCTCTGTAATTGACTTGTTGCGCTTCGCTGTTGTGAGGAGGTGGCTAGCGTAGGCGGTGGTAACACGTTCTTATCCCCGCTGGCGTTAGGCTAAGACGACTCCGATGAAGCGACAACTAGCAACTGTACGGACCTCTATAGAAGAGGACGGGTCAAAATGGGCCAGTATAGGTGCCGTGGTGAGGATGGTGGTGAAGTGGGCAAAGTGGCAGTTTGAGCGGGACCCCAAGTTGACGGCACATCTTTCTTCAGAAGATAAGTGGTCGGGCGACCTTTGCGAAATGTTTCTCGAAACGTCAGAAGTAGGAGTCTGTATACAAAACCTCGGAGGTCTTTGACAGGCTGAAGTATTGGAAAGCGCTTGACAGCATGAATTTTTTTCGGGGCTGGTTGAATACCGGAAGAGCCAAAGGGATGGCCCCGGGCTGTAATCTTCCGGTGACCGATGAATTTAGTTGTAGCCCAGCATTGTGGAAGAGTTGAAGAAAAGCATTATAAGCGCTCAAGGTGTGCCTCGAATGTAGGGGAAATACGAGAACGTCGTTTAAGTAGCATAGACACGTTTGCTATTTGAATCCTTGAAGCAAAGAGTTCATCATACGTTATAACGTTGCTGGGGCATTGTAAAGACCGAACGGCATTAATTGACATAGTCCACCGGGCGTGCTGAGTGCGGTCTTCTTTTGGTCCCTTTCATCCACAGAAATCCGCCAAAAACCAGACTTAAGGACTATTGATGAAACGTAGTTGAAACCGTGGAGGCAATCGAGGGCGGCGTCAATGCTAGGCAAGGAGTAGATGTCTCTTTTGGTAATTCGTTTTAGATGGCAATAATCTACGCAAAAACACCACGTGCCATCTTTCTTCTGGACAAACACCACAGTCGTTGACCAAGGGCTCGACGAGGGTTCAACTGTGTAACTCCCCTCTGAGACTCTGTGACTCCCCTCTGTAATGCCTTCGGGCCATGAGGCTGCCATAAAAAGCAAATAAATAAGCAACACCTTCGGCAAGCATATTGGTTATTTCATCTTGAATAACCTTACGGTGTGAGGCAGAAACTCAATATGGTACGCATTGAATGGGACCAGCATCACCACTATTTATGTGATGCTTAACAAGTGAAGTCTGACACAAATGTCGATTGCTGAAGTCGAAGATATCATGCTGGGAAACCAGAAACTGGCATAGAGCTGCTGCTTGCGCAGACAATAGGTCCCCAGCATTTATTGGACTAAATGTGGCGTCGTGACATATTGCATCGTGTGGACATACTGAAGAATCAAAACGGACGTCTACTAAAAAAGTCATGACGTGGTGATTTGCTATAGCACGGAGCGTGGCGACCGATATGCTTAGGGATAGAACTGGCTTTGACATGCCAGAATTAATGAAGGGAATCATGTATGGTTATCGGCAACGGTTACGACGGAGTGGGGCACAGTGATATTGTACATCAAAAGGAAATAGGGATCAGGTGTGACGACGTAATCTTCATCGGGCACAGGGAAAGAGGGCAGCAAATCGATAAAAGTTCAGGCTTTGGACGGCAAACGGACGAAGGCGGTTGTACTAGAGTTGTTCGGGAGTTGTCACGAATATGCGGTAGAAGAGGAAGTTCGAGGAAAATGTACCGGCAGAACAGTCGATCAGAGTGGATAAGGTCAAATGGGTGCGGAGCGAACGGAGCTGGACCAGCAGCCTCGAGCTCGCGTAGAAGGATACGTGTCACGTTTTCATTGAAGGGGAGAAGCAGTGATAATTTCGACGCAGGATTACATCGCAGCCATGTTAGCGAGACGGGTAAACTGCGGAATGATGCGGCGACTTTTGACCTGCTCGAAGCGGTGGCATTCCTTGTCAACGCCGTCGATAGTGGCAAAGTTGTTGTAGATCAACAAGTTGAATGCGTTGTCCGCGATCCTTTTTAGGACCTGGCATACTTTGCGAAACTCGGCCATTTTCTGGTCGTCTTTGCCACAAAGAGAGAGCATGTCTTGTATGTAGGAACCATACGATTCAATGGAAGACTGCATTCTCACAGCGATCTGGTTTCTTGCAGCCAGTTGGCGACTGGACAGGTTTCCAGAGGTCACTGAGCTTCACCTTGAACGCACCCCCGCTAGAGAGCTCGCCCTCGTGTGTCCGGAACCAAACATACGCTTTTCGGCCCAAGTAGAATACGAGATTTAATGGCATTATAGTAGGGTCCCAGAGGTTCTGGCTAACACGCTCATATATCCTGAGCCAGTCCTCAATGTCTACACTAGCTTGACCACAGAATGTGCCAGGATAGGGCATTGGCGGCGGTAACCTACGTTGTTATTGGAGTCGCAGGTGTCCATGCAGACGAAATGTCATCACCGGTAGTCTTGGACGAAAACTGGATGGTGCGGCCGCTGCGGATCTCCGTGGCGAGAACGGGTAACGCCAACCTCCACCAATATGTTACGCAAATGAGGGGTTAAACACTGAAGACTATTTACAATGTTTAAAAATAACGTACAGCGCAAAGGACAAGGACAGCGATAGACGGCATACACAGCGCTGACTTCCAACAAGATTTTATTGCTTTGCCACATCGTGTGTATATATACGGGAAGAGGCATGCGCAGAAAATGTACGACATTCACAGGGGGTGTCCTAACAGCAAGTCATTAAACTAAGCACATGGTCACCTGAAAAAAAAAGTTAAGCATTACGATTACTATCTGTTTAGAAACGCGACTTCACCAGGGGTCAGCGCGATTGAGGGTGCACTAACGCACATACTGCCAAGTTTTCTGATGAAATCAGCTTCCACAATTTCCCTGGTGAGCTGTGAGCAGTGTCTCGCTAAAACTTGCGTATCTTCAAAGAATGGCACGCAGCCGCAGTCCCGGCAATGAATGCCCAAGTGGCCTTGTACAGTGCTGCGGACGTTGTTACAATGCTCTCTTAGTCGATCGTTTAAGCACCTGCCCGTCTGCCCTACATATTTACTGCCGCAAGATAGGGGAATTTGGTAGACTACATTAGTTGTGCATGTCACAAACCGTTTTCTGTGCCCGACAGAACAACAACTCTGATGCGATTTTGGCGCGTTTACACGCTTACAGAGCTTCGCCAATTTTTCCGGGGCTGAGAAAACGACTGTGATCCCTGCACGCTGCCCAATTTTCTTCAGCCTATGGGATACATCATGCACATATGGCAGCACTGGAAACCTGCGTCTTTCAGCCCGCTGGTTCCCTGATTGAGCGGGATCGTCACGTTTTGTGCGCCTCAGAAGCTGTTCCGCTAAGGCTGAAATTAAGGCCAAAGGGTAACCAGCCCGAGAAAGACGATCAACCTGAGCAGCAAGACTATGTTGCATCTGGTGTGGGCACGATTTATTGAGGCTGTTAATGAGACATAACTTTATAATACCTCGTTTAACGAGTTTTGAGTGTGCGGAGTTAAAAGGCAAGAGTGGCTTCTTACTTCTCGGTTCGAAGCACCAGCACACATGTTTGTTAGCAAGGCTCAGCCTGAGATCTAGAAAGCGCAAGGAATCATCGATGGGGACCTCATGCGTAAGTTCTAGAGGCTCCAGCTCTTTCTTAAAGATATCCAAGACTTCAGAAACAGCAGGCTCAAAAGCGGGATTAGTGCAATCAATAAATATCAGGTAGTCGTCCACAAACCTGCACACCTTGACAACAGAGGACGCGGCTAGGTGACCATGAATATTGTGATCATGATGAGCTAGGTAAATATCACTTAGTACGGGCGCAAGACATGATCCTATACAAACACCTTTCTTTTGTATGTAATTTTGTTCATTCCATGAGATGTAAGTTGATGTCAAGTAGAAGGTGAGCAATTCAAGAAAGCCGCTAACAGAAACACCTGCGGCATTCTGAAAGCCAATTGCTCCAAAGTCATCAATGCATTCTTCAACAACCAGAAGCAACTTGTCATGCGGAAGTGAATAGTAAAGATCTTTAACGTCAATCGAGAACATCTGGAGTCCCTTGTCATTCTCTTTTAAAAAACTAATAACTTCCCCAGAATGTCTAACGAGAAAAGGATCGTCAATGGTTAGAAGGTTTAGTTTATCTTGCAAAAACAAGCCAACAGCTTTCTGCCAAGTCGCTGCTTCAGTTACGATAACCCGCAGAGGGCAGTCATTCTTATGCGTCTTAGCTGAGAAGAAAATGTCTAGGCTTAGCTTTTTAGTTTTTTCTGTCACTTTTGCTAGCTTGTCAAGGCTAAGGGACTTGCATAGCTTTTTTGCTTTCAATTTCACGTTTGCAAGAGAAACACTGTCATCATGTTTAAAAACTGAATCAATGGCAACGGTAGCCTTCGCATTGAAGTCACCCAACGGCGGGACAGCAAAACCACCTTCTTTGTCAGAGGGTAAAAGTGATAACGAGTTCGCTTTCAGAAGCGATGTAACATATCCGATCGGGAGAACCTTTGTGGAAGGTTTGCAGCGCGTTAAAACATCAACACCTTCCGCAACACACCTTTCAGATTCGGTGTCCGGGGCACGTCCAGCAACTTGCCTAACAAGGGTGAGAAGTTCGTGGGGCGATTTTCGAGGTTCCACGGCAAACTTCGGCCCAAGGGCTAACACATGCTGCACCTTTTCTGGAAGCGTCACATCTCCAATACGGTGCGCGTTGTTCCTCGGCAGGGGTTTCTTCTTTGGAGTAATGGCACGTAGTTGTAGAAGCGCATGTTGCCAGAGAGATTCGGCAGTTCTGTCGACGATAGCAGACAACTCACGCCACTTTTTCTTTGCCGTAGACGGTCTGTCGGAACTGTGCAGTTGAAGAAACAAGATGTCACGGTAGAAGCGGGCCTGGCGCTGCCATTCCGAGCGTAGAATTTTGCAGATCCTCACGCTATGCCCGCAAGAGGGTCTGAAACCACCACACAAGGCTGCCACTTCGGGAGGTAGGATCTTGACTCGGATGCAGTAAGCGAATGAACGAGCTCAGCACACGGCAAGAGCAATCAAACTGACCAAAACACTACAGTTTGCCGTGGAACCTCGAAAATCGCCACACGAACTTCTCACCCTTGTTAGGCAAGTTGCTGGACGTGCCCCGGACACCGAATCTGAAAGGTGTGTTGCGGAAGGTGTTGATGTTTTAACGCGCTGCAAACCTTCCACAAAGGTTCTCCCGATCGGATATGTTACATCGTTTCTGAAAGCGAACTCGTTATCACTTTTACCCTCTGACAAAGAAGGTGGTTTTGCTGTCCTGCCGTTGGGTGACTTCAATGCGAAGGCTACCGTTGCCATTGATTCAGTTTTTAAACGTGATGACAGTGTTTCTCTTGCAAACGTGAAATTGAAAGCAAAAAAGCTATGCAAGTCCCTTAGCCTTGACAAGCTAGCAAAAGTGATAGAAAAAACTAAAAAGCTAAGCCTAGACATTTTCTTCTCAGCTAAGACGCATAAGAATGACTGCCCTCTGCGGGTTATCGCAACTGAAGCAGCGACTTGGCAGAAAGCTGTTGGCTTGTTTTTGCAAGATAAACTAAACCTTCTAACCATTGACGATCCTTTTCTCGTTAGACATTCTGGGGAAGTTATTAGTTTTTTAAAAGAGAATGACAAGGGACTCCAGATGTTCTCGATTGATGTTAAAGATCTTTACTATTCACTTCCGCATGACAAGTTGCTTCTGGTTGTTGAAGAATGCATTGATGACTTTGGAGCAGTTGGCTTTCAGAATGCCGCAGGTGTTTCTGTTAGCGGCTTTCTTGAATTGCTCACTTTCTACTTGACATCAACTTACATCTCATGGAATGAACAAAATTACATACAAAAGAAAGGTGTTTGTATAGGATCATGTCTTGCGAACGTACTAAGTGATATTTACCTAGCTCATCATGATCGCAATATTCATGGTCACCTAGCCGCGTCCTCTGTTGTCAAGGTGTGCAGGTTTGTGGACGACTACCTGATATTTATTCATTGCACTAATCCCGCTTTTGAGCCTGCTGTTTCTGAAGTCTTGGATATCTTTAAGAAAGACCTGGAGCCTCTAGAACTTACGCATGAGGTCCCCATCGATGATTCCTTGCGGTTTCTAGATCTCAGGCTGAGCCTTGCTAACAAACATGTGTGCTGGTGCTTCGAACCGAGAAGTAAGAAGCCACTCTTGCCTTTTAACTCCGCACACTCAAAACTCGTTAAACGAGGCATTATAAAGTTATGTCTCATTAACAGCCTCAATAAATCGTGCCCACACCAGATGCAACATAGTCTTGCTGCTCAGGTTGATCGTCTTTCTCGGGCTGGTTACCCTTTGGTCTTAATTTCAGCCTTAGCGGAACAGCTTCTGAGGCGCACAAAACGTGACGATCCCGCTCAATCAGGGAACCAGCGGGCTGAAAGACGCAGGTTTCCAGTGCTGCCATATGTGCATGATGTATCCCATAGGCTGAAGAAAATTGGGCAGCGTGCAGGGATCACAGTCGTTTTCTCAGCCCCGGAAAAATTGGCAAAGCTCTGTAAGCGTGTAAACGCGCCAAAATCGCATCAGATTTGTTGTTCTGTCGGGCACAGAAAACGGTTTGTGGCATGCACAACTAATGTAGTCTACCAAATTCCCCTATCTTGCGGCAGTAAATATGTAGGGCAGACGGGCAGGTGCTTAAACGATCGACTAAGAGAGCATTGTAACAACGTCCGCAGCACTGTACAAGGCCACTTGGGCATTCATTGCCGGGACTGCGGCTGCATGCCATTCTTTGAAGATACGCAAGTTTTAGCGAGACACTGCTCACAGCTCACCAGGGAAATTGTGGAAGCTGATTTCATCAGAAAACTTGGCAGTATGTGCGTTAATGCGCCCTCAATCGCGCTGACCCCTGGTGAAGTCGCGTTTCTAAACAGATAGTAATCGTAATGCTTAACTTTTTTTTCAGGTGACCATGTGCTTAGTTCAATGACTTGCTGTTAGGACACCTCCTGTGAATGTCGTACATTTTCTGCGCATGCCTCTTCCTGTATATATACACACGATGTGGCAACGCATAAAATCTTGTTGGAAGTCAGCGCTGTGTATGTCGTCTATCGCTGTCCTTGTCCTTTGCGCTGTACGTTATTTTTGATCATGAATTACCAACTAGCCCAAGCAACCACCCTAGTACAATGTTTAGTTACAAAAATAACTGCAGCGCTGGGCAGTTCAGCCGGCCGCTGGAGATCCAGGAGCAGTTCGTCCTCCTCGTCGATGCGCCCTCATGCACCATCCAAAAGCAACAACGCAATATGCATCTAGCAGTATATTGTAATGAGGTTATTGGAGTCTTCGAGCGACAGCCAGGAACCCAGCGATAGCAATGATAGCTCTGCTGGACAGGCAAACTGGCCGCGGGACGCGTAAAGGCGATGGTGCTTTCTGGCATGCCGATTTTCTTCGGCGCCTGAGACACGCGATGGAGACGAAACTTTCTAGTGCCATTCTTCTTCCTTCTTCCCACAGCTTAAGAAGGCGCCATTCTGGAGACCTGCGGCGACGACGAAGCGATGGCCTCATAATAATGCTTGAGCATGTCTACATGAACAAGCTCACGTCCCCGGTGTCTATGGTCACTTGCGGGCGCCAGTGCTTTGACGACGCCCTTCACGGGCGAAGTTCGAAAATTGACGTGATAAGGGCCGTCAAATTTCCGAAATAGTTTCGAACAGAGGCCAGAAATCGTAGATGGGACAGAGAGCCACACGAGGGAGCCAGACGGGAAGGTAGCAGCAGGTCGGCTGTCGTCACATCGAAGATTTTAGCTGGCTTGGTCTGTGGTAGTGAGAGAGCGGGCGAGCTGCCGCTGTTCCTCGGCATGCTTAGCTCTTTATTATCTGGATAATATGGAAGAATTGCGCCGTTGATACAGGAAGGTTCACGGACGTAAAGAAGGACAAACGGAAAGAATCCGGTTGTGGATTGATTGAGCTTGTTGCAGGCGTATGCTACGAACGGCAGAACCGAGGCAACATACATTGAGAGTTTGGTTGAGGTGATCCGTCAGGTCATTTGTCCGGGGTTGGTAGGAGGGGGTGCTGCGATGTATAATATTGCATTGATTAAGAAGAGACCCCACAATTTCACACAGAAACAGGGTCACTCAAGAGTTCACGCGGAGCGCGATGGCATAGATCGATATAGTGGAGGATGCAAGAAGCGACGTCGTATGTTGTGGCCGCGGATGGGGCAGCGGTTTCCGCATGTCACGTCAAGTGATCGACCACAACCTATGCCCAGCGATTGCCAGCAGCCGTACATGAGACAGGACCATAAAAGTAATTTCAGACGCAGTCGAAAGGAGGGACTGGGCAGGGAAATGGCTGCAGCGCAGCGGCTGGATGAGGAGTCATTTGGCGACGTTGGCAATCAGGGCACGAGCGGAGATATTTTCTGGTGTAATTGCACATGCCCCGGCCGTAATATTGAAGCAGAACTCACATTTAGATCTTGGACACATCACTACGGCGACACTGCTGGTTCGCGTAATATGACGCCCAGATATCAGTGCGCCGTTGGCGCAGGACCACTAGAAGCCACTTGCGGCCATCGGAATAGTAATTTCCGTCTTATAGGAGTCAATCTTGAACTGCGAAATTTGGTGCTTGACGGTGGAGCGCACGGAACAGGGGTAGTCAGATAGGATTCTTCAGAAGGTTCAGAAGAGTGGTTCAGAAGAGAAGCCAAACGGTACCGGTCGTGGCGGACTCATTTCGATGGGGACGAAATGCAATAACGCCGGTGTCCTGTGAATTGGGGCACGTTAAAGATACCCTGTTAGCCAAAATTATTCCGGAGTCCCCCACTATGGCGTGCCTCATGATCAAACCGTGGTTCAGCGCATAAAGCCACAGAACTCAATTCAAGACAAGCCAGTGATGTGCAAAGGCAAGATAACGGGTGTCAGGACGAAATGCTGTCGAGGTCAGGTGAGAGCGGCGAACTTCATCAAGCGTCGGCGTCAGATTGTTTCTGACCGGAGCGGGGGTCAGCCCTGATGCCGTATTCCTGGAGACAGAGCCCATGGCACGAGGCGGCCATACAGGTCTTTGAGGGATGACAAACAGCAAAGCGCATGGCGGTCTGTGACGACGTCAAAAGGGCTACCGTAAAGGCAGGACCAAATTGAGCAAGATCACATACAATAGGTGAGCATTCCTTTTCAGCTTCATAATAATTCGCTTCAGCTTTTGTGAAAGTTCCGCTGGCGTAGGCTACGACGAACTCCCCATAGCCAGCTTTTTGCTGCTCTAGCCCTGCACCCAGAGCGACGCCACAGGCGCCACTGTGAACTTCCTTAGGAGGATTCGTATGGAAGTAACATACAATTGGTGTCGAGATGAGTAGTCGAGGTAAGGTTATAAAAGGGGCGTCCCATTCTTCTGACCAGGTAGAAACGTCACTGGTGTGGGCAAGAAGCTGCGTCAGGGGTTCAATGATGAAAATGAATTAGCGAAAAAGCAGCGAAAATATGAGCGCAGGCCTATGAAGCTACGCAATGCATGAAGTGTCTTTGGTGTAGAAAATTCAACCCCGAAGTAGAGCTTAGCGGGATCAGGAAGGTGGTGGTGGTAACAACTTTATTGAGATTCTGCTTAGTGGCAAGCCCGAGTCCTAGGATGGCCCCTCACGAGGAGCGACCCTTTCGGCACAGGCAACGAGGGCTTTTTGTAGTTTTTCATCCGGCGTTCTGAGCAGCTCCTCCCATGTCTGTTCTGAGGGAGCTGGCAGCAGCGACCTGGGAGGGGGTAAGCCTTCGCACTCCCAAAGAATGTGATTTTGGGTAGCAAATGTCTGATTTGTGCAGTTTTGACATATTGGGTTCCATTGCCCGTTGGTAATTATGGCCAGCCAATGTGGGCTGGGGAACGACTTAGTTTGGATTCGACGCTGGATCGAGGCTTGTGCTCGCGTCAGGCTTGCGTTTGGAGGCGGGTAGATTCGCTGTTTTTGCTTGTAGTAGTTTGTTATCTCGTGGTATGTCGTCGGTGCCTCCTCCATGGGATCCGAGTCTGAGGGGCACAACTCCCGGTTGATTAGACCTCGGGCTACCCATTGCGCCTCCTCATTCCCTTGATTCCCCGAATGGGCAGGGACCCATACGAGTTCAACAGTATTTTCTTTTGTAAAATCCCTTAGGACTCGCGCTGCACAGACGCCTATGCTGCCTCTCGAAAAGTTGACGATCGCCCTTTTGGAGTCGCTTGTGATAGTTTGCACGAAGGGATTCATGATGACCAAAGCAATGGCAGTCTCTTCCGCTTCCCTGGTGGGCTTACGTAGTGAGCGTCGTGACCGGAGAGGGAGGTATCCTCAAAGCCGCGACCATAAGAACGGGATCAGGAAGTGCACCATTTTTAGAACCATGACCCAATATAGTTGTTTGGCACCTAAGAAACACTTTAAGTTAAACTGCTGGCCAGCTTGCGTAAGGCTTCTCAAATCTTGTTTCAAGCGCTTTGAAGATTTGTATCGAAGTCGGACGCAAACACTACAACGTCGCCTGAATAAAATAGGCATATTTGCCTCTTTAGGCCTCGCAAGAACAGTGTTCATCATCCGTTCAAATGTGGCCTTCGCATTGCGAAGCCCGAACGGCATGGCGTGCATGGAAGCCGTCTGGAGTCTCAAAGGCGATCTTACAGCGATCAGCCTCGGCCATGAGCCCCTGGCCGTCTTCAGAGCAAAGATCTAAGGAATAAAGAAAATGCTGCCACTTGTAAGCAGTGAAGTGCGTCGTCCGTACGCGGTGAAGGATAGACATCCTTTCGCGTGATCTTATTCAAATGATGATAATCGACGCGAAATCTGATGGAACCATCTTTCTTTTTAACAAGAACGATTCAGCATGCCCATGGACTACTTGATAGCTGAATAACGCCGCCAGTCAGCACGTCCATTGTTCATCGTTTCACCATGATCGCCGCTCCTTCATCCGCTCTTCGTCAAATCAAGAGCCGAATTGATGAAGAAGACGGAGAAGCTCGTCGCTCTGCGTTGTAGTAAGATTATGGTCGGTGGATTAAAATGGCGCAGCGGTAGCTGAATTGGTAAAGAGATCGCATCGCTGAGGACATCGCATCGCGCCCACGAAACGATCGCTCTGTGGCCAGAGTCTAGGTTGGTCAATGGCTAGCAGCTCTGCGTATGTGCTCTGGCGGCTCTGTTTGCATTGAAGCGATAGACCGCACGAAGGTAATTTCGCTTGCTGCTGCTGCCACGCTTCCTCGCACTAGCGTTTTGACAGTGAATGCTCGCTGTGATGCAGTGCGATACGTGCATGTTTGTGCGCGCTAACAGGATGTTCCTTAGTTTAGTTAGAAGCGAGTGTTTAGAAGTTTTACGCTCGATAAAACTGCTTTCCTTGCGTCATACGGTTGTCTACTAATTTTCAATCACAATCGATCCTTTGCCTTTCGGACGAAACGGCGACATTTCTTCTCACGCTGCGCACCATGTTTGCTTTCATCTTTCGCCGAGCTCGTTCATTCGGTTACGCCGAGGTACAACGCCCACGCCCTCCGCAGGAATGGGCGCCTAAGAGCTCCGCTTTAAAGTCAGACGCCTCCGTTTCTTCTCATTTGTTACATAGCGAGGGTGCCAGATCTGGCAGCTTTGATGGCTTCAGGTAGCATGTGTGAGTTTATTGACCAGTTGCCTTCATAAAAAGAGTTCACGTAGACTTGACGCCTGCGGATGAATAGATGCTTCATATCCGCTGCCAAGGCCGTGAGTGGTGGCGCTGGCTAACACTCCCCGGGTTAGTCTTGTAAATAAACATAAATACCCCAGAATGAGTATGGGGAAACGGCGCATTGGTAGGCAAATTGGTAAGAGCATCGCTCGAGTGATGCGAAGACATGGTTCGCATCCCACCTGCCGCCAGTTGTTCTTTCATGCGCTTTCATTTCAAGTGATTTATCTCTTTAATTCATTTAAGAACTGCAAGTAATTTCCCCTATGCTGCTCTTGGTATCATTATTTGCTGGCTTCTTAGGATAAGGCTTATGATATATACATATGTAAAGGTGTCTAATATACGTACCAAGCATACGTATCGCTGTTCTGCATGAAAAAATAATCACCCATTGTGGTGTATTGCCTTTGTCGCTGCGCTGCTAAGCCCGCAGGTGCATCATCAAATCCCGGTCGCGGGGGCCACATTTCGAGAGGGACAAATTGCAGTAACGCGCGGGCACCCTCAATAGGGTGCGCTTTAAAGGACTCCAGCTGGTCCAAATTGATTCGTAGTCCCCACTATGGCGTGCCTCATAATTATATCGTGGTTTTGGCACGTAACATCTAAGAATTTATTTTTGAATACCAAAAAACATAACTCCCTGAAGTAACCGGAACATATAATGTTGCCTCAAGGATACGTCTCTAAAGAGCACCGATCTCTTATAGAATGGAGAAATAAATTTCGTGGATTCCATTTCTTATGCTTATTTTTATTTAGTATTTGGGTATGTGCTAGCGGGGGGAGCCTGTTCATGGCCATTCCTGAAGACTGGGTATGCCTCACTCTGATACACAAGGTACAGCAGCCATGCATTTGTATGCATACACCTGTCATTACAAAATTATGTGCTTCACCGCTAGTTGTACACCACACAAATAATCACTTTTGTTAATCTTCGCTTGACATTAATGCCTATATGTGCGTTGGTGCTGCATAATTTTATTAGTTGTTCCGCTGACAACATTGATTTTCGCGCTTATAAGTGGTACCTCTTCATGTGCAACTTTTTTTTTCTAGTGCACTGTTGACGACAGTTACCGCTCAACTGGATGCAATGAGAGCTGCCATTGCCAGACCAATTACTCAGCAGGCCACTTCACTGGCCCTGGAATATGTGCGAGAGCAAATTAGGCGCCCTGCTACGGATGCGCCTTCAAAGGAATAAAGCACGTCTGAAACCAACTGGTTGGCCTTCCATTTTCATACATCTGGACACACATTCTCCTAGGGTATTAAATTTGAGACGTTTTTTCAATACGTAGGCGACAAATCGTGATAAGTTATCAAAAAGTGGCATGAAATAACCCAAGTGGCCCCATATCTCTATAAACAAGTTGCACGAGCGTCGATTGGTATACCCACAGAGCATGCAACAGAACGAAATTGGGCAAAACATATACCTATATTCACTACGACATAGAATGACCATGATACAAAGTCAACCATATATGTGACACATAAAGGCAACCTTAACAGTGTATTGGTGTTTAATATATATGATATCACGAAAATATTATTACGCGGATAGCATAAGGAATAAAATGCGAACGAAGGCTCATAAAAACAATGAAGCATATCACACAGCGCCGTTTCTGAAAGCAATGATTATTCGTACTGATTTGAAATTCGTGAAATTCAATAAATATTGTTTACTAAATTAAGCCGTAGTAGTTGTCCGAAATACGTAATTTTGTATTTGAAAAAAAAACAGCAAGGGATCTCTGGATTTGGCAATTTCAGTATTAATGATTGCGGAAGGACTATTTTAACACAGTAAGAAAGAAAATAGGATGTAAACATTCGCCACATGCAGCACTCCAGCACTAATCTGACAATATGCAGTACTCTGCATCATCGATAACGTCACAGCAAGATCAATGGGCCCTGGACGCCAACCAATGTGCAATTGTATTTAACGGCGTGCGGGTGCGCTCGAGCCCAAGCATGCAGACGCATGCACACCCGCCGAGGCCTGGGAAAAAAAAGGCGAGCGGTGTTTGTTAGCTCTTACAGCCCGTCCCTCCAACACCTTCGACGAATGCCAACCTTGAAAGTAAACGCACTGCTCAAAGAAAAAAAAATATCGCTGTTTCGCCCGAAAGATGAAGCGTCGATTGCGAATACAAAATATTCGACAGCTCTACGAAGTAAGGGAAGTAGTTTTAACGGGCGTATAAACTTGAAAATATTGCCTCATTGAGTTAACAAGCATTTTCATCGCTCTTGATGACTGCGGACGTTCGCTGTGAGAACGCTGGCATCAGGAGAGTGGCAGCAGCAGCGAGCGAATTGCCTTTCATGCTGGCTCTCGCTTCAACGTCAACTAAGTGGCGAGAACAAAGTGCACAAGAAGCCTTCAACCAAAGCCCCGACTAAACTCTGTACCTACTGCACGAACGCATCCGCGGTCGGAGTAGATCGCCCCACCCCTGCTTCCCCCCTCCCTCTGCTGCCTTGCGCGCGATGGAAGATGGCACGCTTCCTCCCCGCCGTTCTCCCTTGTGCGTGCGAGATCAACCTATCCTTCTCGACTCACCCGACTCCACGTGAATTCGCCTGGAATGTTCACATAATTAGTATTACAATAAAAAGAGCAAGGAGGCTATCATAGACGCTCTGGCTGAGCGAAACCGATGACTTGAGTGGGGATGAGAAAAAGTAAATATATCACCCATTATATAAACTTTGATCTTATCTATATTTCATTTAATTCGACTGCACACTCTGCTGCAGTACAGGATTTACAGTAAGATGAGCATCCCTTTTCGCGCTCTTCGATGCGAGACGAGAGAACAGCAAGAGAACACTTATAATATTTAGAGAAGGCAAACTTTACCTTCCACAGTGCAACGGAAATAAGAGTAGCGGGGGCGTCATGAACAAATGTATACAACCAAGATATGGCGCTGTCAAAATCAAAACTAATATCATTAGGTAGTGAGCACTATGGCCGCCGCGTCAGAGGCTGTTGGGGCTGGTCGCTTGCTGGTTTTTGGCGTGTTGTCTCCGTTCTTGGAGTGGTATTCGTGCATACGATTGTCTAACATTACTATAATATCTTTATTATGTCACCAGATGAACGAGAAACCTCAATTGGGAAAAAAAACGAAAGGATTGTTATCCCGGCCTAGCGAAAGTAGATATCCAGCGAAGGTGTTGAAAACCACCACTACAACTGCTGCGCGGGGGTATCCAATGCTTTATTGCTCAATTCCTCCTCCGGTGCGTTATTCAGCCACAGGAGAATGTGGACATGTGGGCTTCCCCTGTGCTGGAATTCCATGGGAATAAGACCGGCGTCAGCAAACTGCCGTGGGTCGTATTGCCGTTTGTTTTCCTTTGCAGCTTCTCAGATTCATATTGTTCCACGGGAGCCCTAACGATACGTTGCCCACCCGTAGCGGTGTGGCAAAAACAGTGAAATAAGTTGATAGGCTGGTTCTTGTAAAAATGAAAGGCTAGTCACGTCACTCTCCACGTCGTTGCCGCGGCAGCATGTGCTACAGTGATGTTGAGCGGGAAATGTACGCGGGGTACTCTACATGCTTCGCAATGTTAGCAGGATCTCGACCAACTAAAGGCTAACAGCTTCGATGTAGCACACATCAAACAAGTAAGTTTGTATTGTTTATTGGCAATGATGAATCAAGCAGTACATAGGCACACTTTTCCTACAGGCTTGGTGGACTTCATGCTGCCAGTCAATGAGTTTCGAACACAGTGAAACACACATAGTCATATATTTAATGCAACTGTAAGCTGAAATTGAGCGAATTCTTCCTGTCCGTGTTCGGTGCGCCGCTTAGAGCAGGGAGAACGAAGCTTGAGAGAATGATATTTATACCAGGCTACCACGTACTGTAGCTGGGTAGAGTCCTCCTTGACGTATTTTACACAATGCGTTCGTTGTCTGCGTTCAACAATTTACCGTAGATTAAAAAATAAACATAAACAGTACCCGGCGCAAATGAAGTGTCAGCAAAATAAACTCAAGTTGCAAACTCGCATTCTCTTTTAACGCATTGGGTAGAAGCACCTAGCGTAGGAAAAAAGGCTATAATAAATTTCCAGCATATATTGTCCGCTCTTGATATTTCTGCTGCAGACTTGATGTGAAAGTTTGGCAGTAAAGGCTTTGACACAAGTGGAGTACCCATAGGAAAGCAAGGAATGTTATGGAGGTAACAGTGCTTATAAGAGCTTCATCAAAGATTGTGTGAATTAACAAGGATACTAAGTAAGCACATAGTCAGGGTCATTTGCTGCTCACAGATCCTCGGACAACGCAATTTTCAGTTTCATGCCGGAAAAAGATATCGGTTTGTGTATTCAAATAAGTCGAAACGTTTGCCAGGAGAGGAACACCTCAATTGAGTAACAGAGATGAGGAAGGGAAGCTTCAGCTTGGAGCTAAAGTTTCAACATGCACACATATTTGTAAGAAACGTGGCGAGGACAAGTTGGCACGCTGAGGCTTCTCTCACTCGTCCACTGTTGAATGGCTCATTGCTAAGCTGAACTGCATATTCCACAGGTATACTGCAAAGAATTTTGTGGACACACTGCTCAGGTTTGTCATCTGCTGTTTGAAGAGAAAGAAATAATCCTTTAGTGATTTGTCATGTTTGTGAAATGTGGAATAGGCTGGTTGTGTGAGCTTGCCTTTCCTAGCATCTCTTACTTTATCATGCAAGGCTAGCCTAGCTATTGATTATGGAACCAAATTATGAAAGCCCATTAAACTTCAACAAAAGACACTCTCTTAGCAAAACAGGAGTTGGCCTCCCTGGTGCAATGTTCGGTCACTACTTCTCTCACGGCTCCTATAATTAAGACATTGCCCTCCGTCCCCAGCAGTTTCGGAGCATCTGACCGATGCGGCTGTCAGATCTACAACGCAGGAGAGGATGCTAGGAATCTCTGGATCCGGACAGGCCGCAAGTGGAGAGTGAACCTGGCAACATTGAACACACGAACCCTCTCAAGTGAAGCTGGCTTAGCCGGAATCTTTAAGGAACTATGAGGCATTCTGTGGGATATCAATGGCCTTAGTGAGAATACAACTGGTGTGGCTTATACAGTGCTGACTAACAGCCGCGTCCTGTGTTACAGAGGACTGCCAGATAAGAAACAATACGGGGTAGGATTCCTCATCCATAAGGAAATAGCGGGCAACACTGACGAATTCTATGAGGGGTGTAAGGTAGCGCGATTGAAAGAGGGGGCAAAAGAAGACGCACAGGGGCACACACAGCGCTGTGTGTGTCTTCTTTTGTACCGTCTTTTAATCGCGCTACAGTGCGCCCCTTGAATAAGCATTACCAGCAAGCCCACATTGCAACCCTCGTGTATTTTACAGCATCAATAAGAGGGAAGCAGTAGTCGTAATAAAGCCAAATAGGAGGTATAAACTAAAGGTAACACATGCATACGGTCCAATTTCCAGCCACGATGATGAAGAAATAGTATAGTGGTATGAAGATGTTAAGTTAGCAATGAGAAAAGTGCAAGCTCACTATACTTTAGTCATGGGCGACGTCACTGCAAATGTGGGGAAAAGGCAGGCTGCTGAACAAGCAATTCGCAAGTACGACATGAATTCTAGGAACGTTAGAGAGATGTTGGCAAAATTAGCGGAGAGGAATAACCTCCGAATAATAAATAGCTTCTTCAGGCAGAGTAGCAACAGAAAGAGGACATGGGAAAGCCCTAATGGAGAAACAAGAAATGAAATAGATTTCATACTTTCTGCCGTTCCCAGTGTAGTGCGGGTTGTAGAAGTGTTAGGTAGGGTAAAATGCAGTGTTTATAGGTTAGTGAGGGTTAGGATTCACCTGAATTTGAAGACAGAGAGTAAAATTGGTCAACAAGAAATAGGTCCACCTGGAGGCAGTAAGCTCTAAAGCAGACAAATTCAGGCTCTCGCTTTCAAATAAATATGCAGCCTTAGAACAGCCAGATGAAGAAGACATAGAGGTAATGAATGAAACTGTGTCTAGGCTGGCTTCAGACGCCCTAATTGAAGTGGGAGGCAAGAGAGAGAGAGAGAAAGGCAAAGGAAAGACATGGTGGTTAAACAGATATTACCTCCGGTTAGCTACCCTGTACTGGAAGAGGGCAAAGGGATGAGATAGGTCAGAGAGAGAAGGATAAAGCACGTTCACACAAACTGTTGCTGTGGGCACTGTCACGCAGCCCGGAAAGGCGTTCCTAGTGTTACGCAGTGTCACCGTACAATCCTACGGCACACAGTGTAGTCACACTTTGCCAGAAAGTCCAGTGTCATTTAAGTACCGCAGCAGCGCCTTCATAGCGCATCGCACTGATGTTCGCGTAAGCCAGTTTCCAAGTACGTTGTTTTCTGTCATTAGGCACTTGTCCAGTTTGTCTAGGGTCGCTGAGAGGACTACTCTTTGCGGGTTGAAACGAGAGCACTGACAAAAAAGGTGCGATTGTTTCAGTGCAGCCGCAGAAGTCACAAAGTGGGCTGTTGGCCATTCCGATAAGAAAAGAGTACGCATTTGAAGATGCTACTGCAAGCTAATAGGAGGCAAGGCACCAAGGCAGCCAGTAGGAGAACTCCCCCTAGTAACGAAGGACCCAATAAAGAAGCAACAAATAATGAAGGTGTCCAACTCAAACTATCAGATAGAATTCGCGAAAGTGTCAAAACTGATCAACCATAAGAAAGTAAGAGATATTCGAAATTATTACGCGAGAAAGTCTAAGGAAGCAGTAAAAAATGGTCGCAGCATGAAATCAGGGAGAACAAAACTTCGCATAAAACAAGCCAAGATGTACGCACTGAAAGATAAGCAAGATAATATCATCAAAAATATCGAAGATGTAACAGACGCAGCAGAAGCATTCTATACTGACCTGTACAGACCGACAGCAGCCACGCCACCTCCATTCGAAGTAGTAATAAACAGGATACAGAGGCTACTGTAACCAGCGATGAAGTTAGAAGGGTCTTGAAAGACATGAGCCGTGGGGAAGCGGCCGGAGATGGAATATCAGTCGATTAAATCAAAGATGGAGAAGATATTATGCTTGAAGAGCTTGCGGCTCCTGATGTGAAATGACTCACGATTTCAAGGATTCCAAACAACTGGAAGAATCTCAACATTCTAGTAACAAAAAAGTAGACGTTAAAGCATTGAAAAATTGTAGGTCCATTAGCTTACTTTCTTTATTGTACAAAATATTCACCAAGGTAATTTCGAGTAGAATAAGGGCCCCACTTGTCTTCAGTCAACCAAGAGAATAGGCTGGATTCAGGAAGGAATTCTCTACAATGGATCACATCCATGTCATCAATCATGTAATCGACGAATCTGCTGAGTACAATCAACCTCTTTGTATGGCTTCATAGACAATGAAAAAGCATTCGATTCAGTAGAAATGCCAGCAATCATAGAGACATCACGTAATAAAGGAGCACATGAGGCATACATGGATATCTGAAAATATTAGTGAAGACTCCACTGCTACTTTGATTCTCCCCAAGAAAAATAGAGATACCTATGAAGAAAAGGTTAGAGAAGGAGAGAAAATCTCTCCAGTGCTATTCCCTGCATGCTTGAAAGGAGTACTCAGGCTATTAAGCTGGGGAGACTTAGGAGTGGGGATCAACGGCGAATATCTTAACAACCTCTGGTTTGCAGATGACACTGTCCTGTTCAGAAACATTGGGGGATGACTGCAACAAATGATTGAGGACCTTAACAAAAAGAAGTGTAAGAGTGGGATTGAAGATTGATATGGAGAAGACAAAGATATTTCTCAATATCCTGGCAAGCGAACAGCATTCAGCCTCTACAGTCTGTGAAGAAATACGTTTACTTAGGTAAATAACTAACAGGAGACGGTGATCATGAAAAGGAAATATATAGAATAAAAACGGCTTGGAGTACATACGGCAGATATTTCCAGATTCTGACTCAGAGCTGAACACTATCATTGAAAAGAACGGTGTACAGCCGCGGCCACGTCTGTGTAGAGCGCGCGAGCAGACGGCCTTGCTCTGCGGGGCGACACCGTGCGGCAGTTGCGGGATCTGACGCACTGTGCCCAGGAGCATGCGTGGCCTAATATACATGCAGAACTGCATTGCACGAGTGGCAACGTTGAAACGGGCAGTCGTTTAACCGAATGTGTACGCTTCCTCAGGGCGCTCTCGGTACCGCCATGCCAAAAGATTACGCGTTTCAGCTGATAACACACGCCCGACTCTATCGCTCTTTGGGACATTGTGCGCCCCATAATAGCAATTGCGCGTCGCTCATCCGCTGTGAGTCGGGGAGCCATTGCGAATAAATTCTGCGAAAAGGTTTGACTTCTATGCCTAATATAGGCCGCACGCATGCGATGTTGTCATTTCATTGGCCAATAACATTATCTGGGATTGGTGAAGCAATAGTTTTTCATATCAAGTGCCCTAACAGAATCGCACACGCTATCACTCACGTGCGCAATTCCCTTGTCATCGCGCGTAGTAAGATGGCGCCCTCGGGTAATGCGCACAACCGGCAAAACACGTGCGCTTGCCAACATAATTTCTGGTTTAAAGCAGTGTGCGCCGACCTGCAGGTCTATTAGGCCGTGCATGCTCATGGGCACAGTGCGTCAGATCCCGCAACTGCCGCACGGTGTCGCCCCGCAGAGCAAGGCCGTCTGCTCGCGCGCTCTACACAGACGTGGCCGCGGCTGTACATTCAATGCATTCTACTGGTGTTAACATATGGGACACAAACTTGGAGGTTGGCAAAGAAGCTCAGCGGCAAGTTAAAGACTGCGCAAAAAGCGACAGAACGAAGAATGTTAGTCGTAACTTGATGAAAGGCAGGAAGAGAGCGGTCTGGATAACAGAGCAAACGGGGAAGCCGATAGTCTAACTGGCATTAAGAGAAAAAATGGCGCTGGGCAGGCCATGTAATGCTTAGGATAGATAACTGGTGGACCATTATAGTTACAGAATGGGTGCCAACAGAAGAGAAGCGCTTTCGAGGACAACAGAAAAGTATGTGGGGGGATGAAATTAGGTGATGAAATTCACAGGCGAAGTAGTCAGTTGGAGCAGGACAGGGATAATTGGAGACTCCAGGGCGGGGCCTTCGTCCTACGGTGGACATAAAATGGGCTGATGATGATGCCCATTTAAGTGTTCCTGCCTGAGATTCGGTCACTATGAAGTTTCGTTTCCTCCAATTTGCGTTTAGCACTTGTGGTAGTTTCAAATTCTTTACATTTACATGTAAAAACTTATCGTTGTCAGACAGCATGTGCTAGTTGGCGGTATTCCCCGCCAAGCTGATTTGCAAAGAGCATACGACCGAGTTTGTGCACTAGCAAGGAGGAGCTTGCTGCCTTGTTTCTTTTCTAGTCGTCATGGTTGTTGTGGCTAGCAAAGAAACAAGTTGGCACACTATGTGTTACTTCTCCAGATGTCAACAGCCTGGAAACAATGCAAGCTTGTATGCCAAATTAAGTTTTACTTTTACGAATATACTATGGGAATCTGTTTTATCCGTGTCGCCCGCAAAGAACTGGAATGTTGAAAATGCGAAGCAGCGCTTTTTTATTCACTGGTTTGCAGGCTCAGAGGGGGCAAGGTTAATCTGCTTTTGTGGGTAGTCTTCAAGCAGACAGTTCTCGATTCCGACTACGAATTTTGGTGCTAGCTGGATAATTTTTGCAAGAAATACGCTATTACTCAGCCAGACGCAACATACTACTAATGATGTAAATCGCGCAGCCGTTAAAAGTGAAACGCCGCATTCGCTAAAATTCAGCGTATTTAAATATCTTCGCCTAATGGCAACCAACGAAAGTTGGACGCATAATTGGGCTGAGATGTTGCTGTTTTTGAAATAAAACTCCTTTATAACGAACCTGCGTGATTCTTCTCAGAGGAAATGACCATACCTCGTGAGCAGATGTTACAGCCGTACAATTTGAATTGATAAATTGCCTGGTGTGTGATCGATAACAATGAGCTGCTGCTTATCACGCATCAGTTAGGCTGCAAAACCTTTATTCAAGAAATAAAGCCCTAGCCCATTTATTTATTGCAAAATTACATGTTAACTGTGTTTTCGGTTATTAACTGTACATTGATTGACCCTTTTCGCGACAATCCTGTGGGCGCTGCCATGTTTGATGACGTGGCGACGAATCCATAGCTTGCCTCAAATGCCCCCGTGTTCACAATGGATGTGCATGACGCCGGTGGGGCTTAGCAAACTTCTGTTTCAGGAGATATCGTAGATGGTAATTGGTTCGATGACGCAAAGCTTTGGCCACAGCTAGAAATAACATGCAAAAGCACTTTTGGAGCTGGTTATGTCTAAACAGCACGAGAAGCGTATGGTATGCTTGTTATAAAAACGGGGCTAAATATGTATTCCATGCTATCCAACATTACCGCTCATGAATTGAGTCAAGATTAGTGTGTTTTGCTCTTCGTTCGTCATTTGGCCAATATTTTGAAGCAGCGGTTTGTCATATTTCTGACTCAGCAAAGTTCCTCGGTGCTGTCGCTATCTTGATTATATTCTGCCTAATCACTCCTGAGTGTGCTGAGTTCGAATATATTAAATTTGTTCTTGCTGCAAAAAAGGCTTGAAACATGCGTAGCTGTTTTGTACATTGTAATAACTTGTATAAAAAATGTATTGTCACTTGCTGTAGTTGCTTAGCGGCTACGACGTTGGGCTGCTAAGCTCAAAGTCGAGGGATTGAACCCCGGTCATGGCAGCCGCATTTTCATGGGGGCAAAATGTGAAGCCACTCGAGTGCTTAGATTTAAGTGCACTTAAAAAACTTCAAGTGGTCGAAATCTTCAGGAGTCCTCCACTACGGCATGCGTTATAATCAGGTCGTGCTTTTGGCACGTAAAACACCATAATAATTTTTTTTACATATCTATTAGCGCTAGTAACTCGCTTATTGTTGTGGGCCGTCATGAAACATTTAGCTTCGACCATTCGTCCGCTATCAGTGTAGCCTGTCATATGTTGTGCGTATATAGGGCGCATACATTGATGTGTCCACCCAATTATTTATTCTTGACACGTTGGCGATAAGAGTTTCTGTGCCAGCTGTGGTAGATGTGTCTACATACTGTGCGCTAAACTTGGTGTAACGGGGAGCGGCGCTACTCCTTTTATCATTGTTTAACTCACTGTTGCCGACGCTCCGGGGCGGTAGCACTTTCTTCGATGGCTATCCATACAACTCCGGAGGATGAGCAAATTTTTTTTTGCCCTCGAGAAAAGCCGTAAATCTCAAAGTGCCGGTAGAGACTCATAGAATAACGTTGAGTGGGATGAGCGGCTGGGGCGGCGCATGCTTTTCAGTGAGGCACGATGAGGACGAAAAATGCTGTGTCAGTGCTCCGATCGTAGTCGTTTGGGCCGCATCAAGGTTGCGCTGTTGGAAACTACTGGCGTTATTTTGCGGAAGTGTCGTTCGTACTACTTCGTGCGCTGATATATGTGTTCAGACCGCTCAAACGGGTTTTGTAATTGCATATGACTTGCATTTATGCCTTGCGAATAGACGCCTTTCTTTCTATTCTATATTTCATTATATTTTTTCAATCTGCTTGGTGATTGCGCGTGCATTTCAGCCGCAGTGTCAGCGTTCATTCTACTATGTTATTGCACGATTCCTTTGGAGAACAAGTATATACCAAATACTTTCCTTGTTCTTCAAGCATCATGTATCTCGTTTGTAATTTTTGCGCGTATATGTTTCTCGCTGTAGGTCTTGCGAAACGCAGACAGGAAGACATGTGTAAAGTTCCTGCTTGCAGCTTCAAACAAATAAAATATCTGCGCCATCTGACGCCCTGTACTCATATTTACGGTAAGTATTGTTATAGAAAATACATTCAGTGCAACATTGCATTCATGTTTTCGTCTACGTCGCGTAACAGAATGCTCAATAATTGGTGTTCCTTTATTGCGGTTGCCGAAAACAGATTTAGGTAGTTATTATATATGCTAATCTTTAGGCCCTTAGCCGTGTAAAATTTTTTGTCCAGTCTATCAGCCCAACTGCCGTATTCGTCGCTCGAGCTAAGCAGGTTACAGTGAAATTGTCACACATGATTACACCTCTGTCGGCAGAACTTGCAGCATTCCATGGCGCTATGAATTACGTCACCAAAGAGTCGGCGCAGAAATCGGTCATATTTTGGACAAAATTGGTCATAATTGGACAAAGGAAACCCATACGAGTTCCTCGAAAGAAAATCTTCGCAATTGAAGAAAACTTCGTCCTGGTCCGGCACTCGAACCCGGGACTACCGCATTTCCGGGGCAGCTGCTCTACCCTCTGAGCTAACCAGGCGGCTAGCAGATGGCAGGGCGAAGTAGAATTTGTCAGCAACCTTTGTAACAATTGCTACGAGCGGGTGGATGTCTGATATTCCCTTTATTACTTCTCTGCACCTTGCTGGTTTCCGCAGAACTATTACGTCAAGCTCTTGTCTTTGCTTCGAGCCAACAAACACTGACACCAAGGACAACATAGGGGAAGTTACTTGTGTTTAATATACGAAATGAAGAAACGATAAATAATCGTAATGAAAGTGGATGAAAGAACGACTAGCCGCAGATGGGCAACGATCCCACAAGGAAACATGAATATTTAAGAAAGTGGATGAGGAAACGGCGCCGCGGCAGCTCAATTGGTAGAGCATCGCACGCGATATGCGAAGGTTGTGGAATCGTTCCCCCTCTGCGGCAAGATGTTTTTTCATCCACTTTCGTTTCCATTACTTCATCTTTTGTTTATTTCATTCATTAAGCACAAGTAATTTCCCATATTATTAGCTACACGTTTGAAGAACTCATGGCTGCAACACTGATTGCACAACGAGAAAGGCTCAATTCCACGGAGCAAGGTCGAACACTGCTCCGTCGATTAGGGTGTCCACTCAGACCGGCAAATTGTAACAACCAAACAGAACTCCTCCCACCGAACATACGAGCTCAGATCTCAGTATCCCCAATCCCTAAAAACATGAGCGAGAAATACCACAGACAACTGCGCCTTGCACGGGGCAGGACACTCGAACGCAGGTTCGGTAGAAATCCGGAGATTTATTACATGGACGCGTGCTAACAGGATAGCAAAACTTTCACTGTGGTAGCCACAAACGCACAAACTACTATTTCCGCAACTATCAGAACAGAGTCGGTGGCCACAGCAGAGGCTACTGCGGTGGCTCTGGCTATACGTGATGCTGAAAATAGAGCACGTTCTGCGTTAATACTAACCAACTCGCAGTCGGCATGTCGCCTTTTCATGGCAGGCACCCTGCCCAAACTCACCATCAAAATCCTAGGAAGAAATCTCACGGAACACCACGATATTACGTGGTGTCCGGCGCACGCCGGAGTGAGGGGTGAGGAGAGGGCGGACCGCCTCGCTCGAGAATATAGCATCCGAGCGACGGAACGCACTCTCGTAGAATCTCCGATCACAGCAAAAGATATCTTGAAGGCACAGAGACGAGGAAGGCAACGGTATAGCTTTCCAGACACATCCTTGGACTCAGCGCAAATGCAGGACTGGCGCCGACTACAAACCCGTACATGCCCACACCTACTCCTACTACACCACATACACCCCACCCGGTATCCTAACACTTGCCCTTGGTGCGGAGGGCGGCCATCTCTTGACCATATCACATGGTCGTGCCAGAGTCGGCCACAAGAAATCCAATCACCCCTTATGGGGCAAAACTCCAACAGTAGGCAGTGGGAGGTGTGGCTAGCCAGCACGGTGCGGAAGGACCAATTGGCCCTTCTCGACCAAGCCCGGCGTACCGCGATCGCCAGTGGGGCCCTGGACTGAGGGACCCACACACTGGACCTGAATATGAATTTTTTTTTTCAATAAAAGTTTTATACTACTACTACTACCACAGGTTGCCAAAACTCGTGAAGTCCTCGACATTCAGCTCACAGCAAAATATAACTCTCAAAAGGAGAAAAGAGATGGAAGCCCATCCTGAACTGACCACTCTAGTCGACACCACCTAGCAGCTTCTAGGTTTGTTTTATGCAGGCGACATTGTGGTGCTTGCTAACAAGCAAAGTGACATGCAAAGTCTGGCTGATATCTGTGAAGAAGAAGGTGACAATTTAGGATTGAAATTTGGTGTTAAGATATCAGGTTTAATGGCGCTTGAAAAACGATGAACAAACAGTGTTAATGGGGGGCTAGGAAATACATCGGATGAAATATTATAATTACCTTGGTGTTTTAATAAACGAAGACGATAGATCTATGGAGATACAGGAAAAAATAATAACAAAATGGAAGAGAAATGGTGGTCCTAATGAAGGACAGAGGGCTGTGGGGACACAATAGGTACGAGGTGCTTCATGGGTATGTGGAAAGGTGTATGGTTCCAGGACATAGTTTCGAAAATGCGCTTGTTTGCTTGAAGTCAGCGGTACGATCAGGACTCGATGGCAACCAAAGGTTAGTGGGATGCCTGACATTGGGCGCTCACGGGAAGACTACTAATGAATCTGTGCTGGGTAATATGGGCTGGATATGTTTTGAAGTGAGGGAAGCTAACAGTAAAATTGATTTCGAAGAACGACTGAGGAATATGAAAGAAAGTAAGCGGGTTGCAAGAGTGTTCATAAACTTGTATAAGAAAAACATTGACACACAGTTGAGGAAGAACTAAGAAGCTCATCAGCAAATATACTACCGGTATTGTCAGCAACACGACAACAAAGACTGTCAAACGCAAAGTGAGACAAGCTGAGACAATCTCATGGGTGGCGGCAATGGAAAAGAAACGTGTAATGAATACTTACTTCAAAAGAAAAATTAAACGAGGAACTAAACAATTAAGGGTAACTCAAACAGAAGCTCTTTACGTTTTTAAGCAGGATTAGCGTGCCTTAGAACGCGTAGTTATAAAGCGAGGTGCAGCAAGGACGTAGATGCATGTACTTGCTGCGGTAAAGTTAGGGAAACGATAGCATATGTTTTATTAGAATGTGAAGGTGTCTGCCTGCAGCTGTCCATTCAGGTCTCTCTGGCCTCTTTGAAGCCCTTGGGTTCAGGGATGACAGGAGGAAAGTAAACATGTCTGCAATAGAGATTAGTAGGAGGCGATTGGAGGTTTTGTGGCAGAAAAGCTGGGGGACTCTAAACAACCGAGGCGCACAAAAACAGAGTTCCCAGTAATCGTTCAAAACGTTTGATGCTGGGGATTCTTTGCGTTAGTTCGTTTTCTCAAAAATATTGGTAGACCATGAGGCTAAATAAAACAAACAGCTTGGTAACGCAACCCACTACCGCATTTCAACAGGGATGCTCACAGCATTTATATATCCATCCACCGGCGGCAGCGGAGCCGCGGACGTGCTGGGGAAATAAAAGAAGAACCAGAGGAAACACCAGAACTTCCCGCGATTTACAAGACAATGCAATAGCCTTACTACAATGCCTGAATAAAGCCTTCCGTGTGACATTGTGCGGACATTCATTAAACGTAAACTTCTGTTTCGGCTCTTTATGCAGTCGTGCAATGCTGCATTGTATGAAGATTCCTACCCGTTGGGTCTGCGGATTTCTTTTTTCGTACTATATTCTAAGTGCAATTTATTGGAATGTTTACGTTATGCGCCGCACAAGTTTAATGTTTCTGCAACCACATTGTATACAAACTATGCCAGCAAGCAGCGAGCTGTTAATGGGGATGTACGCTTTGAGACATCGATGTAGAGATGTCGTGAGGACGAAAGCGATTTGTGATGCTAGTGAAAGTAACAATGGTGACGAAAGGTGGGCGCAGATATTTACATTAGTATTTTATCCCTATTGCGTAGCATTGAAACATATTAGTTCTAGAAGATTGACCATAAATGAGCGTCTCTCGATAATTGCCCAATAATGGGGTAGTCCAATTGTATAAATTGTAGGAAAATCAATGTTACCGCTGAACATAATGTTCTATTCCATTAAATGTATGCGTGGTTAGAGATTTTTTATGAGCCCACATCACACTTAAAGCTTTTATGCAGTGATGTATTGTGCTTGAAAACACTGAAATACTTTGCCGGTCATCATTCAATGGTGTAATATATTGGAGCCTGGATCGCATGTTCATCTGGCGAGAAATCGATGACCCACGCCGCACGTCAGGGTGGGTCATCTGCAAAAAAAGCATTTCAATAAACAAAATGTTACTGCACACGTCTCGTCATTCAACTCGAATCCATCATCACGGACTTGGAAGTGTAAAATGTTCAAATTAACTGGAGAAGTTCAGTTTCTTTAAAAACAGAAGTTTATACAAAAGCACTTTAACAGACACAGGGGCGCAATAACGTAAAATTATTCCAAACTTTTCTATTCCAATTCTGCTATGAGCCCTCCAAGATTGGTGAAAAACTTTTTCCGACCACCCCTACTTCACCTGTCTGTCACGTGACGTCCCGAAAACCGCGATAGCCCCCCTTCTGATATGATGTGTACACACTGATTATGCATGATTTGACAGAAAAAAGAAAAACAGTTATTTCTGATTCGACCCCTTTTCGACATTAGCCCTAGGCTATTGGTAAAAAGTTTTCGGGCTGCACCCACTTCACCTGCCTGTCACGCGACGTCACAAAACCGCACAAACTCACCGCGTCAAAGTGACGTGTACGCGATAAAGGTGCATTAATATGCCGAACAAAACTGAATTTTCTTCGGAATAGCCGCGGGCTGCCCCGTTCCGAAAGGAATAAAAGATTGCTGCCGCCGATCGCTGAGACGCTGGCTAGTCGCACCTGCCCGAAAGCGTGGGTATATTTGCGTATAATAAATCTTGTTGCATGGCCGTGTAACGTTTTCGAGTACTTTCGACACGTTTACCACCTGATTCTGCCAACTCTTCTTTGCTGAGGGTCAGTTTTAGCGTCATTGTTAAGCTTCCGTTGCATGCCGCCGCGAGTTTCGACCAGCCACCACAAGCTAAGTAAGGGAAAGCCGACCAATCGCAGAAGCCGGCACCACCCTCTTCATCCGGTTATCGATTTTCAGTGCACTGGCTCTGCCCCAGCGGATCCCTCTCCACTTGAGAGTTCTCCTCGCCTCTTGTCAGCCAATTAGATACGACAAGCCGCTCAGTGTAGGCAATGTTATTCGTTTTTCAAGCAAACAAAAGTGACCTCCTACGAACGAGGAGAGTGTTTGATTGGTCTGTACAGACAATCCTGTGGGTGGCCGCCTGGTGCTTGCGTCGGTGGTTACGCAAATTTGACGTCAGGAGATTGGAATAGAAACATATTGGAATAGTTTTACGTTATGTTGCCCCAGGTTGCATACAAACTGGCAACTATTTCACGCTCGTCTGGCAAACCCAAGTCCCGTGCCATCAACCATCTAAATGCATATGAAAGCACACGAAAAGCCCGTGCCTCAACATTAGTGGCTTCACAAAACACCCGTAGTTTCTCCGAATGTCCACTCTGGGAATGTTATATGTTGCTTCGGTGCCTGTGAAATTTCTAAAGTACTCAACAACCACGAAATATTATATTGCAGAAATATTTCTTTTAGCCTGCGTGTGAGTTTCTCCGCATGTTACGGTTTAAAACGGCATTGCTGACATCAAAAATGAATTATAAATGTCTACAGAAGCAGACCCGTGGTGCCACCATTAGCATGAGCGACAAGGTATTTCGTTTTCTGGCGTGGACTCAGCCGCTGCGATTGATTGCGAATTACTTACCTTACTTCGCCTCAGCGAAGTAGTGCATTATGACACTAACGAGCGCCGACAGTGAGCGCTTCGCTAGTTTCAGCGCAATAGAGTCTCTAAGGTGGTATTAGCCCCGAGAACAAACTACAGGGGCGCTGCGAGCGTCGCTCGCGTGACGTCAGGGCACGGACTCGCGCCTGTCGTCTGCTACAGTTCGGGCGTTGTCCGGGCGCTTTCTGCGGTGTTTTCGTTTGTTCGCCCTCATTCTCTCTGCTTGTATACTTATGGTGGTCGTCTGAAATATATTTTACGACGACTTCCCTTGCTTACATTTTTTCAAAAAACCAATTTCTTTGACAACAATGCAGCTCTCAAAGGCAACGCTACAGTGCCAGCCGAAGGAGCGCAGACCAGCCCATTGTGGGTTTTTTATGCGCGGATGGACAATCGCAAAAACATAGCTTATGAGAATCCAGTTACGGGGGGATACCATACCTGCTGCGGTGCAACAAGTATGTCACAAACGCTGGCTATATATGACTTCTACAAGAGTTACGTTGATTTTATTCCGCTAAAACAGGTTCGCTCATGACGAGTAGTTCATGACATAATATCGAATTTTCGCATTTCTTCACAGAAACGTTCGGCAGTAACACGGGGGCTTAACTAATACTACAGTTTACATTCTAGAAGCACCACTTGCTTCTTTAACTGCTTGTCAACATTAGGCGGTTCTTCACGTGTTTATTTTAAGCGGCGGAAATTTGAAGTTAATGAAAGTTTACAGCTATTTACAGACTGCAAAGAGGAATGTACCAATATATGTTCCCTTTTCCGTGCTACACGTTCAACTCACTTGAGAAATTTACTGGTGCTTGTTGCTTGAGGAATATACATTAGGAATCTTTTTGGCGAACTGGCACAGGCTGCTCGGCCCAAATTTTTTAGTGAAATATGCCTGTTGGACCGCATGGCTGCAGCTAGAAAAAAGTCGAAGCGTCAATCGTTAGCAGTGTGGGACATATTGAAGATATCGAAATTCCCCGTGGAGGGTCAGAAATCAAGTGAAAGTATATGCAAGGCTTGTGGTGCTTTCTCTATGAATTTTTGCGATTGGATTGGAGCAAACTTTATTTAGCCTGCAGTTGGGCAAGGTTCTCTTTATTGTACCGACGAAGCGAACAGTTCCGTTAGAATCCGTTTGTATAATTAAACGCTGGATCGAGACATGATGAGACAGAAGCTGCTTGAGTTTTCCCTTTCTATGCAATCTAAGCTGCGCTGTAGTAGCTCTAGAATACTTTAGTCATTGCAGTTGGCGGAATAGTTTATGGTTTATGGCATTATGGGTTCAATTCGAAGTTGTAGTGAACTGATGGGTTTCGCGAACATAGCGTGCCTCGCCATACGGACAGTCGATTGCTATCGTTACGTGATCAGGGGTGTGCCATATTGTCGATAAAGGCTACTGAGGGCCACTATGAAACATTTCATCACTTGCAATTGATTGGCTCTCGATCTTAACAACGAAACTTTTCTCTCAGGTGATTGCTACTATGGTGTTCGCGAATTAATTATGTAAATACTCTACATGACGCGCCGTCGTGTCAGCAGCCATGAGCAATTCGTTTTTTAGAGGCCTCTTTCAGAGGGGGATGAATGTAGCAGCAAACTTCTTCATAATAAATGCGTGCCTAACTATTTTTTTACGCATTAATGAATGGCCATATTTGAATAGAACAACACACCAAAGTAATAAGAATCATGATGACAGCTTCGCTGGGCAGTGTCTTTCTAACACGGATAACATGCTGACGCCAATTACGGAGATGTTTCTTCTATGTAAAATACAATGTCTCTCATAGCTAAATACTAAAATATGTTAAGTGTTTAGCGAGGCATCATACACAACTTCGCATGTTGAATTTGCAGGCATTCCTTTTACGCAAAGTTTACGTGCAGGCACGGCTCATATATCCATTGCAATGCCAGTAGACTCCTTCAACGCTACGTAGATTGCGATATCCAGGCCGCAAATTTTATTGACTCATGCGCTTTAGGAGAAGGAACTGTGGTTCAGTCATGGCAACAGAAAGAAGCCGACATATCGTTCAGTAAGCACGGCTCGAGCCAGTCATACCCCAAGCATACACGAAGGGAACGAGCGCGCGCGGCAGCCGAGCGAGGCGAGCGAGCGGCGTCCTGGCCGTGAGGTCACTCGCGAGAGGGCGCCACTCCTAATTCTCGCCGCTAATAACCTGGTGTAGGCGGTGTAGGACACGGTGGTAGAATAAGAGAGGTGGCCGAACGAGCGCCGCAAGAGCGTTGCCGTACCTCGCGTGTTTCTACAGCAGTCGCCAGGTGGCGAAAGGGGTTTAAAGGATCAAAGACGCGCATCGCAAGCTTTCGCTGTGCTGGAAAGGTCGGTTATTATAATAATTTTTCTTACTTTAAAACCTCGTTTATGTTTTTAATAGTCTGGATATGCTGTTTGCCTGCCTTACTAAGTGTTCCAGGCTCCATGGAGCTTAAAAATTTCTAATCCGTGCAGGTGATCTCGACAAGAGTGACAAAGAGCGCCGATCGCAAGGGAGGCGCGTGTACTTTTCTGGAAGCCTGAAAATTCTTACCGGCGAGTGTACTGCGCAAAAAACAACAACATTTGGTTGTCACGTCATTGTGGGTAGCATTGGGCTTATGGACGTAGCTTATTTATGATCCCCTGGCTCTAACTAAATTACACTGTTAATCAGCTGCCTAAGAACAGAAGAAATGCTTGCAAAAGAAAAGGAACAAAACAATTTTATTGGCAATTAACTTGTGAATACAATTAAGCTACGCTAGTAAGTGAATACTTTTTCAAGGTTTCAGTCCAACGGTGGAAGCAAGCTGTCGTCCCCCCTTCAGGCGCTGCTCAGGCGCATGCACCAGTATGGCGTCAGATGGCAAGCGGAAACGTGCCTGCGCCGACGAAATGCCGGAGAGTGCAAAGGCCTGGGGGTAGACGCCGTTCGGTCTAGACCACGATGTCAGTCTGTCAACCAGTCAAGAACTTTATTGAAGTCCTGAGAAGTTTCAAGCCATTGGAGATCCCACGCGGGGAACTTCTCCGGCCGAAACTGTAGGTGACGCCCAAGTCGGGACGGGAACGTGGCGACGCTCCGCCAGTTCTTGGGCCCTCTGGACGGCCTTGAGTTGGAGTTTGAGGTCCGGGCTTTTTAAGGTCTCTTCCCATTCGGGCTCACTGGAGAGAGGGCCCCTTGGTAACGCGGTACATTGCCATAGCATGTGCGAGAGTGAGCAGTAAATTCTGGGCAGTCTGGGCAATTTGCCGGGATTTCTGAGTTGTAGCTTAGTAGGCCTCGTGACGGATACGAGTCCGTTTGTAGCATTCGAAACGCGGCAGCCTGCACGCGTTCGAGTTGGGGGTGCGGGAGCGGGAGTTTGGTTCTGCCTTTTCGATAGTGTGAGGTGATTTCTCGGTGAGTTAGTAGCGAGTCATCAAATTGAATGTCCAGCACCTCGGAGGCCGTGGGACCGTCCCGGCGGGCACTTTGTGGTGGTGGTGGTGGTGGTGAATTGTAGCAACAGGCGGGTTTAGCCTGGTGAACAAGGCCGGCAATTGCTCCGCCCGAGCGTCTCGCACAATAACGTTGATGGGTTTTACCATATGTCCATCAACCCAGTCTCTCTTAAGAATTCAATCAGGAGACGTGAAGTTTCTTTGCGGGCCATCACTGATCCCTCGGGAAATATAAGGTGTTGCAGGCGCGTATGCGGAAGGCCCTTGTTTTGCAAATTCTTCAGGAGAATGTCTCTTTCATCTTGGAACTGCCGGCAGGACCACAAAAAGTGCTCAATGTCTCCTGTCTCGTTGCATGCCGTACAGTTCGGAGAATTGATTCGCCCCGTTTTAAATAACCAGGCCGTTGTGTTTGCAGATCCTGTCCTTATACGATATAGAAGTGAGGCTTCCTCTCGGTGCAATCTCTTGGTTACGCAGGGCATATGCGGTGGAACCCAAAGCGACGCAAAGTGATTACGAATTTCAGATTTTTATACTTGGTTACTCTTTGGAGCCTTGATTTTGGGAGGATGATAGAGCGCTGCGTATGCAAGCGCATCAGCTTTTTCGTTTCCTGAGATACCAATGTGGGAGGGAATCCACTGAAACTTTACTGTGAAGCCTTTGTTGCTGAGTTCTTTCACGATGGCTAGGGATTTGCGTGGGAACTTGAGGGATGGCAAACCACGGTATACTTGTTGTAATGCGGCCTTTGAGTCCGTAAGGACAACCACATTCTGGGCGGGCACTTTCTCGCGCACGGTCGTGGGCCGTTTCATGTCTTTCCCCACGTGAGCGGGGAACCGGGAGAGGCACCGTTTGCCCTCTTTTGAGCTCGCTAGTAGTATACGCGGCACTTCTTTAGATGCGTTGCCGCATTCGTATGCCCGAATTACGGCACGCGAGTTTGTGAAGACATGAGTAAATGTGGGGCCTGCCATGGCGATGGCTACGCCTATTTGTTCTGCTTTAGAGCTGGTGCTCGTTCTAACCGATGCTGATGATCGTAGCGTTCCGTTGCCGTCCACGACTGCTATCGCGAAAGTGAATGTGTTGCCGTACTGGGCCGCGTCCACAAATGCGGTGGTTTCACGATCCGCGTCGATGCGGTCGAGAATTGCGCGGGCGCGGGCCCGGCGCCTACCCACGTTGTGTTGTGGGTGGACGTTTGTGGGAAACGGTGAGACTTTGTAGTGAATTGTCCGTAATTTCGCTCGGTAGGGTAACCGCGTGCTCGAGCACGAGGTTACCACGATGCAAGAACTTTATGATACTATTCTTAAACCGTGATCTTGACAGAACGGTGCCGCCTTGCCTTTGTTTTCACGGCCGACCTTGGCCGGTCACTCTGAGCAAAAACGAACCGAAAGGGCGCGAAACACGCCGTGAGTGAAGCCGCGGTCACCCTTGTAGACGCGGTGTATTGAACTTCACTTGGTATGCACAGCGCAGACAGATGGCGCACGCTAAAGCTTCGACAACGAATATCACAATGTCGCAGGAAGCGTCCATGAACTTTGCTTTTTACATTCGCCTGTCCTCCCATGGCGATTTATTCTTTCGGTAATGTGCTTGGAAAATGACGAATTCGCGACCCAACGGTTCTAATTCATAAAAGTATATATATATATTGTAATGAAGAAAGGAGGAGAATGGCATACCGATCATCATCAAGAACGGAGGGCACGAGACCGGCGTTCGAAGACCACCATCTTGCTCTCCGCGCTCACTGTTCCGAGCTACCGCCCGTTTGTTGGACTCGTCCAATAAACCTCTTTACATTGAAGCTTCGTAACTGCTTTAGAGTCGTCGGTTTGGGGAAGTCAGTCACGGCACGTAATTTAGCTGGGTCCGGAAGCACACCATCCTTTGATACAACGTGACCAAGAATTGTAAGTTTTCGCGCAGCAAAACGGCACTTCTTGAGATTTAGTTGCAGCTGAGCGGTTTTCAGACACGTCAGGACATGGTTGAGGCGTTCTAGATGGGTTGCGAAATCTGGCGCAAAGACAACAATGTCGTCGAGATAGCAGAGACACATGTGCCACTTCAAACCCCGCAGAACCGAGTCCATCATGCGTTCGAAGGTGGCAGGCGCATTGCAGAGGCCGAAGGGCATGACATTGAATTCATATAGACCGTCAGGCGTGACGAAGGCTGTCTTTGAACGGTCGGCCTCTGCTAAAGGTACCTGCCAATACCCGGAACGCAAATCTAACGACGAAAAAAACTCGGCACCTTGTAGGCAATCAAGGGCATCGTCAATTCTGGGTAAAGGGTACACGTCTTTTCGAGTGACCTTGTTTAGGCGCCGGTAATCCACGCAGAAGCGAATCGATCCATCCTTTTTTTTAACGAGAACCACAGGGGATGCCCACGGGCTTTGTGAAGGGCGAATAACGTCGCGTTTAAGCATATCGTCAACCTGGTCGGTAATAACTTGACGTTCCGCGGTGGAGAAGCGGTAAGGGCGTTGTCGCACTGGCGAGTTGGAGCCGGTGTCGATGTTGTGAACAATGGTAGAAGTTCGGCCAAGGGCACGTTGGGCAACATCGAAGGAGTCGCGGAACTTGTAGAGCAGCTGGAGAAGAGCAGTGCGTTCAAATGGGGACAGTCCGTCTGCGATGGACGAATCGAATAGGTCAGCAGCTGGAACATCAGAAGGGGTAAGAGCACTGATGACGTCGAGGTCGCGTCGAGCTGAATCTTGCTGCACGGAAAAAATTTGGCCGACATCAATGGGTTGCACGCATCCAAGGGATTCACCTTTAAGCAGTCTGATGGGATATGGAAGAGGATTTGTGAGGCAGAGAGCGCTTGTTCCATTCGAGATAGAGAGGGTCGAATAAGGCAAAAGAAGTGGCTTCCGATTTAGAAGAAGGCATGAGGGTTCAAAGAATGCAGCTTCATCACATATGCTGTTGCAGAATACGGGGAGCAAAACAGCTGCTGTCGGCGGAATTTCTGTGTCTTCTGTGACGACTATTTTGTGTGCGGCTTGATGAGCGGGGTAGTAGGACTCGTCACACAAGGGGAAGAGCTCAAGTTCAGATCTGGCACAATCAATAACGGCGTGATTACACGATAGAAAGTCCCAGCCAAGTATAATGTCGTGCGAGCAAGAGGAAAGGACGATAAGCTCGACAATGTAGAGTTCTTTAGCTATAATAAGTCGAGCAGTGCAGGCAGCTATAGGCCGAACAGGGTCTCCATTCGCTGTACGTAAAGGCATCATCTCAAGAGGCGTGGTCACCTTCCGAAGCTTGCGGCAAAGTGTGGCGTCTATAACAGAAACGGCAGCACCGGTATCGACAAGAGCATATGCACGGATGCCTTCTACGAAAACTTCGACAATATTCGACGGCAAAGTTCGAGGACTTGAGCATTTCGACAGCGCAGTTCTTGCCTCACGAACTGCGGAGGCTAGTTTCCCTCATTTTCAGGGGCTGGTCGACGACGCATGGGCGACAAGGAGCGGTGGCGGGGTGAAGGTGAGCGACGAGACGTGGGTTGCGGATAGTCACGTGAAGACGTGCTTGGTTGGGGACCCGGATCTTCATAACGAGAGCGGGGACGATCTATGTAGTTCGGTGAACGGGCGTCTGAATATCCTGGCGCGCGACGGCGGCAGAATCGGGCGATATGACCAGGGCCACCGCACGCAAAACAGATCGGCCGGTTGTCGCGCGTTCGCCAGGGATTTGCAGGGATGGGAGCAGACCATGTCACGGACGGCTGAATCGGGGCTGCAGCATACGACACACCATGGGGTGGTGAGGGCTGTTGAAGCTGCTGCCGCTTTACTACCTCAGCGTAACTAAGAGGCGCGGTGACAGGTTGCTGCTGAATGGGCACCGGCATGGCCTCGGAAATCTGCTCTTGAATGACTTGTCGAAGCACGGGAGCCAACGGGATTGGTCGCTGCAGTTGCTGCTGTTGTGGGAGCTCCTGACGCTGAGCAAACGGCAGGAGAGACAACTGACGGGCCACCTCCTCACGCACAAATTCTTTCATTTGTGCGATAAGGTATGGCTGGGCAGGCATGATGTCCAGTGCGGCGAGCGGTTGATTGTACGTCTGAGATGAACGTCGGGTGAGAGCCCGCTGCCTTCTCAACTCGTCGTAGCTGTGGCACAGAGTTACCACTTCAGACACTGTGCCAGGAGACTTCGCAAGAAGCATCTGAAAGACATCGTCGTCGACGCCCTTCATGATGTGCTGTATTTTGGCACTTTCGCTCATTGAGGCATCGGCGCGCCTGCAGAGATCGAGTACGTCCTCAATATAGGCGGTAAATGTTTCATTCGGTTCCTGTGCCCGTGTGCGCAGCCGTTGCTCGGCGCGTAACTTCCGCACGGCAGGGCGACCGAAAACGGCAGATATTGCCTCCTTGAAAGCAGACCAGTTTTCAAATTCCGATTCGTGGTTCGTATACCACAGCTTCGCCACGCCAGCCAAGTAAAAGTTCGCGGTACTCAACTTAGTAGCGTCATCCCACTTGTTGGGTCCACTAACTTTTTCGTAGGACGACAGCCAGTCCTCGACGTCCTGGTCTTCCGTACCCGAAAATACCGGGGGGTCTCGCTGGCGAACCGGGCCAGGGCAAACGGCGGCCGGGAGAGATGGCGGCGGTTGGGCTGCGTCAGCTTGCATGGTCGAGTGCAACGTACGGGATCGGAGTTCCAGGGTGTCGGCGATGAGCGTACCCCGCACGATCCACCAAATGTAAAGAGGTTTATTGGACGAGTCCAACAAACGGGCGGTAGCTCGGAACAGTGAGCGCGGAGAGCAAGATGGTGGTCTTCGAACGCCGGTCTCGTGCCCTCCGTTCTTGATGATGATCGGTATGCCATTCTCCTCCTTTCTTCATTACAATATATATATATATATATATATATATATATATATTGGTAAGCGCGCCAAGAGTAGTTTTGGGACGACAGTAGATGCTGTTTCCCCATGGTCGTACCCGCTAATAACGGATATGTGACTATTTTGTAATAGAAAAGAAGAAGCACAAGTATTTGATCATCAACACATCAAAAAAGATATTCGTTTCAAACGCGATTTATTTGGCAATGACTCAGTAGTCATCGTATAGTTCTCATAACCAATATGTATCTAGCAAAGGAAATAAATAAAGCAATCAAATAATCAATTAAGGAATAAACGACGCGTCAAGCTGCAAGCGTAAATCCTCGCGAGAAGTCAGTTTTAAGCGACAGTCACTATTCAGTGTTATTGAAGACTTCTCTGGTGTACGGCACTACTACGCGAAGCTGCTTCTGAAACGTAAGAGACGTAAACACACAGTTTGAATGCTCGCGGCGCCCGCCGGCTACGTAGTTTTAACTACGGCGGCTGAGTGGAGAAATCGGCCCACACTACCCCTGCTGCCGCCTTACGCAAAGCGGCGGCAACTAGAACCGCCGCATATTGCGCGGCGCATCGGCGAAGCGTTTGGCCACCTCTCCTATTCTAGCACCGTGGTGTAGGCCACCATTTCAGGCGTTCTCAAGTTCAACAAATGGGAACAGAGGGCGAAAAAATCGACCGCGCGGCGCCGTAAGGGCAGCAATTTTACCTCACAAACTTTCTCTCACACTTATGGAATCATTTTATTACATAACAAATATTACAGAATTATCATTCCTAATTATATATTGTACACTTTATTTGTAACTTTGTTCTATTTTGCTATTATAAACGCAAATAGCGTTCAGCATCATTGATCTGCCATGTAACCTTTGGCCTGTATTTAAAATTTTTACTGGTATGTTCGCGTGCACTGCAGGCATTGATTCATTGATTAACACATTTAAGCTCGTTGCTTATTTTCCGCTAAAAACAGATAATTGAGCTTCGATACCTCGCGTTACTTAATTTGGGGTGAAGTGACGTGTTGCGAGCGGTTATATAAGCCCGAAAGCTAGGTTTCGGTCGTAAGCGACACGGAACACATCGCATGGAAACGGGAGCCAGAATCTGCTGCGACTGATGACGGCAATAACGGTGAGCCGTTTAACACCGCTGCTTGAATCGTTATGTAATACCCGTCTCATTAACCTGAAGGCGGAGACAAGCTAACGAAATAGATCCTGCATTACATGTGGGCCATCAGGACCCTCCATTGCTGTTTCCTAAGTAAACCTTTAGTTGCGAGGCCATCGTTATGCACAAACAATAACGAAAGAACAGAGCGATACCAGAACGCGCGCCGCATTTTTCATCTATAGTAGCCGTGCCCGTAGACAATTCAGCAGCAATATCATATATATATATATATATATATATATATATATATATATATATATTGATATTGCTGCTGAATTGTCTACGGGCACGGCTACTATAGATGAAAAATGCGGCGCGCGTTCTGGTATCGCTCTGTTCTTAGTTATATATATATATATATATATATATATATATATATATATAATTGTATTAAAAAGTTGCACGCATGATAATTCTCCCATATGTCGTTCTTGTTGTTTCCTAATGTTCTTGTTGTTATGTTTGGTTTACCTTAAGGCATTTATTTTTGCATTAGTGAAGCGGTGCATCACGTTCGTGTAGAACAAGAAAGTATCAATTCTAACAGCTTTATGTCTTTCATGCATTTGCTTGTGGAACCAGCAGTGTGACCTCTTTTAGTGTTTTAATGAGCGCCCAAATGTTCTCATTTGTAATCTTAATAATACTTAAGCTGTTTATATGCATTGTTGTTAGGCAGACATAAATTTGATGGACAGTAGCAATATTTATTTAACGTGCTGTTTACACACCCCAGAACAAACACTCTACATTCGCACGTGTTCTGTAGTCACAAACCATTACAGCGTATATGCCACACCATTTCCCATTTCATATTGCGAAATAGCGTTTTTTCAATTTCTGATGCAGTCAGAATTTCTTTCCCAGAGATGCAGTAATGAGGACGGCACCAGTATAGTGTAACACACCCCACACACTAAAGAAAAGCTACTGCTTGCTACAACAAGGTCGTTGTGTGGACTTTGGCTGTTACTACGAGGCAAAAAATACCGGGTTCAGAAACAAATGTGATTGATATATGCTCTATTAGCTTGTTAGTCTTTAGGTACATGCCACTTGTATGTAGCAGATGATATAAATGTTCATATGTACGGTTCAGCATAATTGATTCGACCATAAAAGAAAATACTACGTAACGTTGGCTAATCTGGGCTGTATCTCATGTGCTCTGCCTCAACAGAGTCTCTACCATGCATATCTTGTTCATCACAGGAGCCCCCATCTACATCATCAGGAAGGGGCTGGAGCGGAATTTGCAAGGATTTTACACCACGAACAAAGTAGCCGATGCAGAAGTATTTGTATGAGATATCAAGTCTTCGGAGCACTGTGCCAAGAGTGAAAAGAGCCTCAGCCATCATTCCACCAGCACGGATATTAGCCGAGTCATCCAGGTACCTCAGCATGGACTTTCTAGAAATTCTTCGTGTTCAGATGCACCTGCAGCCTCTGAACAAGCAAGGATGACGCTGGCCAAAAGAGTTCCCTTAATTTACCCTACCTTGAAGGGGCCGTGAACCACTTTTTATAGAAGTGGAGAAAGACATCTGAAGTGAAGATAGGTTATTTCAGAACCACTTTGCCGCAAAAAGTACTTCAATGCGTTCAGCAGAAGCGGAGCTATCGGCAATCAAACACGACCTCAGCTGTGCTCCCCTTCCTCCTCCAATGCCTTGCACTGCGAAGGCCACGGTGGAGACGTCACCGTGGTGCGCAGTTCAAATTTCCTATATGGTGCCTATACCGCGCTAAACGTAAGCCAAACGCGGCTGTCCTCAGAGAGCCGCAGTACGCTTAGCCACTGGAGTCGTGGCGGCACCTAGCGGCGCCCGCGGTGAAGCCGAGCGCAGCGACCAAGAGCGGCCGCGCATTGGAGTGTGCTTTATGACGAAATAAAGCACACAGAACAGAGCGAGGATCACGGGATTTTTGAAACGAGAGCGTTTGAAAAAAAGTTGACTTCACTCTCCGCTAGCGAACTCCACGGACCGCGTACAACAGCAGAACTCGGCTGAGATGCGCATAACAGCATATGCTACCGGTGGACTATGTTATTTTACCAAGCCTGAGGGGTGGTTCAGGGCCCCTTTAATCAGCTTCCTGGTCATGTAAGATTCCATATGTGTCATGTGTAATTTGTTTCTGTGAATGCAAGCTTTCTCAATTCCCATTCTTGTTGGAGATCCTTCTTGCTCATTCAAACATGCAGGTCAATCGATTCTTCGTTTCTTTTTAACACCATTCACTGTCTAGTAGCATAACGTCTGTAGCAGTATACTGGTGGGCCTTACAGATGAGCTGCCTGACTCAACGCATATCAGCTCGTCCGCGCATGATATTTGAATCTGGACATCTGGGGTCACAAGTCCACAAGTGCGTACAAGCCTTCCAAGTGCGACGACCATCACGGTGAAGTACTTGCGCCGTAGAGGCCTGCTATTCTCAGCAACTAAGTTTGCAGTGTTCGCATTCACGCGCAAATCAATATCACAATATCCCATCGTGGGCGACGGAACGGCGCCCCCTTTAGTGACTCACCGCAGACTTCTCGGTGTGATAATGGACCGCAATATTTATTGCACCACACACGTTACTGAACTTAGGGCTAAACGGACAAACCTCATACATGTTCTTCGTGTAATATCTGGACTGAGATGGGGCCCCTTTGAACGAAGTTTGCTCCAAGTCTACCAATCACTTTTTGTGGGCTGCATACGCTACATCATGTCTGTGCTATCTAACATGGGATCATCTTGTATGCGCACGCTGGAGAGCCTTCAGGCACAAGCACTGCGCATATGCCTTCGCTTGCCACGCTTCACGTCAACTAAGGGCGCAACTGCGGAATCACGGGCTTGCCCAATCGATATATGCAGGTCTGTGCACCTGTGCGAACCCATCTTCACCTGCTGACCAGACACCCACACCATCCTCTGTCAACACTTCCAAGAAGCAACCATGACAGTGCTTTTTCTAAAGCAAATGCATGTTACGCAACCATTATACTTGCAAGGTTCCAGGCCACTAACGTCCCCGAGACACCTCCATGGACATTGCCGAGACCACTAGTGAGGCTCCAAATACCCGTAATTATGAAGAAATCCCACGTTTCTTACATTCCTTTGAGAAAGCTCAGCTTGTCCCATATATTGAAATTATACCGGGTGTTCAAAATTAGGCTTTATGGTTTTCTTAAAATTAGGCACTGGGAAGCACGCGACGACCACCTGTGCAAATAAGTTATGGAGCCTGGGGGACAAAACGTGAGACGATAATTGTCGCTGTCAGCAGCCCAATTAGGTAAAATTGAATATATAACTCTTTGTTGACTGCAGTAAGTGCGCATGTTTGTACAGAAAGTTTAGAGGCAGTCGTGTTTCTACACAGTATCAGTTGAAATAATTCTTCTTGTGTGTCTCTGCTCCAAAACATCCGACTCCACATTTTAATTGCCGTTCGGATGATTACACATGCAAGACAGTTAGCATCGGCGCAAAGCTTCTAGCTGATGTGACGCGGCTGTATAGTGCGATGTTTAGTCTGACAACAGGGCGGAGGCATAGAAAGATATGATAAGTGTTCCCCCTCCCCTCTCAGCTGGCGAAATCAAGATATGACAAGGCAGTGTGCTGTGAAGTTGTTGCTCTTGATTTCAATAAAACTTAGTTATTGGAAATGAGTAGTCACTTTATTTGCGTAGCCCAGGCAAGGACGATGCCCGCTCGTCTAATCAACACTACGCACGCGCAGTGCCCTCCGGCGTCTCCGCTCGCACCATTAGAGAGGTTTAGCTTGTCCGGTATTCGGGTAAACGCAGTCGGATGGGGCGTTGGAGCGGAGATGTAAACGGGAGCATCCTGCATGGTGCAGCCACCTGGTGGCGCAGAGCTCAAACAGACCAAAAACAGCTAATATTGCATTAATCAAGTGTGTTCTATTTTTCTGCTAGTGGAAATTTCCGGCGCTGGCGTAATCGTGTTGCTGCCCAAAAATTTACACCGACAGCAAAGTAAAATACACTTGCTTACTGGAACATTAGCTGTTTCTGTCTGTTTGAGCTCTGCGCCACCAGGTCGCTGCACCATGCAAGCCGCTCCTGTTAACACCTCCGTCCCGACGCTCCGTCCACTTGAGTGTAACCGAATACCGGACAAGTAAGCCTCTATATTAGAGACCTTTAGCGTGCCCACTATTCCAGCAAACCGGGGTGGTTTGGGCGGATTACAGGATGATCGGGCGCGTAAACGTGAGCGGCCGGAGCGGTGCAGCAGCCTGGTGTTGCAGAGCTCAACCAGATAAACACAGAGCTAAAATTGCAGTAACCTACCTTATTCTGCTTCGCTGCTGGTGCAAATTTTCGGCAGCGGCGTGATTGTGTTCACAATTACTCCGCTGTCGAAAACTTACGCCCCAGCTAAGAAGAATATAGTAATTGGCTCTGTGTTTAGGTGGTTGAGCATTGCACCACCAGCTGGCGCCACCAATCTGGCCGCTCACGTTTAGGCCCCCGACCATCCGCCCAAACCACCCCGGTTTGCCGGAATAGCAGACACGCTAAAAGTCTCCAATAGCGACTTTTAGCGTGTCCGGTATTCGGGCAAGCGCGGGCGGTTTTCCGGTTTAGCGGGGGCGTCAAGGTGAGCGGCCAGATTGGTGGCGCCAGCTGGTGGCGCAAAGCTCAACCACACGAACACAGAGCTAATTACTATATTCTGCTTAGCTGCTGGCGTAAATTTTCGACAGTGGCGTAATCGTGTTCACAATTACGCCGCTGCCAAAAATTTCACGAGTGGTGAAGTAGGATATGGTGAGTTACTGCAGTTTTAGCTATGCGTTTGTCTGGTTGAGCTCTGCAACACCAGGCGGCTTCACCGCTCCGGCCGCTCACGTTTACGCCCCGACCATCCGGTAATCCGCCCGAACCGCTCCCGTTTACCGGAATAGCGTACAAGCTAAAAGTCTCTAATATCTGGGGATAGCGGCTGCCGCCATCGTTACAGGCTACGTGGTCGCGTGTTACAACAGCGGTTCCGGGTTCCTTGAATTTTTATTTCGCCAGCCGAGAAGGGAAGGGTAACCGTTATAATATTTGCCAATGCTTGCGTCTCATTGTCAGACTAAACGCCGCACGCTACAGCTGCGTCACATCAGAGAGGAGCTTTCCGCCGATGCTAACTCTCTTCCATGCGAAGTCATGGGAACGACAGGTATAATTTGGTGCCAGTTATCTCGGAGCACACACACGCAAGAATTCTTCCAATTGATAATCTGTAGAAACATGACTGCCTCCAATTTTTCTATTCAAGCATACCCATTTACTGTAGTCAACAAAAATTTAATTATTAAGTGATTGTTAATTGGGCTGCTTTCATTATTATCTCAATTTGCGTACTCCTGGCCCCGTAACTTATTTGGACAGGTGGCCTTCGCTTGTATCCCAGTGCCTAATTTTAAGAAAGCCATAAAACTTCATTTTGAACACTCGGTTTAGAGGGACTGTGCAGGTGTATAATATACCAATGCTTAGGTCACACCATCTACCACAACGGTAGCATTTGTTATCCCAGAACTTGGAGTTACTCGGCGATTTCAATTACAGCACAAATCGACATCTACGGCTGCGGAACTTGCGGCAATACGGGAGGCTATCCGTTTTATGGGAACACAGAGACCGCATGAAGGGACTTTGTTCTGCGATGCCAAATCAGCGCTGCAGAAGCTAAACTGCTTTTTTAAAGAAAGGTCCTATTATCTGGTCGTGTTGGAAATCGCCGAATTTCATCACAGTGCGGATTTAGGTGGCCACGAGATCATTTTTCAATGGTTATCCAGTCATTGTCGTGTGATTGGCAATGAACTAATTGACAGTGAGGGAAGATCGGCTCTGATGAAGTATGGATTGCCTACTCGTGACCTGACAACAACTCTATGATCACGGAATGCATGCAGGACCTTACAAATGCATACAGAGCCCACGATGACAACATCCACAGACGCCTACGTATGATCGAACCAGACGATAAATTCTATTTGCCCCGTAGGTTACGTGGAGCAAAAGGTCATTGCAACACAGGAATCGGCTGGGTGTTGCTTTCAACAGCCACTATGCGCACGTCATCGGCTAGTCGAACAGCCCTGATTGTGAACTCTGTCAGGCGCCTGATACGCTGGAACACATATTGTGCGATTGCCCAGCATGTACGCTGGAGCGAAGGACGTTGGACAGTTCCCTAGCCAACATTGGCAGGCTACCATTGTCGCAGAACACTTCCTCGGCCCAGGGCGTGACACTGCAACATCAATGCGGGCAACTAAAGCGCTGTTAGGGCATCTGCAGGACACCAAGCTAGACGACCGGCTCTAGTAGGGCCACTGTCTAATATACACAAGCACTCACCACTTCTCTTATCATCATCACCCATCCAAGTACTTCCACTCCCCTTCCCTATTCCCCAGTTCAGAGTGGCAGACTAGAACGCACTAGCTCAGGTTGACGTTTCGGTCTTTCCTGTCAATAAATTCTGTCTATCTATATACTTTTCCTAATGTTTTCAGGCTTTACTGCTTGCAGATCAGAGTGACTTCTTTCTTGAATGCAAGCTTTGTTATTCTTATATTACTAGTCTCCTTGAGGGTTGCTCGTCTTGCTCGATAGCCTTGGCCTTTGTGCAAGTTACACTGAAGTTACTGTTTGCAGAATCTGCTTTCGCTGCTGTCCCACTCAGTCGTGTGCACCGTGTTACGTTTCTAGGATGTGAGAGCCTGGTCAGTTGCATTTGGGAACAGTCTCTAGAGGTGAGCACCCGTTCCTGCAGTCGGCACAACGACATAGACTCCCTCTTTACAGGCGTTGTGATTGATGCTCCCTGTTCATCCTTTTGTGCTGCAGCCGGTGGCAAAGTGTGCTTGTGGCCTTTCTAGGCCGTGATTTGGATTGAACGGAGGCCAGGACAGGTGCTTACATGGTCCGAAGCATATGAAGTTGATGACCACGTGGGTGGAAGGCCTACAATGTGGCTGCTAAATGGTGATACTCCCAAAACCGACCGTGTCTATTTGAGAGCCGGTGGGGAACCAAGTGTGAGCAGCCGATTACCGGCCCCCGAAAGAGCAAAGAGAAACGCGCAGGCTGGAAAGGAGGTAAAGCTAAAATGGCGGATAGTCCATGTTGCTGTGTTTTGCGGCAGCAGATGCCTTAGTCACCCGACTACTATGCAATGCAAGTTGCTCATCTTCAACCGTGACTGTTGGTGCAAATAGGTGGGACACTCTGTCCAGTCTGCTTGCGCTGCTGGTTGTCGCTCGTTACCAGACCACCACGCGCGACAAAGGCAAGCATTGTGCCTGTAATTGGATGGCTGAATGAGCCAGTGCGATAAGCGACCCGTGCAAGTGAATGCTCACTGTTGCCTTATGAATCTTAGACAATGTGTAATCTATTGTCTGAACTTTTTTGCGGTGATTGAATGCTGAGCCTCATTTCGCTGCTGTAGCACTTGGCCATAGTCACCGTGTTATGTTTCTCAGGTGTGGCGGCCTGGTCAGTTGCATTGGGTAACATCCTCTCGAGATAAGCAGCTGCTCCTGCAGTCCGCACAGCGCCATAGATGCCCAATTTACACGGACCGTAACTGCTACTCCTTGTTCGTCCTTGCCTGCTGCAGCCGTGGGCACACTATGCTTGTGGCCTTCTTCGGCTACATCGTGGCGGACGAAGATAGTTTATTTTATTTGAATATACTGCAGGCCCTTCACGGCCCGTGCAGGAGTAGTACAGAAATGCAATGAAACAAAAATCATGATGACAAGTCAATACACTGAATGCGGTTAATAAAACAGTCGATGTTATTGCAACACACAATATCGTTAGTTCACTTGTTCCACTGGGAAATGACTGACGGAAAAAGGGAATGCTTGTGAACATTAACATGACTTGGGGGAAGATAGATTGTTTTGGAATAATTTAGTCTGGTTGAGCGTTTTGGAGGATTTTGCACGTAATGAGAACGTGCGATCTGGAAATGACCATGGTATAATTGATAGATGAATTTTAGTCGTGAAGTCGTTCTTCTCTGCGAGAGGGATTTTAGGTTTGCCCTTGCTAATATGATATAAAGGAGACTAGCATGCGTTATTAAATGGTCCGAAGGCAATGAAGTTGATAGGCACGTGCCTGGAAAGGCCCGCAAAAGTTTCTGCCGTAGGTGATGCCCACAAAACCGATCATGCCTATATTGAGAGAAAGTGGGGCACCAAGTATGAGCGACACATTATCGGTTCCGAAAGAACAAAAAGAAGCGTGGAGGTTAAAGAAGCTAGTGCTAAAATGCCGAGTAGTACATGTTGCAGCGTTGAGTGTGGCAGCAGATGCCTGCGTCACTCGATTGCTAATCTACAACGGCGACTGTCGGTGGGACACTGTCTAATCTGCTTGCGCTAATGGTTGTCGCTTGTTACCAGACCGCTATGCGCAACGAGGACAGTGTACAGTTTACGAGCTCGCGTTAATGGTTTCAGCGTATCTCAACGCGAAAATTTTATTCCTGCTCTTGTAGGAGAAGGTGCGCTGCTTTTCTTCTGTGGCTTGTTTGTGCTGTTTGCGTTTGAACTGAAAATTGCATTTCCGCTCCTGTTATAGCCGCGCGATCTGTCGGGTACTCCGGTAAGATCCATGCGCTCCCGTTTCTCAGTTTGTACCACTGTGGGAGGTACAGTTTCCCTCCTCTGAAGTTGGTTCTTTATTCTATGCCAACACGCGGATGGAGCAAGAGCCATCTCGACGCGCGCTTTTCGGAGCGGGTCCGGTTGCGTTGGTTGTGCCAGTGCGTCGGACCAGCACCTCAATTTTTTGAAACGAATAGAAGAGGCGTTGACCTCCTCTCCGCCCTCCACTGGAATGGCAGCGGTGCGCGCACAGACGTACGCGTGACGCAAGCAGTCGTACGATCTGGGTAGCGTCGCATCGCGGCAACTCACTGAACTAAGGCGCACCAATGGCTCCCATTGTGCAATCAGTAATTGCACTGGCATCAAAAAAACAAAAACAGAGGAGGTGATGATTGAACTATAGATTCTGTTGTTCTCGCCAACGGTACGTAATTGGTGCGCGCTCACGCTACGTTGGACTATGTTAACACGATAGCGTAAAAGGCCCCGTGTTGCAGAAAATCCAGCGTTGCCGTCCCCCGCCCCGCGTCCAACGTTGACCATCTTTACGGGAAAAATAATTCTGAACCACGCATACCCAACCACTCTTTCATTACCAAAGTTGCTCATACCTCGTTTTTTATTCTTTACAAAGTTACTTCTCGGAATTTTGAGAACGACAGCCCACAAACAAATGTCATGAAAAAAAAATACACCGACAGCGCTTGCACTTTACATTACAACTTCTAAAACTAGAATGTGAAAAGCGGGAAGCAATACCAGGAGATTGGGCCCAAGCAAGCGGCCACATTTCTACCAGAAAGCTCACCTGCTCGCCTTCGTCCACAGCGTTCGCCACCAGCGTTTCCTGGTAAATATTGCGGGTACATAAGCTGCAGTTGCGGGAAGCTTGTCAAATAGTCAGAGATCTTTGAATGCTATCGCGTTCCACTTTTAAAGGTGAAGCTTAAGCGTCCTCCAAATTTTTAACCCTTTACCGAGGCGCAGTTAGTACGCCTGCGAAATTTTGCGCGCACAAAGAACGCGCGGAAAACACAAGTAACCAAAGCATTGCGTCTGCAACAAGGAGAATATTCTAAAGAGGATGCGTTGGAATGCAGGCGAGCGTTTTCGGTGGGCAAATTATGGGAGAAAAAACGTTATAGTGAAGTTTCACTTCGTGAACGTGGGCTACGTGCAAGCGTTCAGGTGCTATTCCCTATTTGTGCATTGCTCGTCGAATGCTCTGAAAATGCTTTGATTGTTCGTGAGTGCGGTAAGCTGAAAGTAAGCTGATAAACTGCTGCACAAAAAATGAAAAACTGCTCTGTAAAGAAAACAAGCTGTGTAAGTAAGCTGAAAGCACTAATAATTAATACATAGAAAGACAGAATTTTGATGTGGACGTTTTGCAAACCGCTGGGCAACTTTCTAACTGGAATTTTTTTCCTAGCTTGGTTGCTTCAGAGGCTGGTTCAATAATCTTGACTAATTGTCTAATTAAGCAAAATACAAAAAATAACATGACACGCTACATACACAAATGAGCAACATGCATTTCGTAGAGTCCTATTAGAGTGCGTCGGCATATTTTTAAGCTCTGGTTAAAGCTAGCTGAAACACCCTATATTTCACCCCTACAAGCACCATACATCGCCTTCATCCGGACGGACAGCCAATTGGCTGTCTTGTTCGGGAGAAGCATGAATTCTCTCTCCTTTCGCCTTTTACTTCTTTCATTGAGTCCCTGACGTTATACTGAGAATGCCTTTTCTAACCGTGTGGAGGAAACCTCTTTGAAATTCATAAATACTCATTTCTACAAAACAGCCTAAACTTCAGTCTCAACACCTTCGGGATGACTTCCAAGACAGGGTTGCGCGTTACATTATATCGTCCTGGGAAGGCTGACGCTACCATGGTGATGCGTGCAAGGCACGTGAACGGGGTACTTTAGTGGTTGTCGGTGGTGGTGCACGCAAATTTTTGATGATGCCTGTCGTCGCATTTCTGTTGCATGGTTCACTAACTGAGTTAAGACGCGAGGTTTCGTTTCTAACTTTTACGAAGCGCAATCAGACTTTATGTTCTCTGTTTGCAATTGGTTGTCTTGTACGGAGGAAGCATGAATTCTTACTGCTTTCGCCTTTTACTTTCATTGAATCCGTGAAGTTATTTTGAGAATGCCTTTTCCAACCGTGTGGTGGAAACCTCTTTGAAATTCACAAATATTCATTTCTACAAAACAGCCTTAAGTTCAGTCAACACCTTCTGGATGACTTCCAGGAGAGGGCTGCGCGTTACATTATATCGTCCTGGGAAGGCTGACGCTACCATGGTGATGCGTGCAAGGCACGTGAGCGGCGTACTTTAGTGGTTGTCGGTGGTAGTGCACGCAAATTTTTGATGATGCCTGTCGTCGCATTTCTGTTGCGTGGTTCACTAACTGAGTTAAGACGCGAGGTTTCGTTTCTAACTTTTACGAAGCGCAATCAGACTTTATGTTCGCAAAAGCATCTTTCGCAAATGCAGGCCAAAGGCAAGTCACTCGCGGCACCATTGCCAGTCCACTGCGTATGACTAATCGTTATGTTTGCTGCGCTAAATTTAGTGCATATCACGGTGTTAAGAAACCTCCTTTCCTAATGTATAGAACCAAAGTCATTACAAGTATTTCTGGTTTTCAGAAAGTTTTTGTTGCGGGTGTTTAGAGCACTGATGGCGTGTACAAAATACTATATCGAAAGTGTCCAATGCAAGCTTCTTAAACAATACAATAGGCGCCTATGAGAAAAAGAACCGTTGGGAAATCGGCAGAGCTCTGTGATGTGAGTAGTTCAAAATTAAAGCAGCTCAGGACAATGAACCAGTTTATTACATAGGCTGATTTAGCTGCATTAGGTAGAGAAGTTGCAAACATGTGTTTACTTGCGCACCATTTTATCTTTATATGGATGAAAACGCAATACCTGATGAAAATTCTTTGACAAAAATGGCGAAGGAAATGAGAAAAAGAAATGAAGAAGGGGAGCTAATTTTGAAATACTCAGGGCCACATGCTCACAAGGGCCTATGCTTCTTCAGCAGTTGTGTCTGGAGGAGACATTCTAATTTCACGAGCTGCTTGCATTGTTCTTCTCGGTTTTATTATGCTGGCCAGCAAAGCTAGCTTAGGCGTCGAAAATAATGGACGAGACGGTTAGCAGTAACTGCTGGTGACAGCCACGTGCTCCAGTAACTCATAATTTACGGTTGCGCTTTAGTGAAGTCTTAATACTTTCTCTCAAAATTCCTCCTAGATTTTTCCGTTGTAATGCGATATTTGTGGAGACGAACCCAGGCCCGGACAAGTCTGACCAGATCATTACTCTCGTTAAAGAACTAGCACTGTCGAATGAAAAATTCCACAAAGATATGTCTAGTAAGATTAAGGATATTCAAACGAACGTAACGGAGATCAAAAGGCGGCTTTCCAAAATAGAAGACAGATTTGAGGTCGTGAATAACTTGCACGATGACGTCACCAGTGTAAATGCCACACTTCAAGAATCGCATGCTCAGCTAAAAACTATCGAAAAGCAACAGGCTGAGCATGCAAGCATAGTCGTTGATGATTTGAACAACCGAATGCGGCGAAACAATCTCATCTTTAAGGGCATCCCTGAACAGGAAGCAGAGAAATGGAAAGACACAGAGAAATTGGTAAGCGAATTTGTGGCAAAAAATCTTGGTGTCCAAACAGGTGAAATCAAACGCGCTCACCGAATGGGCCGAAGGAAAACAGATTATGCGCGCCCTATTGTTGTGAAGTTTCTGAACTTTAAGGATAAGAGCACTGTTTTGAAAAATGCCTTTAAATTAAAGGACTTATTGGATTCGCCTCGTGTCTGGATCGAGCAAGACTTCTCTCCTCGAATTCAACTAATTAGGAAAAAACTCAGAGATTTTGCACGCAGTGAGAGGCAGTCCGTCGATGAAAAGTACAAATTGCTGTTCGATAAACTTGTTTTCAATAAAAAAATATATGCCTTCGATGCTGCAACTCAGCAAGTTATTCCTCTTCCGGGACACGAGGCGGATGCTAGTTCAGACTGACGCAAGAAACATGACGCATATAAAAAACTTTCATTCCTCGTGTGTAATTTTCGGAGTTTACTTGGCAAGCAAGACACCCTCAACGCACTCATTGAATGCTGTGAAGCAGATATAGTGCTGGGAACTGAAACATGGTTGCACCCTGATATCGACAATAGCGAACTTCGTTTGTTTCGAAACTTTTCCGTGTTTAGGAAAGACAGGTGCACCTCACGTGGTGGTGGAATTTTAATTGCTGTAAAAACTAATTTCCAAGCCACCTTACTAGACAGCCCTTCATGTATTGAAATCCTGTGGCTTGCATTGCGACTGCGTGATTTTATTACCTGCATCATCGGTGTTTGCTACCGTCCGCCGGATTCACCTGCTGAGTTTCTTAGGGACCTGAATGAATCACTGAGTTTTATACATGACAAATATCCGACCACAGAAACAATTCTTGCTGGCGAATTCAACTACCCAGGTATAAATTGGCGCACGTACACAGCCGAAGGCACTGCAAGGAAAAATGAATGTAAAGAATTCCTTTGTTTGATATCTCAGTTCAGTTTGTCACAAATTGTTTCTGCTCCGACACGTGGCGAGTCGGTCCTAGATCTTGTCTTGATAACGCAACCTGAAAAAAATGACAGTGCATGTTCTGGAATGTGTCAGTGACCACAATGCTCTTCACTGCGAATACACCTTAGAAAAAAAGAAGCCGGAAATTCGTAGGAAAACTATTTACAATTACGCACGGGCAAATACTGAAGGATTGGTTAGTGAACTATCATTGTTCAGTGAGCAGTTCCTGGAATCGATATCAAGCTGTTGTTCAAATGACAACTGGAATCTACTGAGCGCTGAACTGAAAAAATTAAAAGACAAACACATTCCAAAAATCACGCTCACAACGTCATCACACAGTGCATGGTTCACTTCCAATGTTAAACGTTGCATCGGAAAGAAAAAGCGCCTTTATACTAAAGCAAAAGGTTCGGAATCTGAGGGCGATTGGAATAACTACCGTGCGCAGTCGAGAATATGCCAAGCAGAAATTGAGAGAGCCAAAGATAAATTTTTTAATCATGACATATCAACTTTGCTTAAAACCAATACTCAAAAGTTTTGGAATGTAATCAATCCCAAGCCTCCTTCATCTAGTCTGATAATAATAGTAAAAGACGGTGATTTTATTGAGCCATCTGAGGTTGCCACGGAACTGAACCTATTTTTTAGTTCCGTGTTTACTAACGAAACGCCACTTCCCACAAGTTCTAATGCTATTAGTATAAACGCGGACATGAATGACATCCTAATCACGCAGGAAGGCATTGGGCAAGCAATTGATCGTTTACCGAGTAATTAAGCCCCCGGACCCGATGACATTTGTTCAAAATTGCTCAAGTTAATGAAACCAGTGATAGCTCGCATACTCGTCCCAATTTTTCAGCAATCCATTGATACAGGAATTGTGCCTGACGCTTGGAAAATCGCACGCATTATACCTATATTTAAATCTGGAGATTCTTCTGTCCTTTCAAATTACAGGCCCATCTCATTAACGAGTATACCTTGCAAAATTCTGGAATACATCATATCATCAGCAATAATGAAGTACCTCAGTCAGCAGAACTTTTTTTTTGGAAACCAGCACGGATTCTTGAGTGGCCGTTCCTGCGAGTCACAGTTATTTGAACTCGTGGCCGACCTGCACGACGCTATACACCTTTTAATGAGAATTGATGCCGTATTCGTCGACTTTGCCAAAGCGTTTGACAAAGTTGCTCACAATCGTCTTATATTTAAACTTGGAAATCTAAACATAAACAACAACGTCTTGAACTGGATAGTTAACTTTTTAACTAACAGACAGCAGTTCGTGTCTGCGAATGAATTTTGCTCCGCACTAACCCATGTAAAGTCTGGTGTGCCTCAAGGTTCGGTGCTCGGGCCGATCCTCTTCCTTATTTACAATAATGACATAAGCAGCAACCTCACTTCTACAATTAGACTATTTGCGGACGACTGTGTTATTTACAGAAAGATTACTGACCCTCATTATACTAATGCTTTGCAATCAGATCTTGACAAAATCGCGAAGTGGTGCGAACAATGGCATATGGAAATAAACGTTTCAAAAACTAAACTTGTAACATTTACGACGGCTAGAGTCACGGAACCCATCTTTTATTCTATCGGTAACGTGGCCATTGAAAAAGTTCCTGCAATCAAATACCTAGGTGTCCACATTACTTCTGATTTGACATGGCACAAACACATTGAATATATAACCACCAAAGCATCCAAAACCCTCGGTTTCATTAGGCGTAACTTGTACTTTGCAAATCAGGCAACCAAACTCTTAGCTTACACAACTTTAGTCAGATCTCAACTAGAATATGCCAGTTTCATATGGAACCCGCATCAAGCTTATCTTGCCGATAAACTGGAATCGCTTCAGAATAAGGCTTCTAGGTTTATCACAAGGACATACGCTCGCTACTCCAGCATCACAGATATTAAGTCACCTCTAAATTTAAGCTCACTTGAAAAGCGAAGACTTGTCACCCTGCTATGTCACTTTCACAAGCTTTATCACAATCCTTCAACGTTCACAGAATCTCATATCAAACCAGCACATCGCATTTTCCCCCGATTAGACCACTGCCTCAAAGTACAACCCAAGATAGCTTACACCAAACTTATGCGTCATTCACCATTGTTCCTTGCCATTTATCATTGGAATAAACTACCTGCAGAAATCGTTTCCGAAAATAATTACGACGCATTTGTAAACAAACTGAAGTGCTCATTCTGTGCTGGTCCTTAATAGATTATCAGAAGTGTATTTTTTTTTTTCATTGTCTTGAGCATTGTGGTCTACATGTGTGCAATTTCTCAAACACTTGCTTTTTTATGTTCCCTGTTTTCCTGAGCGCATGTTTGTTTATGCTTTTCTATTTGTTCATTGTCTTACGCAATATGATCACATTATTGTACTTTTTAACCCCCTATGTAATGCCTGTAAAGGGCCTTTAGGGTATGTGAATAAAAAAAAAATATGCGTAGCAAAAAACAAAAAACAAAAAACAAAATAGGAAATGAGAAAGCAAAAAAGTAATCTTTCCTTCAATTCGTCCATTGGCAATTTACGGAACCTTTCGCGGGACCCAATCATTTCCTGTCAGAATATTTTAGCCAAGTGATAACTAAGGAAGAAAGGGGAAAACTGTGCTCTTCTACGAAGTAGTGTCCACTCACGCCCTCATTAAATAATGGGATTAATAAAGAGAAGATGATAAGCCGGTATAGTAATTTTTTATTCTTCGAAATTAGGCCGTAATACCCATGTCGGAACTTTACCGACGCGCCAAATCCGGAGGAAGCGTATAGAACTGAAGAGGGCTATGATATCAACAGGTTATTAAAAAGTTTTGTTGCGATGGGCAATGAGAAACTTCATAGCAAGGATTTGTAATGTCACACACACACACACACACACACACACGCGCACGCGCACACGCGCACACGCACACACACACACACACACACACACACACACACACACACACACACACACACACACACACACACACACACACACACACACACACACACACACACACACACACACACGTATGTACATACGCACGCACTAGCCACGTGCACACGCACGTACACAAACACACAATATCATTGTGCACACCTTCGTTTATTTTTTCTTGACCTTCGAAATGACCCCGACACATTCAAGTAAATGTGCACATACAACCGTGCAAAAGTGACAGAAAATCGGAATACTGAGGCAGAGAAAAAAAGCATAACAACTAACCAAGAATGACACCATGTGAAAAATACTGCCCCTTCGCATTGAGTTCCTGGTGCAAACGCCGTCATCCACTTCTGATGTCAGACAACGAAGTAAGAAATACGGCTGCGTTAAGTGCAGTGGGGAGGGGGGGGAGGGAGGTGGGGCACGCCCTAATCCTGGTGGAAAGTACAGAAGCTCTCGGTCGCGCACGGTCGACTGGGCTCTCGGCCGTGTCCTGATGAGGGTGTCGTGTTCGTGGAATCCCTTTTACGGCTGGCGGAAAAGAGAGGCACCTTCAAACTTCTCTCGAACTTCAGCCACCTTCGGTAATTTCAACGCCACCCTCTTTCCAATGTGAATGGCTCCATTTCAGAACTTTTCCAGGAAATCGGCACACTCAACACATTCCACGATTCGTACGCAAAGCGTTCCCAGTTTGGCTCGACGCTTTATTCGCAGTAAGAGTACTTCTAAAGTGCTGTGCATACTCGGGGTACAACCGGTGTATCTGAAGCGAGTCACGCAAGTGTGCTGGGAATTATAGGTGCAGCGATAGCTATAATGGTTGAGAAACCCCAAGGTTGTCCGTCGCTATGTAGTTTAATGCTTCGCCGAAGTCTCGCTCGTCCATGAGCAAAGTGCAGTTGTTGATGCCGCTACAGAAGTACGACTGCATTCAGCTAACTCACTCTTCACTTTTAAGGCATCCAGCATGCTACCCGTTGGGAACATCCTTCACAACAGCATTTTAAGCGCTAATTTGCATGACTGAAAGCACCACATGCTATGCAGCGGGACAATCGCTCCGCAATGAATTCAAACAACTCTGCTCGAGTACAACTTTTCTTAGCTATGGAGCCTCCCATTAAAATAGCTGCGAATCGCGCGAAAGATGGTCCAGCAATCTCTAAAGCTTCTAAGGCGTTCAGAATTGCATGATGAGGACACTATTGTAGGTACCTCTACTATCAAGAAATAAGACCGCATATGATTCGTTTCAGGTGTTTGTGGTGCTGTATATGCCTGTGTGTTATAAGAACAGTAACGCTATCTATTGACGAGTGCCTGCGTCATAAACCAGCCATTATCTCTGCGCACACGTTGTAAAATTCCAAGTACCATTGTAACCATGTATGCATTATTCTCTCTGCTACCTTGCCGATGCAGCTGTTCACTTCTATTGTAGTGCAAGTTGACAATTCCAATGGAGGTTTGCCAGGCTTGAGAAGTGGATCTTTCTTTATTTTGACTGAATACGAACCAGCGCCGTCTAATTGCACCAGTCGTTTGTGTGCCGCAAGGAGGATTACTTAGCGCTACTCCATTCAACCTGTTGCTCATTGGTCTCGCCGATTCGTCGCCGCAAAAGATACAGCTCTCCGCATATGCGGACGACATTTACACATGGACTTGAGGAGTGACACGTGTAAAAATCAGCGCACGACTTCAGAAGGCTTCAACGGCAGTGTCAACATCTCTAAGAAGGCAAGACCAGGAGCGTTCACCCGAGAAGTGGCACTCATGTTAGAACTTCGCAGAGCGATGGCTCCGTATGTTTTGCGGATTATTGGCCAAAATGTACCATGCAGGCGAACATACCGATTTCTTGACGTCATCACTGATAGAGACTTGTTTTGGGGCTCTCACGTCTCGTACATGGCAAAGAGTTTGACCGGCGTTGTTGACCTGCTCGGGCTTCCCCATGGGAAGTCCTGGGCTGATACAGTATCATCAATATTGCAACTACATACAGCAATACGTTTGGGATTCCGGTTGTATAGTTTACCTGTACTAGGAGATACATGCACTAAAAATATTCGCGGACTTCAGTGTTCAAGCCCAAGAACTCAGAGCTTGTCTTATTCTCCCAAGAAATAAATCATCGATTGCCACATTGGCCATTGCCAGAGATTCTCATATGGCAGTCGACATTGCTAAATCAGTCTTGAGATCACACATCCGACACCTGACTAGGACTCTCGCACAGCTTCTTGCTTGTTTGCCAGCAAGGCCAAAGGTATTCAGCGAGATCAGTCCTACCTGGGTCCCGTTTCAGTCTTTGACTTTGGGACCCTCGTCTGTATAATGTATGTTACCAATTCGTTGTATTTAAAGAGTAAAGAACTGAAGCTGAAACTGAAACAATTCGTACCTGCTATACAGTTGTCAGCCCCATTGTGCTGTCTGCACCGGCCGCAAGTACAACTGGCAGTTCCGGGCACCAAAAATAAGACTGGAGCGCCGTTGGAAGCTTGCAGCAAGCAACTTTGGAACGCATTTACACCGTACGCTGATCTCGGCAACATGCCTACACGGACGGTTCGCTAAATATCAACAGCTCTGCACCACGAACCCAATGCATCACGAACCCAATGAACAACTGTTCTCAGAAACTCGAAGGATATATCATCGAAGTCATGACAAGGGACACAACGCAATCTTTCAATGGCTTCCAGGACATTGCAACATCAGCGGGAATGACCACACCGACCTAGCTGCCCGATCTGCACATGAAAGCGGTCCATCTGTCTCGATTATGCCTTCCCGAAGAGACGCTGAGGCTGGCCTGCGATTGATATCCCGTGAATGTACTTGCCTAGGTACTAATGGATATGGAACTCTAACGTTTTAATCACGTGTCGTTTGCGTTAGTTCTCTCTGGGTGTGCAGATGCGCTTACAGCCTTGGTTGCGACTACGTGAACAGACCATGCTGTACCGTCTGTGCCTAGGCGTCGCATTTACCAACTCGTATGCTTTCCTTATTGGAACGGCCAACGACCCCACGCGCGACACATACATTTGCGAATAGACGCTCGCACACATTATCTGTGTCTGCCCGCGCTATAGGGCCTAGGAGTCATATGCAGGGGGATGGATCAATTGGACGATCATCCTCTATCAGAACTGAGAGCACTAGGCCAGTGCTCCCAAAGTACATCCGCGCAGAAGGCCTTATTCATGCTGCTGGGATTCCTGCGGTCTACTGGGCTTCACGATAGGCTTTCAGAAGGTCGCGCCCTACCACTTTATCAGCAGAAGCTTGATGTGGGCGAGTTGGCTTTGCATACTTGAAGAAAAGAGCGCTACGAAGACGCGGACTAAAGCGCTTTGTCCGTCGTACATGTTCCTCTTTTAGTCCGCGTCAGGGTAGCGCTCTTTTCTTCAAGTACCACTCTATAGTGTGCGCGGTTTGTTTGTGATTGTCTTTCTCTTTATCTCTCCTTCTTGCGCTCTCTGTGTCTTTTTATACCCCTACTTCTTCCCTGCATGCAGTGTAGCCAATCGGAACTACCTCTGGCTAACTTTTCTGCCTTTCTTCGCATCCTTTCTCTTGGCTATGAAGCCAAGGAACGCGTCCGGCACCATTGCTTGGTAGGGACGCCATTTTATTCACGTTTTCTTTCGGAGAAAATAGAGAGCATAATCGTGTCATTTTCTGGCAGCACATAATTTGAATCGTTATGTAGCTTTTAGCAGCAAGGCACCGATATTTTATTGGGATTTTTAGCTTGCCCATTTGAATTTTCACACGAGAGACCATCGCACGGTTTGCCCATTTTAGAACGCAGCTCTTCGGCGCCCGTTCCTGTGGCGAGCTTCTGGCGTCGTACCTAGTGATCTGGCGAACGAGCGCAGTGAAAGATGAGGGCGAATGCGAAGCGCAGCGGACAATGAAAGAATGCGAAAGCGCAGACAGCGAGAGGAGGAAAGCGTAGGAGGAGGGTGTAGCAGAACCGTGAGGAGGAGAGTATCGCGAAAGCGTGAGAAAAAAGAAGCGTAGTGCCGCGCAAGACAGACTATGGCGACTATTGCTACGAGATGGCAGCAGAGAGAGAGAGAAAGCAAGGGTAGGGAAGGCAGGGAGGTCAACCAGAACAGCATCCGGTTTGCTACCCCACACTGGGGGTGGGGGAAAGGGAAATAGAAAGAGGAAGAAAAGGAGAGAGTCAGCACTGAGTACATGTGGGAGGGACACCTTACACAATGACACTATAAGCGGTCTCTTAAGCCCATGCACTTCAAGTACCGCACTAGTGCACGAATCGCTTTTCGAGCCAGTGACGGTTGTGGCCACGGTCCGAGTATCTTTGACTCGGTGAACGGTCTCGAGTCTAGTCTTTGTAAAGTTGCCCGCAGAGAGGCGTTGGACATCGTAGCGAGGGCAGGTACACAATACGTGCTCGATGGACTCCTCGCACCCACAGGAGTCGCACATCGGGCTCTCGGCCATTCCCATACGGTAGGAGTATGCGTTCGTGAACGCCACTCCCAACCAAAAGCGACACAACAAGGTTGCTTCGCCACGGGAAAGGCTAGATGGCAGTTGTAGCCGTAGCGTGGGGTCCAGCTTACGTAATCTGCAATTGAAGCCACTTGATGTCCAGAGATCTTGGGACTTCTTGCGCGCAAGTAGGCGAAGTTCTCTGGCAGCGTCCGACCTCGCCAAAGGTGTTGGACGCGTCTTTGTATTTTCGTGGGCACACCAGGCAGCCTTGTCAGCTAGGTTGTTGCCGACGATGCCACAGTGAGCAGGAATCCACTGAAATACAATGTGGTGTCCTCTTTCCAGAGCATGGTGGTGCCTTTCCCTGATTTAATATGTCATTTGCTCGTCAGTTCTGTGACGTAACGCGGACTTGATGCTATGAAGGGCTGCCTTAGGGTCACAAAATACGACCCATTTCTCTGTTGGCTCTTCGGTGATGTACATCATAGCGGCATGGAGAGCTGCAAGTTCTGCCGATGTAGATGTAGACGTGTGCGACAGTTTGAATTTGACTGTAACGTTCTTGGCTGGAACGACGAATGCGGCAGTTGAGCTGGTAGGTGAGGTTGAACCATCGGTATATATGTGTATGCGGTCATGATACGTCTGGTGCAGTAATAGGAGTGTAAGTTGCTTCAGAGCCGGCGATGGATGACTGGACTTTTTTGTAATTCCAGGAATATCAAAATTCACTTGAGGCTGTCGCAGGCACCACAGGGGGGAGGAAGGCTTCGCCGCCGGTGTAAAACTTGCTGGTATGTACTCTTGATGAGCGTTAATCACTCGTGAAAAGGTCGCGTGAGGTCTCTCGGCTGGTAGGGAGGCCAAATGGTGGTCGGGGATCCTTGACAGATGGCAAATGTGCGCTCTGGGAGAGTCGACAGCTACATGTGTCTGGATTGTATGGTCTCCTGCGATGGCAATTGTTGCTGCCGTTGACGTGCACCGAGGCAGCCCCAAACACGTGCGTAGGGCTTGACCTTGTATGCTCTCCAAGGCGCGAAAGTTCGCCTTGCATGCATTTGACAACACTGGTAGGCTGTAACGTAGGAGTCCGAGAAACAAAACCCTGTACAGCTGCAACATAGAATGGACTGGTGTACCCCAGTTTTTCCCGCATAGAAATTTGAAGACCTGAGCAATGGCGACTAGCTGCTTCTTCAGATAGACGCAGTGAGGGCTCCACGAGAGGTTGCGGTCAATGATGACGCCCAGAAAGCGATGTGTCTTAACATAGAATACAGCTTGACCATTGATGGTAACAGGATACGATGACATTTGTTTCCGCGTAAAACCAAGTAATGCGCACTTCTCAGTAGACACACTGAGGCCTTGTTCTCGGAGATAAGAAGCCGTCATGGTTGCCGCCCGCTGAAGCCTGGCTCTTGGCTGAGGGCGAGTCACCGCAGAGGCCCAGATGCAAATGTCGTCGGCGTATATTGAGACATGTACTGTCTGCGGTAGGTAATCCGCTAGTCCTACCAGGACGAGGTTGAACAAAATAGGGCTCAACACTCCACCCTGCGGCACACCACGGCACATGTAATGGTCTGAAATTGGACCGTCTTCGGTCTGTAAGAAAAAACGCCTTTCAGTCAAATAGTGTTGAATCCATTGATACATCCGGCCACCAACTCCAACAGCCTCAAGTGAGTTTAGTATGGCCTCATGGGCGACGTTATCGTAGGCTCCTTTTATATCCAGAAAAAGTGCCGCAGACAGGCGCTTGAGGCTTTTTTTATTTTGGACCCATGTTACGATGTCAATGACGTTGTCTATGGACGTGCGACCTCGACGGAAGCCTGTCATGGTGTTCGGATAGATTTTGAATCGTTCTAGGTACCATTCCAATCGGGCAAGAATCATTCTTTCCATCACTTTGCCGACGCAGCTCGAAAGCGCAATCGGACGATATGATGAGATCTCAAGCGGTGGCTTTCCAGGTTTCAGAATGGGGATCAAGCGGCTCGATTTCCATTGTTTAGGAACGGCGCCGTTCTGCCAAGACTCATTGTAGTAGTTGAGAAGCTCATCACGTGCGTCATGTCCAAGGTGGCATAGGGCAGCATACGTGATGCCATCAGGTCCTGGTGACGAAGAACGCCTGCAAGTCGCCAACGCAGCATCGAGCTCTTCGAGTGAAAAGAGCACGTTGATTCCTGGTACACGTGCCTCAGGGATGTCATTCAATGCTGCGTCAGTAATGATGGCCACGGACTCAGCAATCCGTGCACAGAACTCTTCAGCCAATTGAAGTTCCGAGCGGAGTTGGTAGAGGGTCAGAGCAGCGAAGGGCTTCCTTTGATGCGGAGATGAGCGAAGACCCCTAACCGTTCTCCATATGTGCGAGAGCGATTTTCGGGGATCAAGCGACTGACAGAATGTTTTCCATCGCTTATCTTCCAATTTATCCATGCGACGCTGGATTTTCTTTTGTATGCGTCGTGAAGCCCTCAGATCCAAGACGGACTTCGTGCGCCGATACCTCCTCTCCGCCTGTCGGCGTGCCGCACGCAGCCTATCCAGTTCCACGTCCAAGTCTGTTCGCCTTGTTGACCTTGTAAGCGAGCACATGGACGTTTTCAATGCCTCTGCGATTGTTTCTTCGATAGTGTGTGAGAGGCCTTCCCGACAAGTGTCATCCATATCCTTCTTAAATTTTGTCCAATTAACTGTACGCAACACAGTAGAGGAGCTTTGCTCAATTCCTCTAATCTTTATGTATGTTGGAATATGGTCGCTTCCATGTGTTTCTACGTCTGTAAACCATTGGACGCTCGAGGCAAAGGGCCGTGACACCAACGTCAAGTCCAAGCAGCTACTGTAGGTCGTGCCTCGCAGAAATGTAGGGCTGCCGTCATTCACACAGCACAAATCATGGTCGGCAGCAAAGGAGGCAAGGCTCCTGCCTTTGGAGACCTGTGATAACCCAGGGACCATTGTTCATGAGTAATATTTTCTTAAGTCGTTCGCCGTCAAAGTGACCCGCTGGGGATATGTAGGCACCAATTAGTGTAAATGACACAGTCTTCTTTTGGACATTTAGGCAGACATATTGGTTGTCGTCATAAGGCTCTATCGCGTTAGCGACATATGTGAAGTCCGTGCGGATGTAGATGATCACTTTCGTGCTCGCACCGCATGTGGACGAGACGAAACATTCATAACCGGACAGTCTGAGTGGAGTTGATGTATTTGGTTCGCAAATGACCAGTATGGGGAAGCGATTTGTGAAAATGAATTGGCGAAAGTCTGATTTACGGGTCCTTAGACCCCAGGCATTCCATTGAAAGATCGACGCACTTTTAAATTCAGTGCGGAAGGGGACCATTGGTCGAGCCATGGTGCTTAAACGATGCTAGCAAGCACTGGATTTAGTGCATCCAGTATTTGCAGAGCGCTTCGAGCTGCTGGTGTTTGCAGCTTGTTCAGTATAATGCGCACTGTATTAATTAGCGATTGCAGCATATCAGCCACCTGCCTGTCTTGGTCGCACGCATCGCCGACAGTAGACGTCGGGAGTTGTCCAGCGAAAGTTTGCTGTGATTCTGTTGGTGAATGTTGTCGTTTTGGTAGAGCCGGCCAAGATTCGGCAGATGTGGCCTTCGCAGTGGACTTGCTCTTCGCGGTCCTTTCCACATTGTCTGGCCTAGGCGGTGGAGGAGGAGGTGGTGTTGTAGGAAGTGACATGCGCCTTCCTTGAGTAGCGTGCTTCGTAAAGCCCCTGCTTCGTCAGGGTGCCTCGATGCGCTCGCTCGCCTCCTTCGAATACAAACGAATGAGCGAGCTAACTTTTTCTGCGCCGGTCGAGCGTTCTTACCCATGCTGAGGTCATAAGGCTGTTTCGGGGGAGAGGGGGGGGGGGGGTCTTCGACGCATGCTGCCTTGGTGGATTTTCAGAGCTCGAGAGATATAGGATGTCCATAAACACCGATTATTTTCAGCAATTCACGGCGACCTAATGCATCAGCCTGCACTGAAGTAACAGAGATATATGTAATGCCAAAGAAATCATAAGCTAAACGGGTGCGAAAGTGGCCCGTACTACATTGCGTACGCAAACACATGCAAGAGCTTCGCGCCCGTAGCTTTGACTTCACAGCTAGCAAAAGTTGTGGGTGAATATAGGAGACCGTTCTACATCCATGTCGGTGGTACTTGGATACTCTGGCCTCTGCTCGTTGGCTGACTATAAAGTGAGCACAGTTTCGGGCCTTTTAAGATGGGTTGCCTCTGCAGGCGCTTTTGACAGCGTGACGCTGTACACGCATGGGCTGGAAGTGAAGACGTCTTTTTTGTACTCTCATTTTTTTTCACTCCCTTTTTCTCTTCCCCAGTGCCGGATAGTCAACCAGACGACTTTCTGGTTAGCATGTGAGCCTTTCTCTCTTCCCTATATATCTGCCGCTATGTCTCAAGTGCGTCACCATGCTGTTGTAAGCTGAACGATGGCAGTGACTATCGACACGCTGAGACGATGTTATCTCTCCAGAAGGACATGCATGCATATACATGAGGCATGATCTGACGATCTCACGCAACGAGGACGACTGACTGCCTGATTAATACAGGGATGAACTTGACGTTTGGTAGGATAATACAGAGTGCTTGAAACCTCTTAATATTTACACTAGTGATAAACACGGGTCACTCAGTACTGGCTGTTTTTGCATTGGAGAGCACGTGCGGGTTCACCCTGAGAAAACAAGGTTGTCACTATTTTTCTACGCTTATCACTTTCTTTTTCTAGGGTTTCGAGGTCTAAGACCTTCGTTCAACGGGAAAGTGAATGTTGAAAAATATAATTCCTGTAACCTTTATTAATGTTGGTATCATTCCACATAGGTTGCGCAAGGCAAGTAGAAGACTTCCGCAAATATTTTCGCTGACTTGACCAGGCCTATGCGGAGTGATATAAGGATGTTCCACATAAGAAAACTTATGTTGAAATATATTCAGACTGCACCCGCCATGGTTGCTCAGTGGCTATGGTGTTGGGCTGCTTAGCAGGAGGTCGTGGGATCGGATCCTGGTCATGGCGGCCGCAATACGGTGGGGGCGAAATCCGAAAACACCCGTGTACTTAGATTTAGGTGCACGTTAAAGAACGCCAGATGGTAAAAACTTTCGGAGTTCACTACGGCGTGCCTCATAATTAGATAGTGGCCTTGGCAAGCAAAATCCCATAATTTGTTTCTATTCAGACTGCTATACCGTAACATTGGCAAGAAGCTGGAGCGCAGCAACAGTCCACTTTGAACTACACTCGTTCCACGTAAGGTCGCCTTTGTAAATGGAATAATTTTGTCAGTGCGTTCCACTTAGAGCAGCCGATGTGGAACGAGATTAAGAGCGCACAATTATTATAGGCCGAGCGGCCATGGCGCCTAACCAGGTAAGGGACGAGGTAAAGTCCTCTTCTCGTGGTTTGCAGCTGCGAGCCACTTTGCGATGATATAACGTGATGACGAATGTCAATGATGACCTTTCTTATTTTTCGTATCTCCTTATTTTTATGCGCGCTTTGCTAATTCACGTAAGAACAGAGGGATGCTAGACATTTGGCCGCAGGTGTGAACATTTACTTCAGTGTTTGAGTAACTGCTCAGCTTTTGTCACAGTGCGAACGCTGGTTTGTAATACGGATGTGTGACAGCTGCAGGGTGGAATCTCCAGCAGAATTTCCTTGTAAAGGGGCCTGCACGCTTTCGCAAGGTTGTTCCCATTGTTATACCACGCAGAAATACTTGCCAATAAAAGTTTTTGCCGATAATAATGCGCCACAATTCCTGTCGGTCATTTTAGTGCCAAAATTGTAGTTGTAGGTCAATTATATTTAGCCAGTAATAAAAACTACTGCAATGTCATTGAAGGTCATGTGAAGAGTGCGAATCCTAGTAATGCTCCCTGGTGCTGCATAAGGAATGGAAGTGAATCGGATAAGGTTTTGTTAATCAGTGATGAAGGAATGTATTTCCGCCTGTTCGCCAGCTAACCAAGCTCCAAAAAAGGAAGTTCATCTCCTTTTTTGAGTTTCAAATGAATTAAAAAGAATGAAAGCTCAAGAGAACAATTTTAAATCATTGCTCGCATGTTTCTGTCATTCACCGAACAAATTCGCCTCAGTGTCATACATCTCGGCCAGCGAAGAAGTGGGTAAACTGCAGCCCAGCCGCAAGAAGATTCGTGCTGTTTTGCTTTTTTCTTGCCACCGTAGGGCAATAGAGGGCCACGTTGGAACACTAGCCAGGATCGTATATGGCTCCCAAAGGCATCGAACGTCTCGAAGGCTGGTCAGTTTCAACGTGTATCCTGTAGCGGCCACGTGGGACAAAGAAACGCGCTTTGATTTTTCTGCAAAAATAGCTATGGCTGCCGAGAAAACCGAGCATTACCTGCGGTGGCAAGCAAAGTGGCTACCGGGAACTTAGATAAAGGAAGCCTTTCAGGACAAGAGCATAAATCTATTCCCAGACGAAACAGTGGCATATTGGCGTGCCTCAGCGGCTATAGCCAAGCTTTGTCTTTTAAACCATTGTTCAGCTAACCGAATGGTAGGCAGGTAAAAGCAACTGTGGAGTTATGTTCAGATATAAGAACGTAATAATCAAATATATAAGAAGAAGATGAGCTCAATACTCCGAACAACCACGTAATGACGAGGTTGGAGCAGTTGTGTTAACATTTGCTTGCCTACAATGAGTACTTCATAGGCACAATGGAGCGCGACCTTGCAAGCATTGTGAGAATGGTTCATCCGAGTCATACGTTGTGATCTTGTGACAGGCAAATATAGCAGCCTGAATTTGCGTACCAGACAGTTATGGGGTGTATGCAGTTCGCTACGTAACAGAGTCGAATGGATGGATGGATGCGAAACTTTAATAAGGTCCTGAGGTACGCGACTCAGCGCGCTGCGGGCCGCTCCCACGTTGGGACAGTCAGGCCTTGCCCGACCGCCGCATCGTGGGCCCTCTGGACAGCCCATAGTTGCACCCCGGCATCAGGGCTCTTGATAGCGGAGAGCCACTTGTCTTCATTGATTTCTTCTGTGCCTCGTAACGAGGGGCAACGCCAGAGCATATGATCTAGGCTAGCGATGTCATAGCAATGCCTGCAAGAACTGGTGGCATAGGTGTCGGGATAAATTTTGTGGAATAAAGCCGGGCTGGGATATGAGCCTGTTTACAGTAATCTGAAGGTCAATGCCTGCGCTCTATTTAACTTCTTGTGTGGAAGGGGAAACTCTCTCCTGCCGAGATAAAAGTGCTGCGCAATTTCGTTATATGTGGTCGGTTGATCTCTATTTTCCACCGCTGCGGGCCGGCGTTGGAGTTCTCCATGGTCGCGGAAAGTGAGACCTCGCGCCTTGGAGTGGGCCAGAGTCGAACAGAGTCGAACGGTTTTTTGTTTTGGAGGTGTGCATCCCCTCAGAAAGATCGACAAGGTTGTGCAGAAAATCGCGCAAATGTGAGCACACAAGTAGGGCGTGTTGCGCCATGAAGTGCTGGAACCATCGCGTGGAGGCGTGTTGCGCCATGAAGTGCTGGAACCATCGCGTGGAGATAAAAGCACTCCTAGATTTCCTGCGCACATATTTACGTTTGTCTAGGTGTTGGATGTAACTACTAAACTTAAGTTCATATGGGAAAAACTTGGACGACGCTTTAGCTTCGCCTTTAAAAGTGGAAGGCGACAGGATTCAGATTCCTCACTACTTCTCGCGCTTCCAGGCAACTGAGCTTATGTAACAGTAATGCTTACAGGAAAACGCTGGCGGCGAACGCTTTGCACGAAGGCGAGCTTTCTGGTAGAAATACGGCCTCTTGCGTGAACCGATCCTGGAGACAGTGCATAGCGGCGCTAAAGAAATTACATTATTTTCAGGTTTCTATTATAGTTTCGCACTTTTAATTTTAAAATCTGCGAAGATTTATCATAAACGGCATGCGGTGTCGGTGTCTTGTTTGCTGACATCTGTCTGTGGGCTGCCATTCTCAAAATTCCGAGCAATAACTTATTCAAGAACGTAAGACAAGGTATGAGCAACTTAATGATTGAATAGTGTAGCAATGTAACCCACTTTTGGCACATGTCATATAGCAAAGCGTGGCATATACGTTTGTCTAAATATATACGGAAATTCTCCCTCACGGAGAACTCTGCCGACGCCGACACCGACACCAGATTTTCTACGACACGGGGCCCTTAACGCTTTCGTGTTAAAACAGGAAACAAGGATTAGGTCTCACAGCAAAATTACAATACATTAGTTATGAATTGCGAGCTACTTTCTCTATATTCAGCCCGATTCTGTGATCATGATCCTCTAGATGTGCTTGACCGGTTACAGTTGCCCTTAAGCACACAACATTAGCCACTATAGGCCAGTTTCATAGCGGCTGGCAAGAAGAGCAGGGTTACGTAAGCGCCTGTTCTGCGAGGTTGTCGGAGAAAAAAAAATGACCAAAGCCTCTGGCGACAAGAGTTTTGCATGAGCTCCAGTGGAGGAACAGATGGGATGGTGATTACGCGAGCCCGGCTGATACGCGAATGCAGCTCACAGGAAAGTGGACGTTACAAGCTTGCGCAAACTCCCCGCTCGCACCTGCACGCGCCATCTCCTCCAAATGATGTGCGGGCCATAACTTGTGGCAGTAAACGCAGCGCGTGTAGATGTCAGAAGCAGGAATAGAGGAATGGGGAATGGCGAATGAAAGGGAACTTGTCTGCGCCTCTAACAGGATTCCGCGGTATGCTTGGGAAAAAAGGGTCTTCGTAGCGGTCGTGTTCTGCATAACTGTCGACACTCGTACATCTCTGCAAGGACACACCTAACAAGAAAATAGGCGTCTCTCGCCTTCTATTAAGTAACAGCATGTTTTTATTTTATCACGAGATTAATTCATCAGTTGTAACAAAAAGGTAATGTCTGGAGAAGAAAAAAAAATGTTCGAAAGATTATTTCAAGCTCTTGAACGATAATGTCGCTGAAAGCTGGGATAGTAGGTTAATAGCTCTACATGAAACATAATTACACCGCCAAGGATGACGGAAGCATACACATAAAATGCACAAAATGAGCGCTGGACATCAACTCAATTGGCAATACCTGCACCAATTATATTTGTTAAGATGCACTCACGCGAATAGCGAGAGAACCAGATACCATAACGTTAATATCTCTCCACGCTTGAGCGCACCACGCGTCTTCTTCAAGTGTTCAGGTTCTTCGTCCATAAACAATACACAAATCGTACAAGTGCATTTATCAGCCTCTTGTACGCAAAACACCTTGTACATCAATCCGCAATCTTCGGCCTAATGTCTGCCCAGTACACATGGTCTGTCAAACTTTGGTTGTAGTGACATCTATTTAATGGCCTGCAATATGTTCAGACCCTTCTACCGCATTAATCTGGGCACGAATCTCCGGTCAATATAGACAGTTTCCGGTCAGTCCGACGTAACAGTAGCCATAGGGAAAAGGTACGTTGTAAAAAATCTGCACGGCACACACGATCAAGCGCGCTACGTGCCTCTTTTGGCAGATTTCACAGCCCTTCTTTTTTTTCGTCGTTTAAGAATGCCTACACACACAATATGCCAGTTTTTTCTTTTTCCAGGCCTAATGACAGTACTGGGACTCCTAAATTTGCTGCCGCTTCTTTGAGATGGTGTGACAGTTGGCGCACATACGGCACAAGAACTGGGCGCTTCTCTGGGCGCTCACTACCGCTTGTCGGCTTCTCCCTACGAAACCTCAGTTTTCTTACGTGCCTCGCAAAGACAGAAGCAAGGGTCTCTTGTGGGAAGCCGCCCAGGATAAGTTAGCACCGCACTGTAGGACGTTTCTGCCCTTCGCAAGCGTGCAATGCACGCCGTTTTTATGCGAAGCATATTACGAGGGCTCAACCCAGCTCCTCAGGCGCGGCGGTGACCATGAAATCACGTGACACCGTGACGTCACGACAGAGGAGAAGTGGCTTTGGCTCAACTCTTGCAAGACGGGCTGGGTGGGAATCGAACCAGGGTCTCCGGAGTGTGGGACGGAGACGCTACCACTGAGCCACGAGTACAACGCTTCAAAGCGGTACAAAAGCGCCTCTAGTGAATGCGGTGTTGCCTTAGAAACGCGCTGTTTCTAAGGCGTGCGTCTCTTGCTCAGGCGCACATTTCGTTGCCGCGCCGAACGCTGCTTTGCTCGACGCTCACCGCGTCCAATGCGGGGCGCGTAGTCGCTGCCCTGTAGCCCATTGTCTTACACCCCTTGGCGGGTCGACGGGAACGCTGTCGCGTTCCACTCTTGAAGGCGAAGAAGTAATGCATGAGTTGTTTCTTCGTCTAGCCGAACCAAATATAGCCAAGCAACAGCAGTTCACCAGGCTAAACAGTGGTTCAACAACTAAAATAAAGGCTAGTATGCTTCGCATCCTGGGCTTAACCTTACCTAAGCCACAGCCATTTTTTTACTAGCACCTTGACATTTAAAAATTTATTTTTCATGAAGCGAGCACATCAGGCGCATGCAAATGAGCCATTGTATATGCTACTGGTTCAGCCGAGAATGCCAGGCCTACACAGGAAATGGCACGATCGAGTGACTGATAGCGAAAGCAGTCTGCACTGTCAAATCCCCTGGCAGCAGTTTCTCAACTCCACGATCAATGCAAGGAACTGGCAGGGAGCAGGAAATGAAGTTGTCATATATTCGGACCTACTTCAAAGTTCATAGTTGTTGAAGAACAAGACGTGCATTGCAGAAAAATGTGCGAAAATATTCTTGAGAGATCGCCTGCTGTTTCGGTTGTACGTGCTAGGTAGACGGGCGAATATGACAAGAACAAACAACAATCGTTTTTGTTGTGATTCAATCTCTTGAGCTGAATTGCTGGCGGTGTCATGAGCGTTCTGTTTATGTATTCATCTTTTTTTCAAGCTATAACCGCATGGAGACATGAATGATGATAAGATGGCGGGCTTTTGCGCGTTTCCAGCACAAACTGTGACGCAATGAACAGCGCATGTGCCCCGCAGCAGCTGTAATACCTTCCGACCTCACTGCACGCGAGTGAACGTGCGTTCCGCACACGCGATGGGATGCTGTGGAAACGCTTACACGATTGCGCAAACGCCGACAGGACGTGCCTGGAAATAGATGTGGTAGGCTTTGCGCCGGTCAGTCGGTCTTCGTTTCTTTGCTCTACTGCGGCACAAGTGGTGGCGTTCGCCTTTAGCGTGTCTAGCTATGCCGTGTATACGTAACGAGATTCAAAATAGAAAAAGCAAATGACGTTGAATAAATAGGTTGGCGTCGGCTTGGAGAAAGCGCTATGCCACGTGGAGGAGATCGATACCTAGATGTTTGACCAACCATAGATACGGCCCTTCAGCCTCCAACTTCTACAGCAAAAAAAAAAAAAAGAAAACGTTGCTTCACCTTAGACTACAACTTTATCGCATCTTCGGGGATATATTTCGCGGTTATTGATCGATTGTGGCTTGTTTAAGAATTGCAGTGAGTCGCAGTCATTTTAAGCGGGTGTCCCGTAATAACTGCTACATCGTTTAGTGGTTTTACAATACGAGTTTAATCAATTGATAACTTAGAGTTCGCATTCTGTAGGAATCGGTACGTGGTAGTTGTCAGTGCACACTTAAATAGTCATTGGGCAGGGTACTTACGAAGCGAAACAAGAACACGGTTTGCTGCGTCTCGCGGTAGCGTTTAGGCCAGGGATCTTCCAGTCACACTGATGAGTACGTCCATGGATAGGAGCCGATCGCGTGTAACTAAATCAACTATAGAGAACGTATAGGGTACCGAAAATATATGCGCAACAAGTTCGTTTATGAAAGTCAGGGGCGAAGTAACTGAAGGACGATTGATAAAGTGGTGCCCACACGCACTCATGACAGTGGAGGGAGAAACACGAAACACGTGTCATCAACACGCACGCATACTCGTACGGCGCTGCAATACACGGCGTCGGAAGAAACCAAAATTGGGTTCAGAAATAACTTTGGGCGGCGGGTAGCCGCCATCACGCAGCCTTTTGCACAGAGGGACCGGAATTTTCCATCTGTGTTTTCCCACACGAGGTTGGGTGTGCATTCATTTAAGAAAGGCCCGGCAATATTGCAGTGATGGCTTTTACGGCATGTGTGCGTCATAAATATTACGAACTTAATAAAACAGGCACCGTGGACCTACGGGCATGTTTAAGGGTTTCAATGATGCTGAGCAGGCGGCCCGTACTTGACATGTGTGGAAATTCTGGACCTGAAATTTGGAAGGCCACATCCAGAAACCCTTTGCCCGTTATACTGCAGACTGCAGTGAATCCGCGTGGACAATAATGCGAAACTGATTTCGTAAAATGTTTACCCCGTGTACGAAATCAGATGCTTGTCGTAGTGTATAGAAATCATAATGTGGCCTTATGCGTTCCAGAAAAACCAACAGTAATTTGACGTAGAACTTTGCAGTCTAAAACGACGAAACCCAAACATTAGGCGGCTTTGGATGCTGCGACATGAGAGAAAAGTGCAGGATGCCGCATCAGCATGGTCATATTACTGGCACCATGTCACATTTTCGTCTCTTGTGTTTTTTTGCTGTTGTAAATTTTGAGAAACGTTTACGGCCAAAAGAAAAATTCGCTTGCTGCGGTCACTGAATCTTAAGTTCTTCCTTGCAGTGCAGCTAACTACATCAAATTTTGTGCAGTTGCTTCGGAGAAAACAAATTTTCCCGTTTCCATGTCGTTGGACAGAAGGCTGCCCCCGAGCCAAAGGACGTTCTTTAGAACATAAATAGAAAGTGATTATATCCCGGGGATTTCTTCCGGTATGAGGAGGACATAGAGGTATAAGTCGGAGTTTGGAGGTGAAAGTCTGTTCCAGGCGAATATTTAATGTCCGACGCGAAGAGCTGGAATAGGGTCGCAGAAATTGATTCAGCACGTGATAAAAGGGCCACACAACAGGCATGAGGCTGCTTATCTCCTTTAATTTTCTGATATAAGTAATTTTTAAATACCCGCCGTGGTTGCTTAGTGGCTCAGGTGTTGGACTGCTAAGCATGAGGTCGCGGTATCGAATCCCGGCCACGGCGGCCGCATTTAGAAGGGGGCGAAATGCGAAAACACCCGTGTACTTAGATTTAGGCGCACGGTAGATTTAGGCGCAAAGAACGCCAGGTGGCCGAAATTTCCGGAGTCCTCCACTATGGCGCGCCTCATAATGAGAAAGTGGTTGTGGCATGTAAAAGCCCATATTTAAAATTTTAATATTTTATGAAAACTTGTGGTGAAATTGCCAATTATAGTGCTTTCTGTGTGTTGAATTCTTTTGCATTTTATGCTTTTAGCTCGCTGGTAAATGCGATTCCTGTAAACATTGTGGATATGTAGTACCATAGCACTGGTGAATCTGTTCAAAGAACGTTTAGTAGACCTGTCATCGTGTTTTCACGAAGTGGAAGTAAGCTTGAACACTTGCTTGTTTGAACAATTGCTAGCAGCTAAGCACGTGGTCGCGGAACCGAATCCCGGCCACGGCGGCCGCATCTTGATGGGGGCGAAATGCGAACGCACCTTTGTATTTAGATTTAAGTGCATGTTAAAGAACCAGAGTCGCTCACTACGGCGTGCCTCATAATCAGATCGTGGTTTTGGCACGTAGAACCCCTCAATACGTATAACAATAAACAAGGCGCCACGGCATAGAGGTCATTAAAGAAATTATTGCTTACTGGAGATACATTTACATAATTGCAAACTTGTTAGATTCTACGTACGACATGTAAATATAGCAAAAATTAGCCATGTTAGGGTGAGTAACGGTCGAAATGGAAAAAGTACATGCGACCGTTGTAGTGATGGCGTCTGCATTGCTCCAGTGCCCAGCGCGAGTTCCTGGAATTCTCCGCAGTTTACGCTTGTCTCCACGGAACGTAGCACGGGAAAAGTGTTTAACTTATTCATTTTATTCGAGTGGTTTCCGACACAAAGATTATCTCGGGCGACAAGGTTAAAGGCTGAAATCCTCTGCCTGAGATAGGCTCTGCCACCCATACATTGCACAAAGAATAGGTGGTTTAGTATGAAAACAAGGAGCATGATTATCGTTTGGGATTGACCCTACAGTGAGTACGTAATGTAAACAGTTAAAGAAAACAAAAACTAACCGAGCATGCTATTCGGCACCGTAAGCCGCCCCCGCCGTCATAATATTTGCCGAGAAATTGGTATGTTCGCTTGCTGAACTGTTGTTGCAGTTCTTGCCGTGCAGCACTTAAAGGTAAATATTGATCCTGGGCTGAAGTAACAAGAAGACACGCGAAGTATGTAACCTTCACCTTTTTCCATCGTTTATGGATAAGAAATTTTCGATACGCCCCGTTCGTACGCACATTTTATTATTCTCTTTTTTTCCCTTCGCCAAAAGGTTGTGTTTGCGATCATATTTCGCCTGAGGGCTTTATTTAGGAACAACCCTTACTCACATATATTGAGAGAAACAGAGAGAAGAGGGGAAAGAAGAAAAGTATTGTTCAATGAGCATGAAATTACGTGGAGACTGCAGCTGGGCACGTACATCTGATGAAGGCCCACGTTGTGCGTACATTATTGCATAAAGCTGTATGCTTTGGGTCTGCTTTGAACTTTCTCATTATAGCGAGAGCGCCGATAATGAGCTGCGCAGTGGTATGCGACGTCTTTCATCGTAGGAGGCAGCAACACACGCCATTAAGAACGCGCGGCGCTTTTCGTCGTGCAAAAGGTCAGCCAGACAAGCGAAACCTGTGAGCCCTTTCCTTTCGCGCATATGTGAACCTGGGTTGCAGAACAAACACCGGCAAAGGCTACGCCAAGTGGACATTGCGAACACTCTGTAAGGATTGTCGACACCGTGCCGGCTGCTACCCTTAGTGATAAATTTGACAAAGACTCATCGCTGTTGATTTAGAACGGTGACGATGCAATGCTATCGCCAAATCCCGATGTTTTGCCTAGGGGCACGCGCAATTTAGCGTCTGCACTACGTCGGCGAATGACTGCTCCTGTGACATTACCAGTCTTCCGCAGAAAGCGCGATCATGAAGGCTTTATAAGAAACACAGAAAGCGAAGAGAGAAGAGAAAGGCAAGGTGCACGGGGGTGAGCCACACAAAGAGAAAGCAGCGAAGCGGCTCAAGAGAGACCGGGTTACACACCAGTGTAGAGAGAAAGAGCAAATGATAAATGAAAGGTAGGGAGGTTAATTAGGATTGAGCCCGTTTGGCTACCCTACACTGGGGAATGGGAAAGGGGGACAGAAAGTGAAAAGTAGAAGAGAAAGTCCACTGGGGATATCATTCGATCAGTCAGTCCGGATCATAGACGCTGACTCAATCCGGTAGCTTTCAAATATCGCAGCAGCGCTTTTGTGGCCTTTTGTAGCTGCGATATGCAAGGCCATTTTCTCAACATCTTGTTCAAGGTAAACGGCTTTCTATCTAGCTGATTGAGAGCTGTGCAGAGGTCATGTCTTTCATTTTCAAAAGATGGGCAGCAGCACAGTAGATGTTCTATAGTTTCCTGCACAGCGCAGGCATTGCACTCGGCGTTAGAGGTGTATGCATTGGTGAATGCGACGCCCAAGTGTAAGCGGCACAGCACTGTTTCCTCATTACACTGAAGCCCTGGTAACAGCCGCAGTTGCATAGATGGATCGAGGGAATGCAATCGATCTTGAGTGAATTCAGGTGTGTGCCACTTCTCCAATGTCATATGGTGCGCTAGCTTGCTTAAGTGTTGGGCTGCGTCAGTCCGACATAAAGGTACAGAAAGAATGATTGCTCCTTCGCGTGCTGTCCTAGCAGCTTCGTCAGCGAGGTCGTTGCCGGAGATACCGCAATGGCCAGGCAGCCACTGAAACACGATGTCCTGTCCTTTCGCGATCATGTGATGGTACATTTTTCGTATCTTCGACATGAGTTGTTCACAGGACCCGCTAAGAAGAGACGACATAAAACATTGTAAAGCCTCCTTCGAATCGCAGAATATTGCCCACCGATTAGCCGGTTGGTTGTTAATATGATCAACGGCACCTCGGAGGTCAACAAGCTCCGAACCGGTCGATGTTGCCAAGTGAGAAATCTTGTATGATGCTTAGTGATCGTCATGGTATAACCACTGCGGCGGTGGAGCTGGTCTGAGTGGAAGAGCCATCCGTATATATGTGGACTCGGTCAAAGTAGAAAGTGTGCAAACAATCCAGAGCTACTTGCTTCAAGGCCATGGTAGGCAGGTCGGTCTTTCTTATCCATAGAACTGTAAGACGCAATTGAGGTTGTTTTAAACACCACAAAACTGAGTGGTTGAGTGTGCTGAGGGTGTGAAGTCCGATGGTAAGGAGGCACAATGGATGCTGACCTCCTTGGATAAGGGCGCCTTTGGCCGTCATTCTGGCAGGCAGGCAAGAGAGCTTGACTGCATCCGTGAAACATGACAAACATGGGCCCTAAGCGTTTCGGGGCTAATGTAAGTCGTGATCGGATGGTCTTGAGCCAATATAGTGGTTTTTGCTGTTGAGGGACTGCGCGGATGGCCTAGGCAAACACGTAGTACCTGTGCTTGCACGCTCTAAAGTTCTCGAAGATTTGACTTGCATGTTTTAGCAAGCACGGGAGAGCTATAGCGTAGGAATCTGACGAAAAGTGCTCGATATAACTGTAGCATGGATCCCACTGACGATCCCCATGTTTTGCCGGAGATGAACTTGAAGACGTTGACAATAACTGTAAGCCCCGCTATGGGCGGCTGCAAAACAAACCCAAACGGACGGTGCGGGCCATCTGGGCAGGGGGCATGCGTCTTGACGAGATTCTGTCCACACTGGAGTAATGGCTGTCAACTGTTGACCCAGAGCGGGGCCTTGCATGCAAGCAGAGTAACCACGCCGTCGGCACCCATGGCTGCCGCACAGTTCGGGCAGCGGAGAAGACCATCAGCGCCACATTAGCGGTCGCGCATCACAGTAAAAAGGGGAGCTTCGGACCCCCCGTCGCATTGTGCTTCCTCGGAATCCCCACAGGCGTTTCCCTTGCGCGCGGCCGGCTGGCGGGGGTAAACTCCTTCCGAGCTGCGGTCTCCCCGACTGGGCGTCAAACGCCGTAACGGGCGGGCGCGTCTGACTTCCGCGGTGCTCTCATCGGCGCCCTTGAAGAAGGCTTGGTTCGGGTCTGGCCGCGGGCAACGGAGATAGCGCGGCCTCAAGCAGGCGCGCCAGCCTCATTGCCTTTTATGGCTTTGCACCGCACGCTGTCCGGCGTAGGGATTCTTTGAGCCGCAAAAGAGCCTGCGGTTTTGTCTCGGTTCCGAGGCGCCGTGGGAACGTCTTCTTCGGCTTACGGCCCGGACACGAGGCCGACCTCGGCGGGTGGACAATTATCCCGGGCTCCTCTGTGACAGTTTGGCTTGCAAACAATTGCTTGTTTATGGCGCCGCATGGCCTGCGGGTTCTTGGAATGCGGTCGCGTCGCGCACGTGTTCGAGCACTGGAAAACATGGTCCCGACGTTCCCAGGCTTTTGGGTTTTGTGAATGTATTTTGTTGGTCAGTGCTTGTTGCGCCGGCTGTGCTCGAGAGCCGTTGCTGGAAACTTGCGATGTGTACAGCTGGCATGACCCTCACCCCTTTGTTGTTGTATATTGTGTATTTCGGGTGAGGATTCTACACCGTGAACGGTACTAAAAAAAGATGCTCTTTGACTTTTGGTTGTTCGACTGGCCAATCCCGCACGCAAGTTCTGCTGAACGCAGTGACTGGTGAATGGATTGTCCAGTTGAGACGCAACCCGGCGGCAATTCGCCAGCAAAGATTGTGGGTGGAGCGTTGCGTCTACAAAATGCGGCCGCGGCGCTCCGAAGGGGAGTTCTGGACCTGGCTTCGGTGCTAAGCACCATCGGCTCTGCCGAAATAGGGTCGCCCTATGTGGTCCAAACCAGTGTAGCTATTTGTAACCGATGTACTGTTGAAACTATGCAATCTTGTAACCGAACTTTGTAATTTTATCTGTAAATACAAGTTGTTGTTCGTTCGTTACTGCAGCGGCTTTGTCTTTTCGAACCTAAGTCACCCATTGAGCCACCTGTGCAGACCGTCTCTGACGGTGCGTCTCGGACGCCGACGGTGGGGGTGAATTTCTACGAACCAATCGATCGATCGTTTTGGCGTCGAATTCTTACTATAACTTTGAGCTTCTTCTTCAAGTGGGCAACCTCAGGACTCTAAGAGAGGTCGCGGTCAACAATGACGCTGAAAAGCCGATAATTTCTCTTGTAGGAAATTTATTACACATTACGTTTCTTACACACCAGTGTAAGAAGCGTACGAGAGTGCGTCCCAGTAAAGCCACGGATTGCTTAAGAGCGCCTGTAGTCAATATGCGCGCGTATGATAAAATATCCTCGCTAATTTCACACGCTTAGTCATCTATATTACTTTTCTATCGCGCTCAACATTCGCTGATCTTGCACACTATAAACCTTGCCATCACCAGCCAGCTACACATCAGAACTGCACGCCATATCCAATTCTATGGCCTGCTTCCGGTTTCGCCAATCAACAGGCATAATTATAATCCTTACTGATCATATAGGTGCTTTCCGGAAACTCGCACGTGGTGCTACCATTCCCTTCCACAAGAAAATGTATATTCGCATGCGCCAACGTTGCTGTTCCATTGAATCCATGCTACGAATTTAGTGGCCCGAAAAACACTTCGGGCACACAGCACATTGCCGCCACTCACAATATCAGGTGCCAGGAAGCCATTTCAGCCTTCAAACCGCAACAAAAGGCAACCGAGACCTCTACAAGCTGCGTCTGGCCCATCGGCTAATCCGTCCACGAGCCACTGTCAGTACGACTATCCCAGGCAAACGCATTACCCGCCCTTGCATTCGTACAAACGCACGACCCGCCCTTACATGACTTGTGCTAAATCGTAACTTCGCAACCGGCAAATTTTCAGGGTGCAACCGACCAACCAATGAGTCCCCAATTTTACACCTGTTCCTTCATCCAACGGACTGCCTTCCATTCCTAACGTAGGTCGCTCACTATACTTGCCCGACATGCGAAGTAACAATTTTTGTACTCGTTTATCGAGGAGGACTTTCTAATCGCTTTAAGGGCCAACACGAACTTAAGGTGTCACCGTACTGGACAAGCTGCGAAGGACGACTTCTGAGGGCGTTGCAGTGGGGGAGGGCCTGGCCTAATAAGGGTCTCTTACTTAGTAAATAAAATAAAAATTCACCCCCCTTTTCTTTTTGTATTCTATGGTGTGTTCATTGGGCTTACCAAATGTGTTCAATTTCGTGCGCACCCATTCTCGGCTTACGAAGGGCTACTCGCGAATCCTACGAAGCAAATTCGCTTCAATTTCACATAAGTGAAAACTGTTTCTCAGCGAGCTTCTTCATGTCCTGCTCACTGGGCGGGTAAACACGCCACGTGTGAACGTAAAAGGGGTACAGCCTCAAACAGGCAGAAATATATTATCTCATTGTTTCTTCAGAAGTTCTGAAGAACTTCCAGACTCGTATCACGGCAGCAAATGAAAAAAAAGAAAGAAAACATCTAGCGTGGTAGGTGACAGAGAAGAGTTAGGATTTCGGGAAGCGAAGAGAGTAGTCGACAATAGGAGAGGCAGTTTGGCGTAGCTTTTCTGTAGTGCCCGAGGCAGGAAATGCTCAGAAGGGCCGACATGGAGCGAGTGGAGGACAAGAGTCAAGAACAGCTGGGCTCAGCGAATGGCCAGAGCGCTGAAGGGTCGATAGCTCTCGCATCCCGGGGGAAAATGTCAATTGGAGCAATTACTTTTTTTTTATTCACGTTATGCGTTAGTCGTTTTTTTTTTTGCTTCGTTTGCTCTCTTTCTCCCCATGACTCATAAAGCTACATGCTCTAGGCGCAGATGAGAGCCGTTGACAACAGGCGGTAAATTGTCTGTCGAATGGAGACTTTCGGAACGACAGCTGCCGCCTTGGAAGAGAAGATCCCAAAAACAGGTTCAGTCTGGTTCCTCAGAGAAATTTAGTGCGCAAGAATCTTTGTAATGTGTACAGAAAAACGAGTGTTTCACTTTTTTGAAGGAGCAGAAACATTAGTATAAAATCGGGCATTGATAACTACTGGCAAGAGTGGCCAGTGGTGATTGAAGACAACCTTTCCAGTTTAAGGGGAAGCCATGACTCGAGAGCTATCTCTATGCATCCTATGTTCATCGGAACGCAGAAATTATTTTTCTCATCAACTCAAGCCCCTATAATATTGAGATTTGTTGGATTTTAAATCAAATGTTAAAAATATACCAACTGTTAAAAGCTATTTTATTGAAGATGGCATGTTTTTAAATCCTTAAAAACTGGAAAACGTTACACAAACCAATTATGAAGTATTCAACTCTGTACTTCAGCAATACAATACGTTATTGAAATTCTGTAAACAGCCCCTAATAATACATCCCAAGCCGACAAAATTGATACATTATACACCGCTTCTAAGTATACGACTACATTGTGAAAAAGTCGTTTGAGAATCTCTCGGGAACATCGTAACCATTCATCGTAAGCAGTAAGTTCGTAAATTTAATGTATCTGCTTTTTCTTTATTTCTCTTATGAATGCAATTAGAGCATCGTGTTTCAGTTTTTAACCAATTTTCGGATATTTCTTGCACAAATGTTTCAGGACATAAATAAAAATGCCGCTTGCTAGATAGCAACAAATGCAACAAGTTTCATTCAAATCTGTCCAGTGGTTGTTCTATAAAGGAATTTTTTTACACGTATTTGAATACAAGAATTGGAGATAACTCCGAGCTAAAGCTTCCTTTTAACTTCCTCACGTTGGAGATACTTATTGCCTTGTATTAAGCAAATTAACACATTTACTTCGCCTGTTGGGTTGCATTGAGCACTATAAGAAGAAGCAGTGGAATAGTAATGACTAGGGGTGTGCGAATATTCGAAATTTCAAATACGAATCGAATATTTTTCTTATTCGAAGCGTATTCGATTCGAGAAATGCATATTCGGAAATTCACGAATATTCGAGGACGGCCGAATAACGGTGGAAATATTCGGATAGACTGCGAATAACTGAGCAATTAACCAATTGTATGCTTGCTCCGCATTCTCCTAAGAACATGTTTATTAACTGAGAACTTCACATGATCCGCTCATTATCTGTATGCTCTGTTTCAGTCTATATGCTTCAAGCCCTTGAGACATGATCAGTTTCGGTTTCTTTTTCACCAAGCTTTATAACTCTAATTATTTTTGGAATGCTCCATTGCCTTGAAGGTTGCAAAGGCTACTCAGGGTTTGCTATCATTGTTGCAAAATGTATCAAGACTCTTTGTGCGGAGTGCGAATTTGAAGAAATGGCCAGCCTAGGCATGTTTCGTGATCCGCGCTTTAAGGCCACAGTTCATCAGGCATCTGGTCAGATGATCTGGCTGAAAGGCCTTGTGACAAGGGAGCTCCAGGCAGCTGTCGTGGAACGCAGTGGGGACGCTGCGGTGCAAGCGTCGACTTCGTGTCCACTGGTGGCATCGAGTGTATGGAACGCTTTTGACGATCTAGTGGTGAACAAAGAGAAGACACATTTGGCATCTGCACCTGAGAGGGAAGTTACAGACTACGCGGAAAAGCCTCTTTGAAAAGGGGGCATGAATCCCTGTGAGTGGTGGCAGTCCATTGGCCACTTCAGGTACCCGCTTTTAAGTGCACTCGCCCAGAAGTACTTGGCGATGCCTGCCACCTCAGTTCCTAGTGAAAGAGTCTTTTCTACAGGTAGAAATGTGACAGTGCATAGGGAGCGTTTACTTTCTGACCATATCGAGCAATTAATTTTCCTTTACGACAATCTGTAACAAGCGTTTTACCTGACTGAGAGCATTACCTGAGTCCATTATCTGTAATGAGTACCTCTTTAATCTGAAGCAACCTTGTAAAATGCTATACTATTTTTAAAAGGGTAATAAAGCTATTGTTACCTCTCTTGCAATTATTTAATACTACACATGTATTCGATATTCGATTCGATATTTGAAGAGAGTTTTCCGCCTTATTCGTATTCGATTCGTATTCGAAAATTTCAATATTCGCACACCCTTAGTAATGACGCAAAATGATGATTTGGCCCTGCGAACGAATTTTTTCCTGAGATAAACATATTGTGGTGGTGGTGATGTTGAAGCAGGCGGGGTTAGCCTGGCATACATAGCCGGCAATTAGAGGTGTCACATGCGTAGCAAGGTGTTTAGGATAGATCTTGGAAAAAAAGTCTAAGAAAAAAGGGCTTGCGTATACGTATAAGCAGTACCGATGTAAGGCTATCTGTGTTTTACGATTCGAACAGATTACCAAAGAAGTGCTGTCATCGGCAGATCAGTTCCGTATCGATTCGGGAGAAAGGCGGACGCTGGTTTGACTAGTCGCAACGTTCAGATAGACGAATAAAAAATGTTGGCTAATTGATGCTTAGTTAATGCACATTAGCATAACTGTTGCTTTTCTAGAAGTGAAGTAAAGTAATAGCTATGTCATATTGACTGCGCAGACGTGAAAATAGAGAACCGAACCAGTGCTCCCCTGTTAGCCTTGGCAATCTCCTACAACTGCATCGCTATTCCAGTTGGTTTCATTCGGCGGTGCTCGAGAGAGAGAGATAGAGAGAGAGAGAGGGAGAGAGTAAAGTAAGTTTAAATTTATTGCTCAGCGCAAGACACGCTTGCATCAATTGTAATTTTATTCCGAATGTTATCTTTGAGTTTGCCTGCTGTTTATGCCCTCGCCGGATCTTATGTAACCAGATAGCATGCGTGAACCGAACAATGCGCATTCTCGAACGAACGCGAGCAGTAGGCGATGACGCTGGAATCTTCGACGAGTCGTGCATAAAAGGTGACGCGCACGACCTGCAGGACAGATACCGACGATCGACGTGTCTGCTCACCGCTGTGGTTGCTCTACTTGTTCTGCTGGGCACAGGTTCACATAATAAACAGGTATTTTCATGACATTAGTTGTGCCACTCTGGCCTTTCAACATCACTAGAGTGTGGCAATATCTTCAGCGCAGGTATATCCAAGTTGGTGCTAGTCTCAGTAGTTCTGGCAAGCAGATATAATGTCATGGCTGCCCCGCTTCGAAGATGGCATTGCAACACCTGGTGTAAAGCGAGTAATTAAAAATGTAATCAGTGGAAGCTTATCAATCTGTTACATTAACATTGCGAGTAGTCATGCAAATTATGAGCGGCCTTCTTTTTAAGTAAGCCACCAGAACAGGCCAAATACATGCCATGGACAATTTCTCAAGGAATTGCTGCTACATGTGCCATATGCTGTAGAAAGAAAAGATTTGCTTATGCTTGAATGGCTCAGAAAACGACTTCTAGTATTATGAAATCAAAGCGAATAGTGAACAATGCTATGAGTGCATCATAACAGATTTACTAATTACAAATTTAGCAACGATACCCCTTGTGTTCTACTTCGGGTCCATCGGAATATAAAATAATACTGAGACTTCCGATTAGGTTGCTGCGACAAAATAGTATATAATAGAATAATAACGATAATAATAATAATAATAATAATAATAATAATAATAATATATTTATTTATGCACCACAAGAAAAAATACATAGTAAGCGGGCCTGTCGAAGCCTAAAGGGCTTGTGTGACTAGGCCCGGCAGCGCCGGCAACAGCGATGAGGTCAATGTATGTGCATACATGCGTAACCTTATGCCGACAAAACATTGTGCAAACAAAATGGAAATTAAATACATGTTAATAAAATGTAGCGTGAACATATTTTCACGCTTATATAGATGAAAAACAGAAAATTTGATACATGGTAGTCTAACATAGTAAACATGTTTTTTATGCTTACATAGAACAAAAAACAAAAAATTGAAGACAAGTTATGGCAACGTAATGAACATTTTTGTAAGCTCATAAAGATATACAGGTTAATACAACCAAATTACTTCAAATAAACACATACCAATACATAAAAGAAAACTCAAATGGAAGATGACATCTTCTTTAAAATCTTTTTTGACTGAACGGAGAAAATTTCGTCAGGTAGATCATTAAAGATTTTGGGCACATAGACGCATCGCCGTGCCTCGCCATACCGAGTTGACGAACGAGGAACATTGAAACGGATGTTGTCCCTCAAAAGTCGAGGAGCTACATATTTTTCTCTGAATTGGTCGTTCCAGAAATGACGAAGAACAACAGTTTGTTTAAATAATGACTGAAATGAAGGAAAACCTAATGCGGAAAATAAATTGTCACATGACATCTGGCCGCAGCGATAGGCAACACTTTTCAATATATTTTTTAGTAAGCTGTCAATTCTCGTCTGCCATCTCAATGCGCAGAAAGCGAAAACGGTGATTCCGTATCGCAAGATGCTGTATGCGAGTGCATGCACTATGGTTTTCTTTACCGATAATGGCGTGAAACCTTTTATATTAAAAAGCAACCAAGCGACACTCCTAAGTTTGCCACACAGATATGCCAGATGATGATGCCACGACATGCTGCTATCAATAAATAATCCGAGATATTTCACAGAGTCTACATACTGAACAGGGGTACATGTACATGAAATGCAGTGCTGGTCATGCAAGAATACTGGAATGTTTATGGCTGTGGTCTTTAAGGGATTTCTAAAACAAATTAACTGTGTCTTCCTGATATTTACATTAATACAATTTTTCGCAAACCAGTGCATTACACTGTGTATTGTATTTTGCAGGGCGCCCACAGCCTTTTCATAATTTATATGCTTTGTTAATATAACCGTATCGTCAGCATATTGATAGATAGTGCCTTTAGAAATTACTAGGGGAAGATCGTTTACGAATATGTTAAATAAAAGAGGTGATAAGATTGAGCCCTGGGGAACACCGGCTGTAAGCCATTGCTTGCTACTGACGGTTTCCTTGTCACCCATAACTATCTGTGACCTACCACACATGTAGTTTCGCAGTACCCTGTGGAATGGTCCTCTGAATCCCATTAAAGTTAATTTCTCTAGTAAAATGTTATGATTAACTGTGTCAAAAGCTTTCGCTATGTCTAGAAATAGCGCACAGGTGAATAAATTGTTTTCAAATGCAGAATATACTTCATCTGAGAATTCTTCCAGTAGGACTGTAGCACCTCGATTCACAAAAAAACCAAACTGTCTGGGCGATAAAATAGAAAACTTCATTAAGAAAGACATCATGCATTCGTAAATGAATTTTTCTAGTATTTGGGAAAGTACCGGCAAAATTGAGATTGGCCGATAGTTTTCAATATTATCTTTCCTGCCTCCTTTATATAGTGGCTTAACTATAACTGTTTTCAGAGTCTCGGGAATTAGTGCAGTTTCTAAAAAGCCATTGATTAAAAAAAGCAAGATGTTAGCAAGCACATCGAAGTTTCTTCGCAGAGTGCCTACAGATATGCCATCTATTCCTGGTGGTTTATTTTGCCGAAAACTAAAAAGAATCCTTTTCAGGTCAGGTGTTGATAAGCTAGGCAAGAAAGCAGATGCCGACACCGATTCCTTCAACGTGCAATTATTTTCCTGTTGGGATACAGCGTTTTCAGAAGCACGCGAAAAAAAGCGGTTGAATGCGTTAACTACCACTATTTTGTCATCTAGAAATGTGTCAATGGGATTAGAAGGCACGTCACTTCCTCTCCTAAGATTATTTATGATAGACCACGTTTTCGCGGGACTTTTGCGCGACTGGTTGAATTTATTTAAAAAATACATTCTCTTTGCTGTTCGCAAGAGCCCGACTACCCTGTTTCTTGTAATTTTATATTCAGCTTTTAATCTCTCATTTTTAGGAGAGCGTTTGCAGCGCTTCCAGAGCCAATCCCTAAAAGATATGGCACGCATAATATCGGCATTAAGCCAGCTAACATTATTTCTGCATTTTTTCATGACAATATATGTGCTTAGGCGCTCAAAGTGTTTAAGTTGAGTGGAGAACTTTTCGTATACCTTATCGGGTGCACTGCCATCAATTAGCGAAGACCAGGCAAAATTAGTGATGTGTTGGTCCAACATTTTTGTATTAGTAATTTGGATTTTCATGTTATTTTTTTTGTGTTCCCAACCGATTGATGTTCTGTAGATAGAGAAGGCTTCGAAAGGCGACATGCCACAAAGTAGTGGTCAGCTAATCTCTGATTTATGACGCAAGCAGCCACAGAATAGTCAGGTGCGCGCACCACAATGTGGTCTATGCAGGATGCTACGACTCGGTTATTTAAGCACTCTTCTCTAGTCGGATGATTTATGATGGATTCCAAACCATAAGAAGACAAAATGGATAAGTAATCGGAAACAGTGGTTGACGTAACGCATAGCGTATTTATGTTCAAATCACCAGCTAAGCATAACTGCACAGCTGAACCCCATTTGCCCACTATTTCATCGAGCTCTCCCAAGAATCGCCTCACACTGTTACAAGGTGGACGATATATCGAAAGTAGGATTAGATCTGTATTTGAAAGATTTATTTTTATGGCCAGGCATTCCGCATGAACGAACGTAATATCTATTCCAAACGTCACATACATGTCACGAACAAAAATCGCTAAACCACCTCCACGCCCTCGTGGCCGGGTCACGAAATGTGAACGATAACCAGACAGCGTAAACATATCAGCCCCGACTTGTGGTATATTTATCTCAGTGAGAACAAAAGCGTCAACGCAATTGCTAGCCGCTTCCGCTATCTCTTTAAATTCATTCCAGTACTTTCGTAGGCTTCTTATGTTTACGCTGACGAAAGTAAAATTATGTTGTGACCTCAAGCCAAACGTACTTTTGAAACTTCTAAAATCAGGAACCACACAGAAACTAGACGCCATGCTGCTTAAACAATCCTAGCAATATCAGCTGGCCTGATTACTCGGATCAAAGGTGCACCTTCGTCCTTCTTTACAAAAATCTTACCACCTTTTACCCAGGTGAATTTGTACCCATTCTCCCTAGATACGGTTCTTGCACGCCAAAACAAGCTGCGATTTGCCTTTGTCAAGTTATCGTTGAAAAACAATTTGGGTAGAGAGCCGTTCTGGTGTAATCGCCGCAGCTTTCCTCGTGAATCAAACCAAGCTTCTCTCGCTGTTATCGAAGTGAATCGTATCAGGACTGTCGGGATTGTTTTACGTTTACTAGGCAAGCGGTGCACCGTTTCTATATCAGCGCTTGAAAAGTTCGTTAGCTCTAGCTTAATGGCTACCTCTGATAAAACATGCCTGAGGTTTTCATTTTGTTCCAGTGGAAGGCCTTCAATTTCCAAGTTATTCTTTCTATTGTATTGTTCGTTCTCATTCTGTACATCCTGCAGAAGATCAAGCTGCATCGCTTGGGCCTTGACCGTTTCATTCAAGCGCAAAATTTCCTCTTCCTGGTCTTTTCCGCGTTCTTTGTTAGCTTTCATCTCCTTCAGTACCGAGTCATACTGTTTAGACACAAATGAGACCGATTCCTCTAGGTTATTAACAGTCATGGAAAGCTTAGTAAACTCAGTTTTCAGCAGAAGCAGGGAATCCACTTTTGCATGTAGAGTTAACAAAGAAGCAATACTGTCTTTTATTTCCCTGAGCTCAGAAGCCAAGGATGGCTCTACAGAACTGCTGTTCCCTGTCTGGCTACAGTCCATCTGCGATGCTGAAGCGTCTCGCTGCCTGCCAGCCCGACAGGTTTTGCAGACCCACGTTTCTCGCTTAGCTTGGCTCTTGTTGGCAAAAGTACTAGGTGCTATGCCTGAACAAGGTTGACCCAAATGGTAGCCATGTTTACATTCAGCGCATGACATAAAACGACCATCATCGGGTAACGCACTGTGGCAAGCAATACACTCTTCAAATACCATGATAAAAGAAAACGAGGTACTTTCACGAGCTCACCGAGTCAGTCCGGCGGAGAAAGGTGAAAACAACCGAGAATCAAAGGCAACTGTTCTTACCTAACAAGAAGAACAAGCGATTATGACAGGTTCACACGCTCCGCCGGACTGCAGCCGATCGTGGGGGAACGCTCGGTTTTACAGTTTCCAGTTCTTCGTGTGATGCTCTGATTGGTCGGCGCTGGACCCTCGTTGAACGATGTCAGCTCAGCACGTGCAAGTGTCAGGTGTCTGGTGGGTTGATGACGTCAGATGGTGCAGAGCTTGCGATCCGTGCGGTAGATAGATCAGGCACGTCAACCGTTTTCGAGTGCTACGACGCAGGCAGACCTAACAAGAAGAACAAGCGATTATGACAGGTTCACACGCTCCGCCGGACTGCAGCCGATCGTGGGGGAACGCTCGGTTTTACAGTTTCCAGTTCTTCGTGGGATGCTCTGATTGGTCGGCGCTGGACCCTCGTTGAACGATGCCAGCTCAGCACGTGCAAGTGTCAGGTGTCTGGTGGGTTGATGACGTCAGATGGTGCAGATGGTGGTGGTGGTCAGATGGTGCAATAATAATAATAATAATAATAATAATAATAATAATAATAATAATAATAATAATAATAATAATAATAATAATAATAATAGAGCATAATAAGGGGCAAGGCCAGGTTGATCCAAATTTAATATGTGATAGAATTATATTGTATCGCCTTTGTGATGCCGTTAGTAAGAAGTGGGGAAAATTAGGAGCATACAAAACGCATAATTTAGTGTATTTAGGCTACGCGCGGATATACAGCGAAATCAGCCAATATACGGAACGCAGTTGTGATGTTAACATGTTGGGGGTGTCCTCGCAGAGCGTTTACGAAGTCCGTCACAGTCGGAATAATCAAAACAGTGTCATCGCCAGCAAAACAAAGGCTGATACGTCGAAAAAAAAAAGAATTTGGTCTATTTTCACAGCTTCATATGACTCATTACTCGCTCGATGTTCCTGGGTGACAGCGCGTGTTTCCATGCCCATTAGCCGCGTCGCTGGCTTTGGCGTCGGCCCAATCAACTGCCTGCAGACGTAGCCCCTTGAGGAGAGGTATTAGGGTATACCTAATGCAGAAATACTGCTCTGAGATAGAAGTTTAGACTTACGCCCCTGCACTTCACCCGTCAGTAGCCATAATTGAGCTCATCGCCAGTATAGTGTACGTTTGAGGGTTGTGCGTATCACGTGTCCTCTAGTTATCGTACTGGATTTTCTATGCACGGCCACCGTGATAGGTAAGCATGGAAGGCGGGCATAAGTCTTGCCTGCATGAACTTTCACACCGAATCGAACCACCGGACTAAAGAGAGACAATGTTAACTATATAGGAAACGACAACGACGTCACCTGCTTTAATTTTAATGGGAGCAATAAATATCCAGAAGCTTGCACCAACAGATCGTGCCAATTATTCCTTTTATTATGATGAAGATAGAAATGTGTAATAAATGACGCAGTCTCACAAAGCTAAAATAAAGCGCAATATGAAATTCGAAATAGATGAAATTAGAAAATTCGCGGGTGCTGGTTGGAATTGGTTGGCGCAGGACAGGGGTAATTGGAGATCGTAGGGAGAGGCCTTCGTCCTGCAGTGGGCATAAAATAGGCTGCTACTGCTGATGATAATAAAATCACACTACGATAATTCTTCGAAAGTGCGCAGTGTTACCAACGAGAAATAAATCTTAAAATGCAGCAAAGTATAAAGGCCCGCTTCTGATACGCAAATGGTGACAACAGACAACAAGCAGAGCGTAAATTTTCAAACCTACAGATGCATAGAATGGCAACTTTATTAGGCAAAAATTGACTTTCGCTTATTATCGTAGTATTTATGCGCAACACGAGCTGTCTTCAAAAACACTGCAAGAGATGCAAGTGTACGTTTGTAAAGAGTAGCCTACTTTACGATTCTCACTATAGCGCCATTGCAGTGTTTGCTTACGGTCTTTGTCATTTAATAAAGTGGCCTCTTTGCGAGGGCTGTGGGCCACATGGATCTTCGGCGTGCAACTTCAAAGTATTAAATTTTGTTTTCCTGATTTCTTCTCGGACGAAACCGAGTCACCGAGTTAAGCTTGGTAAACCATGTACGGTTGTGTTCTGAAATCTCCACTGTCGTGGCTCGTTAAATAAAGCCTATAAGGAAATTTAAGGAATGGGCGAATACTAAAAATGAGCATTACACTTCCACTGCCTCCCACTACCATTGGAAAACACGATTGCACTATTTTAGTCAATCATTCCAGTAGACAGTTACACAGATAACATGAAGCGGAATGTCGGAGCCGGAAGAACGTCGTTATTGCTGCCTGTGTTAAACGGCAGCTAACAAGGAACAATGGGCGAACAAATGGGTCGTTGAGCTGCCGGGGTGAATGCGGGGCAGCCAGTGCAGGTGAATAATAATCACGCGCAGACAATTTATAGCGGCCGTTTGCGCTGAGTTGCAGTCATTGCGTTTTCAGCTTGCCGCGGTCTGCGAAGAGTACCTGCCGTAAATAATGAAATTGCGTACTGCTCTTCACGAGAGTGCATTTTAGAAAGATCATAAACGAAATATTGGTACAGGAAACAATTGCAACCATGTGCGGGTTAGGACCATCATCGCTGCTTGTTTGCTTAAGAAATCTCAAGGTTTACCGTTCGTATAGGTTGCTCTGGTTACTGCGCAGCTCTGAGTTTGGATTCATAGATCGCAGGCACAACATCAGGCCGCACTTAGCTCTGGGTGCGGATAACGCGTTACGAAGGCACATGTGGCAATTGAATGCATTCTTTATGCTAACGAGCCGCTACTGGGCCCCCATGGGGTTCTGCTGAACCGATATGAACGCGCTCGCGTTAGGTGCGCGTTATCGGTTATGGCGGCGAAAGAAAGGGGTCTCCGATTAACATATATTGGCTCGTTCCATAGAATTGATCCTGGGCGAGTAATTTGTGGGACCAAGAATAGCCAGTCCCCGACATTCAACCGGCGTCTGTCGCTGGTAGGCTGTTAGGACGGAAGGCATGCACGTGCTATACGTCACATGACGAGCACCCCCAACCAACTCACGCATTATTCAAGTTCCTTCTCGTAAAGGTGAGGGCGGACTGTATACGGTGCTTCATTGTCCTCAATGTCAAATGCGGAGATCAAAGCACTAGACATCAAGTGCCGGCTAGGCGTATTATCTCAGACAAAACAAAGAATGTGACAATCAAGCTTTCTCGTCGATACACGACACGTAGTGTCCTTCGACTGTGCGCTTGTGAAGTATGGCTCATTCATCGAAACTGAAGGGTTCCGTCCTACTGCGCCTTTCTATTCAAACTATAAGTAGTGCAGGCAGTGGGCGTAAATTGCCCGTTAAGAAAGGTGACATAAAAAAAAAACGGCCAGAAAAGCCATTCTGCACTTCTTTAAGGCGAATAGGTCTGCAGGAACGCCTGTGACAGCGGCCCTTGCTCTGCGAATGTGTTCACAATGACCGATACTTTATTCTTTTTATGATGTTTTCTTCTTCCTGTTTATTCTTCTCCCTCCCTAAATGTATGGCAGCCAACCGAGCACGTCCTTAGTAAGCTTCCCTACCTTTCCCTCTTTTTTTCTCTCTCTTTAAAATGAAAGTGTGAAGGTCAGCCGTGGGTGTAGGTATTTCGAAACGGAGGCAAATCGGTGCTCAGAAACAAGCAAATTATCCCTTTTAAAATATTAGATTAGGCTTCCTGAGTGGCTATGTAGTCGTCTGCTCCAATCAAAACTCTCAGAAAGCATTGTCGTTTAGCCATCCGTCCACAGCGTTCACGCTTTGCTTTCTTGCAATATGAATTATAGTCAATCAGTTAAATATTCGGAAACCTCGAGTTGCCTGTCATTGTCAACGATGGACCCGCAGTGCGCCAAAACGTGAATGTTTTGTTTCTTTCAGCCTTGCGAAGGTGCTACATTTAGATTGGTCGTCATAATATTACATATAAAATCCGTTAAAGTGTTGTTAACAAATGGTGGGGTAAGTAAAGAGCGCCACAAGATGCTAGCGAATGTTTTCGTCGATAAAGCTACGTTTTTCAAGGCTTGTTTTATAAATAGATTCGCCTACTGAAGCATGGGTAACCTGTCTGGGGTATATGACGCGTGATAAGCAGTCTAATCTACCGAACAGTGGGCTTTCCGATCCTTAGCCTCCGCTTCTTCACTCTGGAATCCAACATTGGTTATTTACAGCGGATACACGTAAGCGCACAAAAACGCAGGACTGACCGCTATTTCTACAAACAAGCGCTGAACTTTTTTTTCGATGTTTGTTCGAGGTGTCCGTGCTGTTTTTTTTCTTGCTCCTTGTTATAGAATGTGGGTCATCACAACGAGACTGAGAATTTATAATTGAAGGTTTAAGTAAAATTACAGGTATCTTGTATAGAGGAGTCCTAACAGATGGATCAGAACCTCCTGGACAAAAAAAAAATCGGCACAGTCAGGTTAGGTCAGGTTAGTCAGGTTAGTGTCAGGTTAGTCATGTATTACACTGTAATAATGCAATGAAATAAACGAAATGCAGAATTGATTACCTTGAATACCAAGGTTTCATTGTACATGTCATTTACGCAAGATATGTACTAACTGATCAGTATATGTTACCGCTACTATTGCAGTAAACCAGCAGTATATATGCTAGCTGAGCATCATACTGCTAAGTGAACAGAATACTCTTGTAACCTTTGTAAGGGTTTGTATGTGGTGTTGAAGAAAATTGGTCGATGAGGACTATTCGTCAGTATCGTCCAAAAATAACGCACAAAGTTTTCAGCCTAGCTTGTTCTCACACATATATATACACAAACGTAAATAAGGACGTAGTTGGCATGTTAAAGGTCGTGATGTTTACCAGTGGTACAGGAATAAAACCTCGTAGTGGAAAATAGTAAGTGTTGGCTTAAATCATTGGCTTAACGCACAGAGAAGACAGCGAAAGCAAGCCTCTCTTCCTTGTGTACGCCATATCACGCAGCTTGGTATTTGTGTAGGCAGCCACTGCCTTCTGACCCATGTTATTGAAATCATTCGTAGTGGTGAACAGTTATGCACATTTCTTGCAACAGCCACGAAATAATTTGAAAAATTGTTGTATTTCAATTCCTCTGACTTCAGACAGCACGTGCACGCTGGTGAGAGGGTGTAGGTCAGGATCGACCGGGCGACCCCAACGAGCAAAATGAGTCGAATAAAAAGTTGCTTTCTTGACTTTAATGCCAACTTTCGCGCTTGCAATTGCATTTTGGAGCCTCTGTGGGGGTATCTAACAGTGACTGCGTCAGCACTTTCTACAGCAATCAAATTAGCGAAAATATGCACTGATATGTAATGCTCATCCTTATTTTATGCTTAAATATGTGGAAAATGTTGTCTGTAAATCTGTCAGCTGACACAGAAGTGAATTTCACGACGCGTGTTCAGAACGTATTCTCGAATTTGCTTCAAAGCATGACGTATTAAACTGCTGACGTCACGGCTTCGCACGTGCTGTTGCAACATTCCCCCTACCAACTATAACTAAATATTAATAAGCAAGAGAGAGTTCTAGTTACTATTACTGTTATCACAGATCGTTCTATTTTCCTAGTGATGCTTTGTTGTTCGAAAAACGTGGTAGCGAAAATTTGTCGTCTGTTGAAATAAAGTATTAACACTGCCACTTGATGACAATAGTGACCCTTAGTTTGTTCTTGGATATTGTCTTGTTGTGTATCCTTGTATCTCAATATACACGATACTTTGTGTGATGTATCGGTAATAGAGATACACCTATTATTGAATATATTATGGTAGAGATAAAAGATACTGAAAGAGTATCTTAAGATAGTATCCAAGATGCCTGTATGTTTAATACTGTATAGATACAATGCGAATTAACATCTTTTTACGTGTGCGATAAGCTTCTGGCATTTTAAGTTAATGGTCAAGTTGAGTAAAAATAAATCATGAAGAACTTGGAGGAAGACTGCGTTAACCAAGAAAGACAGCTGGCATGGATATGGCATTTTGCTGATACGAAGAAAATACAACAAATTTAGTTTTGGAGGTACTCTTAGATAACAAGTTTGCATTACATACCTATTAAATATTTCAGGGCAGAATTTAGTCTGATGAAAAAAGATTAGATGCCTTTATAAAATGTAAATATAGTAGGGGCATCCACTTAGAAACGGCATTACTATGAATGTGCAGACTACCATGGAGTATTAGCAACCCGCAAGTTTAGTTCTACTGCACGTTTACGTATACAGTAGGAATGCACGGCGAACCCCATTTTCCGCTTCCATTTACTCGGAAATTAAGATGTTTAGTTGACGAGAAAGACGAATAAAGTAGAATGCCAAATGTCAAATGATCCGACATATAATTCCAACTCTTATTAATCGGCAAAATGAGCACTGAGGACCTAACGATAAGGTTTTTTATTTTACTGCAAATTTGCGCCTGCTTTTTCCCTTTTCCTTTTCTTATTGTTATTCTTCGTTTTGCATTCTTCAGTGTTCCTGAGCGTTTCGTGTTAATTCTGGCGCCTTCACTTGTTTGTTATTGCAAGAGGATGTTCACACATTTTTTATTGAATATGTTTACCTATGCCCTGTAGTCTTTCTTTTATTGTTCTGTCCGTGTTCTGTTGCTGCCGGTTTTTATGTACGGGGGTGCGCCCCTCTGTCAAGCCAGTCTTAGGTTTTTTGGTTGCACCCCTAGCATCCCTGATGTTGAAATAAAGGTATTTGTATTTGTAAAAAAATATTTATACTGCAGCCTTTCATTTTGCCGGGCTTCCCGCCGTTCGTGGCGTAGTGGCATTGGTGTAAAAATACAAACAAAACAAAAACCATAAACAAAATTAAGTCAATTAGAAAAAAGAAAAACAGAGGTTTACAAATCACAGTACTTTTCCTTTTTACGTGCTCATTAACACTGGCTGGCCGCCTTTCTTAATAATATGTCAAAAATAACCATTGGTTGAAATTTGCTCTTACGAACAGCTATAGCGAAAAACGATTTTGTAAATATAGATCCAGTTAATCATCATTCTATTAAGAAGTCGGCGTGCGTCAGAGTTTTCTATGACCCAACAATATATTTGCAAGCTTTGTGCCGTGATTTTGTTTCATTGTTCAAGACCAGAGTTTCCATCACCGACGCCGCATTGCCGGATGAAATTCAAGCTTATCACACGACCCGACGTACGAGGTTCGAAAGACATCAGGATATCGATCCCAATGACGCTTCGCATTAAAAAGAAAGGTTGTGCGTAAAATGTAAGCAGGGGTGAACGATGAGTTAATTAAGCAGCGGCGAGGAAGCAGTCGTGTTACATAATTAGTCGACCGTTGTTTGAAAATTATGGAATGAAAATGGATACCACGAGGGGCCGAAGTATTCCTGGGGATACAACGTTAAGTACGTCTATAATCCAATAATTAAACGACTCTGAGATAACGATCTGCTCTGTTTGTTTCGGCGAAGAATATCTAGATAACGCTGCTCGTTGATGCGTCCAGTTGTTAGTGCTGGTTTTGCGAGGCAATATTAACGGCCATGACATAAACCAAATTTATTAGGACAATAACGTCTAAAAACACGCATTGAATTCAAACACAACACAGGCCTTTCGGCACGCATATAATGTACACTTAAAGATGATGTGTTATGGAAAGTTGTAAATTGCTTGTTTTGGTGAGTAACATTCCGGAAGGTAGACTTTCGCAGACAAACAAGGGAACAAAGACAAGAGGCGAGGAACACACAAGCGCAAAGTTTCAACTAGACTTTTCACAGCGAAAATGACGAACTTTATACACAGATGAGGTATGTGACCTGCGTCCAGTTTGTACACGAACTGGAATAGCAACGAATACTCTTTAAACAAGCGAGACTATCTGCAAGAAAGATCACACATGAGACACGATGGCTGCGAAGCAGGGCAACAAGATGAGAAGAAAAATTACTGAGGTGGCAGGGCCCAATAATGTGGGCATCAAATGCATCAGTGCTGTATCTAACACAAGAAAGAGCCAGATTATACATGGGAAAATCCGCAACTAGAATCTTGCATTTGTTGTCCCGTGCTGTGCACGAACACAAACGCGTGTCACACATGGCATCGTTCCTACAAATTCACTTGTTTGTTGAAAAGTTCTTTGTACTTATGTGTTTTTGTTAACCAACCCAACGCATGTCACACCTCGTCAGCCTAGAAAATATCGCCCTGGTCGACAATAAAAAAATTCATTTGAAGGCTTGCGCTTGTGTCTGTCTTGTCTCTTGTTGCCGTCTCGTGGTTTGTGGGCAAACGACTGCCGCCATAAAAATAAAAAAGAAAATCCCAGTCCAAGCTCTTCGCACAGATGGTTAAATAGCGAAGTTGGAACGTGCGGCCCCGGTGCTTATCCCTGGGTTGATCCCGACAGTTCATTAAACAGCGGTTTGGTAGGCTGCAGAATCCTGGGTACGCAGTTGCTGCTTGCGCTCGGCTGCATGAGCCTGTTCTGGTGCCCGGAATGCAGTATCGGCACGGCGTAGACGAGCTCGTTCCCGGTTCTGTTCGCGGCGTTGCTGATCGAGAGCTGGCTGCTCCTCAGGAGTACGTATTACGTGAGGCCCACCCATTTCGGAGCCGGAGAGAAACTGGTGCGCGCGCACTCGGCTACGACGGACAGAAAATGGTGGTGGGCAAATAAAATTACATAAAAGAAAGAAAGGTTTAAGCCCTGGCTGCTGCACCTAAGTATCTCAGGCTGCCGAATTTAAAGGAAGTGAATAGGACATAATATATATGTCAAATTATAATTTTGAAGAAGAATGAAAGAAAACAAAGGAGATTTTCTACCACCAGGGGACCACAGCCAAGGGAATGGGATTGCGAATATGGGATTTATTCATCAATGGGTGTATAAGTATTAAATATACAAAAGGTGTATTCACGTTGATTAACACAATTTCTAGCAGCGGCATCACTACTGGTGCACCGAATCGCGTGCTTCCCTTTTTTTTAGCACATTCGCATGGTGTTGCACCGCAGACACTTTCGGCGTACAGACGACAAACGGACTGACGAACGAATCGACTAGCCACATAGAGCTTCGCTGTAAAAAGAAATAAATGAGACCAATCTGGGTGGCACGTATAAGGGGGCCCAAGGCAACCGCGCACATTTGTGCTGAATCTTAGACTAACAGCAAGCGGCTTACGCTTGCGAGGTTAGTGTACGATATTTCTTCTGTCACGCTCCCGATAGCCCGTGCAAAGGACAGGACATTGTCCCCTGTGTATTTGTCTGTCTGCAGGACCATTCCCTAAATGTTCACCACAGCTGCACTTTATGCGTGATTGCCGTGAATGTTGTGTTGGTTAGGCAGCCGCTCTTTACCTAGTCACGAAGAGCAAGACCCGCATTTACAAAAAGACTGTTGCGTTACGATTGTTCGAAAGAGCAAATTCAAGTCAAACATCGTAGTGGAAAGGTTACTACAGAAGGCGACGAGCCAATAGCTAATAAAACTTACCAACGAAAGCTTCGCGACTTCTGCCCCAGATGCACGTGGCTACACGCTTAAGCATGTCACAGTTGCAGCTATTACGGAAGTATGTCAACGTACAAGTCAGTTTCAAGCAGTCATGAGTGCTAATACCGTACGGCCGGAATACGGTTCTTAATTATTACGGCGAGCGGCTGCTAATGCTGCTCTCTGCACCATAGCTATTAAGCCGGGACCTTTCGACATCAACCGGTAATAGTAATTACCTCTCCACGACGACAAAAATAAAGAAAACGCAATAGCTCGAAGAAAAAAAGGCGTCAGAACGGCAGCTGAGTCTCCAGTAAAGCCTTCGCAAAGAAAAACTCTCCAGTGGTGCCAAGACACATTTGTTTGCTCTTGTCTGTGTGCAGGTAATGAACAACTATGGAAATTATACAGCTGTGGCACTACACAATATTTGTTTAAATTGTAGCATTCAACATCGTCAAACAGAACCGCGGATTATAGGGAAAGCCATAGCTGAGGGATCCGGGTTAATTCGGACCTTCTGGTGTGTCTTAACGTGTTCCAATGCAGGGTGCAGAATCGTTTTATTGCGAAGCATTTTGCTCGGTCATTACAGACAGTATGAGGTAAATAGACAGCTGGGTAATTAATTAAGAGGGTAGGTAGGTAGGCAGGTTCCTGTATCACCTTGTTTCATATCTGTTCAATACACAAAATTCAGGTGTCCGATCTTGGGGTCGAACCCCGGACTGCTAGCGCGACCCTTAGTCCACCACCGCACGCAATGTTTCTCTCGTTTCAGGTCCAACTAGCCCTTCGAGATGACGGGCACGTCTCTGACGTCATGTAGTACGAGCGAACCAGTCGGGGTGGTTCAGCGGCTACAAGTGTCGCGGTATCAAATCCTGCTGGTGGCGGCCATGGAGGCTAAATGCAAGAACGCCCGAGAGCTGTGCAGTGAGGGCACGTTAAAGATCCTCTAGGTGGTCAAATTTATTCTGGAGTCCCCCACCTAGGGCGTGCCTCATAATTAAATTGTGTTTGTGGCGCGTAAAACCATAGCATTTCATTAATTTCTTTAGCACGAACGAGAACAGGTGCGCGCAAACTAGCATCCTCTCTGCCAGACTTACCGCTGGCTCTCCCGCGTGACTCGAATGGAAGCGTACCTGGTTCTCCCATTCTTGCCCCGTGGCAGTTAACACCCTCAAAACCCTGAGTCAGACCGCACCGCCTTTGGGATTGACCCACATCACCAGTTATTTCTGCGCAGAAGATGACGCTACGACGAAGCTGTGAGACATTTTCATCACATTCGTCATCGTCCTAGATTTAACTTGAACTGGTTGTAACGTCTCTTCACCAGAATGAAAGCACAAGTGTCGTCATCATAGTGTCCACGTCATATTACCAATGTCGCTGTCGTCATCGTCTTGCTTCTGTCGCGCGCTCGTTTCGTGCGCGCCCACGCACGCACGCACGCACATAATCGCTTGCTTTACACAAACACGCTGTTACATCCAGTAACACTTCGAACAGCTTCAAACAATGATGGACAATCAGGCACCTGCAGAATGTTTTGCCATAACGTCGATTCATGGATAAAGTGCGTGGCCTCTGCATAGCTTTTTTTTTTGCATTCTGCCCCACATATATTCGGCCAACGCAGCTGGAATATAAACTTTGGTCCTCGCGCTCGGCAGCGAAGCGCCGTGTCCGAGGAGCCCTACTAAGGTGGATGCGCAACATATACACGGTGTCGCAAATGTCATGCGCCAAGTATGACTTCTGGATGGGGTAGTTTGTGTTAGATACTTCAAGTGAATTAGACGTACAGCATGATTTGACAAAAAAACTGACAGGAGGACAGGACGTCACTCGCAACTAACACTATTCTCGGGCAAAGTGTGTAACAATAAACCCGTGCCGAATATGCACACACAAAAAAGAAAAGTTCTGCGCATTGTGTCCCGCCAGATAAGAAGCTTTTGGAGATAAGTGTTAATTTATAATTAACGCAAGCATTGATAATCAGTCCCGTGCAAATCCACAGACGTATAACTGGCACAAATCTGCGTTTTTTTTTCTTATGTGATAGGCTTCCATCATTTCGCATGCTAAGACATCGTTGATCTTACAAAGGATAACGGTACAAGAGAACCTCGCCTCCAATTTGCAGGAATTTCGACGTATAGGCCGATTTGCTTAAAGCTTGTTTTTAATAGAAAGCTCGTGTTTCCTGGCGTTGTCGTTTGCGCATCGGCCTGTTTCACCGATGTAATATACCGGTGGTATGTGAAATATCGCAAATACGCGGCATTTCACATACCATCGGTAAATGGTATGTGAATGGTGCCGGTACCAGCAAGGTATGTTGATTTACGGCAGGGCTTGCATCAGTGAAACAGGGCGATGCATAAACGACAGACCTTAGGAGAATGGGCCTTCTATTGAAGAAAAACTTTGAGCACACATACCTGTGCATTGAAATTCCTGCAAATGCGAGGCGAGGTTTTCCAGCATGAGCATTATCGGTGAGAGCAACTATGCATGATTTAACACGTGACATTGTGGAAGCCTAACCCATAGGAAAGATAAAAAAATTGTGTCACGATAAGTCTGTAGTATTGCGCGGGACGGAATAGGAATTTTTTTATTGTTTTCAATGTTACCACGTTGTCTGAAAATGTTCCCATCTGGCGTGGCACGATGCGCTGAACTTTTTGCGCGTGCTCGGCAAGGCTTGATATTTACAAACTTTTTGTGAGAATAAAGTTAATCGCGTGTGACGCCGTGCCTTGCTGTTGGTTTTTTCTGCCTCTGACGCTATGTGTCTAATTCATATTAAGCAACATGGGCCAAGTTCATAAAAACAAGTAACAAATAAACACGAAGTACTCTATGTGCATGAGGCCCAGTCCCTGTTTTTAGGGGGTCGAGAAACCGCCAGCAATTTTTAGTTGAATGACATGAGAGTATTTATTTAAAATTAATTCTCGAACTGTTTAATTTCTTATCTGAAACAGTTTCTAATGCATGTCCACATAAAGGTTGGTAGAGGTCTGATGTTTTCTTTTTATATGTATATATAAAAGTAAGTGTCCAGTATACGCTGCGCGCCAAACACCTGTGATCACTGTCAAAAATAAAGAGGATGTGGTGAGCCCTGAGATCCGACCGCCAACCCTATGTTATAGTCATAAGGTATTCATCAGAATGAGATTAGGAATACATCAGAAAATTCTAAAGAAACACATGAGAAAGTAAACTAGGTGTTTTCAAAACTCTTGACACTTTCAGGTGAAACTCGTCTCACATTTTCTTAAGGGCTTAAAGCTTTCGCCTTAAAGATGGAAACCAGGATTAGGGCTTGCAGCGACATCCCAATTTGTTAGTTGTGAATTGCGAGCTACTTTCTGTATTTTCAGCTCGATTCTGTGACCACATTCCTGTAGCTGCGCTTGACTGGTTGCAATTGCTGATAAGCGCATAACATTAGGCTGGCAAGAGGAGCAGGGTTGCATAAGCGCCTCTACTGCGAGGTCGTCGCAGCAAAAAACGGCCAAAGCACCTGGCGATTGGATAGCCCTCGCAGCGCCAGTGGAAGAACAGTTGGGATGGTGATTACAAGAGCGGCCGGCTGACTCTCGAATGCAAGCATCAGGCAAGTGGATGTTTACGGGCTCGAGCAAACGTCCACTCGTATCTGCCTGCACCGTTTCTTCCAAAGGGCTTACGGGCTATAACTTGTGGCAGTAAGCGCAATGCCTGTAAGTGTCAGAGGCAGGAATATAGGAATAGAGAATGTCGAATTAAAGCCCACCTCTATGCGCCTCTAACGGGATTCTGCGATGCGCTTAGGAAAAAAGGGTCTTCGTCGCAGTCATGTTCTGCGTAACTGTCGACACTCACCCATCCTTCCGAGGAGCCATCTAACAAGGAACAAGATATCTCTCGCCTTTTAGTAAATGACAGCATGTCTTTATCTTATCAAGATATTAATTCAGAAGTCATCACAAAAAGATAATGTCTGGAGAAGGAAAAAATATGTTTGGCTGATCAATTCATGCACTTGACCGATAATGTTGCCGAAAGCTTGGGTAATATGTCAATGGTACTAAATAAAACGTAATTACACCGCCAAGAAAGACGAAGGCATAAACACAAAATCCACGACATGCGCGCTGCGCATCAGCTGGCATTACCTGCATCAATTACTACATTTATAATATACACTCGCGTTAAAGCGAGAGAAACACATATTAAATCATTGAAATCTCCCAACGCCTGAGCGGACTACACGTCCTCTTCTTCACGTATTCAATTTGCTTATTTTTGAACCAGAGACAACTGGTACCAATGCAATTATCAGTTTCTTGTACGCAAAATTCCTAGTATATGAAATCGCGATTTTCAGCCTTATGTCTGCCCAGTACACTTGGGCTTTCAAACTTTTGCTGGTAGTGGCATCTATTCTAATGGCCTGCAAGATGTTAAGACACTTCTACCAGTTGAACTTGGGCACGAATCTCCGGCAGCCTGTCAACCAGCTGAACAGCTCAGTATTACAAATATAGACAGATTCCAGTCAGTTCGATGTAGCAATAGCCATAGGTGAAAATTATGCCATAAAAGATGTGAACGGCGCACGCGATCAAGCGCGATAGGTGCCTCTTTTCTCAGATATCGCGCCCTGTCTTTCTTTCGTCTTTAAAAGATGCCTACATACTCGTGTAGGACAGTTGTTCCTGGGCTGTTGACAGTACTGGGACTCCTCAACTGGCTGCAACATTTTTGAGATGGTGTAACCGTAGGTGTACATACGGCGGGGGAACTGCGCTCCTCTGGGCGGTCGCTAGCGCTTGGCGGCTTCTCCCTGCGAAATTTGACCTTTATTTCGAGACTTGCCGAGGCAGAAGCAAAGAACTCTTGTGGGAAGCTGCCCGCGATAACTTATCACCATTCGCTGAGCATAAGTGAAGATAGAGATCCGAACCAGTGCTCCCTTATTAGCCTTAGAAATCTGCTACAAATCCATCGCTATTCCAGTTCGTTTCAATCCGCGGTTTTCGAGAGAGAGAGAGAGAGAGAGAGAAAAAGCAAGGGGAGTAAATGCAGGGACGTCAACCAGACCCTCGTCTGGTTGACCAGGTGAGCTTAAATTTACTCAGCGCAAGAGGTGCTTGCATGCATCGGAATTTTACTCCGAATGTTATTCTTGATTGTGTCTCTTCTTTATAGCAGATAACATGCGCGACGCGAACAATGCGCATTCTCAAACGAACGCGAACACTACGCAATGACGCTGGAACTTTCGACGAGTCATGCAAAAAAGCTGACGCCCACTACCTGAAGGACAGATACCAACGATCCACGAGCCTGCTCGCCGCAATGGTTGTGCTACTTGTTCTGCTGGGCGCAGTTTCACACAATAAACAGTTAGTTTCAAGACTTGAGTTGTGCCACTCGGGCTACTCACCGCCACTACAACGTCACAATATTTTGTGCACATGTATTTCCAAGTTGGTGCTATTCTCAGTAGCTTTGGCAAGCAGACATGTTCTCACGGCTGCCCCACATCGAACATGGAATTGCAACACGTGGTTTAAAGCGAGTAATTAAAAAGGTAATTAGTGGAAGTTTATCAATCTGTTATATTAACAATGCTAGTGGTCATGTGAATTATGAGCGCCATTTTGTTTAAAGTAATCCGCCTGAACAGGCCAAGTACATGTCCTGGACAATTTCAAAAGGAATTGCTGCTACATGCACCATATGCTGTAGTAGGGATTTGGTTAAGCTTGAACGGCTCAGAAAAAAATTCTAGTACTATTATACCAAACCGAATGGCGAAGAATGCTGTGAGTGCATCATATAAGATTGACTAGTTAAAAATTTAGCAACATTGCCAATTGTATTCTTCTTCGGGAACATCGCAACATAAATAATACTTAGAGTTCCGATTAGAAGGCGAAATAGTGTGACAGAACGTAATAATGTGCAAGGAAAGGTGAATGCAAAATTTAAAATGTGATAGCATTAAATTGTTCGCCTTTTTGATGCCGTTAATAACAAGTGGGCAAAATTAGGAGCACGCAAAACGCATAATTTAGTGTACTTAGGCTAGACACTCATAGGGGGGGGGGGAAATGAGCGAATGTGCGGAAGGCAGTTGTGTCATGTGAAAATGTCGGGGGCGTCCTCGCAGAGTGTTTAAGAAAACCGCCACAGTCGGAATAACCGAAACTCCGTCATCGTCAGCAAAATAGAGGCTGCCACGCCGAAAAACTAATGGGGTATATTTTCACAGTTTCAGGATGCATTACACATTCCTTGTTGGTCTCGACAGTGCGAGTTTCTATGCCAAATTGCCTCGTCGCTGGCTTCGGCATCAGTCCAATCAACTGCCTGCAGGCTAGCCAATCGAGGACGGGTGTTACAGTATACCTAATGCAGGAATATTACTCTGGGTTAGCAGTTCATACTTACGCCTCCGCGAATTACCCGCTAGTGGCCATAATTGATCTTATCGTCAGTATAGTGTATGCTTAAGGGTTGTGCGCATCACGTGTCCTCTAGTTACTGTCCTCGATTTTCTATGCGCGGGCACCGTGATCGATCAGCATGGAAGTGGGGCACAGGTCTTGCCGGCATGAATTTTCACATCTAATCGAACCACCAGCATACAGAGAGACGATTATAACTAGATAAGTAAACACAACGACGTCACTTACTTTAATTTTATTGGCGTGAATACATATCCAGATACTTGCACCAACAGATTCGGCCGATTATTCCTTTTCTGATGACTAGGATGGAAATTTGTAATAAATGATGCAGTCTCATAAAGCTAAAATAAAGCCCAATATGAAACCGCATTACGATAATTCTTGAAAGTGCGAAATGTTACCATAGGGAAATAAATCTTAAAATGCAGCAAACTATAAAGGCACGTTTCTGATACACAAAATGTGACAACAGAGAAAAAAGAGCCCAAATTTCCAAACATATCGATGCGCAGAATGGCATCTTTACCAGGCAAAATTGACTTGCAATTATTATCGTAATATTTTTGCGTAACATGCGCTTTCTTCAAACACCCTGCAAGAGAAGCAAGTGTACGTTTGTAAAGAGTAGGCTGCTTTACCATTCTCTCTTTAGGGTCATCGGAGTGTTTGCTTACGGTCTTTGTCTTTTAATGAAGCGGCCTTCATCCGAGGGCCGTCGGGCGCATATATCTTCGGCGTGCGACTTCAAACTGTGAAATTTTGTTTTCTTGATTTCTTTCCGGGCGAAACTGACTGGCCGAGTTAAGCTTGGTAAATCACATCCGGCTCTGTTGTGAAATCGCCACTATCGGGGCGCCGTTATATAAAGCCTACATGGAAATCTGGAGAATCGGCGAATACTGAAAACGAGCATTACACTTCCATTGCTTCCCACTAACATTGGCAACAACGATTGCACTACTTCAGTGACTCATTCCAGTACTCAATTACACAGAGAGCGTGAAGCGGAATATCTGATTGGAAGAAACCTTGTTACTGTTGCCTTTGTTAAACGGCAGCTAACGAGGAACAATGGGTCAACAAGTGGGTCATCGAGTTGCCCGGGGGCAGCTAGTGCAGCTGAATAATAATCACGCGCGGACAATTTATAGCGGCCGTTTGCGCCGAGTTGCTGTCATTGCGTTTTCAGCTTGCGCAGCTTGCCGCGGTCTGCGAACAGTACCTGGCGTAAATAATGGAATTGCGTACTGCTCTCCAGGAGAGCGCATTTTAGAAAGATCATAAACGAAATATTGGTACAGGAACAATTGCAACCATGTGCCGGTTAGGACCGTCATCGCTACTTGCTCGCGTAGAAATTCTCAAGGTTTACCATTAGTATGGATTGCTCTGGTTCCTACGCAGCTATGAATTTCCATTCATAGTTAGCGGGCACAAGTGCATCCCGCGCTTAACGCTGGGTGCCGAGAACGCGTTGCAAAAGCAAATGTGGCAAATGAGCGGCAATTCTTTATGTGGCAATTTTTTATGCTAACGAGTGGCACCTGGGCCCCCATGGGGTCCTACTTAATGGATTTAAATGCACTCGCGTTCGGTGCGCGTTATCGGTTATGGCGGCGAAAGAAAGGGGTCTCCGACTAGCATATATTGGCTCGTTCCATAGAATTGATCCTCGGGGAGTAATTTGTGGGATCAAGAATAGCCAGTCTGATGTTCAGCCAACGTCTGTCGCTGGTAGTACGGAAGCCATGTACATGCTATACGCCACATGATGAGCACCCCCAGCCAACGCATTATTCAAGTTCCTTCTCGTAGAGGTGAGGGTGGACTGTATACGGAACTTGATTGTCCTCAATGTTAAGTGCGCAAATCGAAGCACTAGACATGAGGCGCCGGGTACGCGTACTGTCTAGGATATATATAAAAAAATACCACAATGCAGTTTCTGATCAATACAGGATACGTACTGTCCTTCGAGTGTGTGTTTGTGAGGTACGGTGCATTGATCGAAACCGAAGGGTTCCGTCTTACTGCGCCTTTCTATTCAAACCATAAGCAGTGCGGGCAGTGGGCGTAAATTGCCCATTAGGAAAGCTGAAGTGAAAAAAAAGGTACCAAAAGCCATTCTGAACTTTTTGAAGGCGACTAGGTCTGTACGAACGCTTGTGACAGCGGCCCTTCCTCTGCGAATGTGTTCACAATGATTGACATTTTACTTGTTTTCTAATGTTTTCTTCTTATATATTCTCCTCCCTCCGTAAGTGTAGGGTAGCCAACCGGGCAAGTCCTTGGGAAACTTCCCTACCTTTCCTTCTTTTATTTTCTGTCTTTTTGGTACGAACGTGTCAAGGTCAACCGTGGGAGTAATTTCACAACTTAGGGAACTTAGTGCTCCCAAACACGCGAATTATTCCTTTTCAAATATTTGATTAGGGTTCTTGAGTGGCTATGTAGGTATCTTCCATAATAAAAACTGTAAAAAAGGCATTTTCGTTTAGCGCTCTGTTCACAGCACTCAGGCCTTGCCTTCTTGCAATATGAATTATAATCAATAAATTAAATATTCGGAACCCTGGCGTTGCCTGTCATTGTAACCGTCAAACCCGTTGCACACGATAAAGTTATTCTTTTGCTTCTTTCAAACTTGGAAAAGTGCTACCTTTAGCTTGATCGTCAAGATATTTATTCTAAAATCCGTCAAATTGTTGTTAACGAACGCTGTGGTACATACAGTGCGTCACAAGAGGCTAGCGAATGCATTCGTCGATAAAGCTACGTTTTTTTCAAGACTTGGCATAAAATTAGATTGCCCTACTGAAGCATGGGCCAATTTGTCTGGGGTATTTTATGCGTCCGGTCCGTAAAATATTACATCGTAGTAATGAAAGGAAATGAAACAAATACAGAATTGATTACAGCGAACACAAAGGTATTATTGTATGTGTTATTTCAGCAAGGTATTTGCTAATTGAACAGCATACTGTTAATGGTACTGTTGCAGTAAACCAGCAGCATAAATGTTAACTGGGCATCAACTGATAAGCGAACAGTATACTCTTGTAACCTATGTAAGTGTCTGTATGTGGAGTTGAAGAAAATTTTTCGGTGACGATTATTCCTCCGTATCCACCAAAAATAGCGCGCAATGTTCTCAGCATAGCTTGTTCTCCCACAGAGAAACGTAAATAAGGACGTAGTTGTCATGTCAAGGGTTTTGATGTTTAATAGCAGTACAGGAAAAGAAATGAACCTGGTGGTGGAAAACACTAAGTGTTGGCTGAAGTCATTGACTTAACGCATAGAGAAAACAGCGAAAGCTAAAAAACACGAAAGCTTCAGCTAAAACTGAAGTGAATTTCGCGACGCGTGTTCAGAAGGTATTTGTCGAATTTGCTTCAAAGCATAATGTTTTAAACTGCGGACGTTACGGCTTCTCACGTGCTGTTACAACATTCCCCCTACCAATTATAAATAAAAATTCATTAGCAAGAGTGAGTTATAGTTACTATTACTGTTATCACATATCAATTTCATTTCCTAGCGATGCTTTGTTATTCAAAAAATTGGTAGCAACGATGTGTCGTCTCTTGAAATAAAATATCAACCCGGCCACTTGATGGCCATATATAGTCACCCTGAGTTTTTTCTTGGATTTTTCCTTCTTGTGTATCCTCGCATCTTAACATACACGATACTTTCTGTGATGTATGGGAAATACAGGTACACCTTTCATTGAATGTATCATGACACAGATAAAACATGCTGAAAGAGTATCTTAACATAGTATCCAAGATGCATGCATATTCAAAACTGTAAAGATACATGTAAATTAACATCTTTTTGGATAAGAGAGACTCTGCCAGATTCATGAAAATTAGCCCGGGTAATTTCAGTACTAAAACCAGGAAAAACTCCCCTTTGTCTTGACTCCTACCGACCCGTCAGCCTCACAAGCTGTTTTTCCAAACTAATGGAGAAGATGATAGACGGTCGACTGCAGTGGTGGTGTGAACACACAAATATGTTTTCCAATTACATGACCGGTTTTCGACAAAATCGGTGTACAATGGATTCAGTATTAGACATTGCCACATGCGTCGTACATGAACGAAGTTGCGGAAATGTGACAGTAGCAGTATTTTTAGACATTCAAAGAGCATTCGACACTGTAAGTCACATACACATCCTTGCTGGTATGTTAGAGCTTGCCCTACACGGTCGAGCACTACGATGGGTATTAAATTTCTTGAAAGACAGAAAAATATTTATGGAAACAATCGAAGGCGCGAGTAATTATCACAGCATCACACAGGGCGTTCCGCAGGGCGGTGTTCTCAGTCCGTTTTTATTCAACTGCGTCATGGCAGCCTTGCCACTAAAGCTCCCGTCTGGTCTACAGTATTCGCTGTACGCAGATGACATCTGCATACGGGCCTCTGGATCTCATCTACAAGACATTCAAACAACGCTGCAAGAGGGACTTGATAGTATCGACACCTTATTAAAAGAAAGAGGCATGAGTCTTTCATACGCAAAGACAGCCGTACTTCCTTTTACTAGACGACAGCTGAATAATTTCCAACTTACGCTTAATGGGCAAACTTTGATGTTTGTGAAAGAGCATAAATTTCTTGGAATTATTATTGACCGCCAGCTAACATGGGCTTCACACATCCGCGCAATTGAAAAGCAGACCAATGCAGTAATAAACGTACTTCGGCGACTCGCAGGTACAACGTGGGGGGGATCAGTCTCTTCGCTACTACAAGTTCATAACGCACTCATAAAACAAAAAATTGCTTACTCGGCTCCTATTCTCCATGGTTTATCGCAAACTTCTGAGGAACGTCTTCAACGTTTACAGGCAAGAGGGCTGCGAGTGTGTCTTGGGGTTCCGCAGGATACCTCGAGCTCTTTAGTAATTGCTGAAGCTCGTCACCCACCATTTCCAGTCATACGAACGGTTGAAACATGCCGACATATTTATCGCATCTTAACCCAACACGAGAATCATCCATTAAACCTCGCGCTTACCGAAAGAAACAAAAGCAAAATTCACGATGTTGTTCGAGAACATAAAGCATTATTACCAAGATTTGAAATATGCAAAGTGGATGTTTGTTACCCTCCCTGGATGTTAACATGTCCTAAAATAGAATTATCGGTTGACGGGATTATATCTAAGAGAGACATGTTCATAGTAGCCGCCCAACAACTGGCACTCTTCCAAATTTACTCCTTATATCCCCAGTACATACACGTTTATACAGATGGTTCGTGTCATAAACATTCCTCGACTTCAGCATTCGTCATTCCACATTTAGCGCTAGAGCAAACATTTAAATTATCCCGAGAGCCATCTTCCACCGTGGCAGAACTGTTTGCAATCCTGTGTGCTTTGCGGTTCATAGCATCAAAAGAACATTCGCAAAAATTGGGATATCTTTAGCGATTCGCAAGCCGCTCTCACATTACTACAGAGCAATAAGAAAAATTCTTTGAACGTTTTGCTATTGTATGAGACACTCAAAGAACTTACAAAAGCAAGCGCAATGAACCACGTAATTGCATTCCAGTGGATACCTGGGCACTGCAATATTCCTGGAAATACTGCAGCGGACGCAGCTGCGAATCGGGCGCACAATAACGTGGAGACAACCAATCTTCCTCTATTGCGTAGTGGAGTCCGTCTGCTCCTGAGACAGCTTTCTTGTCGCCTCAGCAAAACTACCTGGTTTGATCAGCAAACTAAAAACTCTGAGTTATACTTTATAGACCCATGTATAAACTTAACAATGCCGGAATATCTAAGAGACAACAGAAAATTTGAAACATTGGTACACCGCCTGCGTCTTCGTACTGCATTCACTAAACACTTCCTGTACAAGATAAAACGTGTCTCTAGTCCACAGTGTTCTTGTGGCCATGCAGACGAAGATGTGCACCATCTTCTCCTCGAGTGCACTAAATACAATTCACAAAGAAGGGTACTGCAAGCAAATTTGTTGATATTAGACCGAAGACCTTTCACTCTAAAAAAAATACTTGGCCCATGGCCAACTGCGGGCCTTCAAAAAAGAGCGCTTCTTGCTCTGAAAAAGTTTTTAGAGGAGACCAACATTTTGGGAAAATATTAGGTATCAGATGATAGGAATGCGCTAAATGAGTAACATAAACGTTGTTCGTGATTCATAATTGTTTTACGTGGCGATCGCAACTTTTATGCAGTATGTATAATTCTATTCTGTACTTGCAGTGCATTACATGTGTTGTGTGTTATGACTGTTCTAAATATCTGACTTTATATATGCGTACGTGGACTGTACTAATGCAGAGAACTTTGCGACTCATGTACTGTTGGACTGTATATTTTTTATTCATCCAGTGTTCTACTGAGTGCCATATTTCGTGTCGCTATTCTCCCTTTTTACGCAAACTTGTTTCCTTTGCCAAGTGACAAGGAGTAGCCGGTGCCACCATTAAGGCGCCAACCTCTCCTAATATTCATCTCAATAAAAAAAAAAACATCTTTTTTTTTTCTACATGTGCATTAGGATTCGGGCATTTCAAGTTAACAGTCAAGTTGAGAACAAATAAATCATGAAAAACGCGGAGGAAGACTGTGGTGACTAAGAATGATAGCTGGCATGGATACTACATTTTGCTGATACGAAGAAAATACAACAAATTAATTTTGGAGGTACCTTTAGATAACGTGTTTGCAATTCATGACTATTAAATATTTCTGGGCAGAATATTGTCTGCTGAGAAGAGATTAGATGCCTTTATAAAAGGTCAATATATTATGGGCATCCACTTAGAAATGGCATTACTATGAATGTGCGGACTACCATGCAGTATTAGCAACTCGCAAGTCTAGTTCTATCGCTCATTCACGTATAGAGTAGGAATGCACGACGAACCGCATTTTCCGCTCCCATTTACTCGGTAATTATGATGTTTACTTGGCGAGAAAGACGAATAAAGTAGAACATTTATACTGTAGCCTTTTATTTTGCCGTGCTACACACCGTTTGTGGCGTAGCGGCTTTGGTGTAAAAATACAAACAAAACAAGAACCATAAACAAAATAAGTCAATTAGACAAAAGAAAGATAAAGGTGTCCAATTCACAGTACTCTTTCTTTTTACGTGCTTATTAGCACTGGCCGGCCGCCTTTAATTATTATATGCCAAAAATAACCATTGCTTGGGATTTGCTCTTACGAACCGATAGCGCAGAAAAAATTTTGTAAATATGGATCCAGTTAATCATCATTCTATTAAGCAGTCGGCGTGCATCAGAGTTTTCTATGAGCCAACAATATATTTGCAAGCTTTACGTCGTGATTTTGTTTCATTATGCAAGAGCAGAGTTTCCATCACTGATGCCGCATTGCCAGATGAAATTCAAGCTTATCACACGACCCGACGTGCGAGGACCGAAAGACAGCAGGATATCGGTCCCAATGACGCTTCGCATTAAAAAGAAAGGTTGTGCGTAAAATGTAAGCAGGGGTGAACGATGAGTTAATTAAGCAGCGGCGAGGAAGGAGTCGTGTTACATAATTAGCCGACCGTTGTTTGAAAATTACGGAATGAAAAAGGATACCACGAGGGGCCGAAGTATTTCTGGGGATACAGCGTTAATTACGTCGATAATCCAATAATTAAACGACTGTGAGATAACGCTCGACTCTGTTTCGGCGAAGAATATCTTGATAACGCTGCTCGTTGATACGGCCAGTTGTTAGTGCTGGTTTCGCTAGGCAATATTAACGGCCATCAGAGAAACCGAATTTATTACGACATTAACGTCTAAAAACACGCCTTGAGTTCAAACACAACACAGGCCTTCCGGCATGCATATGATGTACCCTTAAAGATGATGCGGTATGGAAAGTCTTCATAGTAATTAATAAAAAAAGTAAAGTGCTTGTTTTGGCAAGTAGCATTCCGGAAGGTAGACATTCGCAGACAAACTAGGGGACAGTGACAAGAGGCGAGGCAGACACAAGCTCGAAGTTTCAACTGAACTTTTGTCAGCGAAAATGACGAAACTTTATACACAGACGAGGTAAGTGACGTGCGTCCTGTTTGTGCAACAAGGAAAACGAAAACAAAAAACAACGATGACCATTTAAAGAAGCGAGACTATTTGCAAGAACGATCACACATGAGACACGATGGCTGTGAATCAGCGCAACAAGTTGAGAAGAAAAATTACTGAGGTGAAAGAGGGTGATCGTGTGGGCATGAAATGCATCAGTGTTGCATCTAACACAGAAAGAGCCAGAGTATATATGGCGAAATTCGCATCTAGAATCTTGCATTTGTTGGCCCGTGCTGGGCATGACAAGTTCCTTCGGTGCGTGCCACACGTGTTATCGTTCCTTGAAATTGATTTGTTTGTTTAAAGCTTCTTTGTACTTTTTATATGCTTTTCAGTTAACCAACCCAACGCACGTCAAACCTCGTCGGCGTAGAGAATATCACCCTGTTCGACAATAAAAATCCATTTCAAGGCTTGCGCTTGTGTCTGTCTTGTCTCTTGTTGCCGTCTCGTAGTTGGTGCGCAAAGGCCTGCCGTCATAAAAAGAAACGTCACAGCCCAAGAACTCCGCACAAATGGTTAACCAGCGAAGCCGGAACTTGCAGCCCCGGTGATTATCCCTGGCTTAATCCCAACAGTTCATCAAACGGTGGCTTGGTAGGCTGCAGGATCGTCGGTACGCAGTTGCTGCTTGCGCTCGGCTGCAGGAGCCTGCTCTGGTGCCCGGGCAGCAGCATCGGCATGGCGTAATTGAGCTCCTTCCCGGTTCTGCTAGTGGCGTTGCTGATAGAAAGCTGGCTGCTCCTCAGGAGCACGTATGACGCAGGGCCCATCCATTTCGGAGCCGGAGAGAAACTGTTGCGCGCGCGCTCGGCTACGACGGACAGCAACGACATCACTACTGGCGCAGCCAATCGTGCACCTCTCTTTCCATTTTGTTGCGTGCATGCTCATCGGATTGCGCCGGAAGAGCTTTCGGCGTACAGACGACAAACGGACTAACGAACGGATCGGCTAATCACATACAGCTTTGCTGTAAAAAGAAATAAATGAGACAAGTGTGGGTGGCACGTATAAGGGAGCCAAAGGTGTGCTGAATCATAGACTACCACGAAGCGGCTTGCGCTTGAGAGGTTAGTGTACGATATCCCTTTTGTCATACTCCCGACAGCGCGTGGAATAAACAGAAGATTGTCGCCTGTATAATTGTCTGCCCGCAGGACAGTTCCCAATATGTTCACCGCAGTTGCACATTTTGCCTAATTGCCATGAATGCTATTTTGGTTACACAACGGGTCTTTATCTAGTAACGAATATCAAGACCCGCATTTAGAAAACACTGTTACGTTACAATTGTTCGAAAGAGCAAATTAAAGTCATTTGTGGTAGTGGAAAGGTTACTACAGAAGGTGACGAGACAATAGCAGAGAAAACTTACGAACGAAAAGCTTCGTAAATTCTGCCCCAGTTGCACGTGGCTGCATGCCGAAGCATGCCACAGTTGCAGCTATGACCTAAGTTTGTCAACATGCAAGCCAGTTTTAAACAGCCATGAGGGCTAATACTGAACGGCAGCAATGCGGTTCTTCCGTACAACTGCGAACGGATGCTAAAGCTGCTCTCGGCACCAAAGCTATAAAACCGGGACCAGTCCGCATCAAGCACTAATCTTCATTACATCTCCATGGCGACAAATAAAGAAAATGCAATAGCCTGAAATAAAAAAAGAGCATCAGAACAGCAACTCAACCTCCCGCCAACACTTCGTAAAGAATTACAAACGTTTTATTGCGAAGCATTCTTCTCAGCAACCACAGAAACTATGAGGCGAATAGGTAGCTGGGCAGTTAGCTGAGTAGGTACGTAGATGTGTAGTTAGGTAGGTAGGCCCGTAGGCAGGCAGGTATGTTCCTGTATCACATTGTTTCAAACCTAATCAACACACAAAATTCAAGTGTCCGATCTTGGGGTCGAACCCCAGACTCCTAGCGCGACCCTTAGTCCACGATCGCACGCAATGTTTCTCTCGTCCCAGCTCCAACTAGCTCTTCGAGACGACGGCGTGCCTCACAATCAAATTGTGGTTTTGGCGCACAAAACCCCAGAATTTCATAAATTTTTTATCACGAGCGAGAATACGTGCGCGTTAAATTGCTTCCTCTCTGCTGGACTTAACGCTGTCTTTCCTACGTGACTCGAATAAAAGCGTGCCTGTATCTCCCATTGTTGCCCCGTGGCAGCTGATGCTTTCAGAAAGCTGCGTCAGATTGCACCGCCTTTGAGATTGACCCACATCTCCAGTTCTTTCCGCGCAGGAAGATCACGCTGCGAAGGAGTGTGAGAGGCTGTGAGACATTTTCGTCATCACCGTCATCGTGCTAGATTTAACTTGAACAGGTTGTAACGTTTCTTCGCCAGAGTAAAATCATAACTTTAGTCATCAGGGTGTCGACGTCATATTACCAATGTGGCTGTCGCCATCGTCTTGCTTCTGTCGTCACACACAGAGTCGGTTCGCGCGCGCACACACACACACACACACACGCACGCACGCACGCACGCACGCACGCACGCACGCACGCACGCACGCACGCGCACAATAGCTTGCTTTACAAAAACATGTTGTTACATCCACTAACACTTCGAAGAAGCTCAAACAATCCTGGATATACTCAGGCACCTGCAAAATGATTCGCGTAACGACGATTTCTGTATACAGTGTGCGGCCTGTACATAGTTTTTTTTGACACTCTGCGCCACCTATACACGGCCCCCGCTGCCGGAATATAAACCCTGGTCTTCGCGCTCAGCAGCCAAGCGCCGTATCCGAGGAGCCCTACTAGGGCGGGTGCACATACACTGTGTTGCAAATGTCATGCGCCAAGTATGAATTGTTGTTGGGGCTATAGTTGGTGCACGATGCTTCAAGTGAGTTAGATGCACAGCATCAATGGAAGACAAACCAACAGTAGGACGCGACGTCAATAGCAACTAACTTTATTCTATAGAAAAGTGTGTAACATTAAACCCGGGCTGAGCATGTGCAAAAAAAAAAAAATTCTGTGCATTTTGTTCCGCCAGATCAGAAACTTTTGGAGGTACGTGCTAACATATAAATCAACGAAAGTATTCAGAATCAGTCCCGCACAAAAGCACAGACGCATAACTGGCACAAATCTTTTTTCTTTCTTTCGTATGTGACAGGCTTCCATCATTTCACCTGCTAAGACAACGTTGATCGTACCAAGAATAACGGTGCGAGAAGACCTCGCCTCACATTTGCAGGAATTGTGATGTGTGGGCAGATTGGACGTAATCTTGCTTTTAATAGAAAACACTTGAAGTGCACGGGCTTAACAGTCCGTTTAGAGTGTCCTTGTTTATGGTGTCCCTCCCACGCCTACTCAGTACTTACTCTCTCCCTTTCTTCCTGTTTATATTCCCCTTTCCCCCACCCCCAGTGTGGGGTAGCAAACCGGATGCTGTTCTGGTTGACCTCCCTGTCTTTCCTACCCTTGTTTTTACCGGCTCTTGAAGTTTTGCCTACGCAGCACAGCTTTCTCCTTCAAAGGGCAATTCAATAAACAGACCAGCGGCACTGCCATGGGTGCCACGATCTCGGTGACTGCTGCCAACATGACGATGGAGGCCACTGAAGACAAAACATTGCAGTCGTTTCAAGAAAAATCAACTTTTTTCGTTCGATACATTGACGATTGCTTCTGAATCCTAAAAACATCAGAGGTGGAAAATCTCCTTGCACATCTGAATTCGGTCGAGCCCTCTATCCAGTTCAGAATGGAACGGGAAAAGAACAACACGTTGCCATTCCTTGACATCCTTATAGAAAGGCAAGGGGGCGATCTAAAGTTCGGTGCGTATAGCAAAGCAACTCATACCGGCCGCTAACTTAATTTTAATTCTAACCACCCTGTAAACCACAAGGCATCCGTCGTCTCCTCTCTTCTGAGGAGTGCAAGGGCCATCTTCTCCCCTGAAGCGGAGAAAAAAGAAGCCAGCGTGTTGGCCGACCTGCAGAAGGATGGCTACACACGCCGCTTTATTCGACGTGTTTCCCGCCGTCAGGATCAGGCAGACCAGCCAGAGATCAGGCAGACCAGTCAGGTAGGCAGACCAGCCACCATGGATACAACAAAACGCGCTCGCGTTGTTCTTCTATACGTGAGGGGCACCAGCGAAGCACTGGCACGGATCTAACGAAAGTACGATATCTGCGTATCCCACAAACCCGTTGCTACAATCGGCCGCTTCATACCAAGACATAAAGCAACCAGGTGTCAAAAAAAAAGAAAAAACCTAAAACAACCAGGTGTAATCCACAAAATCCCGTGCTCCATGTGCCCAGCTTCGAGATAAAAAACCTCTCCCCAGCGGATAAGGCAACACAAGAACGACGTCCGATTGCTGAACTCGGAAGGCAACCCCCTCGCCGAGCACTGCGAGCGCTCCGACCAAAGGATCGCTTTCGAGGAAGAGAGCGTCTTGGCCGTGGAGCATAATTCGTTTAAGAGACGCCCCGTCGAGTCTTGGCACATCCGGCTCACAAAGGCGACAATGAATAGGACGCCGGGAACGCTCCCCTCCGCGTGTGTTAGTGGACTGCCCCACGTGTGAACAAAGGAAGACCGTAGGCCGCCCCATGCTGCTGCTGAAAGGACCGAGCTAGTCCCTAAACGCTGGGTTTCTGATATATATATATATATATATATATATATATATATATATATATATATATATATATATATATATATATATATATAAATATATATATATATATATATATATATATATATATATATATATATATATATGGGTCATTCCATATCAAGTGTACTCGGTGTTTTATCGACCATCTGCGATTCTGCTGAAAAAAATCATACTGCTTTACCTCAATGCGCGAAGTAATTATTCAGGCGATTTTTCTTGAAAAAAAAAATTTCTAATGGCCTGAGGACGCTTTGAATGTTGCGCACACAAGTGAAACTGTGCCAGGTAGAAAAATTTCTACAAAGTTATTTCTTTGACCTGTTACTGCGAATATTTTTTAACATAGTCGCCAGACGGTACTCTTTCGTGACTATTGTCGTTTATTACTTCTGTTTTATTTTCATAATTTTTAGCAGTAAGAAAAAGTCGACCATTTCCCCTTTTTTAATATTTTTTATAAAAGAAAGTAACTTTTCCATAAGGAATATATTCACAATAGGGGCTTGGTATGTGTGTATACTAGATGATAAAAATATTCGTATAAGAAATAAAGCCTCAACTTTCGCTTAATGTCATGGTAATAATAATAATATATGGGGTTTTACGTGCCAAAACCACTTTCTGATTATGAGGCACGCCGTAGTGGGGGACTCCGGAAATTTTGACCACCTGGGGTTCTTTAACGTGCACCTAAATCTAAGTACATGGGTGTTTTCGCATTTCGCCCCCATCGAAATGTGGCCGCCGTGGCCGGGATTCGATCCCGCGACCTCGTGCTCAGCAGCCTAACACCATAGCCACTGAGCAACCGCGGCGGGTAATGTCATGGTAAATATGAAAAAAAAAATACGTTCTGACTCAATTTGTGGCTTCATTTTCGAAAATGTAGCGTTCCAAGTAAAAATATGGCATAGTCGGCATTGCATAGTATGCTTTGCTGTCTATCTATGTGCAAATATATAAAAGATTAAATTTTGTTTTAAGCGAGAAAAAAATTTTTGAACTGCACAATCACAAGGTTGCCTGGAGCATCTCTTTGCTTCGCCTTCACTGCATAGCACGTTGGTCGGCGTTTCAGTCTGTCTCATTTAACGTGTTTCTTCTTTTTGTTTTTGAAGACGAGGTCTTCTTTGGCGACTTCAGGTTGATTTGCGGTTCATGGGGACTTACCAAAACCGAAGCGCTTGTTCTTCTAGACTTTTCAGAGATCTATACATTCATTGTGCAAGATGCCCCGCAGGCCTACCACTGGGTGAATGAGCAAGCAACACTGCACCCATTTGTAGACTATTGCTGCCCTGACGAAGAAATTGTAGTCAAGAATTACGTTGACATTTCTGACTGTACAGAGCACGACGCCGTTGCAGAGTCCGCGTTCCAGGCCGAAATTGTAACAATACTCAAGCAACAGTTGCCACATCTACGAGAAATCCTCTACTTTTCTGACGGAGCTCCAGCACAGTACAAAAACAAAAGGAACCTTCTGAACCTCTGCAATCACGAAGATGACTTCGGAATTGGTGCAGAATGGAATTTTTATGCTACAGCTCATGGCAAGAGTGCCTGTGAGGGCCTTGGCGGCACCGTGAAACGGCTAGCAGCCCGAGCCAGTCTTCAGAGGCCAATTCGTGACCAAATCATGACCCCACACCAGCTGTTCACGTGGGCGAAGGAGAATATCCAAGGGATAACTGTTCTTTGCGTTTCGAAGGAAACTGTTCAAAAAAAAAAATTGTGCTGTCCCCGCGGTTCAGCAAAGTGACTACAATAAAAGGCACACGGAAGTTTCATCACTTTAAGCCCTTCTCGCCGACTTCGATTCTGGCTGGGGTTACATCCTATTCAACCACAGAAATAGTTCGAATATCAAAGTGAACTATGCTTACAGTGGAAGGCTACACGCGAACGGAGACAAGACGAACAGGTACATAAGTTATATCAAGTTTGAAATAATGCCGCGCGAAATACAGCCGCCATGAGAACGTATATTCTATTTGTGATGCTTTATTTTGGGAATCGTAAATATTTGCAAACGAAGCGCTGGGTAAAAAATAAAAGAAAACGACTCAACATCTAGCGGTGGTCATCGAAGAAAGTGTCCTCCAAGAGGCATTAGGGCACCATGTGGTTTGTTGTCTATAGTGTACTGCCTTTGGGATCAGCCAAAAATTTTAGACAGCAATCTCTCCGGGATCGGCCCATGCCTTTCGTAGAGCCACACTACCGGTTCCGGTTTTAGGCGCATGCTGTGCGAACAGGCACATGTAAAGTTATTTCGCCATTAAGCGTTGTAACTTCACCGTATATAGTAGTACACTAACTTTTTCCATCTTTTTCGTTCCAAGCTTAACTCAGACGCCTATTTCTTGTCCTACGTGCACTAGAAGGCCTGCGATTATCTAATTTTGCAAGATTACAATGGCCAGAAACTCAGTCCCCACGAACCGGAAATCAACCTGAAGTCGCCAAAGAAGACCTCGTCTTCAAAAAGAAAAAGAAGAAACACGTTAAATGAACCAGACTGAAACGCCGGCCGACGTGCTATGCAGTGAAGGCGAAGCAAAGAGATGCTCCAGGCAACCTTGTGATTGTGCAGTTCAAAAATTTTTTTCTCGCTTAAAACAAAATTTAATCTTTTATATCTTTGCACATAGATAGACAGCAAAGCATACTATGCAATGCCGACTATGCCATATTTTTACTTGGAACGCTACATTGCGAAAATGAAGCCACAAATTGAGTCAGAACATAATTTTTTTCATATTTAACCATGACATTAAGCGAAAGTTTAGGCTTTATTTCTTATACGAATATTTTTATCATCTAGCATACACACATACCAAGCCCCTATTGTGAATATATTCCTCACGGAAAAGTAACTTTATTTTATAAAAAATATTAAAAAAGGGGAAATGGTCGACTTTTTCTTACTGCTAAAATTATGAAAATAAAACAGAAGTAATAAACGACAATAGTCACGAAAGAGTACCGTCTGGCGACTATGTTAAAAAATATTCGCAGTAACAGGTCAAAGAAATAACTTTGTAGAAATTTTTCTACCTGGCACAGTTTCACTTGTGTGCGCAACATTCAAAGCGTCCTCAGGCCATTAGAAATTTTTTTTTCAAGAAAAATCGCCCGAATAATTACTTCGCGCATTGAGGTAAAACAGTATGATTTTTTTCAGCAGAATCGCAGATGGTCGATAAAACACCGAGTACACTTGATATGGAATGACCCATATATATATATATATATATATATATATATATATACAGCGTAAAGCGTACACCTGTGACCACTGTCAAAAATGAAGAGGACGTCGTGGCCCCCTAGATCCAACCGTTGACACTATATGCTATACTAATGGTGGCGGTGCATACTCATTACACGACATCCGTGACGAGAAGACAAGAAAAAGAAAGCAAAGTGATAGGACTCCATGCCGTCTAAAAATAGCCGTGCATAATTAAGCTTTGAGGTTCGAAGGGAACCCTGCGGCTACTGCTTGGGTTGTTTGTCTCTGCTTTTTCGCTGCTAAAGCCGCTAAAGCGGTCCCCTAACGACGCAGTTACAGCGGCGTGTCGTCATGCAGGCTCCTACGTGCGTGGGCTGTTGTTGTTCGTTTCGCCGTCAAACTAAGAAGCAACGATGAGTGCACGCTGGGGGCGTGGAATTCAGGTGGCCAGGTATTAACGCGTACACAGGCTTGTAATGCCTCGGCGCGTGGCAAACTCATTAAGGCCCACCGCACGAAAACACGCTCAACTTTTGTGCTAAGTCGCCAAGGTCTGTCGCTCACTGAGGCTTCTGCGATGGATGTGTGCGCTGTCTAAAGAGGTGTTCGCGCGACAGTGTTACAGTTGTAGCGGAAATATGCGTCACATTTGTGAATAATTTCTCTTCTTACGCAGTCTGCACGTGTGACAGAGCGTGCATCATAAGGCGAACGTTTAACAGCGCGAACGTCACTGCGTGCCGACTGCCTAGAGGCCGAAATGCGGCCCGTCGTGTATGAAAGCTATGATAATTTCTCACCTCAAACACTTTGTGCAACCGAAACCGTGGTCCGTCCTCACACCACGGTAAACAAAGATGTGCTCTGGAGCCTTACGGGAATTATTTATGGGCTGCAACATAATTTTAAACGAACTGTAGATCCTTGCGAAGGTTAATTATAATGAGTGTTTGGTTTCAGTTAGAACTAGTTTAGTATTATGATGCGCGCCCGTGCACGCATAATCTTGATTTTTTTTGCGCAATGCGCGTGAGATTCAAGCACTGAACGTGGTGCATGTGGGTTGCTTCTTTAGCCGGCTGCAATGTAGTCAATTTTTTGTTTGTACATAGTTAATAAAGAATAAAGGGAAAATCAGACATCCACCCGTTCGTAGCAATTGCTACAAAGGAAACCCATATGGGTTCCTCGAAAGAAAAGCCTCATAGTTGAAGAAAAATTCGTCCTGGTCCGGGACTCGAATCCGGGACCACCGCCTTTCCGGGGCAGCTGCTCTACCATCTGAGCTAACCAGGTGGCTAGCAGATGGCAGGGCGAAGTCGAATTTGCCGACAGCACGAAGCAAAGGCAAGGCTTTGACGTAGTAGTTCTGCGGAAACGCGCAAGGTGGAGAGACAAATTCGACTTCACCCTGCCTTCTGCTAGCCGCCTGGTTAGCTCAGATGGTAGAGCGGCTGCCCCGGAAAGGCGGTGGTCCCGGATTCGAGTCCCGGACCAGGACGAATTTTTCTTCAACTATGAGGCTTTTCTTTCGAGGAGCCCATATGGGTTTCCTTTGTAGCAATTCCTACGAACGGGTGGATGTCTGATTTTCCCTTTATTAATTACTTCTCTCCACGTTGCGGGCTTCCGCAGAACTACTACGTCAAACCATAGTTAATAAAAAGCAATATTTAGTGCCCTGTTCCGCCGATAAAGCGGTTTGCAGACGCAGGTCATGTTAAAACAGGTAAAATATTGCTGCGAAGGTGGCTGCTCATTGCAAGGCCCCTCAGATGACCTTATAAATAGAAATGCGTTGGTGTTAGGTTCCACAATTTTTTTTCTTCATGCTACGTTATTGACGAAAAATGCAGTTCGCCTGGACCTTTACTCTTGCATTAAAAAGATATTCAAACACGACTAATGGGAAAATCAACGTCTGAGAATTCGGAAGCTAAATAAGGCAGGCAAGGCTGAATGGGTAATTCTTACACTGTGGAGGCTTACACTCTTTAGCCGAATCTGGCCCTTGTGTTGCCTTTGATTGCAGGTTCTCCGAGCCTATTACATGTTGCATATTGTATACTCTGTATTGCATTAGTCTAGAAGATATAGTAAACCAACTACCCATATACTTTTCTATTGTCTTAATTCCAAGTGTATTGGGTAACAAACTAAAGGACAGCTGACCACGCCGAATGGAAAACTACTCTAGGCCTCCTAGGTTATTTAGAGATATGATGTGTTACACTGAGTGAATCTTCCACATATTCCTAAATAAGCATAGTTCAAATTCGAAAATTAGCTCCTCCCGCTAGCCTCGCTTACAAAGTGGTATATTTTATGGATATCATGACAACCTATTTTATCTAACATTACTAGCAAACTCAATGAGGTATTTTGCAGGGATGTAAAGCGATTCTGAATAACTTGTTTCTTAGCGTGCTCTCATCGCCATAGACTATTTCGTCAAAGAGAAAAGAGGCGCGAGAACATTCATGCCAGTTATTCGCCGCGATGCACAGAGGAAGCTGTAGCTTGGGAGCTCCTATCTAAATTCATGGGAACGGCGAAATCATTCTTCTCGACTACAAGTGCACCGATTTTGATGACGTTTATTGCATATAAAAGAAACAGTGAAAAAAAAAAGTGACAGCAGGCATGAATGTTCAGTTTATGCTATATATTGTTCTGTCAAATATAGTTTAGAAGTGTAAAATACAATAAGATATGTTAAAAAGTTAACAATTGACTATGCCGTAAAAATATCGCAAATAATAGCTAAAGATACTTAATGCACCTCATAGTATTAAGTCTAAATCAGACAACATTTAAGTATTACACAACGCGTGAACATGGGAAAATCGCACCTAAGCTAGAAATTCAGAGATCAAATTTGACCGCTTTACGTGCTCATCAACTACAGTTTATTAATCTGCGACGGCTGTTTTTGATGCAGCGTTGCGAATTTGTAAAGTGCCTGCCTGAATTGTTCTGAAACTTACACCAGTCTTGGGAACTTTTGGAATACATTCCATGCACTAAAAGGAAATTTAGCTTCCTGTAGTCACTAGAATATAGCTGTCTCTCTCAGATGCAAAGAAAAATTCATTCGAATTGGTCCAGTAGTTGCCTCATCTAAGCATTTCCTTGTTTCCTGCATTTGAATAGGAAAATCGGAGTCCGACATCAGCTGAAGCTTTATCTTACCGAGAAGAACAAAAGAAAGAGAGAGAAAGCGAAAGAAAATGGCCTACTGTAATCAACCTGTAGTGACAGGAAAAGCATGGTCATTGCCTTCTTTCGGTGAGATTAAACTCCATCTTTGCTCTATAGACGGATGGAAGTTGATTCAAGCAGCCTTGTACACGTAACTGGCTTAAAAACTGATAAAAATGATGCATGTTCTGCGTGCATGTAAGAAGCCATCCAAAGCGAAGCTTCCGTTAGGCGATGTGTGATAAATATTGTACAACACCGATTTCTACAGTTGCGTTTACATTGATATTGTGAGCGGCGCGCACTCTCATAACTTAGCCGTCACGCATTTTACGCCGACCTGTCAGGCAGCGAGCTCCACCGCCGCAATCCTGTAGATCACGAGGCGCCCCGCATGGTACTTTGCTCCCCGCAAGAGACCCTTGGGTAAACACGAGGAAAGACTCATCGCACCGATGCTCTGCCATGGTTCCTGGGACTGTAAGAAGAGACCCACGAGTAGACACGTGGGTTCGAGCGAGGTGAGAGAAGAGCCGGAGGCCAGCCGAACCAGAGAGAAGGCACGGAGAGACGCACGAGAGACGCGGCCGAGGAAGGCAGCAACACGCTTCACGCCGACGCTCTGCAGATAATAAACAGTTTTCATTTGAGAAAGAATCCAGCCTTTTTCATTTGCTGTCAATATTATAGAGCGTGCAACATTAGAGCGTGGTAATGTTTATCCATCGTGAGGGTCACAAGTTTATAATAATTCAAATTTAAAGACTTAGTCATTTTACGTCGTTTCACACAAGGCTGGAGTATTTGTGATCTCATGATTTTGTAACCACTCCCAGAAAAAAAGAAAAAAGAACGGTCTTTCCCCTGTAAAGAGTGCACCACCGTTGGAAGCAGCATGTTGAAGCGAAGCCACCATGCTGCAGACCTTTAAAAAATGAAGCGAGTCTACTTGGTCCAAGCAGGGCTCGCCGGATGCAATCGTGTCCGGAAGAGGACGTCACGGATTCCCAAAAGAATGTAAAATTAATCGCAAAGTAGATATAATTATTGCTGTGCGCGTAGTTAGCGCTAATATTGCCGAAAATTACGACATTGAAGCATAGCCTGCACTATCTGAGATCAGCAGGTCTCGGTCAAAAAAAAAAAGGGGAAAGAAAATGAAAGTGTCAACCAACCGCCAAGAAGCCAAGATTGATACCAATGCACGTGGACTACGAGGCGAATAAGGTATGAAATGGATGAATAATCAACATGACAGAGAGACCGAAAAATACATCATAAAGAGATATACTCAACATATATTAATCGTGTCATATGAACATCCATGCACGTCGACACTTTGTTTCCTCCTTTCCTTTCTTTATGTTTACGCGTTTCACCCCTCATCAGCTATGCCGAAGTGAAAACACAAAATGAGGCACATGCGCAGTGTGAGACGTCAACGCATGAATGTCACGGGAACGAAGGATGTATGACGCTTGTCAAATGTAGAATGACGATGACAGGTGCACGCACAAATAAGTATGACAGATACCTAGCTACATTTAGGCATTCTTTACCTCCTATGACACAGTGACAGAAACCCATTCTGAAAGATTTGCCAACAATGGGCACACATATCACACACCAAATGAATAAATAAAATAAAATGAAGTAAATGAATGAATCCCCTGAATATGATCTGCTATTTCCTTAGGAGGCGCCGATGCTATACAGGTACCCATGATCCGACCTATTAAGTGCACGTTTTATATAGGTTTCTTATTTTTATTACGCAGAACAGAAGCGCTCTTATTCGCACCAATTTGTTGGCCAGAAAACGGGTTTAATCGTTTACTGGTTCTAGCGTTTGGCGAACAGATAAACTTCGTATGTATACGCCCAAATATGCCAGCCGAGATGCCGAACCACCCAGCAGCAAACCGCAGCAGCCATGTTAAACCCGGTCAGCTAGACAAAATAAAAAACTGCTTTAAAGGGGCTGAGCGCCAGTTGTTCAGTTCTGCAAATCAAATTCTGAAGCAATTACTCAAGCTGTAGGGCGATGGAAGTTTCACGACAGAGTAAAAACAAACAACGTCACGCACAAGGCAAATGTATGCGTTTTTTTTTTTCTGGTGATGAAATTTCCTCGAGGTTGTGAATTTTCTCTGAACTTATTCGCTCAATCAGTGCTCCTGCCCTCCCCCCCTTTCTTTTTTAAAATATTCGTTCTAGCGCTGCCATCGTTCACCCCTCGGGTTTCAACTTTAACGAAGCATTTCGTAAGCGCAAGCTTAGTAAAGCCATGAACGGTGCTAATTCGTGCACGTTCACGATTATATTGCGGTTAGTGTTACAGTGACGAAAAACTAATGGGCGAACATACAGGCCACGTGCATCCACGTCTTGTTCCTTCATGCTCGTCCATTAGTTCTTGCGTCAGTGTAACACTAAGCGCAATACAATCCCAACAGTAAAAGTTGTTTGCGCTTCGCGAACCGGCTTCGCTAACAACAAATCAAGCACCACGATTTGCGGACACCTGCTCTCATCAGCGCTCGACCTATAATTTCTTACTCGCACTCGTAAGTCTTAATTTTCCTGTTAGCGCTACAATGTATTTATTACATTTCAACCCATTCGCCCAGAAACAAATTCTGCTCCTTACCAACAGGTCTCGTTTAATTTTTTTTATGAATACGGGTCTGGGTTAGCCAAGAAGGAATGATGGCCCGGGTAGACGTTGGAGCCGGGTTAAATCAAGCCTTGATACCAATCTTGAGCCCTGGTTACCTAAGCATCCTTTCTGTTGTTTAACTGAGGTCTCTAGATCGCAGCGGAGCTGCTTAGCACTTTCATTGACAAGTCGTTGCTGAGTCTGTCTTTCTGTCTGAGGAACCCGCCGTGGGGTGTGCTCGTTTAGATGTGAGCTAGTCTTAGATGGATGACAATTCCTCCCTTTAAAGTACCATCGCTTTTCTCATAGCTCGTCGCACAGCTGAAGCGCAGAATATCGAGTGGAGAAAGTGCAAAGGGTTTTAATGTTCTTAAAAGGCCAATCTACAGCATGTATGATAAGAAGAGGAGGTGAAATTGTGTATCCAGGTAAGCTTACGTAAAAAGCAGGAAGGCTTCCTGTTGTACTCTTGAAAGCCACTAAGATTTCGTCTTAAAATAGGAATCATTCGGTTACAAAATAAATAAAAGAACGCCATGCAAGAGCGCGTTGGCAAACCACGAAAGCTGACTTTGACACGCTCACAAAAGTTTTGACCTAGAATGTTCGCTCTAGACAAAATACATATAGCTTTACGTTTATGCGTCTTTATAACAGTGTTATTTCTTTCCATGTCTTTATTTCTTCTTGTAATGACCTCATGGAATGTTTTACTCTTGCTTGCCCTGTCTCCCAAGTATTCTCTAGGTCGTTTCCCTGAGTTGCCTGTAAAAGTAAAATTACCGCTCCGGAAAGCCGTAGACCTCCGCTATCACTAATAAAATTTAAGCATTGACGCAACAAAATAGCGTTAGTAACGAAAAAGGCCACAAGAATTACTGCGACACAGATTATCCCCAAATCGATTAAATTAAAAAAAATACACATAAAGATGTTCCTGAAGTCTTCAAAAATAGAAAAAAAGAAACAGAAGATTGAGCATAGCTACTGAGATGCGGCATGAAAAAGAACGGGTTATTATTTTCATTCGTTTCTTCGTCGTGTATTTTCTAAGCTAATATTGCGCTGGAGACTGCATCGTTAAAATTTACACTGACGCTTAGGAAAAAACACAATCTCCCGAACATACCTATCAATGCACAACATATTGAACTTTATACACTGCTTTTTCCATTGTGTTTCGTTGCGTGGCTGTGATCTACATTTAAATGAAAGCCCAGGTTCTATACAACAAAATTCATCCCACCCTCCTGCAGCTGAACTCATTCTATCCCTATAGTAGGTTACAGAAAAAAAAAGGAAACAATACTGTCAACCAGATCGACACAGATTTCTTTGGTATTGTTTTTCTTTAGTATTCTCTCGTCCTTTTCGCCTCAAATTTCTTAGCATTGAACTTTCTTCGCAAGGAACCGACATTCTGTGCATTCTGCGTCTCTGGATTTTGCGATCTTGTCAAATTTTATTTTTTCAAAAAAGTTACTCTGGTCTATTGAGGCATTTTTTGGCATTTTGTAACCATGTTGTTTGTATAAAGGACAAGACTTACTAGTTGAGAGCAACTTCAATGCTACAATAAATCATACTCCCGCACTGCCCCTAGTTTGTACTTTTAAAGGGCCCGTCCCATGCAGATTGAAAAATAAGTTAACTGCTCATCTTTCATGCTAAGTATGCTTTAGAAGGCTTTACTTTGTGCGGTTGCTCAGCGGAAAAAGTTTGCAGTGCAAGCATTAAAGCACACTGGCTTCAGCAAACTGCTCAACTCCAAAATCCAAGCATGCGCGACAGTAGCGGTTAGAACGACTCTGATTATGTTTGCACGAGTGTGCTTTTTGCTAAGAGGAAGATTTCCCTCAAAGCCAACTCTAATTGCCCTATTAAAATACACAAGGAACCCACAAATGCTGGTACTAGGTAAGCGCTGAATTGATTTGAAATAAATTTGCTATTAAGAGAAGCGCATTACACTGGCTAGGGGAGGCAGATTTTTTTTATTTGCCACTTCAAGTGTTTTACAAAAATAGAAATAGTTAAATATAACTAGTATAAATATAATTATAAATATAAATAGCAAGTCCGAACAAATCTCAGTCGCAGTGTTTGAATGATTGTAACCGCGAGCCAGTACGATATATTACAGTTTCGTAAGCGGTGCTCGTTAGAGCCCCTGAAGCACACAAACGCGATATACAACTTTACAGCTTACGTTGTTACAGTGCTTACGAAGGTTTTACAAACGCGGTGCTAACAAATAATTTGTATACTACAGAGCACTGTATAAAATATTCATGTTATTCACTCTAGATACGCGAAGAGCTGCTGTTTGCGGATATTGATATTGTGTTTATGGCGGATTTAGAGGTTTGTAAACCTGGGTTTTCGGTGTTGCCTGCCCAAGATTTATCATCTTTATAAGAATATCAATGCCCTAAATAACAAAAAAGACACTTTCTAGCAACGGTAGATATTAAATTTTACTTTGAAGTCCGAAAGACATCAGCAAAGTTTGTGCGGTCGATGCCCCAGAAAAAACGATTTCGCTGTTCCTATGTATGTTTATAGATGCTCCTGAGGCAAAGTTTCTTCAAAACGTCGATGCCGCAGCATATTGATTGTTGCGTGGAAGCGTCCACATGGTGCGTTGAAAAAGGCGCCACATAAGACTTTTATTTTGTGTTTATATTTCATCGCATAGCTTTTTTTTTGGTGAACGACGCTAATGAACAACCTATCGTGCTTTTCTAATTGCTCGACTTTTCAGCACTCAGAAATGGGATGAGCACGAAAAGGCGTAAAAAAGTTTATGTGGGAAATAATCAAACGCAATTTGGGGCAAGCAGATTAAGCGGAAAGACAGACGCGAGGGAATTACGTGTGAGGGCATCGCGCATTGTTTAGGGTTTGCGTGCCACTTAGAGAAAGGTTGTCACGTGTGACTGGATAGTTGAAACTGGATGGTGCTACTTTGCTGATTTAATGTTGCCTTTACGCTATCCTTCAGTGAAGCATGACAAAAAATAATGAAGAAACAAGCCACAGTAATTTTTAATATTACGCAATTAGGGTTGTCAGAATTGGGGGGTCAATCAGATCGCTCGTAATCAGTTGTCAAGATTGGAGTCGGGCATGAATTAGATGGTAGCTGGCCCATGCCGTCGTGCAGCTTATCAACGCTGAGGACGTTGTCGAAGGGAAGGACTGCTTCTAATTGAGAACGAGGAATATGGGTTTATTTCCAGTATCTACATAAGGACGTTGCAGTTCATCAGTCTAGCATGACTGCGAGAGAAAGTACACTGGGCAGCCGCACAACAGCGGTTTATAAACACCCGGTCCCCCCTCGATCCAAAAGTGAGGGTAACGGCCGACCAGGCGACGAACGGCCTCTTTGCGCGAGGGATTACACACACACACTTCCGCACAGGTTCACGGTCCTCAACCGAGGTCAGACGGTCTTCGCAGAACTCGGGGCTGACGTCGGGTACGGTGCGTGGGAAGGGGCCTCGAACTACGTTCCCTCGGGGATTCCCTTGTTCACAGCAGACCAGATCGGCGGTGGCGGGTTCCGTCACAAAGCCTGGTTCGCCGAACTCATCTCGGCAATCCCATGACGCAGAGTGACGGAAGTGGTGCATTTTCCAGGAAAAGTTGACGTCGCTGTCGCAACTGGCTGCAAAACTTGCACTTCAGCGGGCCGTTCTTAACAGGCTGTGCACGTTTCAGTCTGTCCTGGAATATATCCGGACCTCGTTAGCTTTTTCTTGTTAATCTTGCTCTAAACTTTTTTAATGCATGATATTTATTCTGATATAACCATATTTGGTTGGTATTGGCAGTACTACCGCAAAAGGAGTGACTGTCCCTGCTTTAACGTCACTATGACTCTTTCTTATTTTTCAATCAATAAAGAAAGACAGAAAGTGCCATTTCCTTTAAGAAAACGGTAAAACGAAAGAAATAAGGACGGTACAAGATGTAAAGGAAGAGTTAGAATTGACGACGTTGCATAACTGCGTTGCATGGCATTATCACAAACGACAATTATATGCATTGCCTGAAAATAATAAGAAGAAACCAGGCACTAAATAACCGGTCGAAGCAAATAGGCACTGCTGCAGTAAAATGTATAGGTAAGGAAAGACAGATGGACACACTTTCCTATCCTTTCCTTGGCTTCATTACCTCTTGACTTTAAATGGTTTGTGTCTATTAAAAGAAGAGTCCACCGCGGGTTTGCCCTGTTTCTTCATCGCAACCGCATACTTCAGTGCATGAAGTCTCGAAGGCCTGGGAGCCTTGATACCTTGAAGGATAGCACACTAAGTTTCTTTTTGTACAGATGCGCTAGAGTAGTTGCGTTCTCCTTATATCAACCCCGGACTTGTGAAGTTTAATAGTTGTTCCACAGTTTCTGGTAGCTCAGTGGCGCTAGTAAAGACTTCCAATGCTAGCTCCGCACTTTACACCCGATAGTTCAGTGAACAGAGTGAGTGCCGTCGTCGCAGCTCCACTAGAGGAATACCACGCGCTGTTTATAGCGCAAGCCTGTCAGTCAACGTCATGTCACGCGATTTGTCACTTTAGAAAGATGTACGTAAGCGTGGACGTGAGCTCCGGTAGAAAAACGCATTCGCTGTCATGTCATCGTTATCAATCAGTCGTCGTTATTTCAGCGCCTTTACTCCATTGTAATCATTTCGACGTTGTCATGCAGTCTCCAACGTTTTGCCATTTTTTTATTTTCTAACCGTACCTGTGTTTTCATTTAATCGCCATCATGGTGCCGTCGTCACGGCGTCATCATCATTCTGTCGCTGTGATGCCACCGTTGTCATTCTATCATCATCATACTGTCGTCATCACTCTGCCGTATTTATGCTGTCTTCAGTCCATCGTTGGACTGACGACAGTGCCGTCGTCGTCAAACCACCTCCGTTGTTCCATCATCGTCATTCGTTCTTCGGTATCCCATCTTCGTGATTGCGTCGTTCTCGTACAGTCATCACGTCATGCCGTCATTGTCGCTCAATCTTTGCTCAACCGTCATGCTGCTGCAGTCATCGCAATCTCTTCATGCCCTCGTCATCATGTTATCGATCTTAGGTATTGTGCCGTCTTCTTGTATTCCTCGACATACATTCCCGTGTTAACGTCATCATGATGCTGTTGTGCTTGTTCTATCATCGTCATTCCAGCTTCTTCACCCCATTTGCGGGGGTAAGACTCCTGCACCAATTTGGCCATGTTGATGCAAACGCGAATTCTCGTGCCAAACTTGCCAAACACAGAAAAATTTGCCGAAATTGAGCCACGCTGCGCCGAAATGGCTTCGGCATGTGTGCTCTGGCAGTGACCGCGAACAGCGAGTAGAATCGTTTTCCGAAAAAGAGTACAGCCGTTCCCATTCTGCACACTATACGTGACGGCGCCTGCCGCACAATTTAACGTAATTGTCGCGCTTCCGGCAATCGCCGGCCCGCACACGGCCAGTCTCGACTGTCGTCACTGCTGTCGGAACGTCCAGGGTGGCTGTATTTAGAGCGTATTGGAATATGGTTGAGTGGGCCGCGTGGCGCGGTTTTCTCTAGATGAGGCGAAAAAATAAAGAAAAGTAGTCAGGGGCGTTGCGAACGAACAAAATTTGCAGAGGCGGGTGCTGCAACGGGTTCGGCGGGCGGGCGGCTCCGTATCCAGGACCTCTATAACGTAAAACTATTTCAATCTGTTTTGATGCCCGTTTGGGCGAAGCCTGAGACATCTTAACGTATCACGAAGAGCTAACGTTGAATTTAGAATAAGGACAGATTGGAATAGCTTGACGTTATGCGAGAAAGCTAAGCGTTACGCGGTACGGAATCGCCCTGGTAAGTTATGTAAAAATGGCTTTCAAAAAGTCGCAGTCTCGCCCGAAAGGCGAAGCATCGATGGTGATGGCAATTTAGCAGACAGCCATACGAAGTAAGCATAGTAGTTTCATCGGTCGTATAAACTTTTAATCATTCGTTTACTGGCTGAATTCACAAGCATGGTGCCATGCGCGCCAAACATCAAGGCATATCACTGGATCACCACGCGCACTCGCCATCGAGACACTGGAGTGAGGAAGTGCGGCATCCGCAGCGGGAGCATTGACTTTCGTGCTGGCTCGTGCTTCAACATGAACTAAGCACATCGCGTATCGCTTTCAAGATAGCGTCCGCGCGGCCGTGCCATACGCAGTAGCCGCCGGAGCAGAACTTCACCCCCTACCTCTCCTCCCGCCAGGTGTCTTGCGCCTCGGAAGGGGGGGGGGGGGGGAAGGGGAGGGAGGCTCACCCTTGCACGCTTTTGCTCGCATATTCAGCATATGGCACGCGGCAACTATGTTATCAGCCTTGGACTTTATACGGAACATCACGGCGAGGCCAGCGACACCGATGACGCCGGCATAAATGCGCCTGGAGTGTCCATGTAATTTCTATCGCAATAATACCCCACACTAATTCATAAATGTGACTTCTCCGCACGGTCTGTTGGTGAAGCGCATTTCCAGGCATTTCACCCACATTGTCGAGACATTAAACAAGCATGTATTTACAAGAATACCTGGAGCTACGTTTTGAAATTTCGGACTCACTTTTGTAGAACACATGTTTTTGCGATTGTTATCGCTCAATTAAAAGCTGCAAGTAATATTTCCAAAATTTGCATGCAGCAGACGGTTTCAGTATCACAGTAATTTGCTTCAAAATTCTGTTAAGACGTTGCTTGAGACAATCGCAGCACAACGCTTTTGTGTTATTCGCTTTGGTCACGGTTTCATAGTGCGCTACCAGATTCCACATTCCATTGTTCCAGAAAAATTGCAACTGCTTCCAAAGGAAATTGTATCCTCTCCAATCTGCTTGAAAATGCAACATAGTCTGGTCCGAGTGCTTTTAAGAAAATTTTACTTGACCCAGAATGACCTTGGGCAGTCCTCCTCCCCCCCTCCCCTCTGCGATTGTCATCCTGCCGTCGTTATAGCATTGTCGTCAGGAAAAACTACGGGGGGTGCATGCCGGCGGTTAGCTCCCGATCCCGAAGAGACACTAGAAATAAATGAGAGAGAGAGAGAAGGAGACGAAGAAGAAGGAAAGGCAGAGGGGTTAACCGAGGTGTTGCCCTGCTGTCTGCCCTACACTTAAAGAAAAAAAGGAAACAAGAACGAAGCAGAAGAGAAGAAGAAGGACGGTCATTATGCGCGCACTCTCAGACGAAACTTCACTCATGTATCTGTTTACTCATGATTCATCTACCTTCTCAAGCGGTCCTTTTGTTCGGTTCTCGTCAGATGTCTCATTTACGCTTTCATTGCCCGTGCATACTAGGGGCCGTGGGCAGGGTCTCGGGAGCTGAAATTCCCATGAACTTCTAAATAAATAAATAAATAAATAAATAAATAAATAAATAAATAAATAAATAAATAAATAAATAAATAAATAAATAAATAAGCATCTAAGACTCATACGTAGAACATCCTGGTAAGAGTTGTTGGGTTTCTTGCGAAGTCGAAAGTACGGCTCCTTGCGAAGTCGAAAGTAGCACTTCTGTCAATGTTGTTACGTTCAAAAGATTTAGTCGTATAAAAAGGAAGCTTGATGGTACAACTACAGTGTCGGCAGAACTGTTGGAGCAGGTAGAACCGTCTGTGAAGAAGTTCACGTGGTCTAAATAGGACCTAATAATCAGAAAGGCGGACGGCCGCTTCAGGGCTGGTCATGAAATGTCAGCCTTTTTGGCACTCCAAGTGACTGAGAGAGGTTAGCTAAGACGCCGCAACGCGGATATTTAGTGTTCCGATGTTTCGAAGCCAGTTGGTAGTTGGTGTCGGTGACAAGCAACAACAGCGGAGAATGTAGCCGGTGACCTTCGCACTGGCAAACAAGCAAAGTGATGTCAAGGTAGCCGTAAAGGATGGCTGTGTGCTCTGAAGGCCTCAATAGTTATGAATTTGGTGACCTGGGGCTCCCGTACCATAACACGTCGTTGCACCTGTCGAACCAATCGCGGGAAGCCAAGACAAGTTTAAGGTGCCTGAGCTTCTATGCTGTGCAGTGGGCGAATGTTCATCTTGCATCTGTAGGATAAGGCTGGAAGACTGTAGCGCAGAAATCCTAGAGAAAGCGTTTTGTCCACCTGCAACATAGCGGACAAAGAGGGTCCCCATAATTAACCTGCGATGAACTTGGACAGGTGATGAATGTAAATGAGCTTCTTTTTCAGGTATTTGACATGGACAATCCAGGTGAGATCATGATCGAGAATAACGCCTAATAATATCTGGATATTTTTGCACTAAATTTAGCGACCATCGACGTATACACGGGTTAGAAAGTCATCGGTTCGCGTGTAAATGCTACTAATGCGCATTTTTTCCGCAGAGGCACTCAATATTTGCCTGCGAATGTATGCAGAGGTTAACGTTGGAGCCTTTAGAACCTTTCGGAACCGTGTCACGGCCGAAAGGCCACACGTATATATCAACGGACTAAAGTAATGTGTTGTACATCTTTAGTAAGAATTCAGGAAGCCCGATCAGAGCCAGATTATAGGGAGTGGGGCTCAAGACTCCGCCTCATGGGACATCACGACAAAAGAAACATTTACGGGTCGGACCATTTTCAATAAGAGCAAACATTGATCACCTGTACAAGTAGATTCTAAGCCAACGAAAGTTAAGACCTCCAAATTCGGCAGTCTGAAAACCATCAAGAATGGCTGTGTGGAATACATTGTCGTACACAGCTTTCACATCCAAAATATTACGTTACAGAGAGACGTTTCATAGGTCTTTGCTGCTGTGCAGAGGAGACAAGGTCCATGACGTTTTCGATTGAGCAACACCGACGTTGGAATCGGGCCACGGTATGAATATAAATTTGTCATTATTCAAGGTAACGCTCAAGACGGGTCAGTAACATTTTTTCAATTATTTTATTAACGCAAATGGCAAGCACAAGCAGCTGGTATTGGGCTGCTGCGCACCAGGTCGCGGGATCGAATCCCGGCAACGGCGGCCGCATTTCGATGGGGATGAAATGCGAAAACACCCGTGTACTTATATTTAGGTGCATCTATGGTGCATCTCTGTATGTCAACTGGACTCCGCAGAAGAGAGTCCACTCTGCTTTACCGCTTATGGCTAGGGGTGACATTCACGAAAGCTTACTTATTTCGCATTAGAATGGCCGACAACGCTCCCTGTAATGTCTGTCTATGCGAGGAGACGCTAGAACACATTCTGTGCGACTGTCCTGAATATAATGTTCAGATACAGTCCATGGCGTCCGTCTTAGCGCACCTTCACAATAGACCATTGCCAGTTGAAACTATTTTCACATGTCGCCGACAAAAAACAACGTAGTTGAAGGCAACGAAGGGACTACTTCGGTTTTCGAGAGACGGGTCTGGATAAGCGCCTGTGACAGTGATGTTACATACCACGCAACAGTGACGGACTGTAATTGTGACGACTGCCTCTGCCGATATGTGTGCTGAGCTATTTGCTCTCTCTCTCTCTCCTCCCCATCTTTCATCACCCCCATCCCGCTCCCATGTGTAGGGTAGCGAACCGTCTGAGCTAAACTGGTTGACCTCCCTGCCTTTCCTTCTCCACATTTTCCGTCCATCTTTCCCACGAAATTTCAACTGGGGTGCTGTGATTGCAACAAAGCATACTGTGCCATAGTATCATCTGGCGTTGTGGTTGCTATTGAAGTTGTCAATTCGTGCGGCTGGTAATGTGCCCATACTCTTTCGTGATTCATGGAGTGAATAGGGATGTGCTCTCCCCCTCGCCCCTCCCTGCCCCCGCGAAGGTTACACACGAAACCTACTGCAGACTTTGGCAACCATCTTCGTTGATTCCTCCCACAATTTCTTTTCCTTTTTCCTTCTAAATTGCAGCTGTCGTAATGTCACTGACCTAGCTCGCTGCTGTGGTAGAATACGAACTATATTCGTGAGTCCGCCGTTTATGTCTGGTGCAATCATCTGTGGCTCCAAAATAATGTAAACACGAGACTGGCTTTTCAATTCTCACGATAAGCCTGACGGCACATTCGGGATCTAGGGACAAAAGAAAGAAAGAAAAATCATTTGAATGTGTGAGGCAATGGCTGTTGCGAAATAAAATGCATAAAACTACGAAATAAGATAACGCTGCGGTTTTGCTATGCGGTTTAGCTATTATATGCAAACCGAGTTCTTGTTCAGGGAGTAAAGAAGAGGGTAAGAAAATGAATGTTCCCGGCGCACCGATGCAAAACGAACACGATATCAACCAATTTTTTTTTTTTGCAGGTATGCCATTTATTTTTTGCCCATGCAAACTCTGCATAAATACACGGCATGTACCCTTTCAGAGGGGCACTCGCGGCAGTATTCGCCTACCCTGAGGCCATATCGCCAGCTTCGATTGCGAAGAGAAATCCGGCACAGGTGCGCGTGATGGCATGGATTGACGCTCAAGTCACAGCTGCCATTTTTAGGCCATACGAAAAAGCAGCGCGGTCGTCTCCAGCCCTTTCTATTCAGGCTTCTTTGTGGAGGCGAGTGTAATTACAGAAAGCGATAACCGGCTGCCATGTGCACGAGCGACTCAGTTCGTTGACCGAGAAGGCCGCGCGTCGTGAAAACTTCTGGAACTGCGCGGGCAGACCCGCGGCTATCCGTGAGTAAAGGCACAGCCGTTGTCAAGTCTGTCTAGGAAAGGCTAGCGAGCTCAGCTGCCACTGATGGAATAACAGTGAAGTTTTCTATTTTTATAACTATACGAAGAATGTGTTCCCCCTAAAAAAAATTGAAGCTTAGCACCGTCGACCTCCACATTGAATGGGAAAAGCAGGAACTTCTTCACGGCATCTTCGGTGACCATTAAACGTATATATAAAACGGTAATGTTTTTCTTTTTCATTTTTTCTAGACTTTGACTATTTGCGGGTACACTGTTCTTGTTTTCAATGATAAAAAAGACTCTGTCAGACAGATTCCACAAACAGACCAATCGCTTTCCCTGTCATAATATTTGAAGTAGTAAAAGAGAAAAAAATTAACGAAAGCTTGCCTTTGTTAGTTCACATAGATAAAATCGGGCTGCCGCCTTCCAACGTAAGAATACACCTATAGAAGAGGGCATGGTCGCGAGATGTGGAACGAATCGCGACCACCTTCGGCTATTTATTGTGCACGCAAAGCTCGGCAAACGGTTACTGTTGCCTTCAGTCGCAATCACAGTTTTGTAGCACCAACTGGGAAGTGCTAGCGCTCAGTTTGGAGCGCTAGCACTTCTTGAAAGTGCCTATCTTGAAACTGATCTGCGATTCGAGCAGAGTGCGCCGAGCGCTGATATCTTCGTGTGCGCTGTGTTCTCAGCGCTTAGTTCGCGTTGAAGGGACAGGCAGCATGAAGGTCAATCCGCTCGATGCAGCTGCCGTGCTTCCTCTCTCCAGCGTTTCTAAAGCGAGTGGGCGCGGTCATCGAGGGAGATGCGTTCATGTTTGCTTGTAGGGGCGTGACGCCATGTTTGTAAATTTAGTTAGTGAGTGTTTACAAGTTTACACGGCTGATAAAACTACTATCATTACTTTGCATTATTGTGTACTAATGTGGTATGGGAATGACTGTTTCACTTGTCTGAAGAAGCTGCCTATTTCTTTTTCCACTTAAGGGCACGAAATATATTTTTTAAGGAAGCTATGTTCAATATAAGCTTTTGTATCTGACTACAGATTTGCAGAACTCTAGGAAGCAAAATTTACTCAATTCAATAAATGCCTCTTTCTGCATAATTATTTTTGTTTTAATGCTGCCTAATTTTTTGTATCAAGCTCTCATAATAGTCTTAGACCAGCAATAGTAGATTTTGAGAATTGCAGATTGCTTTCGTTAAGACGAACATATTTTCACATAGTTCGTCTTAACGCGACTGGACTGATTCTTTTCTGTTCCACAAAGACGGGTATCATGAAATACTGCTAAGCTTCCTCCCCCGGCGTCAACACAGAGTTTATTGGTAAACCCGCAGACTTCCCTACTCAAAAAAACTTGAGGGAACACTTGCGCTAGTGTTCATAGGAGCTAAAGATGTGGCAGTTAGGCCAACATGAGAATGATGAGTGGTTCGTAAATGGGGGTAAACTGTTACGTTCTGACTTCAAACGCTGTTGTAACTTTGCAATTTGAATCTTTTCCTAAGCAGCATGGTGTTATAAATGCAACGCTCCACAACGATTACGTATGTGTGAATTGATTCATAACTTCGCTACTTGTAGAAGAGTCAGCGTGTCAGCATTTACTGTAAGTTCTAGTGGTCGGTCTCTAGTGTTCTAGAGCACTCTAGAGAGGCGCTTTGCATTCGTCCTAGTCGAAATCGAGCACTTGGAAACCATTCATTTGTTTCTTTCAGGGGACCTTATTTACACTTTGAGCACTCGGAAACATTCTTACTTTCAAACTGGGAGGATGACCAAAATCTGACAGAGTTCCATTCGCGTAGCTCCTCCGATTGCTCGGGGAGCAGCTGAACGTACAGCTTGAGAACGCTTTCTCTCTTATACCCGTAGGCTACGGAATCAACTGAAACCATGTTGTAGGGCAGTGGGGAACTTTGGATTGTGCCGTTGTAAGTGGATAATAATGAATAACATCGCAATAACATATAAAGTCCCAATAACTAATACAAGTAAGATATATTAGCTGTCATTATCATGTTATGTGAATCATTGCAGCACCAGAGCTCCCTCTAGTAATTTTTTTAGAAAACTCTGTGAGCAAATCTTTTATAGAAAGTGCCCTCACAGGTGGACACTATGTGCACTTAAGATGAAGCTTTGCAGAGCCATTGACAAAGTTGCAGTGAATTCTCTTCAGAGAATGGGCACCACGATTGCCGGCGAAAAGCATTTTGAGTATCTTTAACGGTGTTCGTCGGAGACACAGAGAGAGAAGCACGGAATGGCAGAGAGGTTCACTAGACGCGCGTCCCAGTTGCTAATGTCCACTGAGGGAGAAGGTGTAAAAAGGTGAAAAAAAGGAAAGTAGGAAGTATAGAGAGAACACTAGCTGTGTGCGCACTTGAAGGAGTATACCAAATGGATAATATAAACGTTCACATGATGCTGTCGACTGCAGGTACTGCAGTAATGCCCTCGTTGCTTTCTGCAGCAGCAGCGCGCACGACCATAGACCAAGGATATTGACTTCTGAGAACCGTCTTGAGCCCACCCGATACCGCCCGCAGTGACTTAGAGGCTATGGTGTTGCGCTGCTAAGCACGAGGTCACGGGATCAAGTCAAGTATGCAGAGACCACATTTCTGTGAGAGCAAAATGCGAAAACGCCTGTGTACCGTGCAGTGGGAGCACGTTGAAGATCCCCTGGTGGTAAAATTAGTCCGGAGACCCACACTACGGCGTTCCTCGTAATCAAATTGTGGTTTAGGCACTTAAGAACCACAGAATTCAGCCCAGCCGATTTATTGTTGTTTAGTGTGGGTGACTTTGGACGTCTTAACAGGAAGAAAATCAAACTACGCGCTCATTTATTACCGCCATTTCTTTAGTACCATTCGGGACGCACGTAGATGTCTTGGCCACACCAACGCCGAACAATCAAGCTTTCGCGAAAGGCACCCCTATCCATAGGGTGCATGGGAACGTTGCAATGGAGTGGGACTTAGTGATGGCAGTTGTAGCTATAGAAGGGTCAAGTTTATCCAGACGGAACTTCGAGGACGTGGATAAGACCAATAAGTGCGCCTGTAGCCCGAGTCAGGAAATGAAGTATCGGTGCAGCGTCCGCTCTCGATAGTGGGATCGGATGCGCTAGTGTTCCTTCATGGTCCACACATATTTCTTTAGAGAGCAAGATATGGTTACGTAAAACAAACTTCGAAGTTTCAGGCCTCGTAACATTAAATGGTACAAAAGCTTATGACAACGTAGAATATAGCACTCTACTGAATAAATTTGCTGCCTCAAACCCTCCATTGTATATCTTCGCTTCGATCAAGAATTTTTTGCACGAAAGAACATTTTTCTGCACAGATGGAAAGCATTATTCTGAGTGGTTCTCCGATACCAGAGGTGCACCTCAGGGCTCAGTGTTTTCTCACAAATGTTTAGTATACTGCTACATGATATTCAAATATTGCAGGATGTCATGGTGCATGTGTATGCGGATAACAGTGCATTCTTTGCTCGCGCTAAAGATATTCACATGCTTTAGTAAAAGTTGCAAGTGCATTTGATTCTTGTTGTGGCCTGGCTGGAAAATTTGCGCATGGTCCTTAACATTAACAAAAGCGCCCTTGTATTCCCTACGCATCAATCGCTTTTCTTTTCACTTGTGTATCATAATAAACTGATTCCGCAGGTAGACATCATAAGGTACCTGGGAGTCATTTACGATCCTGACCTAGATTGGCGTCCTCATATAAAAACGTTGTGAGAAAAGGTGAAATCGCTCTAGGCCGGTTGACGCGAAAATGCAGCAGGAAGTTTGGTATGCATAGGGATACTCTACTTCAGATTTATTGCGCTTATGTAAGACTCGTTCTGGAATGTGGTTGTGTGCTCATATCTGCCTCTCCAAAATATAAGTTGCAATCTTTATTTATGGTAGAAAGACGGGCCCTTCGTCAGTGTCTTGGAGTTTCTAAGTATGTTGTGGACTCTGGGCTATATCTAGAAGCAAACATGCCCAATTTAGCATCGAGATTTCAGCTACTAATGGTAAAAGCTTTTTTTGGAGCATACGAACATGTTCCCTGGACAAGTTACCCGTGTTTGTCTCACAACCGGCACTATTTTTTTAAATCTATGCGGCCAAGATACAAGCTCCCCCAAGTCGTGTTTACGCAGAGTCTTTTAGCAAACATAAAGGTTAACCTAGGGTCAGTTGTATGAGTCACTTCAATAAAAAGATGTAATACATGTAAATTTGATAACGTCTTTCCAAAGAATGCTAAATTTATAGCCAAACAGACACTAGACGGACTCCTAGATTATCTGGAAGATTTTCCCTCATACAGTGTTGTGCCCACGGATGCCTCCCCCCGAAAAAAGAGAAATCCGCAATAACCATTTACTCTCAAACACTATCACAGAGCTTCGCTATCCGTCTTCCGGATTGCACTCCGATTTATGCTGCCTAATTCATGGCCGTATAAGAAATTCCGAAAAATGTGTCGTCCATAATATTGCTTCCAGACTGCCTGTCAGTTCTTAGGCCGCTAGAAAGCTAAAATAACTATTGCACCGATCGCTCCGCTTTTTTCATTACACATCATGTTAAAGAAATTTGCTTTTTGTTGATACCTGGGCATTGCGGACTAGCAACTAATGGGATGGCAGACCGATTGGCAAAGTCAGCGCTTGGTGGGCCGGTAAGTTCCTCCTATACTCATCCTTACTCTGCTACTGGTAACAAGATTTCGTAGGCGACGAGAAGTCCTTGGTAAAAAAATGATCCTCTCCTTGTAGCACCGGATTACGAGCGCTTAGTGTTCCCCTGTAATGTCCGGTCTTGTCTTTCTCGGAAATGCGACGTTTCCGTTGCCCTATTACGAGGTACATGAGTAAGTGTGAGTTCGCACCATCGAAACTTTGTGCATCATGTGGCGATATAGAATCACTGGGCCATTTCCTCCTATCTTGTCGAAAATATAATTCCGAAAGAAAGACCTGCTTAGAGCACCTCGTATCGCATATGAGCTTTCCTCTTTATTTTACTCTTTCCTCTTTATAACATATTATTGTTTGGTACAAGTACCTTTGGCCGAGCCCGAAAGGAAGTGTGTCAGATAGTACATGAGCACGTCATTGCGACTGAGGGACTCTCATGCTAAGCACATCTTCCTCATTTTTAACACTGAATCGCGTTATTTCCGCAATGCAGCATCTTCGTCATAATTGGGATGATCTCTCTTCAAGAAACGGGAAGAATAATTTGTATTTACGATGAAATAAATATGGATAGTGCAGATCATTAAATTAAGAGGAAGCAACAAGTTCAGATTATATTTTGACCAAGAACCATGGCCAGTGCCCCTCTCGTAGGTACGCGCCAAAATTTGAAATTAGAAGAAGAAGGGCCTCCTTGTTGGCCAAGTAATTCAGAGTAATTGTTTCACTGGCCACTGAATATTTCTCGTGTTCTTTCTCAAGAGCATGATGGGGATCATTTATTATCTCCTATGCCAATTGATCGTGCGTCCTGGGCGTAGGGCAAGCTGCAAAATCTAAAGGGCTGCTCTGAGTAAAAAATATGACCCATTAGGTTGTTTGCTCCTTGTAGAATATGCTATATAGCATCACGCTGGGCAGCAAGCTCCGCCGCTGTAGATGGTATATCTGACAGTGTATATTTTATGGTGTCAAGCCTTGCAGGAACGACAACGACAACTGTTAAGCTAGTCAACAAGACCGACTCATCAGTATAGATGTGCATCTGGTCCCCATATGTCTGAATTAATATTAGCAGCGTCGTTTCTTTCAGAATTGTTATTGGTTGATCGGGCGTTGTTAGTTTCTCGTGGAATAGCGATGTCCATATGTGGCTGGTGACAGGCATCACGAGCGTGAAGGAAACCCGCGAATACACGCAAAGCGCCTCGAGCGGCCAGTCACGTAGCAATTTTGGGTGCATTTGCGGACTTCTTTGATGCTCGGAAACACACTTTTAAGTAGCACGTATTGAGGAACAGAAAGCTGTACCGGGAGTTTTTCAGGTTGGTCTACAATTGTCTAATTTACACTTTTCATCGAATTGTAATATTCGAGAGGTGGATTAATTATGGAAGCGTAATTATCTACTTAGGCGCAATGAAAAAAATATTTAGGTATCTCCAAGCGGCATACATATATATATATATATATATATATATATATATATATATATATATATATATATTTGCGTGTGCGTGTATCTACATGTGTATTCATAATTGTACAGATGTACAGACGAGCATACAAACACCCGGCGTGGTAGTACATCATGGCCCTTGCAGTCTCCGCGAATAATATGTACCTGTAGCGTTACCGAGATCAGCATAAAGAACGAAGAGGCAGGCTTCTTACAGACGCGCGAAAATTCCGTATTTTTATACTGGTGCAGAGTTTTTTAAAACGTTTCAAGAGGTTCTTCTTCTTTAGAGCCCACTCAGAAAAAAAAGCAAAAAAACACGTGTCCTCTTACGAGTTCAAGCAGCAGCGTTGGTTGTGTCCAGGGTGAACGTGACAAACAAGAGCTGGGCATGTGAAACAGCGCTCGCATCGGTTAGCTTGACAGCGAGCCATGCGGAAAAGCTGAGAGGCAGAATATTTTTTATCAATGGTGCCCATTCCACGGTCGACTGCATACAAATTACATGTCGGTGCCTTCGTTGGAAAAGTCCCGTTTCACTTGAGCGCTCGAAGCTCGTAGAGTATAAGCTACCGAAGTGATCGCCAAGAAGAGTTCCTACCATATAAGGTCAGAACCACTCAAGAAAATTTGCTGCTGGTGATATTTTCGCGCATCTTTAGTAAACGTCTTTGTGGACGCGAAATTGAGAGAAGGCTGACTTAATCCCCATAACACGTGGTTTCTGCGCCGAAGCGCGACTTTGATGCCGTGCTCTATATGCAAAGTCACCTCCCTATAGTGGTTATGTCTCGTCTTATCTTTGATATTTATGTGCTGCCTTCAAATTCAAATTATGTGCCCTCGAAATTAAAAATACGTTCTCATGCAAGTATTAATTAGATGCTGGAACAATAATTTCTGAAATGATTACCAATTTCCAACTGTGAGAGAAGTCAGGAACATTCATTAATCATTCGTTTTATAGCTTACCATTTCTTTGGATGTAAATGTAGAAAAATCAGCAAGATAGGCCATTTTAGGACACGTTATCCACAGGGGACGGCAGCTCTAACTTGAACCGAAATTTCTTGGCATTGTCGCGCCTAGGTTCTTGTACTTAATGTTAATATAAACATTGTATTTTAAAACGTCCTGGGTGTCCGAGCCAATGTTCACTATCGCGACGCTACTATAGTGCATGAACTTCCCACTTCTTCAGATCAGCGGTCACGACTCCGGTTGCACTTTCTGACCTCTACTTTCATAGCCTTTTAATTACTTTTCCGCGTCCATCATTGGCTGAGGTTAATGAATGCGCCAAATCATTGGGTCTTGCATTGCGAAACAAAAATGAAACGACTGCAACACATGTTTATGCAGAGCCGAGTCCTGTGTTTTGTTCTAGAGCCGCTCTCCCTTGCAGCCAATTAGCAGTGTCCTTCGTGAAGTTGGTGGCGTTAAGGTTATAGGGCATAGCAACTAAAGCGAATTGATGGTATGAGTAATGATAAGTTCAGCCGCTGATCGGCAATACAACTTGCTTTGCGCAACTTGCGTCTACTATTACTACTGCTTAAATACTGCTTTCGCAAAGAAAAAGAACAAATTAAACATCCTAATTCTCGCCTACGCATCAGATAGCAAAGGCTGGCTATACCGTAGTCAAATACAATCTTACAAATGCACATGCGCGTGATTGATTGATGTTGCTCGCGTTTCACAGATTTGTTTAATGGAGCGGGTACATGGCACCCGAACGACTTAGAAGTGACAATCCCCGTAAAAGCTTCTCACTCGAACGCTATAACCCGACGCTCCAGTGGGACAAGTAGAGATGCTATCAGACTTCCGCGTACGCGGTAGAAGTAACCATTATTGCTTCCTTGTTTTTTCAGCTCTACTCTTAAGCTAATATCAGTCCACCTTTCCATTACGGTTTGCGTAACGGCGAACACGGCGTATTGTGCTTGAGATATGACATGCGATGAAGGTATCAAATTGATAAGCCACATGCGCCTCAGGGGATCGCCCATACTCAACCGTTGTTCGGAGTCTCAGCTAGGCCTTCCAGAGCTCCTGTCTCTTCAGGCGCCATGGTGCAATGCGAGAGCAAAGCGACTAACGGTTAGAAACTTTGAGGCGAACACTTAAGAATGATTTGATGTTATTAGATCCTTGACCATTTCCCTTGAGCAAATACTAGGCCGCAGCCCAATAGCGGAGTAAGAGAAAAGAGCCTTTTTCTTGAAAAGAAAGATAATAGAAAACACGAACAACTTACGCCTTCACCAGCTCTTCCTGTCCACTGATACAAAATTGCCTTTACTGGACATCATACATACGTGCGTAATGAACGTTCACGTTAGTCATGTAGTGCTATGTAGGAAGAGTAAGAATAGGAGCATAAAGTTGTTTTCAGGTGGACCTAGTCTTGCCAGAATTGCCGAAAATTGCTCCGCCCCAACGCTATCTTTCAGCAAAGGATAAGACACCTAAAATATATAGGTACGTCGTTCAGTGCGTCCTCATTCAAAGCGCATTTCGAGACAGGCGAAAAAGACGAGGCGCATAGTGATGAGTTACAGAATGCAAGACACAGCTTGTGAGCCATCCAGTGCACGTTGTTATAGACAAAAATATGTTGTCCATAAAAACATAAGCACTTCAATCAAAGGAACTTCGCTTTGCCGCTGACTGTAGGACACTTCAGTAAACAATGTTCAAGACAGGTCACGCACTATAGGTGGCACGGCAAGTCCGATCTTGTTTAGCGATTTAGGAGTCCGCGCTGACCTGGTGAGGACGCGATACAACCGGAACGATCTAGTCCCTTCCTTCGTCCCTTCGTCACGCTGTTCAGTCCCTTCGTCATGCGGCACTGGTGAGCTGTTGTTAATAAAGGCTCAACATGACTGGCGAGAGGGTCTTTTAAAAGTTATGGTTTCATTTATGCCCACTGGTATTAAAAAAAAGTGAACTGTGTGTTTTGAAGGATAACTTCAAGTGCATTTATTTATTGATGAAACTGTTCGGGTGTTTATACGCGCTCTTATGTGTTTGCGCATGCTCCTGTACTATCGTCTGTGGCTTGCTGAACTAGTGTGCAGAACTTTCCACGTGCTCGTGCTCTTTGACTGCACTCAGTATTCTTCATCGTTTTAGGGGATTTCGTTTGATTTGCCATAACACGAAAAGTAACCGGAGCCACATATACGCGCTAATGTGTCCTATATTATCGTCTTGATTGAAAAACAACATTTCAATACTGTTGTTCCCGAACACTGACACTTGCGTACTACGCGTTACTACTTACTTATTACGGAACAGATCTGAAACTGAATATGACATCATACTAAAACTTACCCCCGTATTCAGAAACACACGTCGATTTGAAGCTCCTTCTTTCCAATCTAAACGATGCCTGTCGTGAACGCGCCCAAGGAAACGCGATGAGCCTGTTGGGCAACTTCATGGAAGCCTGTTGCGTCTGTTGAACTTGATAAGGCTGTAGGACAAATCGTGACCAACAAGACCTTTTTAATCGAAATACGATATCCGAGGTCCTGAGTTGAGTCCGCGACCACGTGTTATGCAGCAGCCGCTGCACCATCGCGGTGGGTCTCATCGATACCTTATGGAGCTGCGCTGCTTGAGCTGCAGCTCGAGATGGCGCTAGTGATCCCGGCCACAACAGCCGCTGTTGGATGGGGGAGAAGTGCAAAAGCGGTTGTGTACATAGATTTAGTTGCACCTTAAAGATACCCCCAGTGGTCAAAATACAAAGTTAATGCGGCGTGCCTTATAATCAGATACTGGTGTAGCCATGCAGAAACCGAGAAGTAATTTGTTGTGTCCACTCACAATGCATTGCTCACAAATAATAAGTAGAACGCAAGGCCAGTTAAGCATTTTTCTTCAATGCCTAAGCATTATATGCTTACCCAACGATAAAACCGTCTCCCCGTCCGTCCCGTAAGACGACAGCTGTCGAGATAGCACCTGCAGCAGCGAGGGAAATCACCTTTGCGCTGCCTCTCGCTTCAACGCCGACGAAGAGGCGGGAACACAGCCATAGAGAAAGCGCTAACGGAACTGTCAGCACACGCCTTACTCTGCCACTTTCGCAGATCGCTTTCAGGATACGGGCGTGCGCGTCTCTCTTCTACACAAGTAAGCGGCGAAAACACAGCGCGGGAAGCTATCAGCAGAGTGTGGGTGTAGGAGAGTTGGTGATTCGTGACTTGGGAAGTTGCCGCAAGAAACCCACGAGACGAAGAAAGGGACAACACGAAGGGGTATTGAGTATTGGTGAGTTAATGAAAAGAACGCCGAGCTTGTATAGATCAGACACACCTGTGCACACGGAAAGCAACGAAAAAAGCAAAATAAAAAGAAAAGAAAACACGGAGCGACCTTCGACAGGGTGCGAAACAAATGCTAAAATAAACACTGAAGACAACTGAGGCACCGCACGCGTGTGTGTCGAATGGAAAGCAACAAACGTCCTTTCTGAAAAACAGCAACTAATGGCGAGCTAACGCAATCACCGTCCTTAAAGCATCGCAGGAACGCACGAGACGAAGAAAGGGACAACACGAAGTGGCACTGACAATTGGGGATTTAATGAAACGAACGCCAAGTTCGTCTGGATCAGACGCACGTGTGCACCCTAAAAGAAAAAAAAAAGAATAAAACGACGCTTTAACGATGGTGATTGCGTTAACTCGCTTTCAGTTGCTATTTCTCAGAAAGGACTGTTCTTTCTTTTCATGCGATACATACACGTTCGGTGCCTTCGTAGTGTTCAGCGTTTATCTTAGCGTTTGTATCGCACCCCTGTTGAAGGTCGATCTCTGTGCTTATTGGTTTCCTCGTTGATTTCCATGTGCACACGTGTGTCTGATGTATGGAAGCTCGGCGTTCGTATCATAATATCGTCATTTGTCAGTACCGCCTCGTGTTGTCCCTTTCTTAAAGGCCCGTGTGTTCCTTGCGGTAACTTCCCAAATTCACCTATCAGCAGTCGGCACTCTCAGTGAGCACCGCAGATCGCTTTCAAGGTGTGGCCCAAGCGGTGGTTGCATACGAAGCAGCCACCCGAGTACGTTTGGTTATGGTGGCTAGAAGGGAGAGGTGACGCCAACGACGGATGGAAGCCACTCCTCCATTTCAAGCCGGGCGTAGGTGGCGCTGTTGGCCGTAATGCGATGCATGGTACGCGCCGCGCTCGCTTTGAGCATACACAAAGATGCAGGCCTGCCATGTACGCACGCGTGGGCCTTTCAGTGATGTTGTTGCAAGCAATGGTTTAGCTCATTAAACGCTAGTCGAACGTGACTACGGCTGACAGAATGCAATTTTAAGCCGTGGTGGTGCCGTGGTTAGGGCGCCCGATTGTTGTGCCCAAGGATGAGGGATGGCATCCCGGCCGCGGCGGCCGCTTTTCGATGGAGGCGAAAAAGAAGGCGCCCGTTTGCTGTGCGATGTTAGTACACTTCAAAGAATCCCAGGTGGTCGAAATTTCAGGAGTCCTTCATGCCTCCACTACGGCATCTCTCATAGCCCGAGTCACTTTGGCACGTGAAACCCCACAAACAAAACCATTAAAATCGAGTGGTTGCCTATGCAATACATCTGCTGCGTAACACATCGGCGTATCTAAAGCGTTATTCGCGAATACTTTCAGTTTCAGTAATTGAAGGGTCCGAATGAGTCCCGTGTGGTCAAGATAGTGCATGACGACAGTAGGAGACACAGAGCAAAATAATTAGGATGGAAATATGTTTCGGGTCCGTGCGATTGTATTTTTTAAATAACGTTGTTTATTGCCTCAGGGCATAAAACAATATGTAACAAGGAAATTAAAAGGGGTATTAAATGAGAGAAAGAAAGGTTGGCTGTTCTTTGGCCGGTCTCTTCCACTCCTTAAGTTTCAGTAATATGAAGCGTCAGCTTACTCCTAAAAAACGTGAATGGGGTTCAGAACAGGTAATACAAAGCATAGCAAAAATTTATTGCCATCGTGGTAATAGCAAAGCACTGCACATCATACATTCAAGGTAATTCAAAATACAAGATATCACATTTACACATGCTTCCGTGTAATTTGAAACAAAAACATTAAACATTGAACACCCACTAAGAAATGGGGAGGCAATGATATCACTTTCCACTAAATGAAAAATTAAGACGTTCGACCTTGAAGAAATATGCGACTTAGAGCACCCTCCTAAGTTTAGAGCACTCTCCGTGCTGCCTCGACGACACATAGCCGGACGTGCAGCCAGGGGTGAAGCAGTGACGCTGCCTCGCGTTTTTTGCGTTGGTATTCATCTGTTCAGCGTCGTCCGGCACTCACATTAACATGTCAGCAGCGAAACACATATTGCCATAAACGAGAGAACACTTTGGCAGCCGCGAAGAAACAGGAACGCGCCGGCCAGTCAACGCGGGAAGCTGCAAACGCGCGCAACCGCGTGACTGCATCATAGACTGCATCATAGACTGCATCGCCAAGCTGACCGCAGCGCCACCGCGGCCTTTGCGGCAGTGCATGAACGAGAGGATCGCGCTTTCTCGGCGGTTATGCCGGCGCTGGCGTCACCTCCCCATTCTAGCCACCATAGTTTGGTCACTGTTCATAAAAAATGACGACCATTCCACTCCGTAAAGATGGAATGGCAGTGAAAGTTGACGACACTCAAAGCTCTCAAACGAAAAGCAAAGTGCTTTCGCTGCCATTCCGTCTTCACAGAATGGAATGGCTGTCCTTTGTTCGTTCAGCACCGCGGGCACGTTTTTCGTCAAGGGTCGTTTCAAGTCGGCGCCGTTTACATTCTCGTTGCTGTTCCCTCCGGCGCACCTCGTACGCAAGTAGTTCTTCGGGTCTGCCCCATCGATAACGCAACAGTTTTTAGCGCCGATACATATCCTGCTTGTATACTGCGATAACCTTGACGTCGCGCTATTTTTCACGGCGAGCGCTCTAATATGTTCCGCATATTGACATCTGCGCCGCCACACCGGACCCGTACGTGATCACACACAAAGCAAACCATGAAACCCACTCTGATGTGGGTTTCTGAGAGATCGCAAAGTCCATTTCTGTTGCCGCACACCGAAAAAACTACGGAAGGTTCGTCATGTACACCTTTCGCTGCAAAAAAAAATATGGGGTTTTAGGTGCCTAAACTGCGGTCTCATTATGAGGCACGCCGTAGTGGGGACTCCGGATTCATTCGCACCATCTGTAGTTCTTCAACGTGCACGTAAGTCTTAGAACACGGGTGTTTTCCCACTTTGCTTCCATTGAAATACGGCCGCAGTGCAGGGATTTGATTCCGCGAACTCGTGCTTAGCAGCGCAACACCAAAGCCACTAAGCAACCACGGCGGGTGCGGTTCGTAATGATTTGACGCGGACGGATACGGTGCTAAAGAGCGATAACAGTTTATAATGATCGGAACGCCATCAGCGCACAGGGCGCGTCCACCTGCAGCACTTTCCTTGCGACATCAATGCTATTAGCGCCTTCGGCATCAGTTCATGTCGCCACTGCGCTGTCGTTAATACTGGCCTGATCAAGTTTCATTACATTGATAATGACACTGGGCTCTGTGGACATGGGCAAGTGGCACTATGCTTTCTCATACTTAGAAAACTCCTAGATGAGCTTCTGCGTGAAATTGTTTTTAGGTGGCGGAGGGGGCACCTAGGTGGAAAAGTAGAGTTATAGTGAAGACAGAAATATCCGTGGTGTTGGTTCACGTAGCAAAGAACGAGGCACTAAGGTTAAGGCACATATGGAGGCATGAAAAGTTATAGCTGGCTATGTCTCGTCTTCAAAGTGAACGAGATAACGCACCGCAGAAGCTAACAAAAATACAGAATTCAGAAACGCCTTTAATAAAACAGGGTGCGGAGACGTGTTTACGAGGACATCAGGGCTGAAATCGCGTTGCAAAACACGGTGGCACCACGCATAAATTCGGCTCGGTTTTTCATAAAAGAGGAAGGAGTCGTGCCAAGGCCGCGCGCAAACTCAAATGGAGGCAAAATAAAACGCGAGAAGGCACTATGACAGCTTTCAGAGCGCTCGCAAATGATCCACCGGTCGCGTCGTACCGCAAAACGCAATTTCGTCGCGGTGCCCTTTTCTACGCCGGCGCTTACGATGCGTGCGCCTGTCAAGCTGGCCTGTAGTCAGGAACGAAGAGGAAGTTTAAGGACACACGCCGTCGACGAGAAATGAAGTTCGTTGAGGGAGTCTGTGTAGTGCACATTACGTTAGGAAAACCAGCTTTCTCGGCATATGTATTAGGAGGTTTGGTTCGCGGCTCTTATTTAACTATAGGGAGAGAAAGAGCCCGGTTGGTTACCATTAGGGAATGCGGAATGGGGAAACATTCGGGAATGAGGAACGCTGACTGAAAGGCGAGATGAAGGAGTCAAGTTCACAGCATGCATCTACAGGCATTTTCTGACACGTTCTTCGTTAATTTTCTTACAAGCCTTCACATTGGCTGCTGCATATAGCGTTTATACAGGCTGTTGCAAATGCGGAAGCGAATGTGCCTTTTGTAGGCCGTAAACGCGTGAGGTGATAAGCATTTTAGCGTGCGCATGGTTGTTATGTATGAATACTTAACTAAATAACTGGCTTAGTACAGGAGAAAGCAGGAACCGCTTATTAGAAAGTACCTGAAACTCGCAATAAGCAGCATGGTTTATAATATGTGGTCATAATAGAGAATATGTGAATTTTAGAATCCTTTGGAAGAGAGAGAAAAAAAGCCCGCAGATACAAACTACGTAAAATATTTCGCGCTTCTCACTCTAGCTTGAAAACACAGAGCGCTTTCTAAAAAAAATGAGCTGATTACGAGCATGCAAACTGCATTTCGCTTTCATCTACATTGAGCTCGAAAAATAACTGGCGCAGCTAGAAAAAGAACCCCAGTGCAGGTTCATAGTACCATGATGTACCTAATACCCAGACAACCTTGTTCCGCACATATCAGACATTGTAGGATGATTGGGAACAAGACTTTGGTGACAAAGTAGTGTTCATCGTACTCGTGGCACTTGGAAAATTGACATTTGGGAAGATTGCATTGAACATGGCTGCACCTGGTTCTTCTGGTTATCAGGTACAAAGTATCTGAAAAATTGAATTCTGGGGCTTTACGTGCCAAAACCGCGACATAGTTATGAGGCACGCCGCAGTGGGGAACTATACAGATTACGTTTGACCACGTGGGGTTCTTTATCGTGCACCCATAACACGATACGCAGGAATTTTTGCAATTTGCCCCAATCCGAATGGGGCCACCGCGAATGTATGTCAATAGAAAACAACAAAACAGCCCGAACTTTAGAAATGTTGCTTTCGTTTTCTTTCTTTCTTTTTTCGTTGCTTTTGTGATCGCCATTGTTTTCAGCACATTTATCATACATCGAATAGGTGTAGCCGGCACCAGCTATAGGCCCTATTTCTTTCTAAATAAAGTATATAACAAGTTAAAAAAAGTCACCTCTGAATTTTCCCCCTGCTTTTCAGGTTTAGAACAGAAAGACATAAAAGCACGAAGACGTATTCATATGGCCGAGAAAGTGATATCTTCCGCGAAGCAACGAAGTCACGCGAATATTAGTGACGACGAAAGGACGAGAACGAGGACAATGATTTGAGGACAATGTCGTCATGCTATGAACATAGCATGACTACACCAGCATGACGATTACGACAATGGCACAGCGACAAAAGCATGGTGACGATGACGCTTCACAGGAAAAAAAAATTCCGGACGCATACGTGCCTTTCTCACCAGTCCGTGAGAACAATTTAAAGCGCGTCGCACGACAGCTTTAGACACGAGCTATAATTTACAGCGTTAAATTCAGCCTGGGTTATCTAGGACATTACTGCTTTGCGAAGTGAAATGTGGCGGCAACATCGATCAGAAGTACAAAACTTGTTCTGGAAAAATTCCTGTCACGTCCTTCACATAGCTGCATTTCTTTTACCATGTCGTTTTTAACCTTTTCCTCTCTGTCTTCTTTCTAAACCCTATCTCCCAACCCCAGTGTAGGGCAGCCAACCGGAAACTAATATCTGGTTAACCTCCCTTCCTTTCCCCTTCATATCTCTCTCTCTCTCTCTCTTGTCATGTCCACGAACGTGTCATGGCTGCCTCCGTAATTTGCTCTGGGTTAAAGCTGACGTTCCTATAGCAGCATGAAAGAGTGGCTCGGGGGGCAGGACGGCGTTTTGAAGGACGTGACTATGTGCGCATGAGCACGTTTAACCTCCACATATTTTGTTGCGGGAGCCATTTTTATAGATAGCTGTTCTCTTATTGGAAAGTCAGCGACAAGATCTTTTTCTCTAATTTGCTGTGAAATGGTTGCCGTGGGATGATACAGGGCATCTTGCTACCTTTTCAAAAGTTCACCGAAGGAAACTTCCTCCCTCATCTAAAAATTCTTTTTTTTTAAGGAACGGTACTTTCTAACTCTACTTTTACTGGGATGACCACTCTGCAGCGATTAACAACATGTTTCTGTGTTTCGATTGTGACGGGAATATCCGAATCGAGCTCACACACATTAACATTACCGCAGCAGTGACGCAATCGAAACCACCATTACTGGGAATGGTTTGCACCATTGCATTCTGACGATCGTTCTTCCTTACTTACTGCTGTCTCCACTAATAAGACAATCACTTTATGCCGAGCCGAGGTGTAGACAACGATTCTGTCAGCTGCAGTAAACGCTACGTCTACTGGGGAAAGCAAAAAACGTCACAATTGGTGGCCAAATTTCCCCAGTTGCTTAATGGTTTGTACCAGACAGCCATAAGCTACGTTTACTGCTTCCACCACCACCACCACCACCACCGCCACCACCACCACCACCACCACCACCACCACCACCACCACCACCACCACCACCACCACCACCACCACCACCACCACCATCATCATCATCATCATCATCATCATCATCATCATCATCATCATCATCATCATCATCATCATCATCATCATCATCACCCTTACCATCATCATCATCATCATCATCATCAGAAGCTGCAGCAGTAGCCTATTTTTATGTCCGACAGGAGGAAGGTTTCTCCCAGTGACCAACAATTACACCTGTCTTGCGCCAGCTGATCTCAACTTGCGCTTGCAAATTACCTAATTTCATTACCCCACCTAATTTTCTACACTGTTTCTATTTATACACCAAGAAATTCTAATATCGACATCTATAGACTACGCATGTGTCACTTTTATGTTGATGCGTCATTTTCGCATGAATGCAGATCAGTTCTAAAGTATGGCAAGCGATCACTTTCACGTTTCCTTCATCTGTAGGTATTTAACGTAAGTGAGGTTACTTATTGAGCAAGTTCAACACTATACAATGCTTTTCCCACAGTCATTGACGCAAGAATATTGGTTTCGGGTATATAAATTAGCAGGCACGTACCCAGGATTTTTTTTCGGGGGGGGCCCACCACCTTCATCATCATCATCATCATCATCATCATCATCATCATCGTCGTCGTCGTCGTCGTCGTCGTCGTCGTCCTCGTCGTCATCATCATCATCATCACCACCACCACCATCATCATCATCATCCTGTTTTATGTCCACTGCAGGACGAAGGCCTCTCCCTGCGATCTCCATTTACCCCTGTCCTGCGCCAACCGATTCCAACTAGCGCCCGCGAATTTCCTAATTTCATCGCTCCACTTAGTGTTTTGTCGTCCTCGATTGCATTTTCCTTCTCTTGGTACCCATTCTGTAACCCTAATGGTCCAGCGGTTATCTAACCGGCGCATTACATGACCTGCCCAGCTACATTTTTTCCTCTTGATGTCAATTAGAATATCGTCTATGCCCGGTCGCTCTCTGATCCAAACCACTCTCTTTCTCTCTCTTAACGTCATGCCTAGCAATCTTCGTTCGATCTCTCTTTGCGCAGTCCTTAACTCATTATCAAGTCTCTGCCCCATATGTCAGCACTGGCAAAATGCACTGATTGCACACCTTACTTTTCAATAATAATGGTAAGCTTCCAGTCAGGAGCTGGCATTGTCTGCCGTATGCGATCCAACCTATTTTTATTCTTCTGTGAATTTCCTGCTCATGATCAGGGTTCCCTGTGATTAATTGACCTAGGTAAACGTACTCCTTCACAGTCTCTATTGGCCGACTGGCGATCCTGATCTCTTGTTCCTTTGCCCGGCTATTTATCATTATCGTCATCTTCTGCATATTAATATTCAACCCCACTCTTACGCTCTCTCTGTTAAGGTCTCCAATCATTTGTTGTAACTCGTCTGCATTGTTGTTGAATAGAACAATGTCGTCGGCAAACCGAAGGTTGCTGAGATATTTGCCGTCGATCTTTACTCCTAAGCCTTCCCAGTTTAATAGCTTGACTTCTTCTAAGCACGCAGTGAATAGCTTTGGAGAAATTGTGTCTCCCTGTCTGACCCATTTCCCTATAGGTATCTCCCTGCTTTTCTTGTGTAGAATTAAGGTAGCTGTAGAACCTCTGTATATATTCTTACGCGAAGGACGAGCCAGTAAGACGAGAAACTATTTACAGATTATATTTACAACAACGGTTGCAGCGCTGACCGGTCAGATTCACAGCGCGAGCCCAGTTCGTTCTTCCTCCTCTTTTCTGGAGTGATGGCGCCCACGCACCTCGTTCAAACAAACAAATACCAAACGCATGTAGCAATATTTTTCAAGCTTTTTACGTAAGCGTTCTGTAGTCCTTGATTACGTAGTGCCTCTAGACTGCTGGTATCTCTACTGAATCATATGCATTTTCGTAATCTATATAAGCCACATAGAGAGGCTTATTGTACTCTGCAGATTTCGCGATAACCTAATTGATGAGATGGATGTGATCCTTTGTAAGGTATCTCTTCCTGAAGCCAGCCTGTTCCCTTGGTTGACAAAATCCAGTGTCGCCCTTATTCTATTGGACATTATTTTGGTAAATATCTTATATAATACTGGGAGCAAGCTAATGGTCCTATAATTTTTCAATTCTTTAACGTCTCCTTTTTTGTGGATTAGTATAATGTCTGCATTCTTCTAGTTTTCTGGGACCCTTGCAGTCGATAAACACTTCGTATAAAGAGCCGCCAGTTTTCTAAGCAATATGTCTCCTCCATGTTTGATTAAATGGACTGTTATTCCACCTTCTCCTCCCGCTCTTCATCGTTCCATGTCTTGCAGGGCCCTTCTGACTTCATCGCTTCATAGGAGAGTTTCCGTATCCTGTTCATTACTGTTTCTAAGTGAGGTATCGGGACTCCTCTGGGTACTGTATACAGGTCAGCTTAGAATTTTTCCGCTGCTTTTACTGTATCTTCGAGATTCCTTATGATATTATCCCTCTTATCTTTTAGTGCATACATCGTGGTTTGTCCTATGCCAGGTTTCTTTTTTACTGATGTCAGGCCACGTTCATTTTTTTACGGCTTCTTCAGTCTTTCACATGTTATAGTTTCGAATATCAGTTATTTTCGCCTTGTGGATGAGTTTGACAGTTCCGCGAATTGCGTAACGCTCTGCGGCCGCCAGTCCCATACAAACGTGTAGAGCGCAGGACTCTGCGATTCTACACGTTTGTGTAGAATCGCAGAGTCCTGCGATTCTACACAACCGACCGATAACTGTAGAAGCGTCATTCAAAGCAAGTAATTATTCTCTACTTCCGGCGGCGTTTTCTCTACTTCCTTTTAAAATAAAAAGATGTTTATCCATAAATATTCTCATAAACAACGGTTAACATTTTTATTATTAGCTTTTGCTTGCAGTTTGGTTGTTGCGCGTTGGCTCTCTCCCTTAGTAGATCGCTCAATTTCTCAACTCCTTGCGATTTTTGTTTCCGGTTTCCAATTTTGCACGAAAAGTGCGATACAATTAAGGAAAAACAGACGAGGTAACTGGCGACAGTCATCTTGCTTATGGGTTTAAGGGTTATGGCAGGGTTTCATGATGGACGCTCTTTCACATCATTTTATTTCCCACCTTATCTAACCCATATCACGTGTATATGGTTCCGGGCATCGGCCAGTCGCGGCGAGCCGTAACTCAAGGAAATAATGAAGCAAAGGGAAAAGTTAAACGCAATTGGTGTTTTCTCCGGCCGCAACTCGTTCCATGAGAGTACATACCAGCTGAGTAACAGCCGCATCCCTCTCCTGGTCCCCGGATCAGCCTAAACAAAGAAGGTTGATCTAACAAAAGCAACAGCTATGCGCGTGACGGTTGAATAGATGGTGACAACTGAGCGCATCTCGAGTTAATCGCGCGGGTGCGGAATCTATGAGAAAACTGTCCTTCACATTACAAGAAATGCCGATAACTACCGCCATCTAAAAGGAGTGAAAAAGGCAGCATAAGGCTGACCGATGAACAGCTGCCAAGTCTCAACATTAATCTGGCGGCGCTTTAGGAATGTGCGAGGAGTGGTGGCGTGGGCGGGGAGGGGGGGGGGGGTATGCCACTTGATTTCGGGGGGGGCCCGGGCCCCCCCGGGCCCCCCCCTGGGTACGTGCCTGTAAATTAGGCTAACCCATCCAAGGCAGCATGCTGTGGCCTTTTCTGAGATTTAAGCCAAGTGGCAAGACCTAGAGGGATATAAAAGAAATGCAGAGGAGCTAGCGGAAAAAGAGTCCAATTTTTGCAGTTTTATTTTTTAATTCATGTGAATTTTTGTGTTGTCCGTCTTGGGGACTCTGGTTTCTTCTTGCCCAAAAATGAGCGTTACTTCTATCCATCTGATGACGGTGCTTACATAGCTGGCAAGACAGGGTGCGCCCATGTGCTCTTTGACCTTCACGCTCTCGGAGTGACTTGCTGCGACGACATGCTTATGGTGATAGCCGTGGTGATAGCCGTGATGGTGAAGCACCAAGCCTAATAAAAAAGAGAGATACATTGTTGTACCTCTCCTCGTCAATGAAATCAAGGACTTGGTCGAAAAAGCGAGCATTACAGTGACATCAGTTTTGGGTTGCTCTCATGGCGACAATTTCCCATGTGGAACGTATAATGGTTTCCAGCAAGTACGGACGCGAGCACAAGAAGTAGAAACATAGACGTCCGTACTTGCTGGAAACCATTATACGTTCACCATGCACCAACTGGCTCAGCAAACTACTCTATTAAACTGCTTCCCATGTGGCTCACGATGAGTATCGACAATATCTCGACTTATAAAAAAAAAACATCGACTTATAAGTCGATGTTTTTTCTCTCTTTTTATTTTTTGCGTTTGCTTGCTTACTATATGAATTTCTGAGTGTATATGTGTTCATATGTTCATGTATGCCCATGTATGTGTGTCATCATCATCATCATCATCATCATCATCATCATCATCAGCCTGGTTACGCCCACTGCAGGGCAAAGGCCTCTCCCATACTTCTCCAACAACCCCGGTCATGTACTAATTGTGGCCATGCCGTCCCTGCAAACTTCTTAATTTTCGTATCCCTTAATGCAAACTCGAAAACCCGAGCTTCCTTTAAAATTTCCGCTTGCACCAGAAGCCACACAAAAATATTCTGTAACTGCAAGAACAGTCTTTACACTACTTTAACATTACAAAAAAGAAAGGCCTCGAAGTCTGCATATGCAAGAACACGAACCTCAGTAGTCGGCGATTTAAAGCCTTGGAAACTTTGTTCTTTCAGAATTTTCATACAGAGTGGCTCTAAACATAAGCAATACAGAAGCAGTGAGAAAGCCTTGTCTCACTGATAATTTTAGTCTAATCGTATCGGAGAGAGAGCCATTCACTACCCGCCTCACTGAGCCATTAGAATAACATCTTCTCACACCTCTAAGGAGCAGGGATCTGATATTTACATGCTCTAGTACAGTAAGCTGTTAGGAGTGGAAGCAGGGCAATGCGCAAGCCAATCACAGGCGTCCCCTCCCTATGAAGTAGGGAAAGGGTGTGACCGCGTGTTCGCTCGCCTCACGCTCGCTGTTTCTTGCCAGTTCAGGTCCTGCAATGAAATCGGGAGGCTGCGTTTGTTTCTTTCTGCTGAAGAGCAGGCTGCGTTGAAGGAACGGCAACGGTAGCGGCGGCGCTTTGTGTGGCGCGTCGTGTGCTCGGCCGAAGAACAGGCAGCTTTCTATTAATGTCGCCGGAACTCGCTCGAGAAATGTCTTGTCGAATGTCGACCTTGCCGTGAGTGGTGGTGGTGGTGAAAAACTTTTATTTCTCTCTGGTGAGAAACACATGAAGGTACGCATATGGGCCGGCCCTTAAGGACCCGGCCCTTAAAATACTAGGTGGAATCCCTAGTACGGGACCCCAGTGGCGTCGGCCGATGTCCGGGCGCGCTCGACCAAGGCCCTTTGGGCTTGCAGGTCATAGCAGCCGAGCAGGGTCGCCTCCCAGTCCTCCCGAGTGGGGTTGGGGTGAGGGGCAATAGCTGGGTAAATCAGGCGAGCCTTATTGGAACTTCGAAATTTACGAATTTCTAAGATGATGCCATGCCTCCACTGGACACCGTCTTTCAGGGTTTCCACTGTTTCTCGATTTGCCACAGTGATGACGCCGTAGCAAATTTCATCGCCATTTTGCTTGAGATGTCCCCGCAGCGGCACGTCTCCCTGAGCCGATTTGATCACGAAATCACCAAGCAGGCGGTCCCCCACGTAGGCGTTCTTGGTGCTCGCAATGAGTAGATTTTGCTCGCGGGAAAAGACGAAGCTGAGTTCCGCCGCCATTTGCGTGCCGAGGTAGGCACGCAAGGCTAGGCCCAGCTCACCATATTGGAAGGCACTCCCGATGGCCACAGCGGCTCGGGGCTTTATGATCATGACGAAAACGTCGGGTTGGAACTTGGGGAGAGGTTTGGGCCTCCACGTTGATTTAAGTTGGCGGACCTTGGCCACACGCGAGACGGGACCGTGCTGAGGTGAGGTCGACTTGCCGGTTGTCGATGTGGCGTCTGCCGTCATTTTGGCCTTCCGGCGCTTTGGCCTTCCGGCGATTTTCGTTCCGGAGCTGGTCCGATGCTGCCGAATTGGGTTCCTTGGCTTGAGCAATCATCGACCAGGCCATGGCGTCCGGGTCGTAGCCGCGTTGAGGTGGGGAATTCGCCATGTTGGTGCGGATTGCACCTTCTCTGTCGCCGGGTGCCGGTGCAGCCGTTAGGCTTAGCGGCGGCGCCGCCAAGCACGAGTGAAAGTCCGCTCTAAATTGGCGAAAAATTTGGCCCACCTGGATGAAAGTGATGTCCCTGTGTGCCGGGCAACTTGCTGCATCCGATGGATGCAAAATTGGCGGCGTTCGACGAATTGGTCCGTGATTCCTGTCGAAAAATAACGGCGCCGAGGTGACATGCGTCCGATCGCTTCACTCGCCAGACGCGGACCCTCTTGCCGTGAGTGAGCGCGAAGCCGAGGCGTTACGAGAGCGAAGAGCCGCGGATGCTGTGCTTCGCTTGCGCCCCTCTTCACAGCAGTAAAAGCCATTTTTTTTATACATGGCTTAACGACCCTTTGAGCGAAATTGTTGGTGCTCGCGTAAGGTCTAGAATTCCCGCCGCGTGAATAATTGGATTACTGGGGCCTCGGCTACAACATAGACAACAGGGAACGTGTTCTCCGACGATCATTATAGCGATCATCTTCGCGTGACGTAGTGCTCAATCACCCAATCAGCCTATGCGATGCTGCTCAACCAGCCAGTCAGAGCGCCTGACGGCGACCCTCTATGCTGACCTCGCTGACAGACGTCTTGCCTCGAAACATACAGTTTCAGGAATATGTGCCTTGCTTGGGGTGTTGTTATTTTAAGGAATATGAAGGAATCTGGAAGATCTTTTCCTGTAAATTTTGACATGAAGGTCGTTTGTAATGCAAATTACTTAAGTAGTTGAAATTTTTAGACGAACCTGAGCAAGACCGGTGGCTCTTCAGAATATCCTATGTTAGCAATCACCACACACTTGGCTTCATTGGCGCTGATGGATCGCCCGACGGCGGTTCGTAGCAGCCATACTGTTGCAATATCGAATGTTGTGGATCACGATGTTTCCAAATAAGCCTCTCTTGCCGTGTGTGGTATGTAGTTTTTGAACCTCGTTGCCCATAAGCGAAAAAAGCACGAGACCCGGACTGTTCACCATTGCCAAATGAATTTCATCTGACTTAAAACAGCCAAGGCTTGACAAACTCAACAAACAAAAAGAGAAAAGTTCGCATGCAAAAACCACGCTCCTTCCCTATTTGCACCAAATGTCCCCTCGTACAAAAAAGGTGGTGCATAAACAGGGCATTAAAGTTGGTTTTTCAGCAAAAACAAGTTCGCCTTTATGTGACAGAATTTGAATAGGAAAGACACAGGGAGCCACACATGTATTAAAAAACCCACACAAAAAAAGCACGTGGCTCGTTGCCACAACGTAGTATACCAAATTCCCCTCTCGTGCGGTCGTTGCTACATCGGCCAAGCTGGCCGTTGCATTAACGACCGCCTCGGAGAACATAGAAATTTAATGAAGGGGTGTTTTGGTAGCCACCTAGCCGTGCATAGCTCCCGGTGCGGTTGTCGCGCAGTGTTTGACATATGCAGAACATTAAGGCGACATGGTGACCAGTGTACACGCGAGATAAATGGGGCCATTTGCACCGAGAAGAAATTCGATATGGGCGTGAGCGTGCCTTCTGTATCGCTCCTCACGAAGGAACTCGCGCATCTTACACGTGGATGATGGCAACCATTTAGAAGTGCGGTTTTCACATTATCCATCGTCACTCTTTCTCGCAATATATTCCTACTATATGTTCTCCTTTCCCTCTTACCTATTCGAGTCCCTGTATATATTGCTGCGTGCGCAATAAAATATTGATTGAAAACCAGCGCTTCGTCTGTAACCGGTACGTCTCGCTGTGCAGCGTTGTTACTAGTTTTCTTCAGGCACAAGTTCGCACGGGCTCGCATTCACCCGTGTTTGCGCTACGGTAATTGGTAAACCAGGATAGCGCAGTGCCCCCGAACGCAGAAATGATACCAGAAACATCTTTCGCAAATGTATGCCAGTGAGAACAACTGATTCATCAAAGCGAAGCTCTATAAGCGATTTCTCAAACTCTTCGCAAGTACTAGTCGTTTGCTAGGTGTTCTTATGACAATTCGACACCGGATGCCGTTGCATTGTCACCGACTCCATGGTCTTGCGGTCGCTTCGGGTCTCCCACGTATGCGGCTCTGCAGAACAACGCCACGAGCATTCACCGCCGCAGCCGCGCAATCGCCTAGAGGACCTCCAACGTGAAAGGCGTAAAATGCGACGGAAGAAGCAGCATTTACGGATTACTGGCAAAAGAAAAAAGTGCAGACAGACAACCTTGCAAAGAAGTCATTGTATATTACCGTGAGGTATACGTAAGCTAAGTTTTATTTTTTTAAAGGAAGGTAGGCAGTGAACCTTATTCTTTAAAACGAATAATATTTACATTTCAAAGCCAAGTCTTACTGATGGCGCCCACATAAGCTGCCGTGGCCGCATCCCGGCGTCAACTTCCACCGCTGTTGAGCATTACTGCGCAGTCATCATCGCACAGTCATCGTCTTGCCACTGTCGTGCGAATTTGTGCGACGCTTCAACGGCGTTGAGGCAATGATCCCGACGGAATGACGATGGCGGCTTCACGACTAAGCCATGACGACAATATAGTCACTGCGACAAAATGACGGAAATGGAACTACCACGACGAAATGACGGCGACTCTGACGACGGCGTAATCATGACGGCTGCAAGATGGCGGCGCGACGGTGAGGTTATGACAAGGCAGTGGCAGTGACAGAGTGAAAACGACGGCAAAATGACAATGACATGAGAACGAAGGAAGGAAGGAGGAGGGAGGGTAAACAAGAGGGGAAAGGCACAGTGGCTGACTGGATTAAGTGTCCGGTTGTTCACGGAGCGTTACGTGGACCAAGTCCTTGAAGGAATGGTGGATTAGTTTCGCAGGGAAGTCTCGCTGTGACGTGCTCCACTTCTGTGGTATCGGCAGGATGGGGCACCTGCACACAGCAGCAGACGAGCACAAAACTGGCTCGATGCGACTTTTCATGCGCAATAGATCGGAAGGCACGGGCCTGTAAACTGGCCGGCTAGATGACTTGACTCGACCTCCACTCGATTTCTTTATTTGGGGTTATGTAAGAGATCCCGTTTCCATGATCGAGACGGAAATCAGATTACTTTAAGGCAAGGCTAACAGATGTCTGTCGTAGAATTCCGGAGTCGGTCATCAGGAAAGCCACTTAAGATGTTATAAAACGCACACAGCACTACGCAGCTGCAAAAGAAGGCCTATTCCGACAAGTCCTCTAGGCTGGTTCAACGGAGCTTACGAATTCATAGATAATAAGGGCACATTGAAATTTGATGCTTCTGTTTTGTTTTTCTGTCCTTCTTGCGCAGACATCGTCATTGCCAATTCGGATCATTTAGGAGTGGTATATTTGCTTCCTTGAATGGCATCGTTCGGCTTTTTCGCTATATGGTGGTCACTTTATTTATTTGTTCTTAGTTTTTGACACAAACCTGTTTTTTTTTTCACATTGTATACACGTTCAAGAAAAAATAAACGGTCACTTTAATTTGGTTTTGGTTCGAACCAAGTTTCTGGCGCGAAATATAGCTTCGCGCGCACTATATCGTTGCAGTGCGGCCAAAGCAAGGGATGTTGAAACATTCTGCGCCTATTACATTGCTTTGTGCATTTGGTGCGTGGTCAGAGCGGCGCTTCGGAAGCGTTATCAAGGAGTTGTTGTTATCATTGTGATCAGTCGGCCTTCAGGGATGGATAATAAGAGTGACGTAGAAATGAGAAAAAGGAATTTATTTATTTATTTATTCATTTACCCTCAGAGCCGAAGCATTACAGATGGGAGTGGTTAGAGAATAAACACAGTGCATAGTAACATAATAATAAGAAAGTAATAATGAACGTAATAAACATAATATCACAGCGCATGGTAAGGTATGGTAAATCCTAATTATACAATGTTAGCTAAGGCATGTTTAGATCTGGTATTATCATTAATTGAAACAATGTCGGAAGAAAGGTGATTCCAATCTTGAGAAGTTCGAGGTAAAAAAGGGTAAAGAAAGGTTTTAGTATGACATGATTCGATACCAACCTTAAAGCGATGGTCAACATGGTTAGATATATAATGTGGCTGAAGAATGAATTCGTCACGGAGGGTAGGGTGATAGTAAAGCCGACGGAAAAAGTTTAAGCGAAAATTTTTTCGGCGGGATGCTAGAGATGGAATAGATAAATCAGATTTCGTAAAAGTTATACTAGCAGTGCGGTTATAACAGGAACAGATGAAGCGAGTAGAGCGATTCTGCACCATTTCTCGTGACGCAACCAAATTGTTAATGCTTGGATAACAGATTGGAGAGGCGTATGATAATTTAGATCGAATGAGTGTCTTATATAATAAGAGCTTTAAAGACGAAGGGGCTGCAAAAAAGTTACGACCTAAGTAACCTAACATGCGGTTAGCGTTGTTAATTATCTTCTCAATATGTAGAGACCAACTTAGATTAGAAGTGATATAAACGCCTAAATACTTATAGGAGAAAACCGCGGCTAAGAGAGGGTTGTTTAGGTAATATGGAACAGGACTACTGGATGCGCGAGAGATACGCATCACTTTACACTTGCTAATATTTAATTCCATTAGCCAAGTATTGCACCAGTTAGATATAGAATTTAAATCTGACTGGAGAATGTTAGCATCGTTATCAATAACTATTTGATAACGATGATCGATAAACAGTCGTGCGGCTGGTTTACTGTAAATTATTTGTAAGTGGCTTCACGCATTGTAATCAGATGCCAATCCACTGCATGAAATTGTTGACTATCACTAATCTTAACAAAATGAATAATGTGCTAGAACACCTTACTGAGCTCTGTAATGTCAAACAGCAGCTATATGTACACTAAAAACACATTCAACATCAAGAGCGAACAGTATTTGATAGCACGACAAAGTAGAACACTACGGAAAAGCAAATATAATACTTTCCAAATACCTCAGATGCACATTAACGCCTACGCATTTTCCTTCTTCCCAAGAACCTTTAAAGAATGAAATGAGTTACCGGTGTTAACGCGAGAAAGCATCAGTGCGGAACAATTCGAGAAAAACTTAAAGCAACATTGAAAGATGCACGCACGCATACGTGTTTTTTTTGTTTCTGTTTCTATAGGAGGGGCGAGTGTATGACCTCGTTTATTAACACTGCGTTTATAGTCGTATTGATCGGAGTATATGTATAATATTTCACTTGTGTATCTTCTTTGTTCACTTATGTTCACCTATTAAATCGCTATTGATGTACTGCCTTCATGTAGTGCACGAATTGCCGAAATACTGCTATTGACTTTTTTTTTGCTATATGTATCATTGTAATCCCATGTATTGTACTAATTGTTGAAGTGCTGCTTTGACCCACCCTGTAACGGCCGACGGGCCAACAGTATGCGTAAAATAATAAATCACAGAGTTTAGCTTACTTCAACGCGTTTATTAAACTATCTCAATAAATATACACTGTAAGAATGGGAACAAGCTTCGCTTATCCAAATACCCTTCTCGATCGATGTCGACTATAAGTTAAATAACAGCCAGATATGGAAATCTGGTATAGAACAACAAAATTGGCAGTGGCTTAGCTCAGCTATGCCAGGATATACGTAGCGTAAATGTACGGTTATGCTTGGTTAATCTCTTGCCTTGCTTGCTAACCTTAGCTTATCCGGCTATGACCTTGTTCACAAATGTGTCCAAACGGATTGTTCACAAAGTCCGAGAGGAAGAGTGTAGAAGCACTCGCACTTTCACCGAGTTTCATCACATGTTGAGTACACCGACGAGTCTTGGAATCGTCTGTGACACTCTCTTGATCCTGCCGCTGTTGGGAGGCCATAGAACGGCGTTGGGCTTCTTGGCGACGTCTTTTTGCTAGGCGTTCTTCGCGTTGCTCCGGTGTCTCAGCGCACATTTTGCCTTGGCGCGCTCGTTCTTTCGACGCTGGACGGCCAACTGCCAAGCAACAACCTCGGCTTGTGAAGAATTTAGGTTTACCAGTCTTTTGCGCCGACTGCTAGTGGCTCGACACTCCTTAACCTCCATGTCGAGCTGCTGCATCAACCGTCTCTCCCGCGCATTTATGCGCACGGTGCGCCCTTCTCGCGCATGCGCAGTGCCGCGCGGTGCCGCATTCGTGAATGCAGCAGCGGGCGCACACTGCGCCGGCGCGTCTACGGAGAATGCAGCGTCACCAGGCCCCGCACACTCTCAAGTTCAACAAATGGCCACAGAGGGCGAAAAATCAATCGAGGCGCGTTTCAGCGTAAGCGCGCAAGTGGAGCTACTGTAATTTGGTCGAATACTTTAATTTGTGCTTTCTCTGCTAGGGGCGCTCAACATGCTGAATTTTTTACTTTACACAAACCATTGACATAAACAATCGAGGTGTCCAAGGATGCTTTTTTACCTCAGGCAAATAGGCAGTTGATTTTTTAAAAATTTTATTGTTGAAGCTGCTTTTTAGTCATAGCGTCAAGGTTTTTGTACATGATTAACCACCGACAGCCTATTGGTATCGATGTGTTTCCTGGCCGTTGGCGTTCGAATACTACGGCGGTAAAACATTTTCGAAAGCATGCTGGTTTCGTCTGCGAGTCACTGCATAGACTTGCTGTAAAGAGGTCTACTCTTGGCAAAAAATAGTGCCTCATTTTGTTTAGGCGTTGATTATCATAATGAATGCGGCGGAGGTTGAGGGAGTACGCTTGAAGGTACGTTTTTATGCCGTTGATCTCCATAACACCGTAAGTACACAAACCGATGTCACGGAACACTCGATGCATCATTGTGTGTTCTCCGTCATCGCTTGTTTGCTGTACGCCTACTAATTCTTCATTTCTTCTTCAAGTATTGTATCCTCCTTTTGTCCTTGTTCTCTTGTGCTTCACTTACAGTATGTCGTTCCGTCAGCTGTAATGCGCATTTGCAAAACCAATACGTTTGATAAATCCCAGTGGTTATCATAATTTCACTACACATGTATTAAGCTGGCACATATGGTTCAGATACAGATACCTGTATGCGGACTTGCACGACGTTGATGCGGAGATTAGGATAATTATGACACCCGTAAGGAAGAGGCAGCTGACGGCCGTAAGCTGTTGCGTTCTTTTCGCCAAACTACCCGGCCTGGTAGTGCTGTAAAGATACTGTATGAAAGTGACACGCGGTGACAGGGAAATTATTATACTTAGCAGCCGACCATACGTTTTGTAGCTTAGGTCTTCTTTCTTGTGGGTTTGTGCTACCCTTATTAATGAGCCATTTCTTGACTATGTTCTTGACTATGTAACCGCGTTTGTGTGGATGCGTAGACGTGTGCTTTTTGTTGTACTTGTAAAATGCAAATAAAATATTTGCAGGCTTACTCAGTCTTTGGTGTCGTGTGCGGTTATTCCAGTCGAGGCCATCGTGCCACCTGGAAACCGCATTCTGTCAGTAGCCCTACACGAAATGCAACAGCTGGAGCGCGGTGGCACAACTCGGGGTAACGGCGGCGTAATAAACGAAAAACTGCCCGGGATGCCCTTAAAAGTCAGTTGAGAGTGTGCCTTAACTCGATATGACTCAGCGCTACATGTATTCTGCTGCGCCTCGATCGTGCTCCCGCCAGTTTGGTTGCTGTGTGGCAAACGTAGCGCCTACATATATAATTAGGCGTTACGTTTGCCACACAGCAACTAAACTCGCGGGAGCACGATCAAGGCGCAGCAGCCAGAAACCCAGTAAAGCCACAGAACACCTGGTAAACTGTGCAAAACCCCGTTTCCGTTTCCTGTTGTACAGCGCCACCCGTGGTCGCATACTTTAGTTCACGACGCCACCGATACGCTTATTTCCGTAGCACTGTGGAAGGTACAGTTTCCCTTCTCTAAATTTGTATAGGTGTTCTGTGGCGTCACACCTCTGGAATGCGCTCCAAATCATATCGGACAGTTTTCCAGGCACAGACGCGGAACTACTAGAGAAACTGAAAGAACGATACATAGGACCACCATTAAACACAGATGCCCCAAACGAGACGCGACCATACCTTGGAAAGGCGAATTCCAAATTAGATGAACCTTTCACATATGCAGAAGTCTTTGAGGCAGCTCAAGCAGCCGCCAAAAACTCGGCTCCTGGCCCTGATGCCATCACGAACGCGATGCTTCGGAACCTGGACGCTAGAGTCCTGACTAAAATCACAGAAGTATTCAACGGCGAGAGCTGGCTCAAAGGCCAATTGCCCCCGGAATGGAAACACGCTAAAATTATCATGATCCCCAAACCTAAAACGACCCCCTCAATAGGCGCTCTGAGGCCCATTTCTCTCACGTCCTGCCTGGGTAAACTGTACGAACGAGTAGTACAAACAAGACTGCAGCGGTACCTCGAAGAAATAAGATGGTTTCCAAACACCATGATAGGGTTCCGTACGGGGCTATCCTGTCAAGACGCATTCTTACTGATCAGAGAAGAAGTTATAGCTAACATCGCCCGCGGAGAGGAAAGACTAGTGCTCGCACTAGACCTCAAGGGCGCATTTGATAACGTTTCGCACAAAACAATATTGGAGGAACTCGAATTGACGGGATGTGGAGAACGAACGTACAACTACGTGCGGGCTTTTCTCGCCAACCGCACCGCCACGATAGGAATCGGTCAAATCACTTCCCAAAAGTTCAATATGCCCAGTAGAGGAACACCCCAAGGGGCAATAATCTCACCTTTGCTGTTCAATATGGCGATGTGTCGCCTGGCGCGACAGCTGGACAAAATCCCCGATTTGGGTTACACACTGTACGCAGACGACATAACGCTATGGGCAGCAAGGGGCTCTCTGGGACACAAAGAACAAGTGCTACAGCAAGCAGCCTAGGAAGTAGACAAATTCTCGAGGAGTAGTGGCCTCAAATGTGCCCCCGAAAAATCGCAGGTCATTCGGGTACACTCGAGGGGCTACATATCCAACGGACCTGTCAACATCGTTGTGGAAGGACACACGGTCCAAGAAGTTAAGGCGATGCGTATTATGGGTTTCTGGCTCCAAAGTAGCGGAAACGCATCCCACACCATCAAAACATTGAAAACCACCGCCAATAACATTGCGCAAATGATCCGTCGTGTAACTTATAGGAAAGTGGGCATGCAAGAACACGACACGCTGAGGCTCGTCCAAGCACTAGTAATAAGCCGAGTCACATACGGCCTGCCCTACCACTTCCTTAGTCGCGAGGAGGAAAGGCAGGTCGACATCATAATAAGATCAGCATATGAAGCGGCCCTCGGACTACCCAAGGGGACGCCCACAGATCGCCTGCTAGCTTTAGGAGTACACAACACATTTGAAGAACTAAAACAAGTCACACTAATCTCCCAGAGGAAACGCTTGAGCTACACTCACGCAGGACGGGCCCTACTGACAAGGGTACGTATTTCCCCACACCCACAATTTATCAGCGAACAGTTATTACCACTGTTGTGCCATTACCACAAGCCCGGATTCCGAATCTGCAAGATGCGGAATCTATCCTGCGAGCGCCATAATTCTCCCTTCACAAGACAAGATGCTGCGCCGTCGTGCGGGAGAAGCCTCGGCGAGCAGCGTGTTTAGACGTGTCCGCGTGTGCCAGACGGCCCGGCGCCGCACCTCCCTTGCCTGGAGGTCACCGCGCGCGCGAACTTTGAACCGGGTGGCCAGCGCGGTCGCTGGTTGGACCCCTCGGACGACCGTCGTGTGCTGACTTTGTATTGGGCCGTTTGAGTGACAATGGGCCTCGGGGATTATAAAAGCAGCGACACGCCGCTCGAAAACAGGATCTGCCGACCCCACCGGGAGAGAGTGTCGCTCCCGACTGGGGTGAGATGTGTAACGCGTTTTCGCCGGACGTCGTCGTGCGAGAACAGTCGCGTTTGTTGTGAGCACTCGGCCCCAGTGCCGACCCGTTCATGTCCTGTATGATAACCTGTATATAATGTATAAAGTCCCTTTTGTTATTCTCATCGACGCCAGGCTCGGAGTCATCGCTACCAACGCTCTGTCACGAAACGGGTGACGAGCGCTACGGGACCACAAAGCCGTATTCGTGGTGCAGCGGTGCAAGTTCGTAACACTGCTGGCACCGGTTGGGTGTCGTAACACTGGTGGCACCGGTTGGAAGTTCGTAACACTGGATGGCAGCTACGGGATTGACCGGCATCAGCTACCTCGGCGCGGTGAGTGCCTGAAGTTTACCTCAAACACCAGACTTTCTCTGACACAGGTTATAGTAGCTTAGGGAAGGATTTGGTGTTGCATTGTGATAACCTTGAGTGTTTCAAGCCTAGTAAGAGTGTTTTGGAAACCAGGGGATGCTGAGGGGGTAAACAGGGCAGTGTGTGAAATACTTGCATATGTCTTACTAGTAGCATTATAGTAGCGTTCGGCAGGTATATTCAAAAAGGGCAAACAGCAGGAGGACAGTGTGAACGATGGAGAAGTACAAGGTGAAGGAACTTCTCGAAATTTGTGAGGAGTTGGGCATTGAGTTGGGCTCAACCAAAAGAAAGAATGCGATCCTTGAGGTCATGAGGACTGGGGACGTAACGGCTGAGGAAGCCGCAGAGGCCTGGGCGGATATCAATGAACGCCGGGAAAGGGAGGAAAGGGAGAAGGAACGTTGCGAGCAGGAAAGGAGAGAACAGCAACGTCGCGAGGAGGAAAAGGAGGAAAGGAGAGAGATTCGTGAGCACGAGCTTAAAATGAAAGAGTTGGAGAACCGAAATAACTCGCCGGCGCCTAGTCTCACTTCTAATGTTCCCAGAATACGCGATCAACTTCCACCCTTTGTCGTCGGAGAGGATATGGCCAAATACCTCGTGAAATTTGAGCACGTGTGCGAACGGCATAGCATTGAGCGATCCCTCTGGGCACAGAATCTGTTAGCGTTGCTTCCTGGGGAGGCATCATACGTAGTGTCATTCGACACCTCCCCCGACCTGGCCATGATCGGAGCGGACGTTGAGGCTACTTGGCACAACACGAGAGAGAACCTAGGCAGTGACCACAGAATCATAGAGATCGTTGTCCAAAACGGAGTAAACATCAAACGGGAGAGAAAAACCCTAAAATCTATCAACTGGCAGTCCTTCCGCGCCAATGGAGCGGATTGTGGGGCGATCACCGACATAGTTGAATGGACCAATGGCATCAAGCGGGCGTGCAAAGAGGCTGAGGAGGAAGTAGAATTAGGTGAGGAACAAAACTGGGTTGATAGCCACATGAGACAGCTGTGGCAGAAGAAAAACGAAGCAGAAACCGAGCTAGCCCAAAAAAGGGGCAACCGTAACCTGAGAAGAAGAATAGCAGCTCTCAACAAGGAAATTGAGAGCCATGCCCAAACCCTAAATAGACAACACTGGAACGACATCTGCGATAGACTAGACGGTCAATTAAGCTCCGTCACCACCTGGAAACTATTGAGACACCTCTTAGACCCAGACAACACCAAAGCTGAGACCAGGAGAAAAATGCAACGACTAACCCACAATTTCCAGGGGTCGGAGGAGGATATGATAAACCAGATTAAAGACAGGTACATAGGAGAAACAAACACCGAAACATTGCCCGACTACAGTGGCGAAAACAACGAAGAGCTGGACCAACCAATCACCTTAAGAGAGGTCCAAGCTGCCTTAAACAGGCTCAGCGGAAAAACCGCGGCTGGCCCAGATGGGGTCACCAATAAGATGCTTAGAAACCTCGATGACAACTCCCTCCAGCAACTGACAGCATTCTTTCAAAAGTGTTGGGAACGGGGGGAGATACCCGGGGAGTGGAAGACAGCAAATCTAGTCCTCATCCCCAAATCAGGAAAGGAACTCAAACTTGAGAACCTTAGGCCAATATCGTTAACCTCCTGTGTAGCCAAGCTCATGGAACACGTCATACAGAATAGGCTCAACGATTACTTGGAAAGTAAGGAACTCTACCCAGACAGCATGATTGGTTTCAGACAACAACTGTCCACAAATGACGTCATGCTACAACTCAAAGAACAAGTATTGGAACGGAAGACTAGCGACTCGAGAGTCATAGTCGGACTGGACGTCAGCAAAGCATTTGACAACGTCAAACACAGAGCGATCCTGTCACACCTCAGTCACCTAAATGTTGGAAGCAAGCTATACAACTATATCAAAAGCTTCCTCACGGACCGAACGGTGAACATAGAAATCGGGGGCACAATAAGAAAAAACATTAAGCTAGGCAACAAGGGAACACTGCAGGGATCAGTGCTCTCCCCTACCCTGTTCAACATTGCAATGATCGGGCTGCCAGAACGACTCAGAAAGATAGAAGGCCTCTGCCACACACTCTATGCTGACGACCTCACCCTTTGGGTCGACAGAGGGGGGAGCGATGGCCAAATAGAAGGCACCCTACAAAGGGCAATATGGGAAACGGAATGCTATCTGAGACCCATAGGGCTAAAATGCTCGCCGGAAAAATCGGAGATGCTCATCATGGGCAAGCAGCAGGTCAATATCCAGCTCCTGGTCAACAACACCCCGGTACCAAGGGTGGACAAGATCAGGATACTGGGTATGTGGATACAACAAAATGGGAGAAACACCGAAACAATTAACCGACTAGAAGCCACGACCAACCAAACATGCAGGCTTCTCAGGAGGATAGCAAACAAAAACGCGGGGATGAAAGAGGCAAACCTACTTAGGCTCGTTCATTCTTTCATCATTAGCAGAATCACCTACGCTATCCCGTACTTAAAAACAACTAAAGCAGAGAGAGACAAGGTAGACATTCTCATCAGGAAAGGTGTCAAAACAGCACTAGGTTTACCAGCATGCACGTCAACCGAGATGATTCTGAACCTAGGAGTGTCGAACACCCTAGAGGAAATGTGCGAGGCGAAACTCACGGCACAATATATCAGACTAACTGGCAGCAAAATGGGCCGATCCATCCTCAGAAACCTGGGCTATCAAAACCCAGAATCACGTGATAGGATAACCGTCATCCCCAAAGAAATTGCTAACAAGTTAAGAATAACCCCTATCCCAAGAAACATGCACCCCATACACAACAAGGAACGCAGGAGAAGCAGGGTCCAAAGACTCCAAGACTCCCTCCTCCAAAAACAAGGGGTAGTGTACACCGATGCGGCAGAATACCCAGAAGGGCATTATGCTGCAGTAGTAGTGAGCGACAAAGGCGAGCTAGTCTCTAGCTGTAGCGTACGACACTCTTCACCAGATGAGGCAGAGATGGCGGCGATTGCCCTGGCAATCACATACCCATCAACTAGAATAGTCATCACCGATTCTAAAACTGCAATCAAAGCCTATGACAAAGGTAAGGTTTCCAAAGAGGCCGGCAAAATTCTGCAAGCAGGCAAGGAGAACGTACCTAACGACCTAATTAGGATAATATGGGCACCCGCTCATAGTGGACTCACAGGGAACGAGATCGCCAATGAGGTCGCCCGAGGACTCACACACCGGGCCCCAGCGCAGGCAGATTACTTCCTGTCCAAAAAGCGAGAGTTAACCACATACAGAGAAGTTCTAGAACACTACAGAATGGGGAGGAGAACTCTGCCTCCCCCCCATAGATCTCTCACAAAGCAGGAAGAGGTAATATGGCGAAAACTGCAGACAGGTACCTTCCCAAACCCGTATATTCTGCACAAATGGCATCCTGAGGTGCACTCTCCAAAATGTAAAAACTGTGAAGGCATAGCAACGCTAAATCACATGCTTTGGGCTTGCCCAGCCCTAAACGGCCTACATGGAAACAGAGAGTCATGGGAATCCTCCCTCCATAGCCAGGAAGAGCAAGCCCAAAAACAGGCCATCCGTCAAGCCCAGGCCGCCGCCGGAAGTCAACTGATTCCGGCCGACGTCTAGGGGGGAGGTAGACGGTGATAGGGAGAGCTGCGTCTCACCCGATCACCCATACTCTCTGACGGGTGTAAATAAAGTGCTATCTCTCTCTCTCTTCCTGGGGAGGCATCAGACGTAATAACTTGCTTATCGAAAGAGGCGTTTGAGAGCTACAGTGATGTGAAGGAAGCGCTACTGCGGAAGTACAAATTGTCGCCCGAAGCTTTCCGGCAGAGGTTCCGGTATGCAAAAAAGGGTAAGGAGTCGAATGTTGACTTCGCGTTTCGTCTAAAAGCCGACCTGGTGGAATGGCTGAAGGGCGAAGAGGTTTTCGACGACCGCGACAAAATTGTCGAATGCATCGCGTTGGAGCAGTTCTACCGTTGCATTGATGAGGATGTCCGGCTCTGGCTGCAAGATAGGCTAAAGGAGGTTAAGCTAAACAAGGCAGCAGAGTTAGCGGAAGAGTATTATACCCGCCGCAGCTTGCACAGCAAGGCAGTGCGCATAGAAAAAGCAGATAGAAGAGATGGGTTTTACGGGAAGCCCGACGAACGGAAGGAAATCACGCGTGGCGAGTTTCGGGACGACGAGTCCCTTCCCAAAGAAACTGTAAGGGTTGGACAGAATGCATCTCAGAATGATGACGATGGTCCGAAACAGCGAAACGAAATGACGCGTTCTTTTAAAAAACGGAAACCGTTAACCTGCTACAATTGCAAAAAGCAAGGGCACATCGCTGCAAGCTGCCCAGAGAGAATTGCTTTTGCAACGATACAGGAAACTCGCAAAAACATACGTCTATTGGAGCCCTATGTGCAGGAAATTAAGGTAAACGGCAAGAAGTGCCGAGCACTGCGGGACTCTGCAGCAACTATGGACGTTGTTCACCCGTCTTTCGTCTCCTCGAGTGATTTTACGGGAGAGTGCGTTAGGATACGGCAAGTGGCCGAGAAGGAGAGTGTCTGTTTACCGATCGCAACGGTTATCATTGAAGGAGAGTTTGGGAAACTTAACACCGAAGCCGCTGTGTCAGCCGCCCTCCCGGAGCAATTTTCCTACCTCTTCTCAAATAGCTCGGAGCAGCTGCTGAGGGATCAGGGCAAATCATTCTTTGCCGACGTGGCGTACATGGCCCCCACGCGATCCAAAGCGCGCCCGCTGTCGAGGGAACTTGACTTAGCGTCGGTGAGCGAAAGGCGGTGCGGCACACGGACTGATCAGGGTAACTTGAGTGGCGAGCAGTCACGGGAGAGGCAGAGCTCGGAGGCTGGCCTAGACGAGCGGGTCCTGGAAGTGAGTGGGAGTGACGCGTGCAGTGCTAGCCGCGATATAGACGTGACGCCGCAATTAGGCGACGCGGGCTCCACACTCGCTCCGGTTTCCGCCAGCCGGCAGGAGCAGGCTGCAGTTGAAAGAGAAAGTCTGATTCGCGAGCAACAGGAAGGCTGTTCATTAGCCGATCTGAGGAAGAGCGTCAAACGGGGAGTGAAAAAAAAGGGGGTTTCATTTGGCAAGGAATCTGGCTTATTGTACCGCCGCTACACGGATAAGCAGGGTCGCAAATATAAGCAGCTTCGGATTCCGCGAAAATATCGCCGGGAAAAATGAATGACCTCATTTGCTTCCTCAGAAGTATGTTTTCGGTCCAAGTGATTTCAAGGGGACCATTCTATTTGTAATTATTATTGATGATTAATAATTGTTTCTATTTTGTTGCGTTGATAATTTGAAAACTGGTTGTTTGAGCCTTGTGTACTGGATCGTACACCTGCCTCCTGTTGCAGCGGGAGCAAAAGGGGGATAGCTATTTAGTTAGGTTGATTTGAATTATGGCCTTGTCTGGTGTTTGACGGGAGACAGAGGGCACTTGTTCGTGTTGGGTGTTGCCTTTTGCCGGTCGGTTTTGCAAGCTGCAGAACGACCAAGCGGGACCAGTGGCGAGAAGCAAGGTCTTAGGAACGACCCGAGCGGAGCTGGTCAAGGTGCCTTGGCGACGACGTGGTGAGCAGAGCTCCTGTCCTGGCGAGTCGGACCTGGGCACGTGATGTTACCTGGCGTCCCGACACTGGACGTGAACTTGGACGAGCCTGACGAACGTGCGCGCCTGGCATCCGAGCCACGTGGAGGCAGCTCGTCTTCCCGGCGCCTTATCTGAGGGCGGGGATGCTGTTGTGCCATTACCACAAGCCCGGATTCCGAATCTGCAAGATGCGGAATCTATCCTGCGAGCGCCATAATTCTCCCTTCACAAGACAAGATGCTGCGCCGTCGTGCGGGAGAAGCCTCGGCGAGCAGCGTGTTTAGACGTGTCCGCGTGTGCCAGACGGCCCGGCGCCGCACCTCCCTTGCCTGGAGGTCACCGCGCGCGCGAACTTTGAACCGGGTGGCCAGCGCGGTCGCTGGTTGGACCCCTCGGACGACCGTCGTGTGCTGACTTTGTATTGGGCCGTTTGAGTGACAATGGGCCTCGGGGATTATAAAAGCAGCGACACGCCGCTCGAAAACAGGATCTGCCGACCCCACCGGGAGAGAGTGTCGCTCCCGACTGGGGTGAGATGTGTAACGCGTTTTCGCCGGACGTCGTCGTGCGAGAACAGTCGCGTTTGTTGTGAGCACTCGGCCCCAGTGCCGACCCGTTCATGTCCTGTATGATAACCTGTATATAATGTATAAAGTCCCTTTTGTTATTCTCATTGACGCCAGGCTCGGAGTCATCGCTACCAACGCTCTGTCACGAAACGGGTGACGAGCGCTACGGGACCACAAAGCCGTAATCGTGGTGCAGCGGTACAAGTTCGTAACACTGGTGGCACCGGTTGGGTGTCATAACACCACTACCACCCTCAACACGAGCTCGAATAACAGTGGCACCCATACCCAAAAACATGCACCCTGAATACAATAAAGCAAGGCGAAAAGCACGTGTACAACATATTAGAACAATGTATGAAAATAATCCCACGTACAACACAATATACACAGACGCAGCCGCGTATTCGAACGTGCACTCGAACGCCAGTGATGCCCAAATGAACATCAGGAGGTACGCAGTGGCAATCGTCGACACGAAAGCACAGCAACAATTTACGGCTTCCGTTAGGGCAGGTACTCCCGCGGCAGCCGAAACTTTCGCCGTGGCAATGGCCCTCGCTCACGCGGAACGCACGCAAAAGAGTGTCACCATAATAACAGATTCACAAGAAGCATGTCGCCTTTTTCTCAAGGGCCACGTGACCAAAACATGTCACTCAATAATACCAACGAAATTCGCCCATCATCACCGGATCCTATGGTGTCCAGGTCATACAGGCCTTGAGGGGAACGAACTGGCCGATTCGCTAGCCCGAGGTATTATTAACCGGGCCGACTCGACTGGGACGATCCCAGGTAGCCACTGTAATGACCCCAATCCAACGAATGCCCGGGAGATTCTCGCTCATCAGCGTGCAACCAGAAAAAAGTACCCTCCCCCTCACCCACAACTCAGTGGAGAGGAAGCCGCCAGCTGGCGCAAAATTCAGACTGGGGTATTCCCCCACGTTAAATTACAGAATGCCATGTTCCCCACTCGCTACAGGCCCGACTGCCCGTGGTGCGGAGGCATACCAACACTACAACACATTACTTGGGATTGTGAATCACACCCGTTTGATAAAACACACCACACAATGGAGCAATGGGAGGCACAGCTAACCAGCTCAGACCTGGCGGGACAACAGTCCTTCATAACACAGGTCAAGCGGGCGGCCGAGGCCAGCGGGGCCTTGGACTAAGGGTCTCCGACCACTGCGCGTAAATCGTTTATCAATAAAAGTTTTTCTCTCTTCTCTCTGGAATGCGCCGCGGTGGGCAGCGGCGAGGAGCGCGCCACAGAGCGCGCGCTGGCTGCGGCTCCGGCGGCGACGAGGGCGACGCAACTGCGCCTCTAGGGACGTCACGTGGCTCTCGCGCATGCGCAGTATGGCAGGCGCAGAAGCACGCGAAGTTCGGCTCCAACCCTCGAAGTGTAGCTTTACGCTACAAAACGGCAGCCAAAAAAGCGTTGCCATATTCTGGAGGAGAAGGCTCCTGTTGAAAATGTGACTACGCTTGTGACCTCTACGCGCCTCGCATGACTGGGAATTTTTGCTGAGGCGTTCACAGTAGCGTATTATATCTGCGGACTTTGTTTTTTCAACAAGCCTTGGGGTGATTCAGGAGCCCTATAAAAGATACACTTGAAGTATAGTGACTAACGGTAGCAAATTCTTTTATTTAGTCCATCGATATTTCAGCGGAAATCTTTGAAATCGCAAGTTTCCAGAAAACGAAAATATCAAGTTTACAATTATGTAATACCCCTGTCAAACGACAGGTGTAATGTCATTCGCAGCAAACGACATCGCATGCCGAATGTCATTGCGGTCTTCGTTCCATGCCTACACGGGTATACAAACAGGCATTCGCAATTGATGGCGATGTTTATCAGCAGGCTGCTAGAATAACGCAACCTTACAAATCCGCCTTTTACTGACATATTTTTACTATACTGTTAGTTATAACGTGGTAAACATTTGTCGATTATTTGCAAATATATTGCAATACGATGCGATATAACTGGTGGGCAGGAAATCCTCGGAAATGTGCTAAGCAAGGCTGACGCAATACCGCTAACGATTCAATCCGCAATAGGCGGTACGGCGGGCTAGAAAGCGTTGACTAATTTATAACAGCGACGAATGCCGAACAATGCAAACGAACATTAATTGTTCGCCAGCTGTTGAGAATGAAGCGAGAAAACCGGCTGAAGCGGCTCAAGCTTGCTACTGAGAAATGCGCAAGGACAACGAGCGATTCGAAACTGCGTCTGCGAGCCAATACGCGCACGTAGGCCGCTGTCTGAGCTGCCACTACGTCGGGGATTATGCGAGAACAATGGTGCGCCCCAAGAAATGAAGATTGGTTTTAAGACACTCTCCCAAACCTGGGTGAATCTCATTTCAAATAGGCGTTCCGCATGCATCCTGCCACAATGAGAAATCTGATGGTGTCAGTGCAGTGCGTACAGGAGAGTCAGGCCTCCAACATGCGGAAACTAATTAGTGCGGAGAAACGCGCAGCCGGGTTATTGTAGCGCCTCTCTTCCAGCGCCGGTGACCGGACGATTGCACCACTGTTTGGCACCGACCGGTCTACTGTGAACATTGTGTACAGAGAGTTCAGCCGAGCAGTTGTGGCCAATTCTTCAAGGCGCCTGGGTGAGCACATGACACAGAAGAAGGAAAGGGACGAGTGCATGTGCCAGTTTTACGCCGGCACTGGTCACCCGCAGGCCAGACTAAACGGCTGCAGCTTTGCCATATTTCCGCCCTATAAAGATGCAGTGGAATATTTTAACTACAAAGGATGGGAAGCTTTCTTTAAGTTACCTTTAACTGTCTGGTAGCAGCACAGGGCCAGGACAAAACAGCACATGATGGAAAAGTGCGTTACGAATAAATGTTGTTCTTTATTGGAGAAATCAGTAAGGGGAACTGAGAGCATAGTGTGATGGAGTTGAGCATTTTAAATATATATGAGGTTGTTAAATATTCAGACTTATGCAGCTCATAAACTAAGAAACACACTATCATGTCACCACCTTTGTTGACATATGTGAGAATCTTTTTCTCTACATGTGATAAGTGGCACACAAGGCCTTTGGTTCCTATTTTCCTTGAATACTGAATTGCGTTTGGGAGGTAGCATCTGTGTCTGATCATATATTCCTTCAAAATAGTGCAGTAATCACGTTCAGGAAGCCTACCAGTCCAAATTAAAATGTTAGTAGCTTCAGTATGACATTATTTTCACAGAACAGATTGTCAATTTAAAAGGCGTCGTTGAGCAGTGTTTTGTTTAAAGGTGCCAAAATTGATGACTCTGAAAACTTTCACAACTTCAAATATTCCTGTAATGTAAATGCAGCTGCTAGTATCCTAAAACCTAACATTACTGAAATTTAACATCTTTTATTTCACCTCCGATAATTATCGCACACCGCTGTCAAGCTTTTTTTACATGCAGGAAAAACCTCATACTGCTTGCATTTACGAATTACCGCTACCACTTCCTGTACTTGAAAGTGGGGAGCCAGGCTAGATGCCACGACGCCCATGTTTACGGCCGGTCAAGGTTGAAGAGAGTTGTGGAAAGCGGTCACTTCAAGTCTCCATTGTCAGAGACTGAAGGAACGCCTGTATTACCTATCATCCAGTGTGACCATGCATTTCCGCTAACATCGCATTTCATGAAACCATATGCAAATGCACCAAGGGATTCCAAGCAAGCAATCTTCAACTGCAACCTGTCGAAGTCAACGCAAAATGTGGAAAACGAGTTGGGTGGAGCGAAGACACGCATTAGGTTAATTGCGGAATGGTTGAATTGCAAGCTGGGAAATTCCAGGCAGGCGATTAGGGCATTCGGCAATTTACACATCTGCCAAGCCTTCCGAGGTTATGTGGCTGAGTAGTGGATGTAGTATGTATTTACCTTCAACGAACTATACAAGCAGCCCTTGCACAACACTGATGCATGACTTTTACACATATTTTTCAGGCATCCACTATATAACGCAAAAAGGCAGCTGCAAGAACGCAAGGATGTCAAAGAACCAGCCCAGTGCAACTCCGCCTTGTGCAGAGGAGCGCAAGCAAAAAAATTAAAATACATTGCCACGCAGTTTGCACGAGAAAACTAGAATGTTGCTATATTGGGATTATCATTTGACTAAATGTAAAAAAAAAGTTGAAAATTTTGGAAAGACGAAAAAATTGAAAGACGAAAAATTTTAACGTGCTCTAGGCAGACATCTTAACATGGTATATTTATGTAATGTCTCTGACGGGAAAGTCAAGACCAAGTATGCTCTCTGGGCACGAACACATAGGAAGAATTGTAATTGAAAAGTTAAAAATATGTTTAAAAAAATGCTGATTAGTTTTGTGGAAAGTGAATACTTTTTGTCCTGCCTCTCAACAGATCTATCCATGTGATAATAAAATAGTGGTACAATTAAATCGGATATTTGCTTAGTGACCTAATACATACTTGCAGTGCGCACGGTGTCTGTGTTCCCTATAAAAAGCAACATCTGATGCTCGGTAAGGTGTTTACATAATTTAACAGCACGTGAATGCAAAGGTGCAAATACAAACCACGGTCATACTGTGTTTTAAATGATTTTATGAAGCAGGCAGATTTTCATGTCTTGCATTTTATCTATTTTTTACACCTAATTTTAGAAGTATGGCTTTCTCTTAGGTTCTAGAAAGGGGAAGCATTGGTGGCAGAGTATCCCATGTTTAAGAAGTAATTACCGTTTAAGTGCATGCTCCCGAAACCAGTTCATTAGAACCGCTCATGCCTCTCGAAATGAAAACAAGGAGCAATTAAGGCCTTTAACAGTGTACACCGTGGTGAACACCACATGATAGAAGTCACAGAGTCACTTGCAATTGAAAATTATTTTAAAAATATAAAATTTTGATTTCTCCTTCTGGTAAATCGTCATATGATAGCTTCTGGCGGGTATTTGATATTTTGATTAGGGTGACTCAATGTACTTGCCAAACATGTATGTTATCGGAGGCAGAAATGCGTTCAATGCAAAGAACTGAGAGCCTCTGAGAGAAACACTTGTTCATCAATTGGCGGATGTGAACACATAGTGTTAATCAAGCAAAAGCCTCTTAGTTTGATGGTTTCTGTAGACATAATTTTTATAAGGCAAAATAAAATTAAAGCATTTTTACCCACGGTAAATTTCTGGACTTAAGATAGAATGCACAGTAAGGCGATGTATTAAGCTTTCCAGACGACACATAGCTACTTGTTTTGTGACGAAGATTTGTTTTGTGAAAATTTTTCTTACTTCGACGCATGTTAACCCCTTCAGTAAGAAAAAATCTTTGGTTTCCAGTAGTTTCATTCATGCAAGTTCATTCATTTATGTTGGTTCAAGTACATGCAAAGCCGCATGCAATAACCACGTGCATGGAAGGGATATGTGAAACCATATCGTGCCTTTCCCAATTTGTGATTTGCTTCTTTGTGTGTTATTTTCGTCCACTTCCCTGCCTGTACTTATGCTTATGTCACCTTTGATGCATTATATTCGTCACATCTGATTTATGGTTCACATTTAAAGCCATGCTATACTTTAGTCAAATTGCATTTTCAACTAGTCGCTTCTCTTGCTTCTCTTGCGGAACACATCTCGCCCGTCTCTGTGCTTTTCTGGACTTCTCACTGCACCTGTGGGGTCTACCGCCCCCTCCATCGCGGTGATGGATGTGCAACACCCCGAGGATCCTCCCGGTTCCCGTTCACCCGCGGACATCGGTTCGAGGAAGCGAGGAAATACATCGAGTGGTAGCGAGGACACAGAGCTGTACTCCGCATCAGGTGACGAGTCCTCGGAAGACAGCTTTCGACTTGTCCAGTACCGCAAGACCAAACGAAGAATTGTCAACTCATCTTCGGCGTCCAGCTCGAACACTGTGAAAACAGCGCCTCAACGATGGCCTCACTCCATCCTGTTTGTGCCACAGAACGCTACCGACAACCTGCGCGTCCTCAACAGGCAAGCACTCTCCGTGTATCTCGAAAACACTGTGCCAAACGAGATTAAGGATGTCAGGATAAACACTAGGCGAAACATCCTGGCAATCGATGTGATGAACCCGAGCGCGCTGACCATACTACAACATGTAACGCAGCTGGGAAACATCAAGGTCCGATCCATCATGCCAACGAATGGTGCCACAATAACAGGAGTCATCTATGACATTGACAATGAAATTCCCAATGCAGACCTCCCAGTTCTTATAAAACCAGCAAGTGAACGCAACGTCATTGTGCATGTTTGTCGCCTCGGCAACACACGTTGTGTGAGACTAACGTTCAAAGGCGACTGCCTTCCACCCTACGTGAAGGTCGGCCACTTTCGCCATCAGGTTCGGCCATTTATTCCAAGACCAATGCAATGCTACAATTGTCAGAAGATAGGCCATGTGAAGGGTGTCTGCAGAAATTCGGCCGTGTGCCCTCGATGTGCCGAACCCCACTCAGAAGACAACTGCAGCGCAATCAAGTTGAAGTGTCCTAACTGTCAGGGTGATCACTGCGCCTCCTCCAAAAACTGTCCCCAGATCAAGAAAGAGATCACCATTCTTAAACAAATGGTGAGAGACAACTCTACCCACAAAGACGCTGCTGTGAAAGTACGGCGAAGACGACGTCACCGTCGAAGGTCTTCACGACGGAAAACGTCAAGTTTTCAGGAACAGTCAACTCGTCTAGCAGCATCACCAGCGAAAGTTTCCAGCCCTCCGAACACCGATGTTGGAAGGGAGAAAACTGCCAGATCTCTCTCCACAAAGGAATGGCCGCCACTTCCACGTACACGACCGCCAGAGGAGCCGCAGCAGAAGCCGCCCCCAGTGCAGCAAGGTGCTGTATCCGAGGAGTCGCGGAAAACAGATGAGCAAGTGATAGCACTTATTAGGCCTTTAATGAATGCCATTCGCGTGTTGCTAAGCAACATGCACACACCGTCTGCCAGAAGTGCGCTTCAAGTACTGGACGCTCTGAGTCCGGTGCTTGCAACCCTTGAGTAGATCATGGCTCCACAGCCACGGTCTTTTAGGGAAGAGGTCCGACAAGCAGCTATTTTCCAGTGGAATGCGCGCGGACTCAGAGCGCGCCTTTCGGATTTCCGTCGCTTCGTGTACGCCAATATGTTTCCCATTATCGTCATTTGCGAGCCGAACTTAACGAACACAATCAGGCTTTCTGGATATGAATTATTTACGTCGTCCACTGTTTATGAAAACAGTAAGGTTTTGGTGTGTATTCGCCGTGACCTCACCTACACTCGTCAGCCTGTACCACCTAATGACAATAATCAATATATATGCCTAAACGTAAGGAAAAAGAATTTCGCCTTTACTTTTGTGGGCGCCTACCTATCTCCGTCAAGTCGATTTGATTACAAAAGACTACAAGACATCCTTTCCTCAACCTCCAATCCCTGGGTCATCATAGGAGATTTCAACGCCCATCATACACTCTGGGGAAGTCCGATGATCAACGCAAGAGGCAGAGCTCTGGTATCTTTCGCCTCCAGTAATGAACTTTGGCTGCTGAATGATGGAAGTCCTACCTTCTTACGTGGCTCCACCTACAGCAGCTGTCTTGACTTGGCTTTCGTCTCACGAAGCCTTGTCAGACGTGCAGGGTGGTTTGCGGACATAGAGACGCACGGAAGTGACCATATCCCCACGTACATCAAGATCAGAGGATTGTCCCCTTCCAAAATACGGAATACGATCCAAAGAGTGGACTGGCCTAAATTTCAGTCTATAATGGAAGAACACTGCGACGCCAATCCATCTTTCGACTTGGAAGAGGCAATTACGAGCGCAGTGCAAGACACTATGCGCACTCTCACATGCTCTTCGAAACTGAACGAATTTGACGTGGAACTAGAAAGACTTCGAACAATCCGACGACGTGCTGAACGAAGGTACCGACGTACGAAAACAATAGACGATCTACGGACCGCCAGGCGCACGCAAAAGAAGATACAGCGCCGGTTAGACAAGCTCGAATCGCAACGTTGGGCTGCCTTCTGTGAGTCGCTAGATCCACGCAAGCCTTTATCGCAACTATGGAGAACGGTGTGCGGACTGCGGACACTTCCCGTACAGCGATTCCCATTCAAGGCACTTGCCCTCTCTCAAAAGAGATCGGAGATTGACGTGGCAGAGGATTTCTGCGCCAGATTATCCGGCCAACTCACAGCTACCAACATTCCATCGCCTTCGATCAGCTGTCCGCCACCACGTGATCACCGGTTGGATCTACCATTCTCGATCCACGAACTTAAGGCAGCATTAGCTTTGTGTAGCCGCACATCAGCGCCAGGACCTGACGGAATTTCCTACCGAGCTCTGTGTCACCTGGGGGAGCGAGCGAGAGGTGTTCTTCTTGAAGTGTACAATGAATCTTGGAGAAATGGCGCGCTACCAACAACCTGGAAGACAAGTCGCCTTGTTCCACTGCTGAAGCCTGGCAAGTCGCCGTTGGAGCTCTCATCATATCGCCCGATCGCGTTGGCGAGCTGTGTGGGCAAAGTAATGGAGAGGATGGTCCTAGGACGCCTGGAGTGGTACTTGGAGTACCACAGCACCTACCCAGATGCCATGGCGGGCTTCCGACGCGGTCGATCATCGATCGATAACGTCGTCGACCTGGTCACCTACATTCAACATGAGAAATGCCGTAAGCGTCTCTGCGCGTCTTTATTCCTCGACGTTAAAGGGGCGTATGACAACGTTACGCATGAGGCCATCCTCTCTGCTCTCGCAGAGGTAGGAGTGGGTGGTCAGATGTTTAAATAGATACGGAGTTATTTATCCATGCGATCCTTTTTTGTAAGCACCGAAGAAGGCCATACTTGTCTACATTATAGCTACCGTGGCGTCCCCCAGGGCGGTGTACTTAGCCCTGTGTTATTTAATCTAACACTAATTGCTCTCCTTGAGCACGTGCCAACTACAGTCAGGCTATCAATGTACGCGGATGACATCTGCATATGGACGTCTGCAGTAACACGCCTACATCTGCGAGCGAGAATTCAGAGAGCCGCCACACAAACTGTTCTCTACCTTCGTAATCGAGGCCTGGAAATTTCCTCAGAGAAATGCGCACTAGTGCCATTTACGCGCAAACCCATGGCCAACTACAGTGTAATGATAAATGGCCAAATAATACGACGGGTCCGATCGTACAAGTTCCTAGGTGTCATAATCGACAGGGACTTGTCATGGAGCCCACACGTATCATACATGAAAAAACGGTTGACAGGCATCTGCCACCTGTTCAAGTTTTTCGCTGGCAAGACCTGGGGAATGTCGCCAAGTGCGATGTTGCAACTATACAGGGTGCTTTTCCTAGGATTTCTGCGATACAGCTTCCCAGCAATAAACAACACTGGTAAAACAAATCTACGCACAATACAAAGTCTTCAGGGTCATGTGCTCCGGATCTGTCTAGGCCTGCCTCAGAGTGCTTCAACAGTGGCTACGATAGCAATCGCTGGAGATCACCTTGTCAAGACCCACATTGAAATTGAACTACTCAGGACCCATATAAGGCATCTGACCAGGACTCCTCGTCACCACTTGGCCTCCCTAACAGCGGACAGACCACACACATCTTTCAGCCGGACGATAACCGCATATGTTGAATCATTGCCAGCTTGTTTTACCCCGGCTGCGAGACCTTCGATTCCTCCATGGTGCCTCGCTCAGCCAAAAATCAACCTCACAATACCTGGTATCTCGAAAAAAGCTGATCTATCATCGCCAGCCCTTAGACAGCTCACGCTACTACATTTGTACGAGAACTACCGTGATTCTACGCATATTTACACTGATGGATCTGTCCTTCCAAGTAGCACCGCGGCGGCAATCGTCATACCAGCGAAAGCCACAACAATCAAGTTTAAGACGACCCACGCGACAACATCGACGGCAGCAGAGCTCGCAGCGCTCTTTACTGCCCTTCATCACATTGGTGATGAACCACCACATAAATGGACAATATTCTGCGATTCGAAGGCGGCACTGCAGTCTCTACTGTCACCTTTACGACGTGGACCACACGAACAACTAATATTCCATATTACAGAGACTTTGCAACATATAAGTGAAGCAGGCCATGAGATAGCCTTTCAGTGGCTTCCAAGTCACTGCGGGATTATCGGCAATCAACGGGCACATCACGCTGCCCGCTCAGCCCATACTGAGGAGCGCTGCGTCCCGATTCCTCATTCTAGAACTGACGCAGCACGGAAGCTCCGCCTACTTGCTCGGCAATGCACCGCGTCGCAATGGAACGAGCCACATTTAAGAAACACGCGACTGCACTCACATGATCCAACATTAAGTCTTCGAGCGCCATCACAGCTTCGCCGTAGAGACGCCACGCTTTTATATCGACTTTGGTTGGGCGTTGCCTTTACTAAAGCCTATGCATTCCGCATAGGGATGACCGACAGCCCAACCTGTGACCACTGCGGCCATGAAGAATCAATTGGCCATATTCTGTGTGCCTGCCCGCAGTACAGTACTCAGAGGGCATGCCTTCGCCACGAACTTGACAAACTGGACGACCAAGCGCTATCCGAAAAAACGATTCTACAACATCGAAAGGACCTATCGTCACAGAAGAAGGCCGTGCAAGCGCTATTGCGCTTTTTGCGATCTACCGGCCTGAGTGAACGACTTTAACTGGAACGCCTTTTGTGTGTGTGCCTCCATGTGTGCGTGTGTTTTTTTTTCCTGTTTTTTTAGCCTTTTCCTCTCTGTCATCTTTCTAACCCCTATCCCCATCCCCAGTGTAGGGTAGCAAACCGGAGACTCATATCTGGTTAACCTCCCTGCCTTTCCTCTTCATTCTCTCTCTCTCAACTAGTCGCAATAATTGATCTTTTAATTATGCAAACTGCTCCTCTGTATAGCATTCCTACCGTAATGAAAACAAATTTGATGCGCAAGGTGCTAATGCCAATGCCACTTGCAGTTTTATACTCATTGTTACACACTAGATATTATTGTAAATTTAATTTTATTTATTTGTGAGAAAGTGTAACGAATCAATCCCAACAGCACCCGGGAACTACTTTGGTGAGGAGGCCAACTGAATAGGAAATATGCTACGCCTCTGTACCGCTTTGAGACCCGGCAGGATATTGCTGCAGAACCACGACAAGACACAGTTAGAAAATTGGGGCGGAGCCCATACATGAATGGCCTTATGTGAAATATAAGCAGAGTGAGCTAAGCCTGTAGTCTCATGAAAATACACAACACATTTCTAAAGGTACTGTACTCTCTGTCAGGAACATCCATAGGCTGTACAGAACGTATTCCAATGCACCGCTGTCTTAGAATAAGGCACACAAGAATGTGTTGCACAATTTATCTTACCAGCCCCAATGCTTAGCAGCTCGTCTGGTAACCTCTGCCATGTAAATGCATGCGATTTGTGCCAGAAATGTGTTTGCTGGCCACTAATGGGGCCCATATTTCTCGTTGATTGTAGTGTCAATACATTGAGTTTGCACACGTTTGTTCTCTTTAACTTTCCATTGTGTACTTTTTTGCGTACTCTCTTTTGAGAAGGTGGAGCCAATTGTAAATAAAGAAAATGTCTACATTCTAATACTGTTGAAACTTTAGAGGATATAGTTATGTTTTATTACAAGATGTGTTGTAAAGTTCATGGGCATCATTGTAATTTGATTTTATGTGTTTGTCAGTATGCTTCTAACGTTATTGTTAAGTTTGTCTTCTGATTGATGAATACAGATTTTGACTTATTAAGGGAGAAAATGTTTCATTTGAGTAAGTCAATGACTACAGATTACGTCCAATTCACCAAGCATAAGTGCAGGAGCTCCTTATGAGGGAATCAAATATTCCCCACACGCAAGTATTGCGCATCCCTTCCAACGTGACCATGGCTGTATATGGTGTTCTTACACTATTGCGATGAGTACTAGCACTCTGTTCTGAAGGAGTACAAGCGCACTGTTTGGGGGAGTAGAAGCGCTCGGCCTGGAGGAGTAGATGTACTTGGTTTGGAGGAGTAGGATGACTCGGTCTGTGTGAGTACTATTACCCTTGTGGGGAGAATATTAGCACTCTGTGGAAGAGTACAAGCACTCCCTTGCGGTGGAGTAATAAAATTGTCAGGAGGAGTTATTCTACTCTATCTCAAAGACGGTTGATCTAGTCTCGAAAAAAAGAGTGAAATATGGGATAAGCACATACTCCCTCGAAGAGAGTGCCCGACACTCTTTTTGTTTTTAGATTGTATTTGCTTACACTGTAGTGTTTATGTACTGTAGGTTTATAATTGTAAAATAGTGTATTTTTCGTAATTCCTTCATTTTTCCATGTTGTATTCACTGGGAGTTTTTGTATGATGTTACCTGTTCTCAGTCACCTGAATCTGCCCATTGTGCATTTATTTTTCTTTGATGTACGCATTAACAGAAGCTCTCGCATTCAGTCGCATTCGAGATTATGAGACCTCCATCTGTAATTGTCTTCTTCGGAATGTACACTTCTGATTAACAAAAATAAAATTGAACTTGAAACAAAAGCTTAAACTGAAAGCGGTTTCCGAGCGGCCTGCTATGTAATGTGTAAAGAAAAGCTTCTCCCTCGTCCGAAGCAACTTTTGCTTATGAAAACGGTGGATTGTGAATGTTGGTATTGTTTAATAATTACTACAGCGCAAACAGCGAAGACGACGGGGACAAACGAAATCGAACAACCAATCGCATCTGAGCGCACACTGTAAGAGCGACCCGCTGTGGTTGCTTGGTTGCTATGGTGTTGGGCTGGTAAGTGTGAGGTCGCGGGATGAAAAGCCGGCCATTGTTGCCTCCTTTCTATGGGGGCGAAGTGCGAAAACACCCGTGTACTTAGCTTTAGGTGCACCTTAAAGAACCCCCAGGTGATCCAAATCTCCGGAGTCCCCCATTACCATTGTTTTGGCATGCAAAACCCCTTAATTTACTGTAAGAGCAACACTTGCCAAGTGCATTTCGATACAAGTAATGTTCCGTCACAGAGATCTGATAGCAAAGGAAATAATAGAGGCAGTGTATAACAACGGAGGCACAGCCACCGCTGGCCCTTTTTGACAATGTATTTGCTCCTTTAGATATGCGACTGTTGCGTTATTTTGGTGTCGGTATGTGTTGTGAGATTGCGAGCTGAAGGCTCCTAATTCTGGCGAGCATGTGCGAAAAGAAGCTTGGCGTCTCTATAAAACGGTTTATTCCACAAAAAAATGGCAGCAGATCCAACGTGGCCTGTTGGAATACGTATACAGCGACGCTTGCGACGCAGCGTTCACGCTCGCCTTCTCATCTGGCTCAAGGATGCCCCGAACAAGGAGGTCTGCATTGCAACTGACCATCGAACGCAAGCAGTGTTTCAGCGGTTGAGATACTCAAGACGGGTTGCTGCGCTATTCGTTTGGAGTACCCAGCTTCCCATTGGACTCGCAGATGCAACCGTCCATGCGGTTGCCAGGCGCTGCAACGAACGTACTACGGCAGGCAGTCTCCTCCAGTGCTCTCTCTCTTTCTCTCTCTCGTCTTAGCGCGGCTGTTTGCGTCGTGGCCACGTCGCCCTCTCCACCAGCGGCCGATGACCCGCATGCACCGGCCACTTTCCCCGCTCTGCCTTATACTTCTGCGGGCGAAGTAGTGCGAGCCATCACGTCACGATGGCACTGCTGTGCGGCAGCTGTGTATGAGCTATTCTGTGATAATGTACGAGCAGTAGCCAACAGCAGTTACCGCAACAGGCGACTGCCATAGTCAGGAATGTCCAGGATGGTTTCGAAAGAAAGCGAAGCTTTCTTTAACAGCAATGCGTTAGCATTGAAACAATATGGCGAGAAAACGTACTGCCGCCGTCGAGAGGAGTGATGAGTTGTGTACTGCAACGGGACTCCTCTTTCGTGCTTGGCTCAGAGCACACTCTGCCATCTAGAGTCGCCCCCGGGAAGCCTTCACGTGGCCTCCGAGATGCGTGGCACACCGGTGCGTGCGAACGATGAGAAACGCGTCAAAGACTGGGCGAATATCCGTAACTTTCGAACGAGTCGTATTCGATTCGCTCTCCGAATTCAATACTTACTATTCGGAAACGCGAATATATTTTGAATATTTTTAAAACACTTCAAAACGTCAACTGCACCCGAGTGAGCATAGGATGAGAACTGAAGTACGGTAAATGTTCACTCCTGTGGGCCCAGTACAGATATAAAACAAGAGAACTTGCCTAGTACAGTTGGGTACGTCGCCAAGGTAACCCTAGTTTAGATGCTATACAGCGATCAGTCGCGCTTACCCAAGAACTCTATGCATTTGAACAAACTACTTATTTGCACCCGAGGCTACATTTGTGCTTTTAATAGACAGACACACTTCATGACGCACTGTGTCATGACAGAAACTAGCTTTCAGAATACTTCATTGTAAACAATAGCTGTAAGCTTAAAGAACATTTACAGAAATTTCATATACCACAAAAAAAAATTATCTGTGAATTCCCTGTGACAGAAACTCGTCAAAACAGAAAAAAAAACACTGTTCATCTTGATCACTAGCATATAAATTGAGTCAGAACTAAAACATAACCATTCTGAGTTACAGTAAGTGGATAAAAACAACGAAGTAAGTTTTTTAGCGTTTATTTCTTTTGCCTTTCATAAACGACGTTGTTTTGCATAGGCAATGCGCCACGCGCAGTTCGCGCTTCTCCTTTGATGCCGCGCCATATTCAATACAGTTGCCCTTCGAGTCAATTACCGCATCTTCTTGCGCCAATATTAAAAGGTGAGTGATTTTCTTTGCAAGTACATTACAACGAGTGCACGACGTATTCTTTTACGTGATACTTTCCGCGTGTTCATGACGTAGGACGAGACTGCAATACCCGCAAGGACAACTCAGGCAAGTAGTGACAAATTTTAGGAACGACGTGATACGACATGTCAGCGTACGTTCCCCTTTGGTAACGCACGTGTTACCCAAGTCTCAGATTTAGCATCAGTCCTTTGTTATAGTCCACGTAAGAGTTGGCCAGTGAGCTTGACAGATGTATTATTGTCTATATTCGCCTATTCGGGATGTATTTTTTTCCTTTGGGCTGTGGCTGCAAGAATTAAAGAAGACCATCCGTGAGTACCATCGAACACACTGCGCTGGACAATTGTATACATTCTTTAAATGACTGGAAAGTGGGACGTTTCTTGTAATGTGTCATCTTTTATTTTAGTTTGTTTGATTGGATTGACGCGCTGTCATAAGAACCTGCCGGATAAGAGGTCTCAGGCGATCTAGTGTTCATTTAGTTGCTTCCTTTGACACGGTCCCCATATTTTAGTTACTTAATCGTGGGAACATATGTTGTGTGGGTGCTGGCTAATGTCATTTCATTTTGAAAATTGTTAGCAAGAACACTGGAATGCCTGGTTTGGTCTACTACATGGACATTTTAAAAGCAAAGTGGAGAAGACGCTAGCACCAGCGGTACGACGACGTGCTGCCATCATGCCCCTGGCCACAGGGAACTACTGGTGGGTTGTATGCTAGCGTCACTTGCAGGCTCTGACGAATAATAAGTAAATGTATGACTGGTGGACTGCAAGGATGCGAAATAAAGGGGCAAGAATTTGCAAAAACTGGAAACAATTTAGTAAAAGAAAGTAAAACGGCAGCACATCTAATTATTTCCCGTAACCAATTATCTACAGATAACGGGATCTGTCCAGCGCATTACACTGTCAGGACTATTTCCTACCTTGATCCATTTTGCTTTATATAGTCGTAGTTTTGCTTGAAAGTTGAAAAATAGTCGCTGTCTCGCCAGAAAGGCGAAGCATCGATTGCGATAGCAAATTAGTGGACATCCATAGGAAGTAGAGATAGTACTTTTATCGGCAGCAGAAATTTGTAAACATAGGCATAGTAATTAAATTAACACGCAAGGTGTCCCGAACTCAGAAGCAAAAATAAAGGCACGTCATTAGATGAGCGCGGAAACTCGCTGTCGAAACCTTGGACTGAGGAAGCGCGGCAGCAGCGGCGAGCAAATTGACTTCTGTGTTGCCTCTCGCATCAAGGAGTACTAACCCGCGAAAACACAGCTCGTGGTGGACTCGGTCCTCGTCGCCCATGGCTTTCGAAACACAAGAGGCCCGGGACGCCCGGAGTAGAGCGCAACCCTCTTCCCTACCTTCCCTCCGAAGCCTTGCGCGCGACGGAAGACGACGCGCTGCTTCCCCACTTTCCTCCCTTGCGTGTGCGAGATTGAGCCGCGATCGCCGGCTTACTCGTAGCCGCGCGCCATCGCCCCCGTGCAGGAGTAATTATCCACGTCACACATGGTGTTATCACGGACTAACCTCAACAGCAGTCGCCGCGGATGGGCGTAACCCTTCCCACCTCACGGCATCCTGCAACCCCCCCCCTCCCCCCCCCCCCCCGAGGAAGCGCAGATGACATCGGCCGCGCGTCTGCTGATACAGTGGCCGTCGGCAACTGAGCTCATGCGCAGGCAGTCTCCCCTTCGCTCCTCCTCCACTTTCCGCCTCATGGTTCCGCTGAACCCTCCTCCTCCCTTCGCTATGGCATTTCTTTCATCTACCGCTGTGCTCCGCGTTCGCTTTCATACTTTGCGGCGCTCGTTCGGTCGGTTATGCCGACGCTCGCCGCAGGAACGGTCTGGTAAGAGCTGCGCTCTAAAATACGAAGTGTCCTGCGCCGCGCGGCCGACCTTGATGCGCCAATTTCCAAAATGCATCAGTGGTTAGATAACCTTGCTGTGCTCGCCTCTCGTCGCGCTGTCTTCGTGACGCCGAGCGCCTAGAGTCATGAAATGGGGCCCTACAACGTAAAACTATTCCAACATGTTTCCATTACAATCTTCTAACGTCTAATTTGCGTAACCACCGACGAAAGCATCGGGCGGTGACTCGCTGAGTAGTATGAAGAGACCAATCAAACGCTGTCCTCATTTAGAGCAAGTCACTTTTGTTTGTTTTAAAAAAGAATAACATTGCCAAGACTGAGCCGCTTGTCTTATCTAATTGGCTGACAAGAGGCGAGGAGAACGCTCAAGTGGAGAGGAAATCGATGGGACCGTGCCAGTGCACTGCATATCGATAACCTAATGGAGAGGGTGGCGCCGGCGCCTGCGATTGGTCTGCTTTTCATTACTAGCTTGCGGTGGCTGGTCGAAAATCGCAGCGGCATGCAACGGGAGGTTAAGAATGCTGTGAAAACGGATCCTCAGCAAGAAGAGTTGGCAGAGCGAGTTCGTAATTGTGTAAAAAGTTCTCGAAAACGTTAAAGGGCCACGCAAAATGTTTGATTATATGCAAATAAACCCAAGCTCTCCGGCAGGTGTGATTAGCCAGTGTCTGAGCGATCGGTGGCAGCCATCTTTTATTCCTTTCGGAAAGGGGCAGCCTGCGGCTATTCGGAAGAAAACTCAGTTTTGTTCGGCATATTAATGCATCTTTAACGCGTAGACTTCACTCTGGCGGGGAGAGTTTTTGCGGTTTTGTGACGTTGCGTGACAGGCAGATGAAGAGGGTGCAGCCCGAAAACTTCTGACCAATAGCCGAGAGCTAATGACGAAAAGGCGTCGAATCAGAAATAACTTTATTTGTTTTGTTTGGTCAAATCATGCATAATTAGTGTGTACACGTCATATCAGATGGGGAGCTATCGCAGTTTTTGTGACGTGGCGTGCCTGAGAGGTGAGGTTTTTGACCAAACGCAGAGGGCTCATTGCAGATTTGGAATAAAAAAGTTTGGAATAGTTTTACGTTATAGCGCACTGTGTATCTTTGGGCACTTGATCCCAGGTGTGTTCAGTTAGCAAGCACGTTTATAGCAATCTGTGCTTGTCACAATCTACAAGCCTTATTTCATGTTATATTCAATCGCTGTGCTATCGCTGGGAATGCCTTTGGCTGTCGGGCAAAATTGTGACGTTTTTTTTTTCCTCGTATTATTTCGGTTCATAGTTCATGAACATGCGCGTAAAGAATTGCGTTAGTGAATGCATATCATTTTTGTCACAAAATTTTTCATCGAATTCATGCAGTTTACGTTAATATAGCGATCCTATCTTTTATAAACGTACCTCTGGCCAGCGGCATCTCAATCTTAACGCTTGCAGAGGACAGACACACAGATCACGCAATATTCGAATCTAAATAACGCGAAGCTTGTTTCGGTTAGCGATGCTACAGTAGTGGCAAATGACACCAACCCGGCCTTGTTAGCTTTTGGATTTCTGCGTCACATGTATGAAGGCGATGTATGATACTTGTGAAGGGAAGAACATTGATGAGAAGTCTGCGGCCCTGAGACGCGTACGATATCTATCTATATATATTTAGGTCTTCATACTTCTTTTGTGATGGTTGCTCAAGCATTCGGGGGGATTTGCCAATAATGGGCAAATACCCAGCCATTTGCATATAACCTGTGGCAATGTTGTCTGGTTTCGATAGAAAGGTGGGACATTGTAATTTCCGCGATAAAGCGCTCTCGCTCTTCCCTGCGTGTCATCGGCATCGCTGAAATAAACCGATTTTGTTCGATTGTGAAAGGGTACCTTCGCGCATACCCTCAAGGTAGCATTTTGGACCCGTTTCCTTTTATGTATTGTGCCAATGAAATCGTAATTATATATGAGTATGGGAACTGCATTATTTAAGCTGATATCACGTGCGTATTTTGTTAGAATTCATCTGTCGTAACCAAGCATGCCAACAAATAATTAGTGTTCTTTATTAGGGCGAACGTCTTGTGTCTCGTTGTTCAGTCGGCCTTCAAGGTGCTTAAGCTAAAGCTCAGCGAGTATACGGAATGCGAAATCACTGTCATCGTCATCATAATTATCCTCAATGGCTCAAACCCCCGCAGGAAAGCAAGGTGGATAATAAGGATGAATCACTAAGCGAAATTAGTGCATGACTCAGGCAAATTATATTGCTCGAATCAGGAGCATGAGTAAGTCAATTAAGAGGATAATTCCGTGAGTTAAGAGAGATTTCTAAGTGATGTAGACTAAGGGAATTAAAAGTAATGTATACGTCATGTGTCCGTATTAATGCACTAGAACTTGGGCTTCCACCTTCAAGTCGTCTTATGGATAACGTAAGACGCCCTGTGAATTGTTTTAAGCGCCCAGCTATAAGCTGAAAAGAAACGTACGGCAATAAGGCCAAGACAGCTACGTTTCATTCACGTCAACAATTCTTTCTGTCTACTTTTTCTCTTTACGGGCAGTAGGAAAATTCAGGCATTTAGTGATGTCAGCTTCCTGGACCTCTGCCTCGGAGGCTAGGACTTGCCACAGTGGACCCTCGTGTGAACCCGCGTGCGCATTCCCTGCGCGTGCGACTTGACACCGTTTGAAGCGGCAAATCTCGGTTAGGCCTAAAGGCGGACATTGCTGTAGCGATCGCCATAAGTAAAAGCGTGGCGGCGTTAGCATGTGGAGAAGGGAGTAAAAGGAAGCGTTTCCAGTGCACGTTACTAGGTAACAAAAACATTGGTACGGTTCGTCTCAGCCCCGCCTTATAATTACATTGCATGTTCTTCGCTTTTTTTAAATAATAAACGTTTGCGAGCGTATATGTATTGGGACAAGGACGTTGTGGGGAATCATCTTTTGTGTGCAATTGAATATATGCGTCGCTAGTGTTAGTCATTTTCGGTGTAAGCGAGCGTCTTACGGTGCAATTCGTTCAAGCCGCCGCGGTAACTTAGCGGCTATAGTGCTGCACTGCTAAGCACAAGGTCGTGGGATTGAACCCCGGCAATGGTGGCTGCGCTTTGATAGGGGCAAAACGCAAGAACTGCCGTTCCCCGCGTATTGCGAGCACTTCGAAGAACCTCAGGTGGTCAAAATTATACGGGAGTGCCCCACTACGGCATGCCTCATAATCATAGGCATCATAACCCTAGAATCTAATGTATTCTCACAATTCGTTATGCCACTCTTTACGGAATCATGGTGCGTTCGTCCAGGCTGCAACAACAGACGGAACAGAGACTAATTACAGCGACTGCAAACACGTGTAGTTCGCTTTTCTGGACCAGTGCCCCTCTTCTCACACACGGTAGACTTCTTCCAAATGTTGAACACTGTATATGGTATACTATATTCACACTGATGACTCAAACATTACAAGTCAGAAATGTACTCGCAAAAGTTCACACTTTGGCTACACCGAACGCAATATCAAACAACTTTTCGGAATTGTCCACACGTAACCACCAAATGTTCATTGTCGATATGTGCCGCACAAATTTTCCTCAAGACCAAGAAAATTAGGGGTACATAACGAACATATATCTAGCATGGACCTTAACTTTCTGCGTAATAAATGTTTATAAGGTGGCTTAGGATTTATGTTTTTATTCAATATTTCTCATATGACTATGATCACATTTCTCTGCACACTCAATCACTTTACATGCTGCATATACATTTATGTGTTTCTTATTTTTCGCAATTTCGATATGCGTTATAATGTCTTACTTCTCGTAGCTTGATGTGTGGTATAATGCGCAAGACCAATTTATCAGTTTGCATGCGTTTTGTTTAAACTCCAATTTGTATTCATTTTACACATTCCGAGCTTTTCACTTTAGGCCATGTAAGAGATGCCGCCATAGTGAATTCTTTTTTTTTAATTCTCCCGGAGCCGTAAGCATCTGATGATGCCTGAAAAATTATGAGCATGTGTGAGTATCCATTTGTCCCGGCTTTCCGCTAGGCCTACTCAGTAGCCAGCATCCAGCACGTATCTACTGGCCCAAGTTTTTTTATATATCTGCAAATATATAGACTGGGCAAATGATTAAGAATGTCAAAGCCCAGAAAAAAAGGCAAAAAAGAACGAAACAAAGAGAGGTTCGCTGTGAAATGAGAGCTTCCTATAAATGAACGGAGTTTGTTTATCTTTAACAGCATATTTTATATAGGAACAGCTGTAGGTGGAGACCTAAAGTTTTCAATACCGTACGAATAAGTAAAGTTTCCGCCTGGAGCTAAGGCTTTGACAAGGAGGCTTCTCTTGTTCAGTAGCCTGGCGTCACCTACAAGCCCTGACACGTGGTCTTCGTCAGTCTGCTTGTCGAACAATTGGCGTCAAGATGAGGCTACACCTTTTTTTCTCACAGTTGATCAATTTAATCACATGATACATACGCTATTTTCGCCCACTATTTTGATCAAACACTATTAGCACGATGTTTAGTACATCCACTCTCATACAAACACGGAACAATAAGCACACTTCCGCATGTTAATTGCCAGTTTAATATCCTGTCGTGACTTGCCTATACGCAAATACTGAGATTTTGGTTGAACCTGCCCACTGCTAGACGAAGCCATGCACCAGACAATGTTGACTACTACTCCTAAGATATCTTTATTTTACAATCAGTATATAACACAGTGCTCACTTACTATCGCTTTAGTTAACTCCGGGTTAACAAAAGTTACAGCCTCCACCTTCTACTCTCTGAGCCAAAACGAAAATAAATAAATACACGACATCATAATGTTATGCATAATTAGTCGGCTTGACACGCTCACCTTTACCTAACTAGGCAATTAGTTCCTTTGCTAATCACGTTTTCTATTCAGTCGATAGAACGCTTTGTTCATTACCTCTTAATCTTTAAGGTGCTCACGCACGAACGCCATCTAATTTAGCACACAGAATATCAGCTCTCGGGAGCCTTATGCAATGAGTGTGTAATAAATACATGTTGTCGATAGCACACTCGAATGAAGCTTGAAGTTATTTCTGTATTAGTGTCGTTAATGTCCGTGGTACCACTGATTGCGCGGTCATTATTACTGCGTGAACAATGAACTGACAAGGACGCGGCATGTTCGCACTTATCGGCCATTTTCCTGTTTCCAAGTGGGTAGGCAGCAATTCCTCAACTACACGTTATTTTTATCTAACTGACGTGGGAAAAGGGGTACCTTACTGGGGCCGAGAAGATTCTCCGCGGTTTTCTGTTCCACCAGTGCCGACACACTAGGTGGAGCCACTGTTTGGCCAATATAGGAAGGGGGTGGTGACGCGAATATCAATACAGTATGGACGCTCACTTCCGATCTTACTTAAGGCCTTATAAGGCCCTGTGCGGCGCGTCTTGCTGCCATCCGGGTCACTGGCAAAAAAACATTGTAGACGCCGCGTTTTCTCACTGCATTGCTGCATATACTCTGAATTGACGCGACGATGAAAAAACCCTCATAACATTTCATGCAGTGAAATCAGGACTTCGCAGCGGCACTCGTCATGTTCGATAACACGTTGAGAATTTCCCTTCTGTCCGTAAGTATATATGCTTCATTGTCGGAAAAACATATTGCGCTTATGGCGTTGTTCCATTTTTTTTAAAGTGGACTCTCTTGAGTGAAGCTAGTTGAGGATCTATCAGGCATAGTTTGGGATATAATTGACCTTAGTCAGGTTGCAAGAACTGGTGACGCTTACACAGTGCTGACTAACAGCCACGCCCTCACCTATAGAGGATTCCTAGATAAGAAGCAGTACGGAGTAGGATTCCTAATCCATAATGGCATAGCGGGCAACACTGATGAATTGTAAAACATCATTGTGAGGGTAGCAGTGGTCGTAATAAAACTTAACAGCGAGTATAGAATAAACGTAGTATGGGCCTACGTCCCATCCTCAAGTCATGATGATGATGAAAAGAATCAGTTTTATGAAGGTGTTGAATTAGCGGTGACAAAATTGGAAACTCAGTATAGTGTTGTAATGGGAGACTTCAATGCAAAAGTGGGGAAAAACCAGGCTGGTGAACTAGCAATTGGTAACAATGGCGTTGATTCTAGGAAAACTACAAGAGAAATGCTTAAAGAATTCGCAGAAAGGATTAAGCTGCGAACAATGAACATTTTCTTCCGGAAGCGTAGCAACAGAAAGCAGACCGGGAAAAGCCCTAATAGGGAAACAAGATGTAGAATAGATTTCATACTTTCTGCAGATCCCAGCATAGTGCAGGATGTAGAAGTGTTCGATAGGGTAAAGGGTGCAGTGACCATAGGTGAGTTAGGTCTAGGATTCACCTCTCGAAGAGAGACGAGTAAAATTGGTCAAGAAGAAACAGGACAACCTAGAGACAGTAAGGATAAAAGTACACCAATTGAGGCTCGTGCTTGCAAACAAATAACAAACTTTGAACAGAGAGATGAAAATGACAGAGGTAATGAATGAAACCATAACTAGACTGACTTCAGAAGGAACAATTGAAGTGGAAGGTAAGGCACCACGGCAACCAGTAGGTAAGCTCTCCCAAGTAACGTAGGAACTAATAAAGGAACTACCAAGAACGAGAGAGTACAACTCAAGAGAGAAGATAGAATTGGCGGAAACTTCAAAACTGATCAACAAGGAGAAAATAAGCGATATTGAAAATTATAATGTAAGAAAGACTGAGCAAGCAGTAAAAATGGACGCAGCATGAAATCTGTGAGAAAAAAATGTCGCATGAGACAAGTCAAGATGTATGCAGTGAAAGATAAGCAGGGTAATATTATAAGCAATTCTGATGGTATAGTAAAAGGAGCGGAATAATTATATACTGACCTGTACAGTAATCGCAGCAGCCATGATACCTGCGTTCGAAGTAGTAATGAACATGTTACAGTGGTTCCTTCTATAACTAGCGATTAAATTAGAAGGACCTTGCAAAACATGAAACGGGGAGTAGCGGCAGGAGAGGATGCAATAAAAGTCGATTTAATCAAAGATGAAAGAGACATCATGCTTGAGAAGCTGGCGGCCCTTTATACGCACTGTTTCACCACTTGAAGGGTCGCAGAGAACTGTAAGAATGCCAACATTATATTTATCCACAAAAAGAGAGACTTTGAAGAATTCAACAATTACAGGTGCAGTAGGTTACTTCCATTATTGTACAAGATATTCAACAAGAGAGTTAAAAAAATTAAATTATGGCTTTGACGTGCCCAAAACAGGATCTGATTATGAGGCGCGCCTTGGTGGGGGACTCCGGAAATTCGGATCATCCGGTTTCGTTAACGTGTGCCCAAATTTAGTAGACCGGTGTGTTCACATTTTGCCCCCATCGAAATGCAGCCACCAACATCATTTCCAATAAAATAAGGGCAACATTGGGATTCAATCAACCAAGACAACTGACTGGATTCAGGAAGAGATACTGTACAATGGATCACATTCATGTCATTAATCAGGTAATCGAGAAATCTGCAGAGTACAATCAGCGTCTCTATATAGCTTCCATAGATTACGAGAAGTCATTTGAATGAGTAGAGATCCCAGCACTCATAGAGGCATTACATAATCGAGGAGCATGGCAGGCTTAAGTAGATATCTTGGAAAATATCTACAGAGATTTCACCGCTACTCTAAATCTCCATAAGAAAAGTAGAAAGGTACGTATAAAGTAAGGGTCAGGCAAGGAGACACAATCTCTCCAATAGTATTCACTGAGTGCTTCGAAGAAGTAGTCAAGCTATTAAGCTGGGAAGCCTTAGGAGTAAGGATCGATGGCGAATATCTCAGCAATCTTCGGTTCGTCGATGACATTGTTCTATTAAGAAACAATGCAGACGAGTTACAACAAATGATTGAGAACCTTAACAGAGAGAGTGTAAGAGTGGGGTTGAAAAAATTAACATGCAGAAGACAAATATAATGATGAATAGCCGGGCGACGAACAAGAGTTCAGGATCTCCAGTCAGCCTCTTGAGTCTGTGAAGGTCTACGCCTACCTAGGTCAATTAATCACAGGGAACCATGATCATGAGAAAGAAATTCATAGAAGAATAAAAATGGATTGTATCGCATGCGGCATACATTGTCAGTTCCCGACTGGAAGCTTCCCACTGTCACTGAAAACAAAGGTGCACAATAAGTGCATTCTATACCGGTGCTAACACATGAGGAAGAAACATGGAGACGGACAAAGAAGTTCGCGAACAAATTAAGGTCCACGGAAAGAGCTATGGAACGAAGAATATTAAGAGACTGGAAGAGAATGGTGGGGATCAGAGTGCTAAAAGGAATAGCCGATATTCTAATTGACTTTAGGAAAAAAACATGGATCTGGGCCGGTCATGTAATGCTTACGTTAAATAACCGGTGGACCAATAAAGTTCCGCTGGTTACTGTGAACCTGAGCGTACAGAGTGTCAGCGATCGGGCCGTCAAGGTGTCGGCTGGGCGGTCCGTACGTGAGACTAGCCGGGTGGTGCAGGGTGTTCCTACGTCGTCTCTGGATCGAATAACGTTCTTTCACTCACTCACCATTAAGGTTACAGAATGGGTGCTAGGAGAAGGGAAGCGCAGTCAAGAATGGCAGAAGACTAGGTAGAGTGATAAAATTAAGAAATTCGCATGTGCTAGTTGGAATCGGTTGGCGCCGAATAGGGTTAATTGGCGATCGCTGGGAGAAACGTTCGTCCTACAATGGACACAAAATAGGCTGATCATGATGATGATCTGTCTCTCGACGCTCTAGGTGCTCGACATTTCCTTCGATCCTCTAGTCTTCTCTTGAAGGAAGATCGTAGATACGTTTCCAGCATCTAGAGCACCATTTAGACCTCATAGCTTGCTACAATGTTTCAGCATGTCATTTCTCACCCAAAGGTGTTGCAGGCACTCTGCAGACGTATTCGCCGTGTCATTGTCGAATCACCTTTGATATTGTTTCACAAAAAGCGTATATTTACAAATATTTACAAGTAAGGTGATCAGCAAAGGAGGTGCAGCAGCCGATATGGCGAGCAGCCACCTCTGCGTCTTCATAGTTGCTGGCCTAATGCGACAGACTTCTGTCTCGCGGCATTACCCCCGGGCAAAAACACTCACACCATCCGTGTGCGCTAGAGTGCAGCATCAACGGACGGGTTATACAGCTTTAGCCGAGCAACGTGAACTACATCAGTCTGGACCGGCGTAGAAGGCAGCATTGGCTTTGCTGGCGAATTCTCATACTTCACGTCGGTAACTTGGCGCAAATGCTTTAGGGACCGTGGTAATGGGTTAGAAGCTTCGCTGATAGACTAACCCGTCGAGTTGGCGACCAGAGGACCTCTAAAGATCCCAGAGCGTAATATACATCCTTCTGACGTCAGTCGTAACGCAACTTCCGTGATGCCTGCGGCAGCCTTCGCCCTTGCGATGGCATCTTGTGCGTACTTCGACGGTTGTTGTGAATTGGATGGGAGGAATGTATCCATGGGTAGTGTCGGTTCACGGCGAAAAAGCAGATAAAACAGAGAACAACCTGCAGCATCGTGGCGCGACGTATTATAGGTGACTGTAGTAAAGGATAATGCAACCTGCCAGTCGCGTTGGTCCGTACCAGGGTACACGGAGAGCATGTCGCTTATGGTGTGATTCAGTCTTTCGGTGAAACAGTTTGTTTGAGAATGATGGGCGGTGGTGACCTTGTGTTTTGTGGAACATGAGCGGAGGCGGTCATCGATGACACAGGACAAGATGCAAGGACTGCGATTGGTGAGCAGCTGACGTGGAGCTCTGTGATGCAGAATCACATCGCGGAGAAGGAAGTCTGCAATATTGGTAGCACAGCTGGTTGGAAGCGCACGTGTAATAGCATAGCGCGTGAAATAGTCTGTCATGACAGAGACCCATTTGTTCCCTGACACCGATGTAGAGAAAGGTCCGATCAGATAGAGCCCGATGTGGAAGAACGGCTCTACTGGGACATCGATAGGCTGAAGAAGGCCGGCAGGAAGCGTCGGTGGCCTCTTGCGTCGTTGACACAGCTCGCAGATGCCAGCATATTTCTGCCCGGAGCGGTAAAGCCCAGGCCAAAAGAAACGACGCCGCACACGATCATAAGTGCGCGTTACGCCAAAATGACCTAATGTGGGTGCGTCGTGAAGCTGCTGGAGGACAGGGGAACGCATGTGGGAGGGTACCACCAGCAAGTGCTCAGGACCTTCGGGGTATACACTGTGCCGGTATTAAGTTCCACTATGTAATGTAAACATCCGGAGCGACTCGTCAAAAGTCCCGGAGCTGAGACGATCAATGATGGAACGTAACGCCGGATCAAGACGTTGTTCATCGTCGATATCACGGAAGTCCGAGATAGAAAGTTGTCGGGCGGGTCAACGGGATATCGGGACAGGCAGTCCGCGTCCCGACGGAAAACCAATACTCTTGTAAAGGCAAAGCCCAGCGTCCAAGGCGGCCTGCAGGATCTTTCAGCGAGGAAAGCCAGCAGAGCGCATGGTGGTCAGTCACTACTTGAATGGAAGGCCAAAGAGGTGCGGTCGAAATTTGTAGATGGCCCAAACAACCGCAAGGCATTCACGCTCGGTAATTTAATAATTGCGCTCTGGGGCAGATAGCAGGCGGCTAGCGTACGCTATGACGCAGTCATGACCATGCTGGTGCTGGCCAAGGACGGATCCGATTCCGAATTCACTGACGTCCGTCCAAACTTCCGTAGCAACAGAAGGGTCCAAGTGCGCCAACAGAAAAGTCGTGAGAAGGCGTATAAGCGCAGAAACTGCATAGTCTTCACTACCACCCTATGAAAAAGGCTTAACTTTCTTGAGAAGTTAAGTTAGCGGGCGGGCAATGTCAGCGAAATGTTTGACAATGCGAGGTAAGTAAGAACATAAGCCAATGAAGAAGCGAACGCCTTTGGTAGAGGAAGGTGAACGTCTTTGGTAGAGGAAGGTAAGAGAAAATGCATCACGGCACGAAATTTTTCAGGGTCAGGTCGGCTTCCTGCGCCATTAACAAGGTGTCCGAGCACTGTGATTTCGCGGCGACGAAAGTGGCACTTGGATGAGTTGAGCTGATGACCGCCGCTGCGGAAAACTTGGAGAATGCCCGATAGGCACTGAATATGGCTGGAACACGTCAATGAAAAACAGTAACGTCATCCAGGTAGCATAAGCACGTCAATCATTTGAAGCCTCATGCGCTCAATTGTGGCTGCTGCATTGCATAGACCGAAGGGCATAACCTTACATTGGTATAACCCCTCAGGTGTTACAAATGGGCCCTTCTCGTGGTCCATGCGATCTACGAAAACTTGCCAATGGCCACACTGCATACTGACGGACGAAAAATAACTCGCACGGTGGCGGCAGTCGAGGGCGTCAATTACGCGAGGCAACGGATATACGTCCTTCTTAGTGATATTGTTTAGTGTCTGTAATCAACACAGAAATGCTAGGCGCCGTCTTTTTGCTTGACCAGTGCAACTGGAAATGCCCATGGGCTACTCGAGGGTTTTATAGTCTCTTTTTCTGTCATCTTGTCGACTTATTTTTGTATAAACACCCAATCAGCAGGAGAAAATGGAAACGGACGACGATGAATAGGGTTTGTGTCTCCGGTGTCGATTCGATGCACGACAACTGTTGTATGGCCTAGTACCACTAACTATTTAACTGCTAGATGGCGTGTCACCTGGTGTTTATAACTTGCAACTGCAATACCAACTGTGCACGTATCGACGCTACGCGACGTGCATGTCACATCGCGTGTCTCCTCGCGCGCTAGGACCCGCTTATGGGGCATGTTTACGTTTCACGCTAACAAGCGCTGGCGTGGCTCAAGGGTGGAGTACCTGACTGCCGTGCAGCGCGGCAGGGTTCGATCGCGGCGAGAATCGGGTTTTAACGCGACAGCGTGAAGGAGCCCGTGTCGCAGGAAATTTGGCGGCCGGCGTCGCACGTCGCATCGGCGCTAAGATTTATAAAATCATGCATGCACAGGCCTTTCATATGACGGAAGAAGTTGACTGAAGTAATTAAATTCTCAAGCTAAAATACGCGGAAAGATCGCAAACTACAACTTGCACACAACCTACAGACATGATAGCTCTCGCATTGCAATTTGACTATACTAGAAAACACATTTCTGTTACGCGAAAACTCAAAGAAACTTCTTCACCACACAAACCGGCCGGGGCGTCCAAAGACCGCTCGCGGCGTCCACCATTTTGCGCGCGCTGGCGCGGTAGGTGTCTTAGGAGCCACGGAGTGGCGCGCCCGGTTCCTTATATTAAGTCCAGCTGGCGCTCGCCTCCGTCGCATCGCGGCCCACGCAAGAGGCCGTGGTTCCACCGCAAAGCTTGCCTTCGCGGATTAGCGTTCGGGGCAAGCCTTTCGAGGTAAACATTACGGTTACATACGCTCCTGTTGCCGGGAAGCGTGAGAGGCAGTCAGGGAACTTCCAACGCTATCGCGTTAAGGCGCGTTCAGAGTGGCGGGAAAACGCGCAACGCAGAACGTTTTCCGCGCGCCGCTTCCCACACAAACCGGTTTTTCTCCCGCAGACAGGCTGCTGTGCCCTCCCGCAGAGCGATGAGTCCGGTACCTATTTTCCCCGCGCCGCTGACGAGAACAGCCAATGATGGCCGACCGCGAAGCGTGACGTCGGTCCCAGTTCAGTGACCCCGTCGGCGGAGGCTGGGAGCGTGCGGCGGGACACTCCTCGGTGGTTGCTTTGCCAGCATGAATATGCGACTTGAGGCGACGGTGCAGAAGCAGCAAACAAGCAAGTATAAGTAGGTTTACCGTAGCCAACAGATAATCGTTCGAACCAGCCATCCTCGTCACAAAAAGGGCGACGGGAGGAGAGCTAGCAGACGATCAAGACGACGTGCGGGAAAAGAGCGCACTTTCCAGTCTTCTCTGGTGTCACGTGACTGTCCCCTTCTCTCTCTCTGCTCGTTAGGGTCCTCCCTCAACGCCTCCTCTCTCTACTTTCTAACACAACCGCAGTGAGAAAACGCGCGCAGTGTGAGCGTCATTCGGAGGAGCTGTGACGCAGCGGCGACGTTGACGCTGTGCCGCTGCGGGAAGTCTCCCGCTAGTGTGAGAGCGCCTTTACACTATTAAAGTTTAAGCGTCCGCCAATTTTTTTTTCCTCATTCCCGGCAGTAGCTCCGGTGGATGCCGGTGGTGGTGACGGCAGAGAACATCTGCCGAACCACATGTTCCCCGAGGCCAGGAGCGATAAATGCAATCTTTGTGGGGCGAGAGGGACTCTCGACCACATAATATGGGAATGCCCGTACTCTCCCGGGGGAACGCACAAAATAAATAGTAGAGACACCTGGGAGACCCTGCTGCGCAGCTCAGACTCTGAGCTCCACCTCCACCTCGTCCAACTGGCTGAAGAGGCTGCTGGGACCCAAGGCCTCCCAGCCTGCATCTGAGGCGGCGGCACTCGCCCCCTGACCTGCGTGTCGGGGGGTGGGTAGATCACCTTTTTCCGTTGGGCATTAAAGTTTATTCTATCTCTCTATCTCCAAACGAAACGGTTAGGGGAGTGAGCCCATAACAACTTACGCTGTAAAACGAATGAAAAGCAAATACCATAGACTGCAATAAAACAACAAAGAGAATAAAATGCTGGCGTTTCGTATAACAATCTCGGACAGTAAGGAACTTGTAAACGGTAGAAAAAAAATTGAAGAGGCTCAATGTGTGTTCGCGAAAGTAGAAAAATAAATAACAACGTAGTTATCTTTACTGGCTTTAGTGTCTTGACATGGTTGCTATGGCGCAGGTGAGAAAAAAATGTTGATATTCTTTTCTGTGACACGGCGGCACAAATGAACCACAACAACGCTTCGGCTCATCATACCTCGCTGGGTGCTTTGTCAGCTTGTCCAGTAGTGTGTTGATTTGGCTTGTCTCGTTGTATGGTCCAATGTACGACTTTAGAAAACTCAATGGACCTTTGGCGAGAAATATTTATAAGAACATTAAACCCGCAAAGCTCCAGAATCGAAAATCTAAAGCACGACTTTGGAAATGTCAATACACCTTTCACATCGAAAGTTTATGATAACTTTAAACTCATTAAGCTTTAGAATTGAAATCCATGCGCTCCGCGAGATACCGCGACGAGCCCGCTCGCCATCAAAACACGCTTGAAACTTTGTGCTCGGATGGAGCTCCTTGCGTCGTGTGACTCACAGTGCATGGGCGTTGCCGCAAAATCCGGTCCGAGTTCGCAATGTTCTCGCAGAAAAGTCTATGTCTTTTCTAGCGTGAAAATGACATTCCAGACAAAACCCAGAATGACTTACTGAGCCAGGGGTTGTTTTGGTCTGCGGTGCATGACAGCACGAAAAAATTTCGGCCGGGTGGTGCTGAAGCCCCATAAGACTACCCCCTCCCCCGTATACGCCGCTGATAAGGAATACATATCTAGCATGTCACTTAACTGTCTGCGTAATAAATTTTTAAAAGGTGGCGTAGGATTTCTGTCTCTATGCGATATTTTTTGCATTACTTTGGTCCCACTTCTGTGCTCTCAATCACTTTTCATTTTGCCTGTATATTTATATGTATCGTATCTCTCGCGATCTCAATATGTGCTGTAATTTCATATTGCTCGTAGCTTGAGCTGTACTATATTGCGTAAGACCGCTCTATCAATCTCTATACGTCTTGTTGAGACTGCAGCTTGTATCCATTTTACACAGTCTGTGCTTTTCACTTTACGCCATGTAGGGGACACGGAGCTAGTGAATTCTTTTACAGATTTTCTTCCGGAGCCTGAATAAACGATGATGCTTGAATAAACTATGAGCATGTATAAGAATCCATTGGTCCTCGTTTTCCACAAGGCCAACGCAGTAGCCAGCAGCCAGCACATATTTACTGGCCCAAGTTTTATATACATCTAAAAATGTATACTGCGAGCAAACAATGACTTATGCCAAAGCCCAAGAAAAGGCCAAAAAAAGAACAAAACAAAAAGATGTTCGCTGCGAAATGATAGCTTGATAGTAATCAACGGCGTTTGCGTTTCTTGATAGCATATTTCATATTTGAGCTTAGATAAGGAACAGATGAAGGTAGAGACTTGAAGTTTTCAGTAGTGTACGAATAAGGAGGGCTTCAGCCTGGAGCTAACGTTTTCACAAGGAGGCTTGTTTTGTTCAGCAGCCAGGCGTCACCTAGGAGCCCTGACACGTGGTCTTCGTTGGTCTCTGTCGAAAAATTGGCGTCAAGCTGAGGCTACCCCTTTTTTCTCAAAGTTGATAAATTTAAGAACATGATACATATGCTGTTTTCGCCCATTATTTTTATCAAACACTATTAGTACGTCGTTTAGCACATGCACTCTGATTGAAACAGCGAACCATAAGCGCACTGGTCTATGCTAACTGCCAGTTTGATACCTTACCGTTACTTGTCTATATGCAAACAGTGAGATTTCCTTTGAACCTGCCCACTGCAAGACGAAGTGTTGCACCACACAATGTTGACTACCACACCGAAGATATGTTAATTTTACGGTCAGTATATCATTCACTGCGGACTTGTTAGCGCTTCAGTTACCTTGGGCTAACAAAAGTTACATGCTTCTCCTTATACTCTCTGAGACAAAAGAAATTAGTCGGCTTGACATGGTCGACTTTCCCTATTTAGGAATCCACTTTGTTTGCTAATCAAATCTTTTCTATTCAGTCGATATAACGCTTTGTTCATTACCTCTTAATCCTTAAGGTGCACCCGAACAAATGCGATCAATTTTTGCTCATAAAGTATCAGCTCTCAGGGGCGTTATGCAACGAGTGCGTAGTAAATACATGTTGCAGATAGCCTGCATGAGCCGAAGGCTTGAAGCTATTTTCGTATTGGCGTCGTTAAGGTCCGTGGTACCACTGATTGCGCGCTCATTATTATTGCGACAACAATACGCTTACAAGGATGCGGCATGTTCGCACTTATCGGTTCCGTTTCTGTTTCCCAGTGTGCAGGCAGCAATTCCTCGACTGCATGTTATTTTTATCTAATTGACGTGGGAAAAAGGGGATCTTACTGGGACTGAAAAGATTCTCCGCGGTTTTCTGCTGCACCAGTACCTATACAGTTGGTGGAGCCACCGTTTGGTCAATAAGGGAAAGGGGTGGGGCACGAATATTAAGGCAGTTGTCACGCTCACTGCTGGTTTCAAGTAAGGCCTCTTGTGGCACTTTCAGGCGCGTCTTGCTGTCGTGCGGGTCACAGCAAAAAAAGATATTGTCGGCACCGCATTTTCTGACTGCATTGCTGAGTGTACTCTGAATGGACGCGATGATGAAACAACCGTTGTAACATTTCATGCAGTGAAAGCAGGACTTAGCAGTGGTACTCATCATGTTCGATAACACTTTGAGAATTTCCATTTTGCCCGTAAGTACACTTGCTTCATTGTCTGAAAAAGATATTGCGCTTATGGCGGTTTTTTAATGTGGACCATATTTCCCCTTCGTAACCTACCGACAAATGAGTTTACTTATACCTATCTTTCAAACTTATTCGGGAAACTTGATCTTTGAATAGATGTTAGCACTGTACACTAGAGCATAACAAATATACAAGAATTTATCTGCAGCAACCTCCAAAGATGGCTGCCGAAACGTGCTTGTTTAGACGACCCCATTTCGTAATGGAAGTGAGCGCATCATGCACGTTATTTTCGAAAGAGAGTAGCGTTAAGGGCCCCGTGTCGATGAGAATCCGGTGTCGTAGTTTTCGAATTTGTTCGTGAGCGAAAGTTTCCGCATTTATTTAGGTATATGTACATGCCACTGCATCTTATTCACACTCGCCGACTCGGCCTTAGACGTAGCACAACATAGATGTGCCGCCCTGCGTACGTGTCTCGTGAGTTTCCCGGTAAGAGAAGCGACCAGTTCCGCCATTGTTTTGCTCCCTACGCGTTTTAAGTGCTGTTGCAGGCCATCGAAACGTCTCGTATACCTAGCCGCGTTCACGGCCACCTGCGCACGTGACATTCCGGAAATAGGATGTTACGACCACTTAACAATAAACCTATTTTGTGCTGAACGGAGTTTTTAGACTTGGAGGATCCTCTGGGCTGAACTTCTCCTCCATAAGACAAACTCGCAGCCTCCAGGCTTATCTGACTGAGCTATCTTGGCTGCTCGGTTGCCATAGTCAGAAGTTCGCATCCTCCGCTTTATTTTTCTTACTTTTTAATCTGAAGGTGGTAAGCATGCTTTAACCTCCTCCAATACGCTACATCCCCAGGCTTGGAGTGGCGCCTGACACCGGCAAAAATGCCGAGAGCCAACGGGGCTATACTAATCCGGGTATGAACAAATTAGGAAGACCCATTAAGCTTCAAGAAAATACACTCCCTCGGCAGAACAGGTTGTGGCCTCCCTGGTGCAGTATTCGGCCATTCTCTCCTAAATGACTCCTTCGAGGAACCAATGACGGTAACAGGTGAGCAGGTAAGGTGCTCCAGCAGCTGCGGAGCACCTGATTAAGATGGCAGCCAGACCTGCAACACGGCAGAGGGTGCTAAGAATCTATGGACCCGGACAGGCCTCCAACGGAAACCGACCCTGGCAAACTTCAACGCCCTAACTCTCTCGTGAGAAGCTAGCTTAGCAGGACTCTTTGAGGAACTATCGGGCATTGTTTGAGATATCATTGGCCTTGGTAGGGTAGGAAATGCTGAGGCTTATACAGTGCTGGCAAACGGCAACGCCCTCTGCTGTAGAGGAGGACTCCCAGATAAGAAGCAGCAGGAAGTAGGATTCCAAATACATGCGCATACAGCGGGCAACATTCACTAATTCTACACCATTAATACGAGGGTAGCAGTACTCGTAATAAAATTTAATAAGAGGTATGGAATAAGGGTAGTAAAAACTTCGCTCCAACTTCCACTCATGATGACGATGATAAAAGAGATCAGTTTTATGAAGACATTCAATTAGCGATGAGGAAAGTACGAACTCCGTGTACTGTAGTAACGGGTGATTTCTATGCAGAAGTGGGGAAAAGCAGGCTAGAGAGCAAGCAACTGGCAACTACGGCGTCGATTCCAGGAACAATAGAACCAAACCAGACGAATATAGATAAATTTAGGGGACTCCTGAAGATGTAGCTTCTGTCAGAAAAAAGTGTTGTACTTGATGCCATGTTCTTAATACCTGTGTAACGTCACGCTGTTTTCCCCTTTTCATGCCTTAAACTAACTTTTTTTGTCATGTGCACGAGCAATGTGCGTAATTAAATCTGTCAGATGTTTTTCTACGCTACCCCAAAATATAATTTCTGTTTAGCTCAGTAGTGTTAATATTATTTCTGCTTTTCATGGCATTAAACTACACTCCATTTACACGATGTTTCATTATGTGTGCGAGAAATGTGCGTGATAAAATTTATCTGATGTTCGTTTACAACCGCAGCTCCGCATTTTGAACCCTGTTTTGCACTGGTTATTTCGGCTCATCTGTGCAGTATACTCGCGAACAACTTTCTTTCTGTGATGCCCCCCTTACTCAATGCTCCTCATGGGGCCTGTAAACTATCCTGAAAATAATAAATAAACATGCTTGTAGAATTCGCGGAAAGGAATAAGCTGAGAATAATGAACACCTTCTTTCGGAAGCGTAACAAGAGGAAGTGCACCTGGAAAAGCCCTAATGGTAAAACAAAAAATTAAATAGATTTAATACTTTCTGCAGATCATAGCGTAGTGCAACATGTACAAGTGTTAGGTAGAGTAGTGTGCAGTGATCATAGGTTAGTGAGGTCTAGTATTCACATCAATTTGAAGAGAGACAGAGTAAAATTGGCCAACAAGGAAAAAAGAAACAGGCGAACCTAGAAGCAGTAAGGGTAAAATAAAACCAATTCAGGCTGGTACATGCAAAAAATATGCAGCCTTATAACAGAGAGATGAATATGACATAGAGCTAATGAATAGAACCATAAGTAGGTTTGCTTAAGAAGCAGCAAATTAACTGGAAGGCAAGGCACCAAGGCAGCCAGTAGGTAAGCTCTCCCGAGTAACGAAGGACCTAATAAAGGAATGACAAAGAAAGAAAGTGTCCAACTTAAGAGATCAGATAGGATTCACGAAACTGTCAAGACTAATCAACAAGGAGAAAATAAGGAATATTCCAAATTATAACGTAAGAAAGACTGAGGAAGCAGTGAAAAATGGACGCTGCATGAAATCTGGAAGAAAGTTTGGCATAGGACAAGCAAAGATGTATGCATTGAAAGATAAGAAGGGTAACATCACCAGCAATTTCGAAGACATAGTAAAAGCAGCGGGATAATTTTATACTGGCCTGTACAGTACCCAGAGCAGCCACCATGCCTCCATTCGCAGTAGTCATTAACAGAGGCTCCTTCTATAACTACCAATGAAGTTAGATGGGCCTTCCAAAACATGAAACGGCGAAAAACAGCAGGCGAAGATGTTATAACAGTCGATTCATTCAAAGATGGAAAAGACACCATGGTTGAGAAGCTGATGGCCTTTTATACGAACTGTCTAACGACTTGAATGGTCCCAGAGAACTGGAAGAATGACCACATTATATTCATCTACAAAAAGTGAGACGTTAAAGAAATGAACAGTTATTGGTCGAATAGGTTACTTGCAGTACTGTATAAAATATTCACCAAGCTTCCAATTTCCAATAGAATGAGGGAAAGACTGCAATTTAGTCAATCAAGAGAACAGGCCGGCTTCAGGAAGGAACACTCTACAATGAATCACATCCATGTCATCAATCAAGTAATCGAGAAATGCGCAGAATACAATCATGCTCTCCTAGAGATTTCATATACTACGAAAACACGTTTGATTCAGTAGAGATTCCAGCAGTCATAAAGGCATTACCTAATTAAGGAGTACAATTGGCACACGTAAATATTTCGGAAAATATCTACAGAGATTTCACCGCTACCTTAATTCTCCACAAGAAAAGTAAAAAGATACAAAGAAATGGGTCCGACAAAGAGGCATAATCTCTGCAATGCTATTCACTGCATGCTTGCAAGGAGTATTCATGCGATTAAACTGGGAAGGCTTCGTAGTAATTATCAACGGCGAATATCTCCGCAACCTTCGGTTGGCAGGTGACATCGTCTTGTTCAGGAACAGTATGGATGAATTAAAACGAATAATTGAGGACCTTAACAAAGAGAGTATAAGAATTGGGTTCAAGATTCATATGGAGCAGACAAAGATGATGATCAATAGCCTGGCAAGGAAAAAACATTTGAAGATCGCCAGTGAGCCTCTAGTGTCTGTGAAGGAGTACGTTTACCTAGGTCAATTACTCGCAGGGGAACCTTACCATGAGAAGGAAATTTACAGGATAATAAAATTGGGTTAGAGCGCATATGGCTGACATATTCAGGTCCTTGCTCGAAGCTCACCATTATAATGAAAAAAAAGGTGTGCAATCAGTGCATTTTACCGGTGCTAACATATGGTGCGTAACATTGAGAGTGCCAAAGAATCTCGAGAGCAAGTTAAGGATGGCGCTAAAAGCGATGGAACGAAAAATGTTAGGCGTAAGGTTCAGAGACATGAAGATGGCGGTGTGGATCAGAGAGAAAATGGGGATAGCCGATATTCTATTTCACAATAATAGAAAAAAATGGATCTGGGTAAGTCATGTAATGCGTAGGTTACGTAACCGGTAAAGCATTGGGGATTACAGAAGCGGTTTGAAAGAAGGGAAGCGAAGTTGAAGACGGCAGACGACTACGTTGGATTTGGTTGGCGCAGGACAGAGTTAATTGGAGATCGCAGGGAGAGGCCTTCGTCCTGCAATGGACATAAAATATTACGATGATAATGATGATGATGATGATGATCTACCTGTCGACGCTCTAGGTGCTCGACACTTCGATCCTATACGTCTGTTCTTGGAGAATGATCCTTGATACGTTTTCAGCGTCTCGAGCACCATTTTGACGTCATAGATTGTCCCAATATTTCGGCATGCTTTTTTCCACTTACAAGTGTTGCAGGCACTTCGCACATGTATCCACAGCGTCGTCGTCAAAAGATTTATGATAACATCGTGGAAGCGTCCCTATTTCGTCGTTGTTTTTACGTAAAACGCCTTTCATTTTGATAAGCTTGGGGGTGGAGGTGGGAGGGTAGCTTAATAAAAACTCAGGTAACAAAAATATCCGATATTAAAGCTTATACTCGTATAATTGTAACCGTACTTGCAACGTGTCTTGCTTTTGCATTGTTCAATAGAGAAAAGAAGCCATTGCTCGTTAATGAATGGGTCGGGCGCACAGCTGGCACGCTTGTCGTGGCTGGCATGATGTTATCGGAGCTAAATTTAGCCTTTTGCTGAGTGTTCAGAAGGGCACAGCCTGACATTACATTTATAGATCCGAGCGGGAGTGATCGCATTTGAGAGGGTTCTCTGTTCCACAGTAGGTATGAGCCATCAAGCTCAGACATGTGCTCATCAGGAAATACAAGTGTGTATAATGGGTATAATGCACACTTATATATAATGTGTATAATGCACACTTATATGTGTATATAAGTGTGCATCTGTGTATAATGTGTATAAGTGCACATAAGTCTGTATAAGTTTATATACTGTATGTACTGTATACTGTGTATATACTATAACTGTGTATAAGTGCCTAATATTTGTGTAATAGAAATTTGATGGTTGCTTGGTATTGGCGTCCTTGCGTTTGACACGTAGGGTAACGAAATGGCGTGAAGTGTCTCAGGCAGCAATATGGAGGGATGTCAATCAGCGACCACCGCTTTGGAACATGGTGGTCCCACTATGAATAGGGGGCGAGTACGATTGCAAGATTAGATTGCAGGGCCCTTAATAGGTCTATCATAAGTTAAGCATATAAGCTTTGTAATGACTGAACAAATGTTACTTGTGTATATGGTTACGTCACTTCTCTACCGTTTTGCACATACACCCTCAGCAGCACGCACAAGACGTTTCATATACCACGCTTAGGCTGCGTCCCTAATACAACTTATACATTTTTTATTCATGAAAGGCTGCATTGCAATCCTTCATCCATTATAGTATGAAAAGTTAGGTTTAATGCACATCACTGTGGATATTGTAACGATGTGGGATCGACGAGGATGCGGAGCAGCACCACCAAGAAATGCACGTTATCAGTCGTCAGAAAGAAAAAAACTTACAACTTCCTTTAGAGCGTTCCTTTGGAGCCATCCGATAAGGGTTTTGTCGAATGGGTCTGGCGTCGACATCAGTAATGATGCGGTGTTTGGTACGTGGCGTTTGACCAACTCTTGACGCAAATGAGAAACAGCCCTGGTACTGAATGATGAGTTGCAGAAGATCGTTTCGCTCAGCGCCCGTGAACGTCGGATTAACATCTAGAATAGGCAGATGGTAGATGTAGATGGAAGAGGCCACCTGCTGCGCAAAGTGGCAGTCTTGTATTTGTGTTACTTCCTCGAAATAAGCGACAGCAGTGCCTCTAACGATGTGTCGACGTTCCTTACTAAAATTCCTCAGCAGAAGTTTGGCGCTTCCGTCCATTACGTTGATAAGTGCTCTGGCAATGGAGAAGCCGCAATTCAGTGCTAGCGCGTATATGTGTTCAACGACTCCAGTCCCATTCTGTAGGCTCTCAGAGTGCATGGGTAAGAGAGAGCAACTCCGGGGCAAAAGCATGACATTGGTCACAGCAATACGTAAGCGAGGTTGCTGTTGCTTCTTACGAGTGACATTATCTGAGCTCGTGGCAAACGTGACGCTTCTGTCACGGATGTTAATTACGGTGCCGTACTCACGTAGGAAATCCATGCCCAATTTAAGTTATTTACAACAGTCCGTAAGAATGACGAGGATGGCCACGAAGGTTGAATCGGCGATTAAGAGGTGGACCGTGCATTTCCCGACAGGTGTCATCAATTTACCTCCGGCGGTTCTTATGTTGGGCCCGTGCCATAGTGTCTTCACTTTCCTTAGTTTGTCCGCGAGCTGTAAGCTTATGATTGAAAAATAGGAGTCATTGTCAACAAGAGCGGCTGCTTTATGGCCGTCAATGAGAACGATGAGGTCGGTGCTGACGACTTCAAGTACGTCTTTCGTAGTTGTATCCGTCATATTTGTCATTGTACTCGGCGTCTTCTTCGTCATCTTAGTCTTCACGTCATCGTTCGTCGGCAATGGGGGCTGTGTAGAAGTTCGAGTACTGGCAACTTCCCCCCCGGGGGTCGCTGCGGCTAGTTTTCCCGTCGAGGGCTAGGGGACCAGCCTCTAGTGACGTCGGTAAAACTGCGACGAGTCGGGGAATTGTATCGCGCAGGAGATGGAGAAGGAGAACATGGCGGGGCGTCGTCGTATTTTGCGGCTGACTGTTCACAGGAGCGTCGTTGTAGCCGCGTCGACCGTCATATGGAGAGCAGGCGTAATTGGCAGCAAAGCTTAGATAATGAGAGGCGCGACAGTTGTTCCAATTGTGGCAAACGCGATAGACGTGTCCAGCTTCAGCACAATGGTAGCACACTGGTCGATGGTCGACGGTCAATGGTGCGCCCAGAAATCGGTTTTCCGACGCTGATAGTTCGGCGGCAACTCCGCATCGAGCCAAGAAGTGGCGTATGTATGTCGAAGATGCAGCATTGTTTGTGCTGGCGTGATCGGCGGCGTCGGTAGAGTCGATGGCGGTCACGATGTCGACTCGGCTTGTAGCGTAGGTGACGTTCTAGTTGCGGATGTCAACGGCGTCGGAGTTGTGTTGATTGGACGGCGAACAGCCTCTGCATAAGTAAGGCGCAATGGCTTGTTACCACAGTTTGGCCATGAAAAAGCTTGCCGGACATCTTCCCGGACGACATCATCTACAAAAGATAATGCTGGCATAGGTTCCATAGGCGCAACAACAAATCTAAGCTGCCGAAGCTCTTCTCACGCAACCTCTCGGACAACTTCATGCAGAGGCCTGTCATTACTCGCAGTCACTGCGGAAGTGTTCGCCGCCGAGTTACTCAGGTAATGCTCGCGGTATCGTTGCTGCAGGGCCCGTTCAATGGCAGTGGCTTCTTTTGTGAACTCCGCCACTGCTGTTCGTGGATTTCTCGCAGGCCGGCAAACAGTTGCTCTTTCAATCCCCGCAAGAGATACCTAAGCTTTCTTTCCTCTAGCATGTTGGGGTTTGCCCTGCGGAAGAGACTGACCACGTCTTTTGAGAACATAGCAACACTCTCATTGGGCTTTTGAATGCGCATTTCAAGGAGACGCTGCACTTTCCCTCCTGTCGACGTTTGTAAAGGCATCCAGCAGTTGTGGGCGGAAGTCGTTCCACGTGGCGAAGCTCCTCTCCCACTTGACGTACCACGTACGAGCATTGTCGTTCAGAAAGAAATAGACACTCGAGTGTTTGTCCTCCGAGCTGGTATTGTGGTTGTACTTGGCGACGCGCCCGAACTGGTCTACCCAATCTTGGACGTCTTCAAAGGAATCACCACGAAAGCTCTCCGGAACCGTAGGATTCTGCAGTGTTACTTGCGACGGAGCTGCGGTGGCTATGATAGTTATAGGAGGCCAACGATTTGTGGAGGTTTCTTGCAGGGGACTGGACTCGGGTGCTAGGCCTAGCAGGCGACGACTGAACCAGACGACCGGTGTTTAGATGCGCGATGGTGATTCCGGGATAGATCGTTGGCTCCGCGAATAGGTGCCAATCATGAAGAATACCCAGCACATCTACCAGTGTAACGACGCGGGATTAACGAGGATGTGGAGCAGCACCACCAAAAAAGACGTTTTATCAGTCGTCAGAGAGAAAAAAACCAACAACGTCCTTCTCCATCTCCACGCTTAGCCCGAAAACCCGCGCTACTTCAACCTCATCCCCACTGGCACATACCCACGGCAATACTGTTGTGCCAAATATAGTTGCGCCAATATCTAGGCCTATTGGCGTAACATTTTGTTTTTTTTGTAGCGTAAATAGTAAAAGAATGTAGAAGCAGAACAGCGGCACACACAGAGGCGCTAATCCTCCTATCAAGTGACATTTCGATGGTCACATCAAGGGGACTAAGACATTCAGAGATTATGCTTGTAACACCATCACATTCGTTTTGAAAACACTGAGGGTTGCAGTTAAGAAACAGAAGGAAATCACGAACATATCGGAATGCCCTGTAGACCGAGGTTCCCTGGAGCCTTTGTGCCAAAACTCTATATTTTGTAAGATACAGGCTGCTGAAGAGAGGTGCAAAATAGGGCCCGACACATACGCCTCGCTTCTGCAAAAACGGTATATCATCCCACTGGGTAAGTTTCATCCATCGGGTATTGCTTTAGTAATGCTAAAAACCCTGAACACAAGTTGCAGCTTCATTGCAAAACCGCGCTGCGAGAAATTCGTTAATGCATTCATCAACGGAGTTTTGAAGGTCATACTGAGGCATTTAATTAGAAATGGCTTTTGTGTCAGTAGAGAATGCGTATATCATCTTGTCAGCATGAATATTTACAAATTCTGAAACTTGATCGGAACTGCTAACAGGAAAAGGGTGATTAATGTCGACAGGACTCAAGTGTTTGAAGCAGCTAAGCGGCTATTTCCTTGTGGCAGGTTCCACTGTCAGACTCGATAAACCTGAAGAGGATGTTACTTTTGTGCGTCTTCATGGTAAAAATACCTCTAGATACTTAACACTGTTCTTTTCAATGTCTTTTAGAACCTTACTCAGATTAATGTCTTTGCCTAGCATGAGGTGTTTCTAATCCTAGAGAGGGCCACAAATGTGTCCCCAAGTGCAAATTCTGCGGCGAAGATCACCTCACCAAGGACCACCTCTGCTGAGCGAAATACAAGGATCCATACTAAGCACGGTGACGGCGAGCGGAACGCCGTAGCGCCGGATAACAGCAAAAGCAAGCATTCGAATCAAGCTCGTTTCCACGCCTTGGACGCTCGCACTAGCGCAATGCCTTCTGCAGCGGATCCCAAACCGCGTCGCGCCATGACACACGCCACGCTTCCCGTATTACCTCGTGCAGCGCATCCCACGGCCGTGACAGAGTCAGCTCGACCGACGCAATAAATGGCGAAGTTCAAATTAGCAACGCTAGCTCCAACAGTGCTACTAGTGGCCGAAGCACTCCGAGCAGCTGGCAGGCCGGGATTACCAGGCCCTACTACAAGGAAGTCTAACAACTCCGCCCAACCAACGCGACGCTGGTCAAAATCACGCACCAGCTTGCCCAAGAGCTAGCCGAGGTCAAGAGAGAACTCCAAGCACAGCGAGCCCAACTACCCACTATCTCAGCTCAGTCACCCGAGGCACCTACAGCCACTGTTATCCTCGAGCAGAACACCGAAACGCCTTCACACTAAGGCACACAAGCAATGGACACAACCCAAGATGAGCCCCAGGAGGAGAAGACCACTGACCCAACCCTCAAGAAACGAGTACGCACCTCATCACGAGATTACAAAAACCTCACCCAATTGCATACTCAGCTCGAAGCCAAAGTTGAAGCGCTCGCCGACACCTACGCCGGCACGGCTGCTATCGCCGACCAACGACAGGTGCGACTGGAGGACCACGTCCTTCCGCACCATACAAGAGCGTTTTGACTTTATTGAACAGGCCCTCAAGCCCTTCGTACGCAGCCCCATCTTTGCGGCGCAATTCGTGAACCATTCTTACCTCCAAGAACAGACGCAAGCCCCAACCATGTTCCAGCCCCAATCCACAATAAGACCGCTACCGTGCCTTACGGTCTGGCAGTGGAACTGCCAGAGTTACAGCAACAAGAGAGCAGTGCTGCAACAACACATTACCAGAGTGAAGAAGAAACCCGACAACGTGCTGCTGCAAGAAACGGCGACGGTGACCCCCACCCTCCCTGGGCGTCGCGCTGACGTTAGCGTGGCGAAGGGACGAGGCGTCTGCACGTTCGTCCGAAAAGGGCTCACGTTCATCAAGCACCAAATCAAGCACGGTCGCAGCAGGGTGGAATACACCTTTGCCAAAATCATCCCAAGCAAACAACGGAAAGGCAGCCTGTTCCTCGCCGACATCTACAGTAACCATAAGCACAAAGCGCAGAAATTGAAGACCCTACTACATACAGCCAGCACCCAAGCCAAAGGCAACATGTTGCTGATCGGAGCGGATTTTCACGCCGCCTATCAATAGTGGGGTTACGTGAAAGACACTTCTAAGGAATAGTACCTATTACAGCATTCCTTGCACCACAACGGTGCCCTGATCAGGGGCCGCCCCGCTCATCCCACCCGCGTCGGCTACTCCGTAGCACGAAACACCACACCAGAACTTACATTCATGAAAAACGACCCCACGGGGCAAAGTAACATGACACAACACCGGCGTCGACCTGGGCAACGACCACTATATCTTCGAAATTATGTTACCTAACCAATACCCTGGCAACACTATTATACACAACTGGATGGACTGGGACGGTTTCCGTAAAGGACGACCCACCACAGCACAATACATCACAGAAATCGAAACCTAGACGGCAGAGCTCCGTGATGCAGTGTACTCGGCCACCAAGACCATCGACAGCGACCTGGCCCAACTGATCGAGGCCAAAGGCTTGATACAGGCGCGCTGGAAGCGGCAGCGTCTGAATCGCAAATTGAGAAAGAAGGTGGCTGAATTACACAAGGCCATTGAACACCACTGCAAGGTACAGTGCCTTCAGCAGTGGAACGAAATCTGCGAGCGAGCTGACAGGGAACTGCATTGCGGTTGTGCCGGAAATCTATTTTGGCACCTCCTAAACGAAAGTAAGACAAAGCCACACCAGCGCGATTACGTGGGCCAACTGATGCACATCCTCACACTACAACAGGGAAAAGACACTGTTATCAAGAACCTGGACGCCAAGTATCTGCCAGACACGCCGACGGAAACACACCCGCCGTACGGGAGGCTGCCCTACGCGTGGCTCGACCGCGACATTACGGTGTCAGAGGTACGGGTAATGATGCACGAGTTCAACACTCGCTCATCAGCCAGCCTTGATCTCGTTAACAACAAGATCATACGCAAACTGGACGATGTATTGATCGAGGCCCTAATCCGTTACTTCAACGAATGCTGGCATTTGGGCAAGCTCTCCTCTCCCAATAGTGGAAAGCGGCAGGAACGATCCTGATCCCGAAACTCGGCAGACCACCGTACATCGGCAACCTGCGTCCCATCTCGCTCACGTCCGGCGTGGGCAAGGTGCTGAACCACGTGGTAGCCAACCGGTGGCAGGAATACCTGGAGAAGGAAGGCCTCTATCCGTACACGATGATCGGCTTCCGGCACACACTCAGCACACGAGAAAACATGCTACAACTCAAACAAGAAATCATCGACAATGAGACACAAGACAGCAAAGTAAATCTGGGGCTCGAATGACAAAGCGAATTCGAGAAAGTCAAACATTCGGCCATTTTAGCAAAAGCATCAAGACTCAACATGTGGGTAACGAGCTAGAATTACATCCAAGACTTCTTCACCAACCACACAGTGGAACTGCACGCCGGAGACCTCAAGCTTTCCGAACGCAAGCTCGGCAGCATGGGTACCGCGCAGGGCTCGATCATCTCGCCATTGCGCTTTAACTTCGTCACAATGGTGATAGTGAGGGCAGTAGCGGCGACCGGCGCCCGGCATACGACTTGCGCTGACATTACCCTTTGGGCGGCCGGTGGCACCGATGCCAGCATTGTGCAACAGCTTTCAAGCGGCGGTTACTGCCATCGAACAGCACCTTTACGGCACTTGCCTAATGTGCTCGCCCACCAAATCTGAGCCGTTCGTCCTTACATTGCTACGACCAGGACGGAAACGCGCTCCCCCTCGGGAGTGGGATCACATGAAAATCATGACTGCGTCGGGGCAATGCATACCCGTAGTTCCCAAGATGAGGGCCCTGGGCCTGCTGCTAAACAAGAACGACCGCAACGACGAGACCATCAACAAGCTTACTACCAAGGCAATGGACGCCATCCGGGTCATACACCGAGTCTCGACACGACGGGCAGGCATGCGTGAGGACTGTCTCGTGCGCCGTGCCCAGTCGTTCGGGATCAGACACATCACCTACGTTGCGGCCTCCCTCAACTGGCAGGTAACTGATCCGAGATCAACACGCTGATCAGATGGGCTTAGAAGACGGCGCTGGGCTTAATGGAGACTGCGAGTACGGCTCGGCTACTGCAGCTCGGCGTCCATACCCCCCTAGAAGAAATAGCCGAGGCGCTGCTCACTGCGCAAATGGAGTGTCTCTCTACCACCAAGCCGTGCCGCAGTAGACTGACGTCCCTGCGTTACAACCCCTAAGCTTCCAGCCGGCAACCATGGGAGATCAACGAGGAGGCGTGGGCCTACATCCAAGTGGACGCCATCCCAAAAAGCATGCACCCCGAGTAAACCCAAGAACGGCGGCAGGCCGAGGCCAAGGCCCTCACCGAACAACACGCCCAATACCCGCATGCTCGGTACGTGGACACAGCGGAATGCAAGCGAGAAGGCTACGCGGCAGTGGTCGTTGCGGCGGCTACTGGCACCACGACAATAACAGTGAGCGTGTTATGCACGGACGCCACAGATGCCGATGAGGCTACCATCGGTGTGGCGATATCCGACGCCAAGTGTTGCACCGTGTTCAGCCACTTGAGGAACGCCATGGGCAACTTTGCCAAAGGGCGAGTATGCGTGCCGGGGGCCACCATCATCGGCAAGCTCAAGCTCCAAGATCGGGGCAGCACCATCCGTATCAAGTGGTTGCCGGCGTACGCCGGGGAGTATGCATCCTCACCAAGCCACAACGAGACGACCCATTCGGCGGCGCGAGCGCTTACCCTCCGCGCCCCCGAGAGTGACCGTTCCGTGTGGTGGTGCAAAGCCAAGGACCGAGTGACCAGTTATGGCGAAGTTACGAAGTGTTACCGCTTAGCTCGAAGGGCAATGCCGCCTCCCCTACCGGAACTCTGTCGGGAGGAGGCCGTCATCTTAAGGCAGATACAGATTGGGTCACTCCTCGCCCGGCAGTACTACAGGTGCTTCACCTAGAACTCTATACAAGTGGTGTGTGCGAAGTTTCTGCAGCAGGTCCAGAGGACCAATGGCACATAATGTGGGCATGTGCCAGGTTCCCCACCGAAGCTACCTCTTGGGCATACCCGCCCGAACTTCAAAGTGCAGTGCACTCTATAGACGGGGACACTCAGTTATGGGCCATCCAGCAGGCCCCGCGTGCTCTTGAAAAACACAAGCCCCACGACGCACCACAAACGGGCCGAACTGAGGCAGTGCAGAGTAGGGCATAATACTGGGACGTACGCTTGGTGAACGTGATGACGCGTCAAACTGTTGGTTGCTGGCATTAAAAAGTTATTCCTATCCTAATCTAATGTTTTTCACATTTAAATGGCTTTTGCTTGAACTTTAGCTTAGAGGGACACTAAAGGCAACTACCAAGTCGACGTGGACTGTTTGAATACCGTTCCAGAAACCTCGCAATGCTAATTTTGTACCAAGAAAAGACTTTGTTTACGAGAAAATTGTATCTGAAGGGTCCGAATACCCTTTTCAAAAGTTAAACCTCCCGCCACCAAATTGGAGCAGTGGTGACGTAGCATACGCCATCAGCGCCCTTTGCTTTCGTCGATGAGTAAAACGTCGCCCACCAGATGGTGGCACAGAACCAAGACGGAGCGGCGTATTCGCAGCTGCAGCTACTTTTTGGTCAAGTGGCGTAGACCATTCGGGCATCCCGTGACATGACATGGAAGTTGAATTTTCTGCTACTTGCAGTTTGTGCAAGTTTCGTGAGCCAGCAAAACCAGCGCAGCACTAGGGGCTCATACAGTATCAAAACGCGAAAGCGCGGGGGGCGCACAATCGACCGAATACGAAACATTTCAACTGTCCGCGTCATTGTCAACGGAAATTGCAATGAGTTCTGTTTCCTAAACATGAAATGGGACTGGACACGTATCATTTTATTTCATCTTATAATACATAATGAGGATGTTTTCTTGCAATCGAGTAGTTGAGCACTAGTGACAGATTTTACCTCAGCAGTGCTTTTGTCATCGGGGAAGTGATTGAATGTTCCGCAGGAGTCTCTAATCATGTCCAGCATTTATCTCGATTTCTCGATTATTAAGACTCTGTTCGCGATAATATTGACGCCTTAGAGATTCTCGGGCACTAATCTATTACTTTAGCTCGACTTAGAATTTGTCTCAAGTGTCCCTTTAAGGTACCATTTTATGTTGCGTAAGCTTGCTTGGAATGGCTTCGTGAGCCTTTGAGAAGAAATGCCCATGAGTCATGATTGAAATCCCGTCCTTCTTGTTGGCTGGCACTAGACACAATGATTAACTACTAGGGACGAACCTAAAAGATTCATACATTCGACAGGCGTTCTGCCTTGCCTGCGCAAGAAACGTTCAGTGGTTATTAAATTTCCGCAAAGACTTTTCGCACGAGAACATGATTCATTTCAACGCCAGCACAATTTCTGCAATACCAGTAAAAAGAAGAGTGCCGCTTGATGACTATGAGCTCATGATTCGGCATAAGCGCATCTCCATGCGCTCTACCTGGCCCTTATTGTTTGATTGCACAATTATTTATGTGCCTGGGATCAAAGCAAAAACGACTGCATCCTGACCAGGATGATGCGGTTTAACTTGCCTTTTGAGAAATTCATAATACTCACGGGTTAAAAAAATATAAAGTATCGGACGAAAGCGATGACACGTTACTTAATTCTCAAAAACGGCGGAGCGCCGTGACTCAGCTACTGTAACTCCCCTTCCTCCAGGAATGTATCGACAATCTGCCACCTTTTATCTGGATATGAAGTTGTCATTTGGCTTTGCTGTAGATGCGAAGTAAACTTTCGCCGGGAGCATCGCCATCGCGCATTCTTTGTTGGTCGTCCTGTGCCCCTATATAGCTTTCTATTTTTGTAGCCAGTTTGCACCGATTATCATTCTCTTCTTCCCACCATAATATTTCTGTGCAGTACAGCCCACATACGAATCTGGAGCGTGGCGCTAACGGCAAGTACATCCTGAATGGTACAGTGGGAAATATTTTCAACGCTCTGGTCCAGGCGCTGCACTTCAAGTGAGTGCAGATTTGCGGCCGCACTTTTCGCGAATTCTTAATTGACGTTCCCGAAGATGTTGTTTTGCCCACAGGTTTTCAGTTATCCTATTTAAGATATCCTCATGGTCTTCATGTTGCAAAGTTCAGACACCATGACAGGCGAAAAGCATGTGGGTCTGTCGAAAGTTGCGTCAGGCATGGACTAGAAAGGTGTACATAAAACGTGTTTTCTGAGCTTTCCGAAAGTACAGCAAACAAGCAAGGTTTGAATGGCCCAAGCTTTTTTTTTTAGTTAAGGTTGGTTACCTTCGGCCGCCTTCTTTACGCATATGTACTTGAGAACGATTTATTTGCACCTGCTCTTACGAACTGATGTGATCCAAGAAAGTTTTCAATACTCGAACTGCAAGTTCAGCATACTGCAACTCCGCAGTTACACTATTGGACTGCCTCCGGAGGTGACCACGGGCAGTCCACAGGCTGACGGCTCCTGGACTGGATGCATGGGCATGCTACATCGCAACGTGAGCCTTCTCTTCACATATATGGATATCCAGAAATAAACATGCCGGGAGAGGAATGGGCACCGCGATGAAGAAGATGAAAAAAAAGAGATACTGACAACTCTGCTACCAACTAGTTGATGGTAGCGCTCCGCTGTTGTCCGTCCCGTTTAATGTGTCACTTTCGCTCACAGGACGTCTAATTCTAATAATCAACCTACAGCCCACGCCACGTAATTTTGGAATATCTATCCATGCTACAGTAAACCGTCTGCCGTGTTGCGGAGTTTTCTCTTGGTACCGAACCGTAAAAAGTCGTGGTATGTATTGTGGCAAAAGCACCAACCGGTGCCCAGCTGGCTTTTGGTATATTTACAGAAAGCATTTGTTTTATGAATTTCACTGAACGTGTCAAGGTGAGTAGAAGATCTATTCGTTCAGGTGCTGAAGCGCAAAAGCCATCATGGTGAATGTAGTGCCTGTTACTGCTTCGCGAACGATGCGTAGCACTCTCGTAACAATTCATCCGCTGTATTTACTCCTGCTCGTGACAAATTGATTGACATATTTGAACACTACTTTTAGAAAACGTCTAGGTGCTCAAAAGGAAAATAACATGCGCAGTTTTTCGCGAAAGAAAACTGCGAATATACTATGAGACAAGCTGCCGTAGTTGGGGAGTCGTCTAGGGCGCCAATATTGCAGTACCCGAGAGTTTTTACATTTCGCCCCCTCGCAAGCCGACGGTATTGCAGGACTTCAACCCATGTTTTTTCACATCATGCGCATATATATATATTTATATATATATATATATACGTGCGGGAACGAGACAACGAGCTTTTTGGAAGGAAGGCACGTTTATTAAACGTTTTCGGCTAGCCTACAGCCGAAAACGTCAAGTAAACAGGTCCTATTTCCAAAAAGTTCGTCGTCTCTTTCCTGCATATGTGGCGATATATATATATATATATATATATATATATATATATATATATATATATATATATATATATGTGTGTGTGTGTGTGTGTGTGTGTGTGTGTGTGTGTGTGTGTGTGCGTTATAATGAGCCTACTAAGAAAAACACCAAGGACAACATAAGGAGAATTGCTCGTGCTTATTCATTGAATTACACAAACAATAAATACATGTAAATGACAGTCGATGAGAAACAACTGGTCACAGGTGGGATACGCGTACGACGCTATTACCAATTGACCTACCGAGGCACCCTTTTCTCGTCTACTACAACTAACCCTGGGACTGTTAGTCAGCGTATACCACTCACAAACCTTACCAACGCTGGGATCCTTGCAATACCACCAGATAACGTCAAATCATCTTCCCCAGTTGCCCATTTTAAAAGCTCATGAGAAGTCATACGGGCGATGCGACTCCTGTCGCGCAGGTGGTACAGCTGTGACGTCAGCTGTGAGCTCAAAAGTTTATTCGCAGAGCAGTTTTTTTTTTGCGAACGTCGCTGGGCTTCGCTACCGCGGCTGCGGTCTGGCTAGTGCCTTTCTGAATAGGCGAACCAATCTGAGTGAAGTTGTGGTCAGCGGGCGCCACTGGGTTCCTTGCAACACCACCAGATGGCGATCGCCTCCACGCATCCAGTGAGCAGACAGGCCGGAACAGTAGTAGAGCAGCAGCTTCCAGGTCTATTTTATGCGGACGACATTGTGCCGCTAGCTAACAAGAAAAGTTATTCGCAACGTCTGGCTAGTATCTGTGGACAGGAAGGAAAGAACTCAGGTTTGACTGGTGTTAGAGTATCAGGTGTTATGGTATTCACTGAAAACGGTGAACAGACAGTGGCAATAGCGGGCCAGAGAACACCTCGGGTAAGAGAATATAAATGCCTTTGTATATGGATAAACGAAGCCAATAGATATATGGAAACACAGGAAAAAATGATAACAGCGAAGGGGAAGAGAAATGCAGCCATAATAAAGCATTGAACGCTATGGGGATACAATAGCTACGAGGTACTCCGGGGTATCTGAAAAGGTGGAATGCTTCCACGACTTAATTTCGGAAATGTGGTTGTTCGCTTGAAATGAGGGGTACAATCGGGACTCCATGGGAACCAAAGGTCAGCGAGACGCTTAGCATTGGACGCTCACGGGAAGACTACAAATGAAGCTGTGCAGGGTGATATGGGCTTGACTAGTTTTGAAGTGACGGAAATGCACAGCAAAATTGATTATGAAAAGCGATTGAGGAACACGGAAGAACGTAAGCGGGCTGGGAGAGTGTGGAGGTATCTGTAGAGGAAAAAACATTGATTCACAGTGGAGGAAAAGAGCCAGCGAGTATGCGGCCTCTCGGGTGGGCAACACAGCAACAAAGAACGTCAAGCGGAAAGTCAGAGAGGCTGGAATAATCTCATGCGTAGCGGCAATGGAAAAGAAACCTGCCTGGAGTAACTACTGAAGAGGAAACAACGAAATCAGGAAAGAAACACTTTATTATATCTCCTTCCTTAGCCTGCCTTACCTTCCTTCCTTGAAGCTTTCCTTATTCCTTAAGGAAGGCTTTCCTTATTCATCGGCAAAAACAAGCTTGCGTCAGCAAACCTAACGTATATATCTTTGACGGCAAAAGAAGTAAAATTCTTGCACAATAAGGTGCCATTGTGCATGCGCTTTAGGCACTGATCTAGTAGCACGTGTCTTTTTTGCATATATATTTATGTCCCACGGAGAATAAAGCCAGTTTATGTTTAGCGTTCGTTGTGTCTTTTTGATGTTCCTGCCCATGTCCTCTTCTACGCGCTAGTACGATGTCCCCTTATACGAATAACCACCAAGTAGCCCAGCTTTCTGCCTTAAATACAGTGAATTGAGGTTTGATTTATCCTACATGCGTGATGGAGAAATGACGCAACAAAAGGTTCCCCGACTAATGTTTGAGAACGACATAGTGCCATTAGAGGACAATGAAAGAGATGTACAGACGCTTGCGATTATGTGTGGCAACGCCACAACAAATTTAGGCCTTAAGGTTTGCACAGAGAAAACGGGAATTTTAATCTTTGATGAAGAGGCGAGTAATCAATTCAACAGCAAGTCATACCCATAGTAAAGCAATATAAATACTTAGACAAATGCGTAATCAAAAGAAAGACTTACTGAATCACCCACTAAGATAATAGTAACATCAAGAGGAAGCGGTATGCCAAAATAATAATACGCACACCCCCTTGGCGCCAGTATACATTTGATGTGGCACGTGAAATCTGGAAAGAAGTAACGGTGCCGGCGCTAACATTACTAAATATCGTTCTCCGCTTAAAATCGAATATCCTGGCGGGTTTTCCGTGGGAAGCCCACGGAAAAAACCACGAATGATGCAGGGCAAGGTGACATGAGTGTAACCTCGTTTGAAATCACAGAAGCGCAGAGCAATATAACTTCTGAGAAAAAAATACGCTCAGGAACATGGATCAAAATAAATAAGTGGCTAAAGTGCACAAGTATCTGTACTTGAAAGTCTGGACACAAAGTGGGCGAAGAGGTCAATAAATTTAGCAACCAAGTACATGGTAATTCAAAGTGTAAATAGACAACTTGGAGTCATCAAAAATAAATTTAGAGAAACAGCGACAGTGAATTGGCTACATTTAAACGATGAAAATACCGGCCATAAAGATTTAAAAGACTGAGAATAAAGAAATTAGAAGGGAACATCTGTAGGATAACACAAAGGGAAGTGCCCTTCTCTTTGAGGCTAAGGACAACTAAGGATAAAAACATACTTGAGCAAATACTCGCAACAAGATGAGGCGTGTGTATCATATAACAAAGGTCTGGAAACCACTGAGCACATACTATTTCAATGCGAAGGAATACATCCAGTTATGCAGGTAGCTAACGTACGCGTCCCAGAAGCGCTTGGATTTAAAACGGACGGAAACATCAACCCGTCAGTAGTGGAGACAACAGATGTTTCGAGTGTTGATGGAAGAATGGTTGAGAGCAAGTTGATAAGACTGGAATCGTTACAGGCATAGGTACCGGTACAAGGTAGAGAAGTCTTGAGGAATTGAAGGGGGATTGGGGAGGTGTGTACAAGAATCCTACAATGAAAAGCATGTGGAGCATACCTCATTGACTGAGGCAGGCTAAGGCGACTGTCTTCACCCTGTTTCAAAGGGGATGTCAATATATCATCACGTCTGTGCCCACATCGGCGCTAGCCGTGCGGGTGACAGAGACACGAAAGAACCTCACTTTCACGCATCCGTGACTGCACGGCAGTGAGGAAGTAAACGCTTTTTGCGGATAGAATAGGCCAGAATTGCACTACGTACCTACGCGCATGCTGCTTCCAAGACCTTCGCGCGTTCAAGGCGTCGGTCGCGCTCGCCAGTAGCCAGCAACTCCGTATAAAGGCTCAGTGCTCGCGCTTGTGTGTATGTGTGTGTGTTTTGGGTCTCCATGCGCTCACACAAAGCTTCGCTCCATTTAAATTCCACCTCATCGGATACGTTAAATTTTTAACCCTGTATTTTTTTTGTGCCCCAGGAAAGCGACCTGGCCATGGGCCCGTTTTTTCCGGCCTCAGAGCGCCTCGAGATCGCCAGACCTTCGACAGTCTTCTACATGGAGGAACTGCGAATCCTGGCCGGTCGCAAGACCGCGCAAGACAGCAGCGTCTTTGGATATATCATGGCTTTTGACTGGATGGCGAGTATTCGTGAGGAAGACGGCCAGCCTTCTTTAGTTTAAGCTGCGTGGAAGATTTCTTGAAACCAAGAGGAGATAAAAGGACCGAGACGGGTTGATAGTGCGGCGGCGTAACGCGATTTATTGTCACTGCTCTTGGCTGTAAGCATAACATCATGGCAGCTTGCAAAATATGCCGTCACACTTTTGCGTTGGGCGCATAGTCTTCTGTATAAAAATGCATGAGCTTTTCCAAATAACCTACGTGAAGTATGTGTTCACACCGTAGATGACTATTTTCCGCTTTGCGCTATCCAGCTTCACAGTCTGCTGACCCCCGAGTAGAGCAAACTAGTCCGTTGGCTAAGCTAAGGTTGAATTCGCCGAACATCCACTTCCTATTAACTACATTTTTTTTTCATGGCGGGGCAACTTTAAGGTTATTGACTATCGCCTTTCCTATGAGATCCTCCAGCGCACAAACTCACCTGTGAAGGCGGGACCTGATTTGCCATAGGGCGCCGTAATGTCGAAAGAGATAGAACGACATAAGACAAAAACAAGGAGCCTCAGAAGATGGGGAGAGTACGCTAGACATAGCTAGATCGATGGCCGTGCATGCGAAAATTATTGTTCTCAGTTCTCGTCGTGATAGTTTGGCAGTGTATACAATGCATGGGCGGGACATGCTGTAATGGGCTCAAACTGGAATGTCCCACAGTTTGGCCACTGAACTTTTTTCATGAGGCCACCTGCTGCTGTTGCTAGAGATAACGCGACCTAGTTGGAGGTCAACGACATGGCTTTTTGTCATTGCTGTAATAGCAAGGGTTCATAGGTACCGTAGATCCAGTCCCGTAGCCACTAAGCGTACCCTACGGAAAAGACGCAGTCATGAAATTGGCGCCAGATGGTATTTTGCGGCAGTTTTAACAGTTTTTATGTAGAGCGATGGCGCTAAATTCAGCAGTGTTGTTTTGTTTAGAATTTTAACATATTTTGCTTCAGAGTTATGAAGACCTTGTTTAAGTTCATAACTTCTGCTTAAGCCTTAGGCTTGCAATAATTGTCCGCAGAGCTGTTCCACATCTGATTCACCTGTTTGTCATCGCAGGTGTGGATGTTCCTGAGCGTAGCTTTAGTTATCGTATCCGTGGTGACAGCTTTGCTCAATCACGTGCAAGCCTACATGTCGCAAAAGACCACTGATTTCGTGAGGAGTATCGGCGATGCCACGTGGATGTACGTGGAGAACCTTTTCCTTGAAGGTGAGAAATTGGACACCTTTCCATTTTTCTCAAAGCGGAAACGCCATGTCCTGTATTTAACTGAAATTCCATGTTACATCCTCCTAATCTAATGGGTGTGAAGTCGAAAAAATGACACGCCGGAACAAGGAGCCACAGTAAGATGGCGACATAGCAAGACCAACAGAGGTAGGCGAACTAAGGAATCGTCAGTCTAAAAAAAATATTCATTTGCCCGGGTTTTGCGTAAGTTCTTGGTCCTTGTGTGGAAACAGCGACGGCAATACGAGCGGTAACAGTGCCCCCCCCCCCCCCCCCCCCATGCGCTCCGATGTTTTCCTCTCTGTCGTGAAGTGATGCAGCGAAAATGGTATCGTCGCTAAATTGGGAATAATATGAAGTTTGCGCACTGTCTATTGAACTAAATGCAAAGAGGACTTTGCCTCTTTGTGAGAAACCTGCGTGAAATGTAAAAGGTGGAATGTAATGAGTGATGAACTTGATGTGTACACCATTAGAGAGGGGCACACATTAGACGCGCACATCATTGACGGACTGCCACATTTTTTTGATCACTCGCATCTCAGTTCCTTACATTTCAAGGTTATTCTAAACTTAAGAAAAGCGATGTGTACCTAAAACGGGGCACGCTAAGCAACAGGCAATTAGGCATTCCCTTGACCCTGTTTGCGTTTTCTTTTTCGGCAGCTTTCCTTTTGCAGTCGCCTAAGATCGCAAATACACGCAACGTTAAACACGCAACGCCAGACCGCAAGCATTTGCCGCGAGTGATTCTCAGGTTGAGCGGATGTCGACGGCTTGCTTTTAAGGTCTGCTGCGAGTATTCCAACGATGCTCGTCAAAAACGGCAATGAGAAACCTGAGAGCTGAAAGCCTCGCTACAGGCCTTAAAAGCAAGCAATCCACCCCCGCTCAATGTGAGAATCTCTCCCGGCAAATGGTTGCAGTTATCCCATATGCGCACACGGCCAGACTGCTGCATATGAGGGCGACCACGCCGCATAATCTCAAAAAGGTTGCCACCAGGCAGGCAGTAGGTTGTTGTTCACTGCCCGAAATAAGTTAGCTAGTCTGTGCTACCAAGTCAATCCGATGGCCAAGAACAAAAGAATTTGTAAAAAAGCGGCACAGGCAGAGGTTTGTGTTTACTGTTGTGACTTTGTGGTTCACGATTCTTATTTCATGCAAGCGTTTTTATACCGGTCGAACGGAGAGGTGTATCCATGACCGCATGCGCGAACACTCAAACAATGTTCAAGAACAAGCTAGAGATAGTCAATTGTCACTGCATTGCAATGAATGCTGCTGGAAGCTGTCTTTAAAAGATGGGACCTGCTTGCCAAAATACGACGTCATTTTTTGCTGTGATCTGTGTATCTCTCTCAGTGCAGTCGTTTAGCGCTGTTTTTAGCTCGTAATCCTGAACCAACTCTCCCAAATGCGCACTATTCTGCATATCTCAATGTTCCCGTGCGAGAGATCCCTCAAATGTGTCCTAAAAATTGTATAAGTAGTATTCGAAAAGAAATTAAAAAATTTAAGAGATCGTAGAAGGGCAGCTCGCTTTACCAGTATTTAAGAAAGTTTAGGATAGCTTCGAGAAAACTGCTTTCTTGTATTCGAACATTATAGACTGATGTGTATGCATCAGTGCTTAACTAGACGATGTCGTAATGACTGCACAATATTGATCGGTACATTTAGGGTAAGGGTGTGCGAATAGCTAAACTTTTGAATCAAATCGGAGAGAAATATTTTCTTGTTTTCGAAGCAACCTAAAATTTTATGTCTGCGCGGTGTCCACTTTGTAAAAGAGGAAATGGGGCTTAATATGTGTTTACACATACATCTAATACTGTTCACAACGAGACGTTCGGACAATTGGGGAATTTGTAAACCCTAGTGAACCTTTTTCATTTACTGGGCCACATGTGAACGGCGGTAATAAAACAAAAAAAACGGAAAGTCACCACATACGCGCACAGTGTTGTATTCGCTGAAGGTGAGAAGTGTGATGCTACATTACCCCCTATTGTTTTAAAAGAATGCAACCGTAGGCAGACTGGCCATATACAATTTGGAGTAAATACGTATACAGGCTGACTAACAGCGAGTCATTGTTTTTGAATGGTTACAAGTTATTGAGCAGGAAGTTATCTGCACCGTGAGTTTGCTTCAGGAACTAGTTCCCATGCAGGACAAACGCTGCTCTAGTGCAGCACAATCATTCGAAACAATTCTCACATTCGCCATTCCGTCTCCCTGTAAACTACAATGTGTTTTTTAACCCTTACATATTCGAAAGGAATAGATATTCTACAACTTCGAATTCGGAATTTTCGAATAGAATATGAATTGAAAAGAAGAAAATAGTCGATTAGTATTCTGAATGTCGAATATTCGCATGCGTCCAATTTTAAGGTTGCGATAATTTCCCATGGGAACTTCTGTTGTGCTTGGTACCAAATGGCTTTCTGTGGAAAGGCTGATGTATGAAAATGTCTCGGGTGCTCAATTTCTCTGTGTTCCTAAAGCATCAGTTTATCATTGAATATTCGAAGCGAACATAAGGATAATTATAAAGATAACTATGAGACGACAGTGCTTCATAAATCGTTCAGCCACGGCGGAGCCTCCACAGCGTGGCGGTCAGCGCATCCTGAGTGCCGTCTGGTGGCTGGCCACACTGGTGCTGATGAATGCCTTCTGTGGCCACATGCGTGCTTGCCTCATGATCAAGTCCGAGGTGGAGAAGATCGAGAGCGCCGAAGACCTCATACGTCGGCCGCATACGGTGCCCCATATGTGGAGGGGAACGTCGTATGTTGCCACCGTAGCAGTAAGTATACACACGCTTTTGCCGACATTTGGCCGGCCTTGCTTCCCATTTGTGACTGCACCATCATACCGAGCCTGACAATGTTTCTCGGCTATAATATGGCACTCGCAAATTCGATATGTCCTCCCTGTTGGCATATTGAAATGGTAACGTACGTGTTACTGTATTCTACCTGTGAGGTTTTATACAGCCACAAGGTGGAATGTTAGTCGACCGGTATTGAACAGAACGGGTCGTCCCACTTCAAGCATTTGGCAGAAACGTTTGAATGTGGATGATGTCTGACGACGGCAGTGTGTTTACATTCAGTCATCATAGAGACACAACATATTGTCACCGTGGAAACGAGTTACGTATGAAGCATGTACTAGATTTCTCTAAGAGCACTCGCCGCTATTTCGCGTCGCCGCCGCAAATCCTGCACATGTCCCCTGAAATACGACGGCCCTTTGGTGCTTTGGTGAAACGCTCCGTGCCGGTAACTGGGCTCCTCTCTCGGGCTTTTTTCTGGGCACGCTGCGCCATCTTGTGGAGCTGCCGAGACGTCCACACGTGGCCTCCGAGAGGCGAAGCGCGGCGCGTCGGTGCCTTTGACCAGTCGGCGAGAGGTTCATTGAAGAGGGGCACATAGCCAGTGCACGCGTGGCGCAACCTGTTAAGTCATCGGGTTGCTCTCCTTGAGCTGTCTGTCGAGACGTGGGTTCGACTGCGCGCAGCATCGGATGAACTGAAGAGACCTTTTTTTAAGGCGAAAGCAATAGATGGCTCAAGGGTAGAAAAATCCGATGTCCAGAGTTGTGGCGCTAAAACTGTGTGCAACCAAAGAGTAGCACCAAAACCCACGACACTCGGTGGGAGTCGAACCAACCACCTTTGGTGTTATGTAAGGTGAAGTTAATTAAGGCACAGTTGACAAAGATACAGGTAAATACGGCACTCGAACCCATGACTTTTGGCGGGAATCGAACTCTCGAACTTTGGTGGGAGTCGAACCCACTACCTTTGGTGTTAATTAAGGCCGAGTTAATTAAAATATGGTTCATTCAAGCACTGTAACGCGCCAGCTTTGGTGGAAGTAGAACCTTCGAACTTTGCCTCTAATCAAGACAATGGTAATTCAGGTTCAGGTAAGTAAAAGGCAAGTAATTAGACCACACCAACCAACTTCCTTTGGTGGGAGTCGAGCCCTTGACCTTTGGTGGAAGTTGAACAAACAACTTTTGGTGTTAAGTCAAAGTTACTTGAGTCACAATTAATTAGAATACAGTTGATTAAGACACTTGATCCCTCTACTTTTGGTGGGAGTCGAACTCAGACCTTTGGTGTTATGTAGGGCGAATGTATATAAGGTGCAGTTAATTAGGGCATAGTTAACTGCGCCGTTTGGGTATCGAACTTCTATTGCACCAAGATTGGTGAGAGTTGAAGCCAGGACCTTCGGCATTAAGGTAATTAGGGCAGATTTAACAAGGATAGAGTTAATTATTGCACTTGAACCCACGATCTTAGGGGGTAGTCGGACCTACGACACTTCACGTTACTTATGGCGAAGTTATATAAGGTACAATTGATTAAGGTAGATTTAATTAGGGCACCTGAACCGACGAACTTTGATGGCAGAAAACAAGTAATAGGAAGTAAAGCATTCAAGTCGAGTAACTTGATGTTCGTCTCACGCAAACAGGCTTTCGCCTTCATTCTCTTAGCACATACTGAAGTTACTGTAAACTTCTGTCATTGTAGAGTGGCACATTCGCAGTGGGACATACGTAGTCGCCGAAGCTCGCGTCAGAGACGTTCATTGAAGAACAACGCCCACTTACTGGCTCACACCCAGTGACCCCAGTTGAGATCAAAGAGGCTCAAAGAAGACCAACACAGACAGAGTGGCACATACCGAATGCTCCAAGGCGGCGCCAAAGAGTCACATTGAACAGCGGTACCTACCAAGTTGCACATCTACAGTGGCCTATCTCGGCGTGAAAAAGGTTCGTTCAAGAGGCGCACATGTGTTGACATTGCCACATACTCCGTCCGTCCGTCCGCCCGCTTTCCAGCAAACATGGACTAAATTGAGGGTGACGCAACGGGCTATGGAAAGAAACGTTAAGGGATAAGAAAAGAGCCGATTGGGTGAGGGAACAAACGCGAGTAAATGACATCTTAGCTGAAATCAAGAAAAGAATGGGCATGGGCAGGGCATGTAATGAGGAGGGAAGATAACCGATGGTCATTAGGGTTACGGACTGAATTCCCAGGGAAGGGAAGCATAAAAATTAAAATTAAATTATGGGGTTTTACGTGCCAAAACCACTTTCTTTCTGATTACGAAGCACGCCGTAGTGGAGGACTCCGGAAATTTCGACCACCTGGGGATCTCTAACGTGCATCTAAATCTAAGTACAAGGGTGATTTCACATTTCGCCTCCATCTAAATGAGGCCGCCGTGATCGGGATTTGATCCCGCGACCTCGTGCTCAGCAGCCCAACACAATAGCCACTGAGAAACCACGGCGGGTAGAAGGAAAGCGTAGCAGGGGGTGGCAGAAAGTGCGCGGATGAAATTAAGAAGTTTGCAGGGGCAACATGGCCACAATTAGTACATGACTGCGGTAGTGGAGAAGTATGGGAGACGCCTTTGCCCAGCAGTGGGCGCAACCAGGCTGATGATGATGCTGATTTCGACCAGCCACGTGTACCATTACAAAACTTTTAAATTTCTCCCGTGCAGGGAAGACTCGAAACAACTCACGAGGATTGTTCAAATACAGCAGCCCGATGCTTTAGCAAGCAAGCTGAGCGAGAAATTGACTGGGCGCGTTCCGCTCTTCAGTGAACGTCTGTCACGCCAACGCTTTAGCGCGTTGTGAGAGAGAGAGAATGAAACCTTTATTTGAAGCAGGGACTTGTCCGTCGAGGAGGGAGGGTCCCTTATTCAAGGAACTCTCTGGCTTGGATCGCCCTCCGGGCCCGGGCTACGAGTTCGCACTGGTCGACCAGGTCAGGCTTGGAGATTGTTGTGCAATGAATGCATTGAATATGTGCCACTGTTTAATGAACCTCTCGCAAACTTGGGTCCGTTAGTGTGTGCCCCTGGTTGTGGGGCTAGCTAGCTAACCGGTGCGCCCCTGAACCGATTTCGGATGGCATGCGCGGACTTCTGGCAGCGCCACTAGACGGCGCAGCGTGTACAGAGAGAAGCGCTAGAGAGGAGCCTGGCTTCAGCGTGACGGTTTTCTGATCGTTCGCAAACACCGTCGCTCCATGCACTTAAAGGCCGCGCGCAGGCATTGCGATGGCGTGGCTAAATAACGCTGTGTTCATAGAGAAGCTCGAGTGGGAACCGCTGCAGCACACACACGCATCACACATGCGCGTTTGGGCTGAGGCATTCAGAGAGTCGAACTGGAACTTCCTTCGTTCCGATTTTCCTTTCGGTTCACCGAAGATGGTTCACTTCCGCTTCAGCTCCGGAAACGGGAGAAACCGATTCGAACCGGTTCAAATTCATTAGCGTAACCGAAGAGTAATCACAGGTAAAGAGGAAAATTTATGCAAGAGCTCAACGCTGCTTCGAAGCTGCACTGAAAGTATGTGGCTGTGTGCTTAATACCAAATGTAGTTCAAGTTAACTAAGCAGATCCAACACACATGCTGCAATATATATGAAGTGAAGTTTTATTGAGGGAGAGAAGAAAATATTTTGAGGAGATATATAACATCCTGCAGCCTGCTACTCTGCTCAGGCAGAAAGGGGAGAGGAGAAAATAGGGAATCGGGAAGCAATGATGAGGACAATAGCTAGGATGCAGCTATATACGCGTTCTTGCCCAAGCGACCCGCTCACAACCTTGAATTTAGGCCTGTGCTTACTGAACAATCTAAGAGAGTGTTGATGACTCGCTTGACTGGTATATACAATCAATGGTATAGTATCGCGTTTTCCCTTAATGTCTTGTTGCTCAGTTGACGCTAACGAAAAAACCTGCCGTTCACAGCCATACAGGGAACAAGCAACAAGTATTCGTGCTCTACTATCTCAGGTGCCTTGCACGCCACATGGTCTGAGGATTACACGCGTCGGATGCGATTCGAACATTCTTGTGGTAACAAAACGCCTAGTTTGCCACCTCACTCAATATTCTGAAGAGAGAGAGAGAGAGAGAAAGAGAATGAAGAGGAAAGGCACGGAGGTTAACCAGATATGAGTCTCCGGTTTGCTACCCTACACAGGGGATGTGGGATAGGGGTTAGAAAGATGACAGAGAGAAAAACGCTAAAAAAAGAAAAACAGAAACACGCACACATGGAGACACACACACAAAGGGGGTCCAGTTAAAGGCGTTCGCAAAGGCTGGTAGATGGCAAAAAGCGCAATAGCGCTTGCACGTCGTCCAGTTGGTCAAGTTCACGGTGAAGGAATTCCCTCTGTGGACCGTACTGCGGGCAGGCGCACAAAATATGGCCAATTGATTCTTCATGGCTGCAGTGGTCATAGGTTGGGCTGTCGGTCATCCCAATGCGGAACGCATAGGCTTTGGTAAAGGCAACGCCGAACCACAGTCGATGCAAAAGCGCGGCGTCTCCAGGGCGAAGCTGTGATGACACTCGAAGACTTAATGTTGGATCAAGTGGGTATAGTCGCGTATTTCTTAAAAGGGGGTCATTCCATTGTGACATACTAACGTACTAGTCATAAAGTCATACTAACGGTATTAACGGTGCTAACGGGAAGATGGTTTGTGTTTGCAAATGAGGTGTAGCATAGTTGAGCCACAAATGCATTCAAAGCATGGATAAAACGCTGCAGAGATGGTGGCCAACCTGAACCGAAAACCATTTTTTTCTTCCGCTTGGTTCCGCATTGAAAATTTCGTAACGTTCCTGTTCAGCCCCGGTTCGAGCAAAAATAACGGTTTCTTCCAGTTTTCGGGTTTCCTGTTCACCTTCCATTCGATACTCTTATACAATTCGTTGGATCTCTATACTGCTTTATTGCTAAGCACATTACCATTGACGGTTATCGTGAGAAGGGTTGTGCCGAATTTCGCGGTACAGTAAGAACGTAGATTAGTGGAAATGGTACTGTTTTATGACCGCAGTTCTTTACTGTTAGCGGAATTACCAGGCATATTTAGCGTGCCACATCACGCAATAACTTCATCCACGTACCGTCAGAAGGTTCCTCATAGTTTGATTATCGCGAAGGGTCTCTTAACTGGTCTCCAGCCTTTACTCGTCCTTCTGCTGCAGTAGCCGCCTTTGTGATACCTTTAATCTGCTTTCTGTTGGGTTCGAGCTGTCGGAGGAAAATTTCTTCAAATATTTCCTGCTTTTTTAATGGTGCAGTGTTCGACATATAACGGCGAAAAATGTAGAACCACGTATTATACGTTACTGTTTCCCCTTTTTAACTACTAATAATATAAAATATGTGAGGCTGTATTCAAGCGAAATATCCGCTGTTATCCGGAACAGTGTTCCAGATATCTGTAGCGATTACGCGGCGATGTGGCACATCGCCTCACATATTTAAATGTACTTCAGGTAGATGAATGTGAAGCAATGTTCCGGATAACTGGTGCAGGCATTTTGAACTCTTTTTCAGATAACCATGGCTCTGTTACCAGAACACAGATCCAGATAACTTGTGCGCATTTAGAAATTAAAAAAAAAGTATGTGTAATGAAGTTCTATATAGTTCGCGTTTTAATGAGGACTGCTGTTCTATTTATTTAAGCAGAAAAATGTTTGCCAAAAGTTTCCCCCTTTGAACTCTTGATATCGTAGAACATCAGTTCCTCTAAGCTAGCCAAAACTTTTTGCAGATATGTTCCACCTATTTTTGTAGAACCAGTTCGGGACGACATCAAGGTATCCTACTTACTCATATTGGCAGCAACCTCGACGGAAGGAAGAGCTGACGTTCAAGTAAATTCGTCTCATAGGGAACCGTTCGGGGTACATTGTGTGCAGCGCCGCGGGGCTTACCCGAGCGCCGCGGCGCTGCACACAATGTACCCTGAAGGGTTCCCAAGCCCGGACTGCCCTCTCTGTGGTGGTTATGCGGACTTTGAGCATGTCATGTAGGGCTGCGCCTCTCCCGGTCCCCTTTCACTCAAGAGGAAATGATGAAGCTCATTAGGGCCCAGGACCAGACCTCTCAAATCCTGGCAGTCCAGTGGGCTCGCGAGAGGGCCGTCAGGTTTCATCTGATGGTCCCCGAGTGGGCCTAGCCAGGTGACGTTGAGTTTACTCGCGTCTATTGCGGACCAAATAAAGTTGTTTCACTCACTCACTCACTCACTCACTCACTCACTCACTCACTCACTCACTCACTCACTCACTCACTCACTCACTCACTCACTCACTCACTCACTCACTCACTCACTCACTCACTCACTCACTCACTCACTCACTCACTCACTCACTCACTCACTCACTCACTCACTCACTCACTCACTCACTCACTCACTCACTCACTCACTCACTCACTCACTCACTCACTCACTCACATACATAGGTATAACTTAGTATCTGGAGCATTTTCGCAAATATGGTACACTCAGCGCCACCTGTGTGAAACGAGATTAGGAGTGTAATGAAGCACTACAATTGTGAACTGAGGAAGTGCATATGGCAGTTCAAACCTATATTCGGCATCGATAGAATATTTACACAGCTATTGGATAAATGCTTCGTTAAGTGTTCAGCATTCGTGATTTCGACAAATAACTACGTAGAAGATTTCTCGTGGCCTTACGCGCACCTGTCTAACTGGCACCGAAGTTTCCATGTCCGAATGCACATTCACGTGAGCAGTTCCCAGTTGATGCGTGTTCCGCGACGGCCACTGTTTCCGCAGAACTCGACCAATCCCGCGCTGCGCAAACTCGGCCGCATAGTTGAGGACCGGGCCACCGCTGTTCCCGTGCCAGAGCTCTACGGCAGGGCCCTGCTGGAGAAAGTGGCCCAGGGCCGGGCGGCCATAATCAGCGACGCCACTTCGCTCACCTTCCAGGTGTCGTCCAAGTGCCAGGATTTTGTGGGCGCCGAGTATTACTTGGCCCGCGAGGGGCTGGTGTCCCATCCGCTCAACAGCTTCGCTCGGAAGGACATCAATCCGGAACTGTTCGACAACATCAACAAAGTGTGCGTTCTCGACATGGTTGGGCATTGCGAACTCATTTCGGCCACCTGGTGTTCTTTAACGTCCATCCAATGCACGGTGCACGAACAGATTTGCATTGCCCCCATATCAAAATGCGGTCCAAGCGGCCGGAATCGAAATCTGGACTTCGAACTCAGCAGCGCAACGACAAAGCCGCTATAAGCTACCGCACCGAGTAGTTTTTGCTAAAGTACGGTAGGTGCATGGTAAGAGGTAACGTAAATATCTCAGCTGTGCCTCGGCGTAACAAGCTTTATTTGTAGCCTACTGTTCGCTCTTCTTTTCGTTCTTCTGATGTTCCTCTTACACAACATGCTACTACTGCTAATACTATTGCTATATCCGCTACCGCTACTACCACTACAAAAGAGGGCCAATTTGAAATCACCTGCAGACGCTTTTCTGTTGATGTGAATGTAATTAGAATGACTATGATCATTCGTAGAGTGAGTACACGCAAGTTGTGTCGAAATGGGATTTCTCGAGATAATAGGTTAGCAAAATGGGATAACGCAGAAATTTTGCAACCTCGTGCTACAATATTTGTTATATTGGCACTTTTTTATTGATGTCTTAATGCGTATTCATGTCGCTGTGCTGCTGTAAACCATTGCAATTGGGGCTGCGCGGTTCCCTTAAATTACCGAATGGCAACTTTCAACTGTGGTTTCTCTGAGTATTTATTTAAATAGGCGCAAGCAAAATGATTGAATGATTGATTTCGAGATGCAAAAGTGTCAATAGTGAACTTCCACTGCCCGCAGCATTCGGCGACTTCTGGAAGCTGGTCTGGTCAATTACTGGTGGGGCCTTGCCATGGGCGAAATTGGCCGCTGCGGAGGAAGCTCTTCGTCTTCGGGTGCCGAGCAGGCGTCGACGCTGACTTTCGACGACTTGATGGGCGTGTTTGTGCTGTGGCTCGCATGCGTCACTGCCTCCTCCCTCGCCTTCCTAGCCGAGACCAGCGTACCGGGCATGATGAACCGCACAACACCGAAGGTTGCCGCCACCGGGTGGCGCCGGCGACAAATTAGGCTGCTTCCGCGATCCCGCAGGGTCTCATAAATTGTGCGCTAATGTCATAGCTTGAACCCGTCTCTAAACGTATACTCTCAACCGAACAGCGGGCTAGAGAGAACGTAGGATGGAGCTATAGCATTATTGCCTCCATCTTTGGTCCGAAGATATAACCAGACTTGAAGCACAACTATTACTGCAGTGACCTATCATACTATACGCAACTGGTGCTGTAAACGTCGGGAGCGACACCATCGTTAAGATAGTCTTTTTTTTCTCTATCTGCCTTCTGCGAAGGCGCTCACGTAACAGGAAAACGTTTTGAAGTCGTTGTGGCTAAACATGCGATTGGAGCGTCACAAGACGTCACTAGCAGCGCTGCTGCCGATACTCTCTATTCCGGTAACTTCACATTCTGTTAAGGGTAATATGCACATGGACGAGACAACAACTCTCTATTTTGCACTACTAGCATGTCTCCGCCGAAAATGACTCAAACCAAAAAAGGGCTTCGCTTTCCGAGTCCACAGAAGAATCAATAAAATAGATAGATTACAGTTTTGCTATTTGTAATTAAAGATTCGGCAACTAGAATGCCCTCAGTAATATAGAAGTGATTGCTTATTGTCTTTAGCAATAATAACATCACCTCTGCCATATAACATAACTTGCCCTTGATTAGAAATAAGGCTTAGGTCGTTTCGGCAGCAGATTGCCCCACCATGTGACAAGAACTTATGTAGCTCCATCAGAAATTTCATATCCTCTTTTTCGACTGGTGCATCTCGTTCTTTTTCGCAATTTAACATGTGAAAGAAAAGAGACCCGATGCTTCCATTGTGGTGCGCTTAATGCATCGTGTGGCAGTGCAACTGAACAGCCACTGTTAACAAAACACTCTGTGTGTTCTACAGCACGCCACACAGGTGTGTGCCGCGTACGTGCATGAGGTGCATGTGAATTATATATCTCCTAATACATCGCGGCATTTACGAGCATGCCTATCATAAGCCAGAACAGAACACGAAATTTTTTTTTCTACTAGGGGAAAACAGCGAGCAAATGTTTCTGTCAACAGCTGCATATAGAGCTAAAATACAGCCACGGTATATTAATTTTTATTACAGGGTTGTTGCTTAGAGTTGCTTTGTATAGAAAACGTTCGCACATAGATCTTGGGACACCTCTCACACCATTCAGCAAACTACGCTATGCACTTTCAGTTTCGATTGATGAAACTTTTCTCTGAGACCTTGCCATTCCGCACAGTTTCCGTCAGCGTCTTTCTAGCATTTTCAAAAAATAACAGTTATTTGATCGAATGTTCGATTCCTTTAAAATTGTAAATTGAGAAAGTTGGTGCGCATTCATGTTTCCGTTTGTGCAGCGCTGACGAAGACATGCCGGACACAGCATGCCGGACACAGCACATGTCCAGTGCATTTCTTGTTTTCTGCGTGAGCGCTGCACGAACCGAAAGATGACACCGTTTCTTATCGCCTACTTGTCCATATCTTTCACGTTAAAAACGCGGCGAAAGCTGCATTTATTATCAGAGCATATGACGGAGCTTCAAGTACGCGTTACTGGGGTTCAATGTTATCGATAGACACTGCTAAATGTATTAGGAATGTTGCTCAAAGTCTGCAATATCATTCATAACGGTAACTACAGTGTGCACGTTACACTACCTCAGGAATTCTGAAGTTTACTTGGTACGACAGTTGTTGTCGCCAACTTCAGAATTACTGAATACACAGCGATCTGCTACTCCTCCCGGAAAGAACCAGCTGAAAGTGTTCGCATTTTCACACCCTGACACAATCGGTGGCCTGGGTCACCATTGCAATTTCTCCCGTCTCATAGCCTAAAAAGCATAACGAATGTTCAGAAGAGGTAAATATCTATCTACACAAATGAGCGCTTAATTTCACTAGCTACACGCGCAATCCACATAATTATTCTAAACCATCAATGCCGGCTATGACGTCATGGGCTCAAGGTCTCCAGTCTGTCTTTATCTTCCCGGTAAAATCACTTAGGCCATCTTTCAAACAATGGTTTATTTCCCTGTTGACCGCAATAAAGGTAGATGAGAATAACTGCTTCTCTTGTTTTCTGTTGTCGGAACGTCGTTTTGCACATCCTTAACTCAACAAAACAATTTCCATTGGTTTACTTGTGTTCTCACTGAGACAACTCGCCATGTTATTGAAGTAAAACTTCGCTCTCGATGCAGTGGCAGCCAATGAAAGGAACACAGTGCGTGTTATTAGGCATCGCCAAATCAAACGCTCCAAAGACGTGGGATTCAGAAAACGCGGTGAGAAATTCTGTTGGCGCCCATCACCGTACCTTCTGATCCTCACGTATTGGCGTAATTCGTTGATGGCTAATAACCGAATAACTCTGTTCATGCCTAAGCCACACCGGGATCACCAAGTGCCTTACGTTCTAAGGGGATTGGCAACGCTGGAGCGAAGGTCCACAGAACTGTCTACCCCCTCTGCATGTAAACCTTCTAAGGTACTTTCTTTAGTTCATACTCAATACCCTCCTCTCCCAACTCCAGCTTCCTATTCATTCTCGTTTTGATTTGTTGGCAACAGGATAGTTCAGGGGCCCGCAAGGCAGTAACGCCGATACGGTGCCTGTGGTTGCAGAATTGTATTTTCACCACGTCTACTAACATTTTTATCCCCCTATATCGTCTATCAAGCAATCAATTAATCAATTTGTCAGATCGCAGAACGCCAGTGTACGGAGCAAGTGATGATGACAGCTTGTGCAACACTGGCTCAACAATATTGTCTCTAATTGACTTTCCTGGCAGATACGTTTAACAGCTGCTTGGAGAGGGACACGAGAAAGATCCAAGGGCACCCGCTTGTATTCAACCAAAAATTTACAAGAAATCAATATCGGTGAGGAAACCTCAGCAAGGGAATTGCATACAGACATTGACCTTAACTTCGCTAGAGTGTATTCAAGATATTCTCTCTCTGCTAGTCTAGAGAAAGAAATGACCCTGCGCTCATTATACAGCATTATCTTCCCGCTTGAGATGCTCCAGTTGTCGCTAATTAAGGGCCCACGAGGTGCCCTCGCAGCCTTCTACGATTGCTACTCAACGTCCGATAAAGAGCTTTCCCCGTTATGTCCTTTACTTGTTTGGCAAATTGTGAACAAGAACAGGCTTGTGCCATGTACTCGTTTATCAGCGCGACGTCCCCACATGCTTCGATAGGGCAATTAATGTAACTTCCCAACTGTTTCTCCGAATCGAACACTTGGCGCTATCTTTTCGAGACAAGCGTGAAGGTCAGTGAAGGCTGGCATAATTCTGCACTCTGCCACTGCATCATGCGGTGCCGACAATTACCGATGTGGCATGTTCGTACTTATCACGCTAGCTTTATGTCCAGTGTAGGGCAAGTATTAAAAGAACGAGGGCCACTTCATCACACGGCTTTCGACTCGACGGGCTGAAAGATCATACTGTGGCTCGAAGAATTGCTCCACCAGTCACGTCCTTCTATACCACAATTCTATTATCTTCCCTCTTTGTCCAGCGACAGGACATGGGTGGGGAATATTGTTAGCCATAGCAGGACAGATAGATCCTGCGCTTTGAACATTGAGCGCTCGCCTTCAGCAGTCTATTATGCAACACGTTGTGGGGTATGGTGCGGCGCCACGTGGCACAGACGAAGGATCAGAAAACGCACAGCATTTTTACATTTATATAGAAGTGTATTGCGAAGTGACGGGGTGATAATTCAGTTCAGTGTAAGCAGCGCCTTCACACTGTCTACCAGAACACCTCGAGAGTTTTCATCCCCAAGTTATTTTTTATCGCGGCCGTGCCAAGCACCTTGCATACAGTGGTGTTCGCATCTCAGCGCCATAGTTCCCTTCGCATTTCTTTCTATTTTCTACGACGTGTGAATCTTCAACTATTTGTTCCAACAGCGTGTGGCGGCAATTCCTCAACGCGGCAAAGTTTTACGACATCCTATTTTTCCATCGACTACCTTCATAGTTCTTCAGACGCACTAACGGTGACGTCGTCCCCGCCCTGGCAGTATTGACTTCCAAATTCTATAATGCTATTCTTCCTTTCTAGTCCCTATTCCTACGCAACTAAAAAGTAGGGAAGCCATCCAAACCTTTTAGTTGTTTATATTACCGTAGCCGAAACTACAAAAAAAGCCCATTCGAGTTTCTTCAGAAAGAAAGCTTTGTCCAGCAAGGATTTGTCCTGATTCGGCGACCGAACCTATGGCCAACGCCTTTCTGGCACGGCTACACTACCACCTGGATAAACAGTAGGCTAGCAGATTGCAGAGCGAGAACGAATTAATCGGCATGCGCAGGAGCAACAGAAAACAAGCACGTCTGTTATGTTATTGTGTAATTCTGAAGATTAATAAAGCCGGTAAGAAACACATTTGTATGAGTAGTATAAATGACGATATATGAAGCCATTTTTTATATGCATGTTGCCCTGAGTGTTAGCTACAGGATTTGGAATACGTGGAGCCAACCATCGGCGTCCAAGAGCGCAAACTTGGTCCAGCGGCAATCGCCGTACGCCCAGCATCAGTTAGTCAATAAAGTTAACGTGGGCCAATGATGTGGCGTGATCAGATATATCTGTCGGGCAAACGCCACCGTCGGAAATGTTTACTGCACGGCTACGAGCATATGAGACTGTACGAGTGCCAAACTACTGTTGATGTCATTCTATGGATTTCAGTTCGTCTGCTTCTAATGGCGGACAAGTTGCACAACGACAATGCTTTCAGGAAAGTGTCGAATCATTTTGGATCCATGCAACTATAGTAGAATGTAGTGTCCTAAATAAAGAGGAATGAACATGGCGATGCGTCGTGTGCTGCAACTGCTTGGGCTCCAACTGAAATGGTATAAGACATCCAACTTTCCTGTCAAGTGTAAAAAAAAAGTCGCACTTTAGCCTGAAAGGCGAAGCATCGATTACGATTGCAAATTAGGAGACAGCTAAACTAAATAAGAATAGCAGCTTTATAAGCCCTATAAACTTGTAAATATAGACATACGAACTAAATTAACAAGCATGGTGTCACGTGTGCACAGGCAAACATGAACGCATCTCACTCGATGACCGCGGAAACTCTATGCCAAAACACTCGAGTGAGGAAGCGTGGCAGCAGCAGCGAGTGAATTGACCGTCGTGCTGCCTGTCACTTCAACGCGAATGAAGCTGCCAAAGCAGAGCGCCCGTCGAACTCTGTCCCCGTCGCAGATTGCTTTCAAGATAGGGCCCGTGAGGTCGCGCGAGGCTGCCCGAGCTCCAAGTTTATACGGAACATTACTGCGACGCCGACGGCGAGAGAAATGCGCTTGGGGGTCCATATAATTGCTATCTCAATAAAAAGACACGTGGGGCGCTATAACGTAAAGCTATTCTAAACTTTTCTGTCCCAATTCTGCAGTCAGCCCTCCTCGATTGGTCAAAAACGTTTTTGAACCACCCCCACTTCATCTGTTCAGACACCCCTGCGGGTCACTGCCCAACGCTTGCGTCGGCGGTTACGCAAGTTTGACGTCAGAAGTTTAGGATAAAAACATATTTGCATATTTTTACGTTCTAGGGCCCGTGGTCATGTTAGTATGCAACTTGAACCAACAGGCAATAAGAAATCAGGCACTTCCTTTTGGAAGACGGCAAACACGCGATTTATGGTGCCTTACTTCTCTTGGACTTGCATTGCTAAGTATTGAAAAGAATGATGCGTTTAGCGGCGGCCGCAGTTTCTGATTACACCATAAAGCAGATTTCCGTACATAGTTCGCCTAAAAGGACAACGTCAAGACACCCTAATAAGCCGAATTCGGGCCCAGTCTTAACAATGTTATTTATTGTACGCGTTTGACAGCGAGATAAATTATTTTCGGCGGCTCCTTGCGGCTTCAGGAACCTTGAAATAATCAACTGCGATGACGCTGCTATAATTCCCATTGATATTAACTAGGTGTGACATTGGCGCACTTATTTACTAATAAAACTAAATCATAGAAAGTGTAAGAGTACCAGAATTTCTCGTTCCAGCTGTCACTCTAGTCCCTAATTTCCACACCGACTTCATAATGCCGCCTATTGCCGTGAGTTTTCATGGAAAAGCTATTACCACATATCTACCTATTTATATCACCTATAACCTTTGGGGTAATGTACATATTGACTACGTATCGGTAACAGTAATCGCACATATCGTTTCATGAGCCGTAATGTTTTCTCTGCGAATTCCTAGCTCTCTCACTGGTGCTTAATTTTACAAACCGATCGTGAGACGTAAGCTGGATTTTTGCGCCATCTATGCGAGATCCTAATTCTGAATTGCTTTCTTATTACATAGAAACCATGCAGAATCATTCGGCAAAATTTAGTACTGCCAACTACAACCAGCTACTCACAAATCCAGTGTCACCGCTATTAAAGGTTCCTCTGATCTCCCGGACTGCGCACTGAATCAGGTTGCTTCGTGGAAGGGTTCGTGTGGAGTGCCTCAGGAGCAAGAAAGGGAGTGGAATGATAAAATAAGGTTCAATAAACTTATCACAAACTACACAACTTAGAAAACAATGTTCAGCTCAAAGTGAGCCAAAGAAGACAATGCAAACTTCGCAGACCGATGTTACACGGGCTTTATCGACTATCGGTGGCCTTGGCGGGGAGTACGCCGCTCACACAGGCACTTCCTGCAATCCGATGCAAAGCTATGCCGCTGCTTGGTAAGCAAATCTTTGAATAAAGCACCTTCATGGCAGCATCCGTAGTGTCACACGGCTGATCATTCGGCGAACATACAGCCGCAGGATAGGGCATGATTGTAGTCCATAGGTCGATGTCGGCGATTGTGACACAACATGGAAGTTGCGCGACTATGCTTTTTTCATGAAATATGCTTCCATACTACAGACCTAAATAGCAATCTTTGTTATGCCCTGTTATACATATTTTGCAACATTGATCACTGCTTCAAGGTGCAAATACCAAGTTGACGCACCAAGATATGCGACAACTCAGCCGTATACCCATGACTGCTTCGAACTTCCATAGTGGAGCTGGCAAAACACCAAGTGAGAAACGAAAATTGCGGATGACTGGCTATTCAAACTTTGCAAAGAAGTTGTCTATTTGCGTGAGGTGCAGGTAGAGTAGGTTCCATGTCAAATTCATTATTAATTACGTTTCAAATCAAATATTTGAAACACTTACACAGGCTGGGTTGCTGTTGATACCGAGCACACCGCCACACGCCGCTGCAGGAAAACGGCTGTGAAACTCCTTTTAACATATTTGCTCTAAAATAAAATTATTCTTCATTTTACATTTGCACATATCCTTGGCTCTCCTCTTGGTTGAGCTGCAGCACTCCCCATTCACCAGACTGCAGCTTCTATCTTAAAGGCCAACTGTAACGAAACTGAGTAGTACGAGTAGTATACACCACTGAAGTAATCTTGAGAAAGTCGCAGGGCTCGTAATTGTATAATTTTCATATTAGCAACCTCTAAGCAGTACCTAAGCAGTGACGTATGCCCTTGGTAATTAGTGGCTCGTATGCCTGGCAGCACGTCACCTCCGAAGTTTTCATCGGGCCGCGGCTATCCGCGGGCGCTACCGAACCTCGGAGCTCATGCTTAGAAGCTGTGCGTCCTACGCCATGCATCACTTCCGTCGAGTCGTAACAGCACGATTCTTTCCCCGTTTCAAATAGTTGACTTTTTCTTGCATTTCGTGATGCATTTGTCGTGGACCAGAAAGAAGAAGCAGCTAAGGCGCGTATATATACTTCTTAAGATTTTTCCCTCCGCCCCACCCGTTTAACTGCCGGCTCCTTGGCCATTGACCCTTTGTGGGCACACGCCATAATATGTCAAGCAAGAAAGGAAGCAAGATAAATGAGAAAGACGAAGAAAAATTCCAATACAGCTCCGGGTCCAGTCATCGCTATGTTCTCCTTTGTTTAACACTCCGGTGACAAAAAACCTGTGCTCCGTGTCTACCTGCAGACGCACACCCACCGCAGCTGGATTGAGTGAAGCCCAAGAGAACGGTCCAGAGTGCCCTGTTGGCGAAAGTGTTTGATGAGGCCAAGGAATTGCTCCAAGGCAGCTATCTTAACCTAGTCATTTTCCCTGCGGCTTCCAGATTTCATACCAATCTCTCTTGCAGAATTTTTAGCGGTGGTACTTGCGCTTCGTAAATGATGTCCATTAATAAATTATGTAGTCATTGCAACTGTAAAACACGTTGTGGGGCTAGTTGGTGCATAGCTGTCAAACAATGACGCGCCAACGGTAACGGCACACAAAGAAGGAACAAAAGACAGGAAGCGCCTGGTCCTGTCTTTTGTTCCTTCTTTGTGTGCCGTTACCATTGTCACTTCATTTTTTGAAAGCATTGCAATTGATGCTTTGTGATTGTCTGCTTCATTCACAGCATCTAATGAACCTCAAGTTTTGCGAATGTTTACATCAATAGTACCTCAACACTTAACTAGTAACTATTTAGTCTCTTTACTGGAGCATACAGGCCTCTTCCTAAATATAACGGCAGATTCATTGGCGAAGTCATCGATACTTGGCCCAGCCATTCAATTTGTCCCTGCATCAGCTTTCATCGTAGATGCAAGATTTTAGAAGCAACCGAAGCTGCGCGAATTGTCTGTAGCATTTATGACAAATTCGTTGGATTTTAAACGCTGAGTGTACCTTTGGAAAAGTAATCTATGTCAACATAGAAAAATTTGAAGTAGCTCAGTAGGACAAGTTATCGAATATTTTCTTCGAATTTTTGTTTACACAGAAATGGCCAGGCACCCTCACATATTTGCCATATGTGTAGAAGCGACGAGAGCACAGAACATTTTTTTTAAAATTAAAGTGGTAGATTTACTAGCTATGAAAAAAACAAACCTTAGAAAACATCATTTCGCCATTTTGAATTTAACTGTTCAAAATATATTATCTTTGGGTGCCTCTACAGTTGGGCATAGTGACGTGAAAGCTATCGCTGCCATCCAAGAATTTCTTTTAGGATCAGTTATATTTAAACTCCGAATACAAAAGCGTAAACTTGCTTTCATTTCACCCAAATTAAATTCGAATTGTCTTATTCTGATGCTTCACCTTCATATTCATTTTCATAAAATTATACAGGCTCTCCGATCTCTATCTTCCGATTCTAACTTACCTATGATAAAATTTTGACTTGTTATTTTGCCCTCTACTTTGACCTACCCGATTCTTGATCCATCCTCCAGAGTGGGTACGTGTCATTATAGCACAGATATCTACATCTGTACGTACATTAATGACATGGTGAACATGTACAACGTATTATCAGCAATTGTCAACCACTAAAACAAAGCTGTACGCTATCGATATCGTGTTTAATCGCCTTATTCCTATGGATTTACTTGCGGCGGAGTTTGAGGCTACATTGCAGTACAAAGACGTATCCCTGAGGGCCTTAGCGAGCTTGGGCACCGTGATGGAGACAATAAAATACACCGTCAACGCCACTGTTTCTTCACTAGAAAGTGATGGAGGCCGTATTTACAAGGAAATCCAGCGTCGACTATTGTCACTCTGCAGACGTCTAAAGAATAATGCAAAGCCGCGATCGACATTCCGCGCAGCAGATTTGTAGGTTGCCTCCCCAGCGAGCAGGATCAGCTCTTCCCTCTACGCTCTCCACTTGCTATTCAGTCCTCAAGAGACCTCTTCGGATTACAATTACACCGTTTCTATGAAGCTTTGCAGAGTGACGTGGGAGGCCCACAAGCGCTCGACTACTAGAGAGGGCCAGTGAGAGGTCACGACGTTATACGGCTAATGTTGACAGATGCATTGCTAGGTCGTTCCCCTCTGACATTGTCGTGCACTGTTACCGCCAGCAATGAAAACGAAGAACGACGACATTCTCCACTAATTATGCTGTCACCGCTGACGCGAAGCTCCGAGCCTTATTAAACTTTATCTGCATCGAATCGGATAGCGGGCTCTTAATTCACAGAAAACAGAAGACTGTTGTCGCGACTGTCTCTTGAAGTCGATATGAACGTCGTAGAGCCCTAAAACCAGTGGTATCGATTTCTCAAGACATCGGACATCAGCCGTAGAAAGAAGTGGGTTGTTTTTGTAAGAACACATTCTGCTGTTGACAGGAATAATAATCTTTGATGTCGAGAGAAGAAAAAAGCGAGGTCCTTCAGTTTGAAGCCTGCTCTTCTCGCTGCAGCACGAAGGGTCAGCGTTCGAATGAATGCCACGGACGCTTGACTTGTTCCACCTGCAAAAGAAGACATACATCTTCTCTTTGTACTCAGGCAACTACAATAGAGCCGTTGCCTACTTCTCAGGCTGGGAAAGCACAATGTGCTGCGGCATTGAACCTTAAGAGGGACAAGATGAAAAAGCCAGTCATCCATCGAATTTTTCGAGCCTGTACTGTTTCCGATACTCAAAAGTGCTTTATACAGGCCATGACAGATGGAGGCAGCCTAAAATGTTTTCTGAACGATATATATGGAGGAAATTGAAGCGATTTGTAGTAGGTGCAGTTTGCTTTTCTGTCAACACGTTCGGCAACGTGAGAGAGAGCCCAAGCAAGAAATCTCATGTGGGGCGATAACAATTTGGCATTTGGCAAAAGGCAATTTGACGACACCCAATGCTATCTGGATGTTGTGGAAATTCCACAGATTTGTCGTATAATTCAGATTTGTGTCAGTGACATTCTGCTTACAATTACAAAGTGCTACAAAGTATACTACAAAGTAGTTTGAGCAAACAGGTAAAAGCATCGATAACATAACCAAATCTGAATGTAGCACAAGAGACGACAGCACAGGATTCCTAACTGATGCGCAGGCGTGTGTCTTGTTTCTATAAGAGAAATTACTATGCACACAAAATTTGGTAGAACTTTCCAAGGAGGTACTGGAAAGCGGCCTTAATTTGCTTCTTCGCTTTGCATGCTGAGTGTGCTGGAAAGCTCCGTGAAGACAGAGGAGGACAAAGATCAAGCAATCATTGCAATTCGATTTTGGGAAATGAAGATCATGGGCATTCGTAACGACAAAGCAACAACTCAGAAAAGTCAGGTGCTTGAGCATCTTCAATCGTCTGTTACAAAGGTCAATGTTCGTTACGAACTCGCCCTTCTGTGAAAACGAGGTCGTCACGAATCCTTGACAGACAACCACGGTGAAGAATTGATCTCACTGAATCCACTAATGCGACGTCTTTTGAAGAAACCAGACTCACTGCAATGATATCACAAAGCTATAGGGCAACATATTTTAGATGGACACGCGGAAGCCGCGTCTGAGAATTAAAGACGGAACCAACTTTCCAGCGCTCACCTTAACGGAAGAGGTTTATAGTGCGAAGAGCAGTGCCCAGTGTCGTATACTCAGAAAATATTTTTACGTTAAATTAAGCGTCAACAAGAATATTCAGCTACTGCAACGCCTATGTTCTTCGCCCGAACAACGAAAACTCTCTGCGCAACATGGCACCATCTGAAATTCCAGTGCAAAGCAGCGCCGCAGTTGTGTGATTCTCCGGCGCGGTTCAAAGGATCTGTAAAACGAACGCTGACGACTGGTTAAGGAAACGCCTCTGTCACTTCAGAGCAACTGGACACAGTGCTCGGTGAAATCGAAACAGTTCAGTTTTCAACTTCAGACCCCTCACCTCCGTCGACAGCACCAGCATCAGTGCAACCGTCTGTGTTTACGCCGTTTCACTAGTAAGTCGGCAGAAGACATACTGCGCAGCCCACAAGTAACTTCCGGACGCCTATTTCCTCGTGCTCATTAATCGGCATGAAGTGGTACATCCGACAGGCTTTAGCGAACGCTTCCTGAAAAAATGAGAGAAAGAAGATGCTCTTGCACTTGTCTCATTTCACAACGTCACACACAAAAAGATTTTACAATTGAAAGTTCGACACATCGTTCTAGTCGAAATCAAATAGAATTCATGAGGAGTTTGAAAAACGGCGATTCTCACCAAAGTATATCACGGTCAAAACAACAAAGTTCGTAGTTGCCAAGATCGACTACCTCACGAAAAGTTTTTGACATGTCCAGTGCGGAAAATATTCCCGTCTGATGTCGAAAGCCGAGGGGAGGGGTCATAGAAGAGAAATAAGAGCAGCTAGCGCGCATAGCGAAAAACAATAACGAAGAAGAAATATTCCAGTTTTGCTCCCAAATATGTATATAAAAAAACTTATAGGGGTCCTGAACTACCCTTTGGGCTTGGCGAAAGAACACAGTCCGTGGATGGCATGCGCTGGCGTGAACATCAGCCAAATTTTGCAGTTGTGCGCTGAGCGTGGAGCTTGTAAACGGAGGATGAAGCCACCTTTCTTCAAATACTGTATTTTCAAAAGAAGCCTGGCCTCAATCTATTCGGGCTACTATATTTCGTTATAGAGCAGATTCCCATACGGGGCTGCTATTGACCAATAACTGACATCAATTAAGAAGAGTGTATGGATCACAGCCCTTCTTCTTACTATTACTGTGTATATTAATTGACGCAGTTCAATAAACAGGCTAAATTGAGGGAAAACAGTCTTTCGAACTTAAATAGGAATTACGTACTCCCGCAAGAAGCCGACTATCGTCTACTCTGACTTGACAGCTGCCACCCTTGTAGGAATGAAACTTCAGTCACGCTGCTTATCGGCATCGTAACCATCGGGTCTCGCTAATTTTCACCAGTTTTGAACGCTCAACTAGCCTTAAACTTCCCAAAACTCAAGGTCAGACCAAAGTCATGCTTGCCAGCGTGCACTCACTCCTGGTCGTTCCTGGCTAGATGTCTTGGACGACGTCACTTCGTGTTGAGGTATTTCCGCCATTCAAAATGAGCAATTTGGATCTGGCTACTGTGCGTTGATCAAGCTGGTGCGGGACAAAGCCACGCAGCACGGTCACACTGAAGCATATAGGCCCGAGAGTGCACTGAAGCCCTGTGGTGCACAAAGCGAACGCTGCGCATGCCCACTACAGTTGCGTGCAGCTGCGATCTGCAACGTAGCGTAGATGCCGCGGCCACTGCGGGGTGCCGCGGTGAGTCTGCTCGCTGAGCGCACTGCGGCTCGCGGAGGACAACCGCGTTTGGTTTGTCACAGGCGCCAAAAACGGAAATAGTAGCTACGCTTTTATTGATCCGGTCGAAGCGTATCCTATTAGTTCTGAGCATCACATAAACCCATACACCACCGTTTACATGAATACGCATTTTCCTGTCCAGCCGGGTACCGCCATCTAGCGTCATATTTAAAAGTTGGGGTTCCTATGTCCGATAAGCGTGCTTTATTTGCTGTCGCGTTGTGAAATGCACCTAACTAGCGATAGGGTGCCACTTACGTTCCCGCAGGATGTGCTTTATGTATCGGCCTTGAAAAAATTTACGCGATCTTCAGTTTGCAGGAAAGTAGCCTATTGTGTCAGGATATCAAAATTTCCTACGTGCTGCAACGTCCAGAGGCAGACGAGCGTGGTCGTCTCGGAGTGTGTCTCTTCAAGTGGGCTTGACTACGTTAAGACCGCGAATCAAGTAACTCGCCAGCGTTAACATCTTTTATTATTGACAAAGAAGACGCTGTTTAAAGGTGCGTAATGCACGCACGAGTGAAAATAAATAGCGCGTGGCCTATTTCGTAAGCCGCCATTTTCGTTTTCGTGTCCCGCCGTGCGGCACCTACCTTCCGGCGGTTGTTGGGCTGGTTGTCATCCCGGAGAGAATGTGCTCCCATGATTCCTGATACAATACTCTTCTGCTTACGTGGGGCGCTGAAATGAGCACTTTCCTTCTCAAGCTATCCTTGTTTTACGCATTTGGTGCGATGCGCCGTGCTAGCGAATTACCTCGTTCACACGAGGTGCCGTAAGCTTGAACGTTAATATGATAGGCTTCTGTCGAATTCATGTAACGCGGCTAGTGAACATCCAAAATCAAATTTGAACTGCGCCCTACGTTGACGGTCAGTAGGTGGAGCGTTGTGGGCACGCCCCCGCTCTCACTGGAGGGAATTGGAGGAGGAATAAGAGCACCGCGAAGGCAATCATCAGCGACCTTTGATTACCAATATCTCTGCTTCTGCTGAACGCATTTAAGTACTTTTTGCGACATAGTATTTCTGAAATAGTCAACTTAAACGTCAATTGGACGCCTAGACTTCAACAAGAAGTGCTTTAGGAGCCGTTCAACAGCATTAATTCAAATTTAAAAGGCAAAATATTGCACAGATACTGATGAAAAGAGGCTTGTATGTGGCACACACATTTGTTGCTGTTGGTCTCTAATGAGTACCAAGACGAAATGTTTTTGTCAACCTATGATTTATTGAGGCTTCGAAAGCGGCGGAAAATTAAGTAATATATATTATTATGTACTATGTACTAATTAATATAGGGAGCTCAGAGTTAAGTCTCTAGCTAAGTCCTCCCTTTGATCCCGATTGACGGCTATCATATTTAGTCTACCGAGCAAGCAATGCAAACCCTCTCGGTCTTTACCTCCTATTCTTCTCTCTCTTTCTTTAGATATGAAAGCGGATTTTCTGTAACGCCTCTGCGCCATTCCCGTAAGGCGCTTTTCATACACAGCCAATTAAGGTAGCTCTGCGTCATCATGGAAAAATAAATGGTGCCTGCATACGAAGTGTCCTATAAAAGAAAAGCATCCGCTCGCCCACCATTGCCTCGCTCGGTTGAACAGCCAACCCCGCTCCCACGCAAAAGTAAGTAGGTGTGGGCTAATGCCTGCAGCGGAGGAAATAACTGCTTATAATCCGTTCCGCTTCGACGTACACGTAGGGCTGTCTCCCACATGTGCACACGTGAAGCATAGGCTCTGATATGAAGTTACAAATAACTCAAGTTGTTTGAAGTCTCTCATCGCCCGACATACTGTGCCGATCGTTCGAAGTGCAAGCTGACTCGTCGGTTGGGCGTGAAGCGCAAAACTCGGAGAGCTATCGAAGTAGACCCCAAGGTCCTTTGTTCCCTGTGGTCTTGGCAGGAGAACGTCTATAATGATATAGGGAAATGTTAGTCTTCCGCGTGAAGCTTACACCTTTCGTTTTTGATGCATTTATGAACAGCTCGTTTGTGTGCACCATGACGCCAAATTCGCAATGTCCTTCTGAAGAGCGGTGCAATCATTAACGCCTTTTACCGCTTTAAAATGTTTCGTGTCATCTGCATATAACAAAATTGACGAGATTTAAGTGACTGCCAAAACGTCGTTAATAAACAGCGAAAAAAGAAGAGGGTGGTATTATTATTATTATTATTATTATTATTATTATTATTATTATTATTATTATTATTATTATTATTATTATTATTATTATTATTATTATTATTATTAAGCAGCCTATATTTATGCCCGCTGCAGGATGAAAGCCTCTCCCAGAGATCGACAATTACCCCTGCCGTCTGCTAGCAGATTCCCACCTTCACTTGCTAATTTCGTAATTTCATCACCCAAGCAAAGCTTCTGCCTTCCTCAAACGCGCTTCTCTTCCGTTGGCAAACATTCTGCAAACTCTAATAGTCCACCAGTTGTCTGCTTCACGGATGGAGCAGATTCATGTGAGTCGTGAATCAATAGTTACCAAATCTTTCGGCTGTATTCACCGATTCGAAGGCGTCTCTACAATCCCTCCTCTCAGCCATTCGCTGCGACCAAACATGGACCATGGGCGTCAGAGATTAGACTAGAGCTAACATCGAGCGGCTGACAGAAGACATCACGTGTTATTTCACTGGTTGCCAGGGTGCTGTGACATTACTGGCGATGAAAGGCTGACGAAGTTTCACGTGAGGCAAACGGCTAAAACAAAAAAAAACCTCGATCCGCCACGCTTCTAATTCAACGTGCACGGCTTTTAATTCATGCTTTTGCTTTATTTTCGCAAATCCTGGCAGCAGGAGGACACGCACATTAGAAGCACTAGCGGCGGCTGCCTCAGCCGTATCTTCTCACTGCGACCATGTTTTCAATTTTCACCGTATACACCATGCACATACACAATATATTTAAATATACGCAAAGGACAACGTTCATTCATTTTCGAAAGAGATGTACATAGCCAATTAAAAATTATTTCTAAGGGTATGGATACCCTATGCTTAGAGAATGAATATGTTGCTGTATGTTCACCACGCTTAAAATTGCTTTGCGTGCTTCCTTTACCATGAAAAGATACCTATATACTTCAGTGACTTCTACGGCAGAGTCTTTTGTCAATGGTGTGCGAAACGCACGTGAATGTTGTGTGTCTCAGTATTGCTTCTCTTTCCAGTACGCAATGCTAACGACTCATGGAAACGAACATTTCTAATAATTTACAACAATTATTAGGGACGTAAACATCGCCAGTTTCATGTACGGGTCATAAGAGATCACAAATATGTGCAGGGTATCCAAATTAACTATCATGCCCGAAGATTCAAAATAGGAGCAGGGCGTTATTCCAAGAAAGCCTTTTACAGTACAGTCAAGTAGCTGCGAGTATTTTTTTCGTTACTGAGACTTAATAAGGCAATTGCAAACAATGATCTAACTCGAGACGTACTATCCTAATTATCAAGGTATCCATGAGGCACTTGAACGCACAACCAGGGGACATCTAACTGCGGTATTTCCAGCGATTTTCAGGTACCTTTAGGTCAAGACAAGCAGCATCGATTTGGTCTCTACTATGTACCATTGTGGAAGCATCCGTCATAAATGTAACCAAACACTGCGTTGTGAGGAAAAGGGTACAGCTCCATGCTCTTCATCTAATATCTCCGCACTAAGAAAAAGCAGCAAATTCAATACAATGTGAATGTGAAACGCCTCAGACGCCGTGCAAGTGATAGCTATCGGCCGGTATTTAGTAACTGCGCTTCTAGAACCTGATTTATCCGCCGGCACTATACGTGTTAACTTCCAAGCACTAGGAAAATACTATATTTTTGGGAACAATTGAAGATGCGCATGAGAACAGGGACAAATACGCTGCCATAAGTTTGAAGCAGTGTGCGAGGAATTCCATCAGCGCCCCGAGAGAACGAATGTTTGTGGCGCTTCGTACAATGGAAAGTAACGTCGTAAGGGACTGATAGTGTACACACAGTGCCAGACTGAGAACACGGGTCACTTCAGGTAGAAACGTTTTTGCACCAAATTCAAAACAGAAACGCTCGGCAAAGACATCGGCAGAGTTCGAAACAACGTCATTTTTATCAGCAAGACGTAATCATCGCTTCTCGTTTTAGAAAAGTAGGAGCGCGCGTGGCTCCATATTTATCGCGTGTTATGCTGGCTTCAACACGTTCCGCACGGCTCTAGTCATCAGCGTTATAATGAAATCTGCAAAGAGAAAGACGGCGCCTCAATTCAAGTTTCCAGTTATCTAGGGCTCCTTCACCCGCGTTTCCGTGCGCGTTGTCTTTCAATTTTGCAGCCGCTGTTACTTCTTTAGAAAACAAGTGAGGACATTTTCATTTATTGAGCGTTTGCTTAGGTGTGAAAACTCGCACACTAACTTTAAGAACTATTCTAAACAAATAACCTTGTAGATTGACATGGGCTGTCTCGTCTATACAAGCAGTTAGGGAGCGTTTTGAAGATAATGGCACAAGCCTATAGGGTTGCCTCCATGGACGGAACAACTTGAAGCTGCGCCACTTCGTGTTATCAACGGAACGAATACCGCGCGACGTGTGCAACGTACACGTTTTTCTAAATGTCACTCAAATTATGCTAATAAGGACCGTCAGTGTTTGCGGACTTAGCGAACGACCGAACAAGCGTGCAAGCATTCTGCACTTTTGTGCGTCTGTCGATATATGCACGTGCACGTACAGAAAGACAAACGCCACGCTCAACACCTCAAGCGCAAAAAAAAGAAGAAAACCAGGCTCACACACAGGTCGACTAATATAAAACAGGTCAGACGTCGTCCCCTCACCCTTCCTTTTGCTTTCATTCCCTCAGTCATTGTGCTCAACAAAACCGTGCCATGTATATCCTACAAGCTGCTTCACTGCACAAACACCCTTGACACGTGGACGCCATTTCTCCCACACTTTACTTCAAGCTGCGCTCAAAAAACTAAGTACGCATACAACTCCCGAACTTTTACCAAGGAACGGTACATAAATAATGGGCACACGGATCCGGACCTGAAGAGTATGCCGCATTCTTGGAACTCTTCTCAACGCTTGCATAGCGGAAGCCTTTCGGAACGAGAAAAAAAGAAAAAAGAAGACGGCAAAAGAAAGCCCGTATACACAGCTGGTGAGCGCTCCTTGTAAGCCCAGCAAACGCCCGCTTCGAAACACCCTTGACGCTTTTCTTGGCGGAGCTTCATCACAGGAACAAGCGGCGATATCTGGGTGGGAGCACTGTCTCTGGAATCAACAACTCGCTGAGCTCCTTGAGCTCGGTGTCCATGCTCGTGTGTAAGCTATGTTGCTTTTAGCGGTGCTTCGTGCGAAGAAAACGAGCTCGTTCTTAGCCGTCTTGCTTGCAGGGAGGAGTGTCGGGGCTCCGGTTTTTTTCTTTTTCTCTCTTTCTTTTCATGTTTGCGTTTGGTGCCGCCGAGTCACGACACTCAAGTTGCCGTTTCTGGAGGTTTACCTGCACGTGGCGATATCGGAGTCTCCTCCTACTCCCCAGCGTTGTATGGCGTTAGGCTGCTGAGCTCGAGGTGGCGGGCTCGATACAAAGCGGGACGGCGGCACCTTGTTGGGGGCGAAATGCGAGAATGCCCGTTCATAACGCCAGTGGGTGTATGTTCAAGAACCTCAGGTGGTCAAGATTAGTCTGGCGACCCGTATTACTGTTTGCATATTAATCGGATCATTATCTTGGCGCGTCAAAGGGCGGAAATTATTAAATAAACTAAATGTATGTATGTATGTATGTATGTATGTATGTATGTATGTATGTATGTATGTATGTATGTATGTATGTATGTATGTATGTATGTATGTATGTATGTATGTATGTATGTATGTATGTATGTATGTATGTATGTATGTATGTATGTATGTATGTATGTATGTATGTATGTATGTATGTATGTATGTATGTATGTATCCTGCGCTAAAAAGATGTACGTACGTACGTTTTTCAGTAAACGCGAGCACGCGGCATCAGACGTGCAACCATATGAAGGCCGCGATCATGGAAGGTATTTAAAACAAACATTTAGTCGAGTTGGTAAGCCATACTTGAAACAGAACAGCACGCTTCTGACGGGGACAGCGCTCGTCCGTGTCGTTCTCCCTGCTGTCCCCGTCAAAACCGCGCTGTTCTGCTTCAAACATGGAAGGTATGCCCCAGGAAAAACACTTCCTTGGGCTCAGAACTCTCGGGAAAGACGCGTAGGCCATCGATCTTACGGAATGTGGGCGAAAGACCATAGGTTGACACCAGGACTGCCTTGTTCACTGTTTGTTTTTCTGTCGGATTATAGAGTACGTGTCCAATGTGTGTGATCCGCCCGTACACCGGGACTGTGTTGATCCCGGAAGACAGATCCTTGTAAGCTCTTGGAGCCGAGTTGATACCGATGTGGAGAGCAATCGGATACCTGCGTTTGTAGGATATGGAAGAGCAAGAGCACGCGTGCGTCATGCAGAGGGAGGGATCAATGAGAATATGTTTTTGTAAGAGTAAGTCGCGTAAGGGGGGAGGGGGGCGGGAGCATGTATCTGGTGTGCCTCTCCCCTTCACTCCTCCTGGATACGCCTTTGGGAAGAGCCATCGCGCCGTTTATTTTTATTTACGTGGTAAATGGAGGAAAGCAGCAGCCGATGTCTGTTTCGTGCAGAAAAATAAATAAATAAATAAAGACCTTGTTCGGACACGTGTACGAAAATAAAATATAGTCATATTTTTCATGTCCGTTTTTTGAGTGGTAGTTGCTACGGCTGGCTTTGTTTCTCGACATACTCGTATACGTTATTAGGCCTTTCTCTACAGAAACACAAGGTCGTAAAATTAAGTAAACTCGGGAGTTTAGCATCCAGAAATTCTACAGTGAAATATGAAGGACGCCATGTTGGGAATAATTTTGACCGTATTGTGTTATTTATCGTGTGCTCAAGGCAAAGTGTAAGAGCGTGTTTTCACGTATCGCCTGCATCGGAATGCGGCTGCCGTGGCAGGCAATTGAACACGCAACTTCGTCCGTACGAGCGCAGAGGCACAGCTACTGCAGGATTACGCGGGCTCTCTCGGCATCATATCGTCATAGCGCGCATAAAGTAGGTGCGGTCACTAAATACAGAAAGCCGTCACGCGCATACAGCGAAACTCCCCAGCGAAGTCGTCGCCATCATCAGGTTTGCCGCCTTCGTTGCCATTGCAGTCACCTTTGCCGTAGTGGTACAGTTGTCGTTGTCATAGTCGTTGGGCCAGCCAACGCTACAACAGTAGGCAACCGAATTGTTGCCCTTTGAGACGGCGCCTTTAGCTCTCTTTATGTCAGGTCTTTCCTTTTTTCGCTATTTTTCAAATGTTGCAAATGCTAGTTGCGTCACTGAAATTCCGTACTTTTTTAGTTGAAGTTTTGTTGTACCTGCCACGGTGTGCTGTGACGCTCTGGTGCCGAGCAGGAGGTGGCGGGCTCTACATCCAGCCGTGGTGCGAGCATGCCGACGGGAACGAAATACTAAACGCTCGAGTATTTATATTTAGAAAAGAGAGAGATAAAAGCAAAGACAAAGAGGTCAACCAGAGGAAAGCTTCGGTTGGCTACCCTCTCCCAGGAAAGGAGAAAACAGGCACGAAAGATGAGAAAATGTAAAGTAACAATGAAAAACATCAAGCTGCCTTCGTGGCCACTGTCCCACAGTGTGTGAAGGCGCTACATAGTGATACCCAATGTCAATGACCCAGTGAGACATACAACACAAACGCACGAGCGACGATATGTCGCACTCAGATTTACCTGCCAATTAGACAACGCTAGGTGCTCGAAATCAATTCATTTCTCTTCGCAACGATGTTCGTGATAACAGACCGTGGAATTTCGAGGCGTTAAATTCCACATCGTATTTGTTTTTATTGGATGGGAACCTATAGCTTCGTCAATGCGGCGGCAGATGGGCGCTTCGATTTCAATGCAATTACCGAGCCTGTCTGATGAAAATTAGGACTTTCTGCTGGTGTGAGGCGCCTACGAAATTCAAAGGTCTAGTTAAGACATGATTTGGGTTATAATATGTCACATTGTAGTGAACCAAATACATTTTCAATTAAGACTGTCAAGGGCATTACCTGGTTTTATGCGGGTATCGTATCTACATTTGTCTTTCCGGCCTGTGGTAAACTTCATGTGAAATATTTTTACCGTGAATACAATGCAATATGGCCGGTTATTTTATACGGCTGTTCACCACTGAAGCGTGAATTGTGCAATGGAGCAAAGAAATTTAAATGCACCTTTTCTGTCTCTGTGGATGTTCACACGAGACTGGATTGGAAATGGAAATAATTTGTGCATGGCGATTATGGGTCGCAAATCTTGTTGAAGATGTAGCCGTGTAGATAAATAATCAGCACGTCGTTAAAACTCAATGGTTAGGCCCCTTTAGCTCAGTCACTCACAAGTTTAGTACACTGAACAGCAATTGCCGTAGTTCTTATTCTGGTGATGTGGATGAAGTGGCAATTTTCAGGTGGCAGCTCGGTTGATAGCGCTCATTAACATGCGAATTCACCTCACGAAAGGAAGAAGGGGGCACAACATGCAAGGGTACTTCGAATCAGTAGAGCCACTTATATTGCTTTATGTGTCTTCTTGTGTGCCTTCACTTTCTTACATTCGCGCATTATTTCCTCTGATAATCTTGAAGTGACCAGCCATTCAGGACGTTAAAATGTAGGATGACACTGTGCAGCAGTATTTAAACTAAGATAGCACATCACGCTATTTTTCGCTGTGCGAATATTCTTCTAAGACGAATATATAACGCCAAGAATTTTTAGAAGTCACTGTATGATGATGCCAACGCCGAAAGATCCGTCACTGGTTGTTCCACGCAAGGAGCACAGAAGCACAAAAAATCAATAAAAGAAACATTGCGTAGCATGGAGGCAACAACATTTTTATAAACTTTAATTCCCGCACATGCGCAAATAGAAGAAAATGCACTAAGCCATGGTCCACAACTTCAGCAGCGGCCCTACTTCCGTACACTTGAGCGAGCCCATTCAGAGCTGCTATAACAGCGTTGTTGCTGCCACCCAACTCACATGTGGTGAATAAAAACAGGTTTGGCGTCAATAACGTTAAGCCTAGATTACTAGTTCGAAATAACAGACACGTTCTCCACTGTAACAATGTCGCAGGATATTGAGTTTCGTCGCTGCCTGTATCGTTATCAACATCGTCAGTATTGTCGTGTTACATTGCTGCTTTGAGCAGTACTTACAGGGCAACTCCCAAAGTTTTGTTCTTTGCTTAATGAGAACTGCAAAGTAAGTTGTACGTCGACGGCCATGAACACGGTGCACTCTTGGCGGAATTGCCGCGCGACGCTTCGACTGTGCACGGAAAATAGCGGTTAGAGAGAGGCAAGGGACAAAAAGGCAGGCCCACTCGAAAGTCATGAAGAAACAAACTTTTATGGGATAAGGGTTTAGTAATTGAAGTTTACCGGCTCCAAGAGCAGCCCCATTCGTGATGGGGACGCAAAGGGAACTTGAAGCTGTCGGCCAACCGGCCTTGCTCGATGGTTTTTTTTTTTTTTAACGTGAGCCAGCACATTTATAGAACAACACGTACGGATTCTTCCTGAACACTATTGCCTTTGAAATAGAGTGCAATCGTCGCGGCCACTATAACGCTTGGCGGGGATTCCTCCTGATACCATGTCTTTGGAATCAATGTGTTCATGTGCGTGTGCAGCGTAGGTTTCGCGTCAATGCGGCCGTGTGGCGACGCACTAGGAATCACAAGGTTTGGTTTGGTTTTGCTGGTACTTGACCGGTTAAGTAGCTGGAGTTCTAAGCCCACCAAGGAAGATAAAGGGGTGGTGCTCAACGGTAGAGTAGATTATTGGCAGCTGTTCCTGCGTTTGGATTTTTACAACATATTACTTTTATTATTGCGCTCATAAAATGATTGTTTTCCTACAGGTTTAGGGTAGTCGACAGTGCGTTGAACAGAAGTAGTCTCGTGCTAAATTTAATAAACTTCACATTTTCGCGTTAAAAAGTGGTAATGAGATTGAGTTGCAAGAAGTTAGTGGGAAGCGTGCTTGAGGATTGCGAAATATGAGACAGAGTCGTGAAACGAATGTTTAAAATTAATCGCTTGTGAGTGAGAGTATGACATTTTTCTTGCGAGCAAGTGTTTCTGCATATGCAACACCGAGTAACTTGAATTTGGAACTAAACGTAAATTTTGCATTCCACGGGTAAATTTGCGAACGCGCTCTGCGATGATGTTTTTTTTCCAAAGCTGTGTCGATTCTCGTTTCCTCAGTCGGCGTCATGTTTTGTGAGTCACGAGATGGTGTCCCTGGCCACAGTGGTTTTGCTTATATATAAAAAACAATTTTTAAACAAGAGTTTAAAAATGAATGTGTAAAGATCTGGTTATCATACCCGCATACCTTCCCGCCATAACATCAGCGAGCTACAGGAACCAGCACAAGCACGAATCAGGAACATGTGCCACAGCCCACTTCGACGGCAATCAGCAGTGGTGTGGCGGAGGGCTTGCTACTCTAAAGAAAGGGGCGTTTAGAAGTGACTCTAGGCTTTAAGACGTGATAGGACGAGAAAATATATAGAGTAGAATGTACGTAATGCGCACAAGCGCACGATGATGGCAAGGTAAAGGTAGTGCAGTTACAGTACTGGAGTGTAGAGTGGCTTACAAGCACACTAGGAGTTTCAAATGGTGCACAGAAAATACACTGATAGAGTATTAGTCATGCACAAAAAAAACAATGCAGAAAAAAGCGCCAATACCGTAACGAAGACTTCTTTCGGGAGCCATTAGGAGTGTGACATCAGCAGAGTTCTTTTTTTTTCTTTTTTCCAAGCAGTTGAGAAATAAGCTAAACGGGACGTGATAGCGGGAAATTCGCTCACGTCAGCTGCCGGTGAAAAGAGTGCTGAAACTGACTCCATTTGCAAAGCGTTCAACCATCTCCGCGCTAACTTATGAAAAGTACAGAATTTGTAAGTACACTGTCTGCTTCCAGAGAGGCGAATGCGGCAGGATAGTCTAAAATGAAACGCGAAGGCTTAGGTTTTCTAAATTTAGAGGGAATAAGCCGGCATCGCGAGAGGTTACAGCAAGGCCAAGATTACCGACGTTGTAAAATTCAAAGAAGTGCATTAGTTGGCTCTGAAAAAAAAACTGTCACCTTCTCGTTGGAACGACGGCATTCTTATAGCAGATTTGATATAGAGCTCTGTTTATAGCTAGTGCGTTGCTTGCGCTCTAATTTAATATTCTTCTTTCTTTGTTCCTTATTCGCATATGTGGCGTTATCACCAGAAAAAGAATATTTTTCGGGCACCGAAGAGCATTTAGTTCCCAGAATTCGTATAGAAATTGGCAAAAGCGTCACGGCGCCCCCACACTTGTAATCTTAGACGCAGTGAATCCTTTCCAAAGAGTGCTAAAGAGAAAACTGCGGCTTCAGAAAAGTCAAGGATGCTGAAGTGGAGATATCTTCCGTGCGTTCTATAGCGCATGGGCTGAGAAGTCTGCACTGATGAAAATCTTTACTACTGTGCATTACAAAATAAGAAAAGAAAAGAGGCGTTTGCAACATGACCCCGGAAACGTTCAACTTAATGCGCAATAACTGAAGAATGCGTGGCGTCTCGTTCCAAAAGAGAGAACGCGAACAATGCGCCCTTAATAACTACGGGCGCTGGCGGTAAGAACGCTGTCGTGATGGGGAGCACTGGCACCGGGGAACACTGTTGCTTGTCGAAGAGTAAGCGTATTCTGTGGCCGCGCCCTCTATCACGTCACTGCCAGGTGCCTTCGAAACTGTGCAAATCAGGTGATTTACATAACTGGGTGCGTGGGAAGGCAGCGTGCATCGAGGGGTGAGCCGCCTCCGATTAGCTATTCGCCCTCGCGGTCGTGATCTCGTGCTTGCCTCAGTTTGCGCAGTAGATGCACGACTTCCAACGCCACCGCGTGGGGGGCGCCTGATGTACGCCCCGGAGTTGGCGGAGCCGCCCGACACAGTTGACTGCGACGAAAACCACCAGGTCACGCCTCGAGTGATTCGTTTTATTCCTGTCGCAATAAAGAATAAATAAACTATGTTTTCGTCACACCTATGCACTAATCGCGCCCTGTGCGTTATTGTGCATATTACAGAGAATTAGTAGCATCCAGGATGTCTATATGCATGGCATTCTGCGTGAACATTGCATATGATGAATATAATAGGAAACGTGTAAAGTGCCGTTATTTTGGGCGCCTATTCATAATGTTCTTTCATTTGTAGTCGGAGCAAGGAGCTCGAATGAACACTGAGAGCCACGTTCAGCAGTGCTGAACATCTTGGTATATATATATATATATATATATATATATATATATATATATATATTGTTACAAGCACGGGGAAAAGGGGTTTATTCAGGCGTGCGAGAGCAGGAACGGCAGGCTACGAACAACAGGAATGGCCGCTGCACAGCCTTCGTTCTCCTCTTCCCCTCTCTTGATCCCCGCGTCACTTTGACGCGCTTGGACGTAACATACCTCCCCTCGCAGACAAAGCCCCCTGGGCGAGTCAACTAGCTTGTCGTGGCGTGCATGATTTCAACCGTGCGACATGCGCGACGCGTGTCCTAGCAGAACGTCTACCAGTGTTCGTGAGGCGCGCGAGAGTATAGTTCACTTCGCTGACTTTGTCGGTGACAACATACGGTCCATCGTAGTTTGCCAGCAGCTTTTGACACAAACCGCGCTTCCTTGTGGGAGTCCAAAGCCAGACGAGATCACCAGGGTTATATGTAACTGGCCGATGTCGTGCGTCGTAGCGGGCTTTGGAGTTTTCTTGTGATGCCAAAGTCCGAAGACGCGCAAGTCTCCGAGCCTCTTCAGCGAGGCACAGCGGATCGGCGACCGTAGGATTGTCGTGGTGGTAAAAAGGGAGGACAGTGTCGAGCGTATACCGGGGCGGCCGAGCATATAGAAGGAAGAAGGGGCTGTAGCTGGTTGTCTCGTGCTTGGCGGTGTTATATGCGTAAGTAATAAACGGTAGAACTTCATCCCAATTCTTGTGATCGGACGCAACATACATGGAAAGCATATTTGTGATCGTTCGATTAGTGCGCTCACTGAGGCCGTTCGTTTGCGGATGATATGGCGTCGAGTGCCTGAGGTGCGAGTGACACAAACGCGCAAGCTCTTCCACTATGTCCACCGTGAATTGACGTCCCCGGTCGCTTATGATAACACCAGGTGGTCCATGTCGTAGAACAATAGCGTGAAGTAAGAAAAGTAACACTTCGGTGGCAGTTACTGATGGTATAGCCGCCGTCTCGCAATAGCGTGTGAAATAGTCGGCGCAGACAATTATCCAGCGGTTCCCCTTAGATGACTTTGGAAAAGGGCCTAACAGATCAATTCCAACTTGCCGAAAGGGTGAGCTGGAAGGCGGCACAGGTTGAAGGAGACCAGATGGGGCAGTGGTTGGGCGTTTCCGACGTTGGCACTGTATGCAGCTGGCGACATAAAACTCAACCGAATGTCGCATCCGGGGCCAGTAAAAGCTTCTTGAATGCGATAAAGTGTGCGCACAGTGCCTAAGTGCCCGGAGGTAGGGTCATCGTGCATAGCCTGAAGGATTGCTGGCCGGAGACGCTCCGGCACCACTAGAAGGAAGCGTGCACCCGTGCTTGAGTAGTTCCTTTTGTACAGGAGCCCGTCACGTACACAGTAGCTGCTTGTTGCACTTGAATGGGTAGAAGTAAAGAGTGGCTCCAGTTTAGTGTCTGTCCGTTGTTCTGTTTTGAACGCATCGATATCTGGAAAAGCGGGTGTCACCGAAGCGACGAGATGATCAAAATCGTCTGCGTCGCAGTCCGTCGTGGCAAACGGCATACGGGAAAGGCAGTCTGCGTCCGCGTGTTTTCGGCCACGCTTGTAGGAAACAGTGAAGTTATATTCCTGCAACCTCAAACCCCAGCGCGCAAGGCGACCACAAGGTTCGCGAAGGTTCACGAGCCAGCACAGGGAATGGTGGTCTGTGACGACGTGGAATGGGCGTCCGTACAAGTACGAGCGAAATCGCTGAACCGCAAAGATTACAGCGAGGCATTCTTGCTCTGTCACCGTGTAATTCCGTTCAGGTTTGCTTAATGAGCGGCTTGCACAAGCAATCACGTGCTGACGGTCGTCATAGCGTTGGACCAATACGGCACCCAGACCAACGCCACTAGCATCTGTGTGGATTTCTGTCGGCGCAGTAGGATTGAAGTGGCGAAGGATAGGTCGAGAGGTTAACAGGAACTTCAGCTGACGAAATGCAGAATCGCACTCGGGTGTCCACTCAAACCGTGCGTCTTTACGTAGCAGATTTGTCAGAGGATAAGCGACGTCAGCAAAACCAGGAATAAATCGGCGAAAGTAAGAGCAAAGACCCAGAAAACTACGAAGTTGCTTCACTGACTGCGGTGCACTGAATGCCTCGACAGCTGCCGTCTTGAGGGGATCAGGCCGGATACCGTCTTTGTCAACAAGATGACCCAGCACAAGGGTTTGACGGTCACCAAATTTACATTTCTTGGAGTTCAGAACCAGGCCGGCGTTTTTGATGCAGTCGAGGACAATATCCAGGCGCGTATTGTGCTCATTGAATGTGCGCCTGAATATAACAACGCCGTCAAGATAGCACATACAGATGTTCCATTTTAACCCACGCAGAATGGTGTCCATGAACCTTTCAAAGGTTGCTGGAGCATTGCACAACCCAAATGGCATCACATTGAATTCGAATAATCCATCCGGGGTTATGAAGGCTGTTTTCTCTCTGTCTGTCGGGTGTATCGGGATTTGCCAATATACTGAGCGCAGGTCCACTGAAGAAAAATAAGAGGCCGAATGAAGGCAATCGATTGCATCATCAATCCGGGGCAGCGAGTTGACATCCTTCTTAGTCACGGCGTTTAATCTTCGATAATCGACGCAAAATCTCCAGTTACCGTCTTTTTTCCTGACGAGTATGACCGGAGCTGCCCAAGGACTCGAGGACTCTTGTATTATCCCATTTTTCATCATGTCACTCACTTGTTCCCCGATTATCTTGCGCTCGTTAGGCGACACGCGATAAGGCTTTTGCCTGATCGGGCGCGCAGATCCCGTATCGATAGTATGGCGCGTTTGTGACTCGGGAATCGAGAACGCTTTGTCCGGCTGCGCAAAGTTAAACACTGACAGATGCTTAGAAAGCGTATCCACCAAGGTATGGCGCTCCCTTGTGCTGAGCGACTTGTTTATCATAGACAGAAGCTTTTTGTCTGAGACTTGGCGAAGGTCAGCAGGTTCACACGGCGAGTCTGTTAGTACGGCTACGGACGAAGACGTGTATTCCGTAAAGTAGGCGAGTTTCAAGCCGTCTGGAAGCAGGACGGGTTCTGCCGAGCAGTTGGCCGTCCACAAGCCAGCACGCGCATTGCCGATGGATACCACACAATGAGGGACAAAAACGTTCTTCTTCACACAATTTAGATGCATTGGCTCTACGGAGGCATCGAAACTGTCTGGAACTGCACCGCGACATACAACCGGCACGCACACCGAGGTGGACGCAGGCACAACAGTATGTGCAGACACACAAAGTTCACCTTGACTGCAAGTCTCCTCTAAGAGCCCGGACGAAACATGGCCATCGACGCAAACTTCCCCCGTGCGACAATCAACAGTCGCACCACACTGCCGCAAAAAGTCGATGCCCAAAATCACTTCGTGCGTCGATCGGGGAATAACTACAAACTCCGTCGCGAAAACTCCACCAGCCAAGGACACTTCAGCAGTGCACACAGGGCGCAACGACTCGCCGCTCACTCCACAAAACGTTGCAGCCTGGTCCCACGGAAATACAACTTTGCGCCGCAACCGACCTTTAAAACCGAGACTCATTACGGATACAGTTGCCCCGGTATCCACTAAAGCTATTGTAGGAACACCATCCACAAGTACATGCACTTTGTTCTTAATCATAGCAACTGCAGGGGGCATTTCTGTCGATAGCACGTGTCGAGCGACCTCACCCCCATCGGCCGCGCTAGCTAGTTTTCCGGTTGTGAGGGCGAGGCTGAGCGGCGCACTGGCGATGGAGATTGACGTAAACGCGGTGCACGAGAAGTTGGCGGTGGCGTCAAACTCCTGTCAGATGCCGGCGAGCGGCTCCGGAAGCTTCTCTGCCAGTAATCGTTGCCAGGAGGGACGCCAGCTGACCAAGAGGTGGTGCATGGCTGTTGAGTTGTCCTCGTAGGAGGTGTGGTCCTTGTTGAAGACCCCGATCAACGATTCCACGTTGTTGGGCGACGATTGCACAATCTCGCTATGTGGCCCGCGACACCGCATTGGAAACACACCGGCAGATGCCGCAAATTTCGATGTTCTTGCACTTAGTCACGCATGTTGCTGTCGACTGCATATCCAGCAGGTGGGTCCCATTCATCATGGCCAGGCATCGGCCGCCCGGAGGCGTGCGTGCGGCGAGGGCGTTGGTCGTAGTCATGATCTTGATAGCTCAGGGTCCCCGCACCTCCACCAATTTGTTACAAGCACGGGGAAAAGGGGTTTATTCAGGCGTGCGAGAGCAGGAACGGCAGGCTACGAACAACAGGAATGGCCGCCGCACAGTCTTAGTTCTCCTCTTCCCCTCTCTTCTTAATCCCCGCGTCCCTTTGACGCGCTTGGACGTAACAATATATACGATATTAAAGCCTACGGTGTTAGACAAGCATACGTCTGGCGACCCAGCAAGTTAGCTGTTGAATATCATCTAATCGAGAGGTTCTTTAATTTCTTTTGGACAGCTTGACTAACGTCAGCTGAGATGCATGTGTATGTGTGCGTGCGTGCGTGCGTGCGTGTGTGTGCCTGTGTTTGCGTGTGTGTGTGTGTGTGTGTGTGTAAGTGTGTGTTTGTGTGTGTGTGTGTGTGTGTTTGTGTGTGTGTGTGTGTGTGTGTGTGTGTGTGTTTGTGTGCGCGCGCGCGTGCGTGCAGGTACGTCCTGCATCAGAAAGTTCTTCAGAAGCTATGGTTTTTATTTGCCTGGAACTAGTCGCAGTTCTTCAATATTACCTCAGCAGAAGATTATATTTCTTCAAAAATTTTAGAGGTCTTCTCGAGAATAAAGGGCAGAAGAAAAAAAGCGGTGGCGAATACTCATTCCCTTTAACTATGATAAGTTCAGCTATTGGGCTTCTCGTGGCAGTTTCAGAAAGTGGTGCATCAACGTGTCCCAGCTTTTTTTTCTTTTTTTTTTTGGTTCTCTCAAAGTGAACATTCCTTATTAAATTGTTATCCGGAACGCCAAGGATCCCCAAAACTTATGAAACTTGCCCCGCGGGCGATTGGAAACTACGTGGAAGCGAAGGCTTTCTCCTACAAATTGAACCGAGACTCCGCCGTGCGCCGTCAGAATAGAAAAAAACAAAAGCTGATTTTCGCTACTCTGCAAGCACGAAATACAACGTCGTTAAAAAAGCAACGCGTGGTGAAAACCAGTACGCTATGCGCTCCACGTTATCGATGCAATATTCAAGCGCCGAAAAGCACCATCTCGATGAGACAATACGAAAAGCTGGAGTTTAAAAAGTAAGAAATTGTTGTTTACTGTGGCGAAATTGCTTGGAACGCATCTGCGCCATTTCTCAGACGAACAGCTAAGGGCAACACAGGCGCTCGCTGGCTTCTTGCGTCGGATTTAGCATCAAACGAATGCTTTGTGCGCCTCCTTTCGTTGATTGTCTAATTTATTTGCCTCAGACTCTGCAAAAGTAAACAAAGAAAAAGCGTTTCTTTTTTCACCATTTGTGCTTCTTGGGTTGTGTCCTATCGCAACTGCGTAAAACAAAAAACTCTCGACTCAAGTTTTGTTACGCGAAGGTATTATACTCAATAATGGGAGCCTTGCATAAGAGGAAAATGACTGCTACATATTTTATCTATGCGTGAAGTTACAGTAATCCAGTATTCATCTGAGAGGGTTTATGACATTAAAGCTAATGCGTTTTTTAGTAGTTGTCCAAACGTATGCTTTGCGCCACTCTCGCAGAATACGTTGCGACGAGAAGCTCGGCAGCTTTTACCTCTATTTTTCGTTATCTGTATTCTGGATCGACAATTGGATTTCTCACAGAGAGAGAGAGAGAAACAAAAGAGAGAGGAGGCGGCAGAGCATGGAGAACGAACTGAAATGAGATAACGCTGAACCGAGAAAATACAGGGGTTCTTAATTATGGCACCCTCGTTTCGGAAGGGCACCACGGCACAACGGCGAATGCAGACGGCAGCAGCACAAAAGCAGATGGGATTGTTCGATTAGGATTGTGAAATGGCGGCGCGAGTTTCAGTTTTATAATGCACATTCAGTAACGCCACTATAACAGTTGGCCACATGCTAATAAAACACCGAGAGCGCAGACAAAAAGACTATGAAGACAAATTTTCTTCAAGTAAACAATGAGCCTCTGCTGTTGCACACATTTTCTTAGAAGTCCGTGTTTAATCTGTGCCCGTGGATATAGGCTTCGCCAAACAGACGGCAGGACAAGGAACAGACGACGACGTCGCCCTCGCGATGTGTCCTCTTCCCATTGTCTTGTCCGTATTGTGGTGCTTGTATCCATGGATCCGTGCCCACTGGCTCTGATCGCAGGGTTTATTAAAAGGCACTGCTGTGTGTTTTATCAAATGACGCCATAACGTGGGCTTCTGTGTAATTATATACATGTGTATGTGTTATATATATATATATATATATATATATATATATATATATATATATATATATATATATATATATATATATATATTTATATATATATATAGATAGATAGATAGATAGATAGATAGATAGATAGATAGATAGATAGATAGATAGATAGATAAATAGATTAGAATACATCGAATTTAGAAGAAGGGTACGGACACATCTATTTGCCTAATCAGTGGTCATTGTGATGGTAGCTACGCACACACATTGTCGTGCCGCCTCTGCTATTAAGTGCGTAAACACTTCTATGCCTACGCAACGAGAAGTTTGCCCGTCAGGTAAGACAATGAACGGCTCATAACACCTTAAGCAACGACTCTTACCCCTGTAAGCAAGCAAAAGAAAAATTATTATTCACCTGACAGTCTAGTCAACTTGAAAATGGTACTTATTGATAAGTCCTCAACTGAAAATGCATATCCTAGTGATGAGACGTATAAGCTTTTGCGAAGAATGAAGCAACCTTGCATCAAACTCGCGAGCTGAGTTTCTTCACACGGAGATACGCCGAGGGACACGAAGGATCCAGGGAACACTAGCCATAAACAACTTCGCTGTAAAACTTCGCTACGGGAAAATCGCAGGCAAAAACTAGACAAGAACGATGGACAGAACTGGCGCTGCGCTGCCCGCCTTTCTTGTGTGGATTTTTAGCGATGTTTCCTCGCAATGAAGCCATGCGAAGAAGCTCAAGTTCAGACCCTTTCAAAATGTAAAAAAAATAATAATTATTCACTTTACGACAGGACAGAACATTACCACTAGTTTTCCTTTCTGTTTATTCGCAAGTGCATAAAATAAGAAAGCTTTCCTCAATCCGTCCTGCAATGGGGCGCCGTGGCATTCTAGTGCTTACGCTTTCTTGCTTCGCCAAGTCAATCAAGCGTATTTGTTTGTTGTTCGGGTAGAGCCCACGCGCGAAGCGAATATAGAACGAGCAGAACGATTCCCTTCTGCTTAAAAATGCGGGATGTTCAATTGCTTTGCATTTCGTTTGTGCCACTTTCCCATATCCTTGGACTTGTCCGAAAGGATAATCATCATGCCACGTGCCTTGCATGGCGCAAGTGACTTCTTTCATTCGTTTATTATGCTTCAAATTTCATTTAGTGAACTTGGTAAATTGGGAAATGTCATAGCGCGACAAACCCATCCTTTATTTGCGAGAAACCGGGTTCCTTTCGGCTCAAAACAACAACAAAATGGGGCGAATAACGAACACACGCAATTACTAGACACATACGAAAAGCAGGAAAACTGATTAAGTCTCAATATGCTTAACAAGTACGTATATTGTAATAATTAAAAAAAGGAATACAGAAATAGGCAGTAACAACAAGAAACTTAAGCCAGGATTCTACAAATTTAATATCCGAAAGAAAGCTTGATGAACTGAACGATTAACGCTTGATTGCGTGTCTGACTGTGCATAGATTGAACTTCTCTCTTCTCAGATTTCAGTCCCGCTTTACCCGTTCACGATAGCTGACGGGGCTCAGCCTGGTTGCCCTTTGTGCGTTTGCCTTATCCTTTCTCTTTCCTACTCTGGAATAAATGATGAGTGATGAGCTAAAGGCAGCGTACATCAATGCGTGACTGGTCTCATTCAACTATGGGTTTTGTCACGGAGCGAGACAGAGTAATACACATGGCGAGTAATATTGATAGATTTCACTGTGGCGTTTCCAGTGTAGCCTTCCGTGGCGCGATGCGCAGTGTAATCGATCATAAATTGCTCTTTGTCGTTTCCTAACATAACCAGCGGCATAGCAGCACAGCGGCATAGCAGCACAGCGGCATAGCAACGCAGTCAAAAAGCATAGCAGCACAAAATTTGCGCTTACATGTGTGCACGCAGAGAGAGCGAGAGAGAAGGAAGGACAGAAGTAAGGAACGAAGGTGAGTAAGTTAACAAAACTTTGGTCAGTGTGCTATCCTGCACGTGGAAAGAATGTGCAAAAAAGAGACAAAAGAAAAAAAAAGCATAGATTATTCACATGCAATAGAAAAGGCAAAGAGCAGAAGCTGCCGTCGGCCGGTGAGCTCGATGAAACGCGTCGTTTCATTTGCTGGGCGTCAAATATTTATTTTTTTCCCGGCTGTCACTAATGCTATTAAAATCGAGTGGCAAAGGCCGTCAGCACCAAAAACTGATTAGGCGTGTTTGCGTTATTGTCTTTTCTGTCACAGAAGCGGCGTTTTTTGTTTTCAAAGCTTCCTTGCTGGCGAAAACAAAAAAGAATTTCGATTACAACACTGGACACCAGAGTGACTTATCAGCTCACCTGCGGTTTGCTTGGGCGCGCGAAAATTACACTGCACGGAACATTAGTTCCAGAGAACAAGAAAAATGCAATTCCAGTAACGCAGACTTCTTTCAGATGCCATTACCGGTGCGACGTCAGCAGAGTTTCTTTAAGCAGTTGCGACGTCGGCTAAATGGGACGTGATTACGGGACTTCTCGCAAGTCAGCTGCCCGTGACAGGAGCGGTGAAACTGATTCTATTTACAAAGTGTTCGAGCAGTCTTCACGATAACCCATAAAAATACAAAATGTGCCAGTATACAGTGGCTGCTTCTAGAGCTCTGAAGATGCAAAGACCGCTTACAAAAAAAAAAAACTGAAAACAAAACGAAGACAGAAAACGCGAAAGGTTCGAAGTTTTCAAATGGGGAGCACGGAAACCAACGTTGAGAGAAGTCCCTACAGAGCAAGGAATACAGTCGTAGCAGAATTTCCCAAAAGCACATTAGTTGGCAAAGGAAGATTATCGCCTGTCTCTTCAAATTGCGCAATTCTTTTCTAAGCTGTGATTCAGATTGAACGCCATTATCAGTAATGTGTTTCTTACGCCCCGTTGACTTTCTTTCTTTCTTTCTTTCTTTCTTTCTTTCTTTCTTTCTTTCTTTCTTTCTTTCTTTCTTTCTTTCTTTCTTTCTTTCTTTCTTTCTTTCTTTCTTTCTTTCCTTCTTTCTTTCTTTCTGTCTTTCTTTCTTTCTTTTTGTATTTGTCTTATATGTACCGGAGTCTTCGGAAAAAGAATTTTCCCGCCCGGAAGAACTGACATAGCTCGAAGAATCGGTATTGAACTCCGCAGAAACAACGCCGCACCCCAGACCTCGCCATTTGAGATACAAATGCCAACGATGCCTTAAGCAGACATTCTTGTGTTAAGAAACGACACGAATTGCGAAATTTAAATAAGTTCTTTGAGTTTCTATAACACAAAAAGTAATCTGCGCTAACTGAGCTGTTTATTAACGTGCGTAAACAAAAAGACGAAAAGAGTTCAATAAAATACTGCGTTGTTGAGGGAGTTGGCGCACCAGAAATTGCATCTCCTAATGCCCAAATAAAGGCACAGATAGAAAAGGAGACATTAGACGAAGTGCTTCATCCTGTGTTTTATTTTGCTTGAGTTTCTATTTATGCTTAAGAAGATGAGTTATGTAACACTAAAATCTGACACATGGTTCGTTTTCTGGCTAAGCAGTCTTGAAAATTATTCAAGGATGCCATTCTTTTATTGCTATTTCGTAGGGCCGCAATTATGGTGTCGGATTGGTGGCTTGTGCGATGTATATTTTTTCTTCTGATACTTGCAGTCCAGTTCCAAGAGTCCGGTTGAAGCTCCGCCTTCCACTCTAACCAATGTATTACAGAAGAATGTCGGTAGTTTGTAGAATCGTAATGCGACACATTCTATTTTGCATATCGGCACGTGTCAAATTATTACCTAGAAGACGGCACAGCTTTAAACCTTCAGAGTGCCTTAATTTTTTTAGTAGGTGTTCCAGAAATCACTGCACTGCGCAGTTTAGTTCCGCGAGCGCCTTTCGCATGAGAGAAAGCCCACATGAGATTATTAATGCGTCGATAACACGAAAGAAATGGACAATTGAATCATATAAACGAAACGGATACATGGAACGAATTATTATCGTTGGCCAATGTCATGCTTTTCGTAGGTAACGGGCAATGGTCACATAACTGACAAAAGTTGAAGTCACATATTGCGTGTGGTATAGTAGTTCCTAATATTCGCATTACAAAAATGTTAAATTCCGAAGAATATTGCTCCACGCGTGTGGTAATTGATTGTTTGATCGAGACGCGTGGGCGCCATCACTCCAGAAAAGAGGAGGAAGAACGAACTGGGCTCGCGCTGTGAATCTAACCGGTCAGCGCCGGTTGCAGCGCTGACCGCTTAGATTCACAGCGCGAGCCCAGTTTGTTCTTCCTCCTCTTTGCTGGAGTGATAGCGCCCACGCGCCTGCTTCGAACCGTGAAATACCACACACGTGTAGCAATATCTTAGAATTTATGCGAAGAAAAGCTTTAGTGAGGTGTTTAATACAATGCTATTCGGCTAATTCGATGCGGAAAATATGTGAAAACCTATGTGAAGCAAACCTCTATTGAAGTGCTTATTATAAGGCTATACAAGTGATGCGATGGATAAAATATGTTAGAATCTATGAGAAGCAACGCTTTATTGAAGTGTTTATTACGATGCTATGCAATGGTTTAGTATAGTGGTGCAAATAAGGGTATTCGACTAATCCGGACGGACATGTGTAATATTGCGAAGACAATTGGATGGACACTCCAGTCACATTAGCGTTTATATATATATATATATATATATATATATATATATATATATATATATATATATATATATATATATATATATATATATATATATATATATATATATATATATATATTTATATGATGGCCGGCTTTGAACAAAGAAACTCTGACCATAAGGACATGGGTACCAGTCTAGATAAGTATTTGTGATGACATATAACAGTTGTTTGAATTAAACCATCGAACATTGGCCTGACAGCTCCGTCGCAGTCAATCGTCTTATTCACATCGTATACTTTAGCAAACCATTTTCACGAAAACTAGTGCACAGATGGGCCTTTAACATCACAGTGTCTATACTCCGTTCCTTACATAGCATTCAACGCAGGGAAAGCTACGCAAGTAGTTTGGTCAAGAAAAGTTATCACTCCGCGCGTTCTGTCCATGCTTCGCTGAGCGCCAATGGCGTTCGCTCGCGCGACCATGCATCTGAGGCTCTTCGCGACGGGTTGCAAATATTAAAAAAAGAAACCGTCAAAAAACAATAAAAATAAATATGATCTAAAAGCGACGCATTAGCAGCTGTACATCACAGAGTGTTTATTTCCAAGGATTAAGACTTTTTTAATTCAATACTGAGCCTACATAAACAGAGTTGCACACAATTACGGTCGAAAAACGTCGAACTATATCGTAATGCGAATGAAGCCACTGTAAGATATCTCTCTAGCCTCCACACAGCACTGACTACTTGGGAACATAAGAACATACTCTAGAACATACTCAAGAATTTCCCGCATGCAATAGGCGTTTCGTGGCTACCAGGGTTATGTTCCTTCTCACGAACAGGCAGGAATTGCCCTGTTTACTGAGTGGCGCCAATATGCCGCACCCACGTGTACTTTGAGCACCACTCGAGGAATCAATGTTGTTGCCCATCCAACTCGTGGCTCATACACACTATGGGAGAGCGAGAGAAAATCTTTATAGGATAAAATGAAATTTGAGATCCCATGGCCCTTGTACAGGGTTCCACTGCCACGAGCGGCTCGCTGGGCTTGGTCCAGGAAATCCAATTGGGTACCCTGATCATCGTCCGCAAGCTGCGCCTCCCACTGCCTGTTAAAATGTTGTGTTTTTAGTTTTGTGGTATTTATATGCGATGGCTGGTTTGGGAACATCCACGTGATGTGGGTTAACGCTGCCGTGTCCCCAAACCACGGGCATTCGTAAGTGTATCGTGTGTGGTGAACACGGCTAAGTGTATGTTGGTTTGGGTAGGTGTGTGTATGATGTCGGGCCAACTACTCACCTGTTGACTGCTTAACTTTGGGTGCGGGTATCCATATTGTATCCTCTCCTATGTATCGTGTCCGCGAATGTCGTGCAAGGCAGAGGGGGGCTCGCCACTCGATTGTTCCGCTGCTCGGATGCTTAGCACGTTAGTCTAGCCGGCCCTGTCTTGTGTTACCGTCTGAGGTTGTGCGCCCCAACTTAGATTGTGCAATCAGGTAATATTATTCCCTATATTTTTTAGTACTAAGCATAGCGCCGTCCCGGAGAGATACAGGCCACAGGCGGTGTGAGTCCGTGAGTATAGCCTGAGATATGTGCCTCTTGGCGGCCTTAATTGCAAGTGCAATCGCTGCGGCTTCTGACTTGCTGACAGATTTTGCCCTGAGCGATGCCGCTATCACACGTTTTTGGTTCCTGGCTACCACGCGTCCCTGCCCGACTGACTCGCGCCCGTGCAGTACACGTCCGGTTGCCCCCTAAATATCCGGTGCAAGGCTCTCGCTCAGGGCTTTCGGTGCCGCGCATGATATCTCAGACTCATATCTTTCGGAATTGTAGACACCACTATGCGCTGCCTCACATCCGGGGTCATATGCACGGTCTCTTCCGCAGTGAACTGAGGGTGGAGTTCAAAGCCGAGTTCGGTTAGTACGGCCTGACCCTGCGTTCTTGCGCACAGTCGTTCAATTTGTGCGATGAGGGTGGCTGCCGCATACTTCTCGAAGGTATTGTGGATTCACAATTTCTCAAAACTTTCTGTACTGGTATTTTCCTAGAGTCCTAGAGCAGCTTTAAATGCCTGCCGAATGATCAATTCTAGCAGTTTGAGCTCCTGCTTGGTAATGCTTTGGAATGGGAGTCCGTGCGTAATCCTGATGATTAGAAAGGCGTGTACGAGTCGGAGCGTTTTCCCTTTCGAGAAGCCCTCGCGGGTTCGCGTAATCCTACGGATCATCTTAGCTACGTTTTGGCTGGCGCCTTCGAGGAAGTGGGGCGTTCACAATGCTACGGCCTGCTTGTCGGATTTATAATCCCAGGACGCGCAATTCATCTGCCTCCCTTACACGCTGCCTGACCAAAAACAGTTCGAAACTGCTGGCTGTTTTCTCGTCTCGCGTACTTTGCCTTATTCGAATAAATTAGGGCTCCTCTGGGTCCCAATTCATTCCCGATCCTTGCGGGAAGGTCTCCACCTGTTCGATTGCCTACTGGAGAAGCTCCTGCTCATGCGTGTACGATCCTCGATTTGCCCGCAGCGGAATATCGTCAGCGCAAATCGCGCACCCTAGGGCTTGTTTCGCTCCAAGTTCTAGTGCAAGTTTACGCATTCCCACATTAAATAGCAGAACGGAGATTAATAACCCCGGTGGGGTTCTTCGATCGTGAACTACAAAGGGCTTCGACCTAGTTAAGCCCAGACCCGATGGTGACCGTGCGGTTTTCCAGAAAGCTACGTACATATTGGCAAATGCCCGTCTCGCAACCTACCGCTTTTGCTTGAAGTAGCGGAATTCGGCACGCCTCCCTGGAGGGGTCGACATGCGGTTGGCATAAGGCTCGGATATATTCATGCCTTGATCTCAAATGGGCCCTCGTGGGATGTCTTGAGTCAATGTATACTATAAAAACAAAGAGAGTTCCAGGCACTCTCTTCACGAGAATATCTGCTAGAACCATATTTCACTCTTTGCGGGAGTAGTTCGGCCCTCTTTGAGAGAGAGAGAGTAGAATAACTCCCCCTGACATAGTTTTATTACTTCGCCGTCAGGGAGTGGTAGTACTGTTCCGCATAGTGCTAATACTCTTCCCACAAGGGTAATAGTACTCCCCCAGACCGAGTGCTTCTACTCCTCCTAGCCGACTATTTCTGCTCCCCCAGACTGCTTGTATTCCTTCAGAACAGAGTGCTAGTACCGTTCCCAGTAGTGCGAAAGCACGATGTGGAGCCAAGGTCATGTTAAAAGGTATTCGCAATAGACGCATTTGGAGAATATTTGATACCTTCATAAGCATCTCCTGCACTTGGAGAATTGAATGTGTCGCCGAGTTACTCAAAGGAAACATTTTCTCTCTTAGAAGGTCAAACTCTTTATTGATGAGTCACAAGACCAAATGAATTATAATTTGAGAAACATACGGACAAACGCATAACATCACATGACAATGATTCCCATGAAATTTACAACACATGTTGCAATAAACCTTAGTATATTCTCTGAAGCTTCATGAGTATAAGTGTAGAAATATTCTATATTACCAGTTGGCTCCACCTTCTCAAAGATTAAGTATACAATGAAAAGTTAAAGATAACACAAACGTGTGAAAACTCACAACGTATTGACACTACGATAGAAGCGAAATATTCAGCACATTACTGGCCAGCAAACGCATTTCTGGCACAAAAGGCATGGGCTTATATGGCAGAGGTAACTAGAGGAGCTGCGAAGCATGGGGCTTGTAACGTAGATAAATTGTGCAAGAAACTTTTATTGTGCGGCATATTCTAAGACTTTGTCTTGGCTTGTAGCCCGAAGTGAATACGGACAGAGAAAGGAGCAGACAGGACGAACACTCGTCCTGTCTGCTCCTTTCTGTGTCCGTGTTCACTCCGCGCTACAAGCCAAGGCCATGTTACTGTACCAACTCGCCCAACTGTCTATCCTTTTGCTTTATTCTAAGACAGCAGCTCATTTGATAACTTATTGTACAGCGTGTGGATGTTCCTGACTGAGAGTGCAGTGCGTTTATAAATGTGCTGTATATTCTCATGCGAGGCGGCAGGCCAAACTAGCTTTGATTATATTTCACATAAAGTTATGCATGTATGGCCTGCACCACGTTCTTTCTAGGCATGTCTTGTCGTGGTTCTGCAGCAATATCCTGCACGGTCTCAAAGCGGTGCAGAGGCGTATCATATTTCCTATTTACTTGGCCTCCTCACGAAAGTAGTTTTCTGGTGCTGTTGGGATTGACCCATTACACTTTCTCACAAATAAATAAAATTAAATTTACAATGTGATCTAATGTGTAGCAAATGAGTATAAAACTGCAAGGAGCATTGGCATTAAAATCTTGCGCATCAAATTTCTTATCATGCATGGTAGCTTTTCATTCCCATTCCGGTAATAATGCTATGCCTCCGAGAAGTAGCTTCCATAATTACATGATCAATTATTGCGAATCATTGAAAACTCAATCTAACGAAAGCATAGCATGGCTTCAGATGTGAACCAAAAATCAGATGTGACAAATATGATGCATCACAGGCGTCATAAGCATAAATACACGCAGGGAAGTACGCTAGAGAAAAACAAAGAACCAAATCATAAATTAAGAAATGCACACTCCTGTTTCATATATCGCTTTCACGCACGTGGACTTTGCATGCCACTATACATAAACTTGCACAATTAATCAACCACTTGAAACCAAAGCTTTTTTCCTACTGAAGTTGCGCTAAAGTAAGAAGAATTATCGCACTTCAGGGAATCTTCCTCTCGAAAGAAGTACACATGTGTCTGGGAAGCTTAATACATCGCCTTACTGTTCATTCTATCGTAAGTCTAGAAATTTACCATGCGCAAAAATGCTTTAATTTTATTTTGCCTTGTAAAACATATGTCTGTAGAAGCCATCAAACTAAGAGGCTTCTGCTTGATTAACACTATGTGTTCACATCCGCCAATTGATGTACAAGTGTTTCTCTCAGATGATCTCAGTTCTCGGCATTGAACACATCTCTGCCTCCGACAGCATCCTTGCTTGGCAAGTAGATTGCGTCACCCTAATCAATATATCAAATACCTGCAAGAAACTATCATATGACTATTTCACGGAAGAATAAACCACAGTTTCGCATTTTTGAAATAATTTTCAATTGCAAGTGACTCTGTGGCTTCTAACTAAGACATGTGGTGCGCACAATGGTGTACACTGTTAAAGTCTTAATAAAGCCTTAATTGCTCCTTGCTTTCACTTCGAGAGGCACGAGCGGTTCTAATGAACTGGTTTCGTGAGCATGCACGTAAACGATGACTTCCTAAAGAAGGGATTCTCTTCCCCCAATGCTTCCACTTTCTGGAAACTAAGAGGAAGCCGTACTTCTAAAGTCAGGTGTAAAAATAGTTAAAAGGGAAGACATGAAAATCTGTCTGCGCCATGTCAGCATTTGAATTACAGAATGACAGTGGTTTGTATTTGCGCCCTTGTATTCACATGCTGATAAATTATGTTAGCACGTAACCAAGCATGAGCTGTTGCTTTTTACAGTGAACGCAGGGACCATGCTCATTGCAAGCATGTATCATGTCACCAAGCCAATATGCAATTTCAATGCACCACGTTCTTTTTACCACATGGATATATCTGTTGAGAGGGAAGAGAAAACGCAGTCACTTCTCACAAAACTAATCAGCTTCTTTTTAAACACATTTCTAACTTTTCAATGACGCTTGCTCCTATGTGTTTGTCTTCAGAGAATATACTTGATCTTGACTTTTCTATCAGAGACATCACATAAGTATGCCATTTTAGGATGATTGCCTAGAGCACGTCAGAATTTTCATCTTGATGTGACATGCTGTACTTTGAAAGCTTTGTTGATATTTTGTCACATGGTGCACCCAATATACCCACATTCCCGTTTTCTCGTCCGCATTGCATGACAATCTATTTTGATTCTTTGGCGTCCGCTTCTATGCACTACGTGGAGTCGCACTAGGCTGGCTCCTTGTCTTCTTTGTGTCCTTGCAGTCGCCTTCTTGCGTGATATGAAGCAGGTGCCTGAACAATATTGTGTGCAAAAGTCAACAAGAGGACATGGTATAAAACAACATCAAGAAAGTCAAGGAATAAGGTCACGGCACTAAAACACAGTCTTAGCTCTTAGTCTCCCTACATGCATGCGAAACATCTAAATGACTGCAGCAGTCAATTACTAAACTAACTTGAATTTTTAGATTTAAATGAAAAAGAAATAACCGACCGTACATCCTCGGTCCGCACCAATGTTAGAATACCCCTAATAATAAATGGTATATTGGTGATAAGTCTGTCATTAGTCTGGTGTGTCACAAACACCACTTGTGACACGTCCTAAGCACGTGCCTAGTGTGCCCCCCACACCAGCTTTGGTTGTGTCACTACTGAAGCCATAATTTGAGGTTCATAAGGCAAAACATGATGCACAGTGGGGATGAAAATATGGCGCTCCAGTTCAATGGATATGACTGGATGTGCCTATACGATTGGGCAACAAGGCTTGTTATGGAAAGCTTACCCACATTTCAATACTGACATGAAACAGTTCACTGCGGCCTGCATCTAAGCTTACTAAAAGGCATGAACTTATTTTCATTTATGAGTTGCGCAATGGAGTTCATTTTCGACACACTCTACTACCGCTGCAGTTTTAATTCTAGCATTTTACATTCTTAAAGGCATGTAAAAGTTGCGGTTACACCGCAGTTGTTAGTTTATTAGACCAACCCTTTGTTTTGTGTATGACAGACGACTGGAACACGTAATTAATGCAACGTTTTATTTTGATAGTTTATTTCTCCACCAAATATATTAAAGTGACAAACACATCTTGATATGCCATACAGTAGCAAAATGCTTGTAACCATAGAGAAAAGGTGATTTATCTGTTCATATGACATAACTTTGAAGGGTCAACTCATATTAGCAAATGCACAGGCATGTCCAAAACAGTAAGCGCATTCAAAACGCCCCTGTGATTGTAATTCCACACAGCGGCCGTTATAGTCTATGCCGATGCATAACTTACTACTTGACAATTCACCGAATTCGTACACATAAGCACCCTTTCAGTTTCGCACCGTGTTCGAAAACCGCAACATGAGACATAAAATCAGACATATAAATACACCATTTCAATGCATGAACAAAAACAGTTAAGTCTTAGAGAGCGATTTTGTGCACGACGACGACGAGCGAAGGCTTCGAGCGACAAAACGGGCCCGTTGCTTGAACAGATCTCTCGGCTATGGAAATGTAGTATTCGTCGCTCATTGCCCGGAACTGGATGTCCATCACTCAAATACTATCGATTGTCGCACGAAACGAGCAAACGATTCAATTTTTATATGCGCAAGGATAAGAACCTACTGCAAGACCTTCAGAAATATTTTATGCTGCTTTTTACGATGAAATACATCAACTTAAGTTTCTAAAGCACGAATCACGCTAGTTTCGACAGGTATTTGCAGCCCTCATACCACAACACAGGGGAGACGTCGCTCAAAATTGTCGCTCGCACGGAGTACGACTTGTAGGCGACAACCGAACGCGACAGCCACCTCCATCGCATCGCTTGTCGCTGTCACGCATGGATAGGATAGGATAGGATAGGAATAAACTTTATTTGTCCAGCAGTTGATGTTGGTGCCCGGGGCTAGGCTGCCAGTGGACCATCGCCCGAGGAAGATCTTTCGAGATCCTCGGCAACGGCCCTGGCCCGCTGGACGGCCCACTCCTGGTCTTCGGGTGCCTCGCTGAGGAGGGCGGCTTGCCATCTCTCAGCGAGGCGCCCCGCTTCAGAGGGTTCCGCTGTTCTATTCCCCCTGCCTCTTTGTCCTTGTTCCACGTGGCGTTGGCATTCCCAAAGCACATGGGCCATATCAGCCCGTTCGTGCTCGCACCACGGGCAGCCGGGCGACGGGTGCAGCGCGGGCCACAGGCGGTGCAGGTGGTAGGGGTTGGTGAAAGTGCCCGTCTGCAACCGTCTCAGGTCGACCGCCTGGGACCTGTCTAGACGCCCGTGGGGTTCTGGATATTTTCTTCTTTCTTTCCGATAGTGACCAATCACCTCTCTGTACGTTGCCGGAAACTCCCTGACATCGCAGTCGGCGTCCGCGTGATCCCCAGCTCCGTCCGCCGCGATTTGTGTTGTATTGGTAACAACAGCGGCCGCGGCAGACGGACAAGAATGCTTATATGGCATTTATACATTATTGAGCATAAAACGTGAATTCTTCATGCCTTTCCAGTAAGTTCAAGACGACGCACCCAGCTGACCTCTTGCAGCATGCAGCTGAATGCCTGCGACAAAGTTTCGAACTAGCACTGGCGGTGCACGTAACTTCAGTGGTCGCGATTACCTATGGGCGAAAGACACCGTCAAAGGCATGGCTCATTTATAACGAAAGCATGCCGCCAGTGAAATGATGCCTTGTGTTATTCAACTGCTTATTTCAGTAGACTGCCAAACGGTATGAATTGAAACACAAAACGCACGGTAAGCACGCTCCGCATAGGCTTGGAATCATGGGCTGGCGAACAAATGATTTTAAGCGCCCTCTCGCCTCACGTCTTATTGAAATGCCATGGTTGTGGCAGCGTTTGCGATTTTCAAAGCTGTAACGGATAGTGGCAAGTGATAAAATCACATGCAATTATCGCGACGACTGGCTTTCTCGATTGACATCGAGAGAGACAGCACGCTTGCCTAGTCCGTTGTCAATCGCGTCGGCTAAGCGTCGCGACGGCTTACTGGCGATAGCATGTCACATAAACAGAATGTGCACGTAAGTTAGAATTCACTTACCATGGATAATCTGTCGTTATATCTAACAGATGACGAACAACTGTCGTGTTTTCGCGGCGACAGCGAGATGGCTGACACACCATCTTCCTTGGATGGCTTTCATTGCTGCTTGCGGGACGGATCACCTTTCTCCGGCGCTGTGGTGTTCCTCGATGTTCTACGCACGCGCGGTGTGGCCACTCCGAGTGAAAAATTAGAGCGCTCGCTCTGTGTTAATTTAAACGGTGGCTGCTTGTTCTCTTAGAAGCAAAACGGTGTATTCTTTGGCCAGCGTGCGTGAGTGATACATCACCATGTTCGGGGCCAGCCTCGTACAGTTGAAGCAGAAGCTCACGCTACGTTTTGTTCTCCATTGCCGCAAGAGTAGAACGGGCATTCTGCTCCCTCTCTCTCAGAACGGCAGAGTGAAAAGCACATTTCACTCTCTCGTTGCTGACGGAGTGAACAGTGCATTTCACTCCACTAAACATTTTATGAGAGTAAAACAACGCTTTGAAGAGTAAATTGGCCCCTTCACTCCGGCGATACGCTCCCTAGTTTTTAAGAGTGTAGATGCTCCCGTTGCACCGGAGCCAGCCGTCGAAGCCATCGTCGAGGTCGAAGCCGCCGGCTTCGATCGCTCGTTCGCCGGCGACGCCGCCACCGCACTATTTGTGGATAGAGTTAGCGGGTCGCTACGTGTTGGAGGTGGTTTCTTGGCCGTATTTCCCGAAAAAGATCGAATCTCCGGAAAACTGGTGTCCCCGGAGAGCAGAGCACTTCACGGACCCAACGAAATCAATTTCTAGGTGGTACCGAGGGATGATCCCCCCAAGTCAATATATGCGGAGTCCGATATCAGCGCGTTCGCTATGCTCGGTGCCCCTTAGCGTTCCCCCACTATGGAGGATTGGCGAAGAAATTGGTGGATTAACAAGATAAGTTTATCCACAAACAAACGTTCAGACCTGTTACCGGCAGTGTCGTGGGCACAGCAATTAGAAAAGAATTGCTGCACGGCCAAGGAAGAAGCGGTGCCAGGGTGGAAAGAAGAGAAGGAAAAGAGGAAAAATGGGGTGCAGTAATATGAAATGTCGCAATAGCCATCAACACATGTTCGCCATTAAGTAAAGTCAGGGCCGTTGAAGGTCAAATCGCATGTTAAATAGGAGCAACATTGTAGAACGATTCAATAATCAATATATGAAAAGCACACACATGAATTTACCGAAGCTTTTGATTGGACTCCATCAAAAATTTATTGACTGCGGGGCAAGCATCACTGCGGTTCACTCCTAGAGCAGAGGACATATACCGAAGTGTCCTAGGGTAACGCTAAACATTGCTGTCGCTGCCAGCGCTTCACGCTTCGGGCGAAGCTGCCACTTCGTTATCATCGTCTGAAACATTAATTCACCATACATCCTTGTGATTCTTCAACGCCCCGGCTACAAATTCCTTCTCATGCAGCTTTTTATTCACGCCTTGCACCGTGCGCAAGCCAGAGATGAAAACATCAATTCTGGCGGATGTACGTTGTTAGGTATCGACCGAGCGATGTATATGCTTAACGTAAATGCTTTTTGAGTGAAGATCCTGTAATGAAAGGGGCGGCCACAGAGAAGTGGGACACATGTCTAAGTACACTTCAGAGCATCACAGCAAGACACACGTCTCCTGGGCCGCTATCTTGTAGCGATGCCTTATGCCTTCTTCTATGCTATTCTTATCACCCACCTCACACGGCCGTCTGATCCCGTTGATATTGTGGCCAGAACGTCGCTCTGACCACAGGCCAAGCGCGAAATGCCCGAAAAAGCATAGAATCGGAAAAGGCATCGCTACAAAATACCGGCCCTGGAGAAAGAGTAGGAGGAAATAACTTTCCTAAATATAAACAGGTTGCCGGCTGGTCTTCCTGCTTGTGCCTGGGTGTGATCTTCGGTCCAGCGCTCTTGCGGTTTTCTCTGCCCCCGGACCCGCTACACATGTTGCTGCCGGTCTCGAGATAGAGAGAGAACATTTACCCTTTATGAGGGGAATGGGGGCGACTTTCTCGCAGGGTGGGCCCCATTGGCTCGCGCCACTCCGCTTGCGCGCTGGATCAGCCGTCGCTGCTCTTGCGGGTCAAAGCTGGTTAGCGCAGTGTCCCAGCAGTAAAGTGAAGGAGAAGAAATAGGGGAGTAGTCCGGTGGGTGCGGGCATTTGCAGGTGCAGTGATATACTGTGGGCTTTGCTCCCCAGTAGGAACAGTCTGAGGGATAATCTGTGGCAAGGAACTGATGATGTTAAAAGAGACAGCAGAATGAATTTGTAGCTGTGGCCAGGCGACGGCCTCTTCCCGATGGTGTGGAAGGGGGGAAATGTCTCCTGCTATCCCTGCAACGCTGCAGACTGTCAGTGCAGTTCATTGGCCCTGTGGGTGCGTAAGCAGGGTTGGACAGCTCTTCCAATGGCGCCCAGTTAGCGAGCTTTCGGGCTACAGCATTAGCGCGTTCATTACCGTGAAGAGCGGTGCGTCCAGGTTTCCAGACAATACGCTTCCACTGTAACGCTGCGGGGTATAATGATGTAAGGATGGGGCGTGCTTAGGGTGTCGCCATTCCTTGTTCCAAAGTCCTGCAGGTGGTTTGTGAATCAGTGGCCACTGTGATGGGTGCATCCGCTGCCCATATGATTGAAGCGTGTAACAGGGCTAGGTCGATAGCAGCAGCTTCCGCCGTGCCACTGTCCCCAGTAGTCTTCGCCCCGAGGGTCCGAGCTGGATGGAACGGCGTTCCACTCCTCGGCGGTGGGGTTGATGATTGACAGCGGGCGGGGACATTCACATGATGTGAGGGCGGGGACATTCACATGATCTATGGTAGAGAGAGGCTTACTCGCCACAGTGAGGACATGCACACGAGTACAGGGCGGCGTGCATGTCGTGAAGGAGACTGAGGTGTGGACACGTGCCTGTCGGAAGTTCACGCACCTTCCTAAGCTTTTTTCTCTGGCCTGAGTGTAGATATAAGCATCTATTGAGTCTGTAACATATCAACGAATGGTTTGGTATTCCAGGAATAAGGAATTCTGAAGGATTTCTTGAGAATTTTTGCACGTACTTAGAGGCGCAGGCCCATTGGCGTAAGAGTAGGATGTGCCAAATATAAGTAATCTAAGAAAACCAGAGCAACCACAGGGTATCAAACACTACTCCATTGACAATTTGTGTTTTACAGATACGTAAATATTATTCCACATTATGGGTACATGTTTATAATAACCATCGTCATGGTTTATTGTTTAACTAAAACCGAAGCGATCTCACTGTCACGCCTTCGTTGACGAACATGCACTGGCACATAGGCCGGCTTGTGCGATTTTGCAACCGGCTCACGTTTATTCGAGTATATATATATGGGACAGTTTAGGAGGGGTAAGAAAAAGCTTCCCTTTTCAGTGCCTGAATCATCTAGCGCTGAGCAAGCTACAGTTATGCCGAATGTCATTCAATGTGATGTCTCATACCGAGTTTGCATACGCGCAAGCAGAGGTACGCTTCTATACGAAGTCTGTCATTTCTCTACTCCATGACTCCACGACTGACATATATGTATCTGAAAAAAAAAAGACAATTTCTTCTTTCGCATGTAGATGTTGACTGTACAAGAATCCAATTACTTCAAAGCTACAGCGCCGAGTTGGAAAGGAGTTTCACCCGTACGGTGAAACATGGATTGCTCTAGCAGGGTATATGGAGGTATACCAAGGTACTAAGTGCCGCAAACGTAAGGGTCAGCGACGCTTTTGTGCGTCTGCTTCGAAGCGAGATGCATTTTATTGCTTCATATTTGTTTCTCTGATGAACCTGTGTGCATGCGCGGTTTATGTACCTTTCTTTTCCATCTCTTCAGGGACAGCAATAAATCAGTTGTGAAGGCAGCGCCCATGGTGTCCGGTCTTCCCTTCTTTGTGTCTGCATTATTTGCTCTGCAATATCTTTACAATTATCAACCAAGTAGACGAAAGTCAAGGTATGATAAGTACGTAATGCCACGTGTGGTCAAGGGGACGCTTTCTGAGAGCGCGTTGGACATTTTCGAGAATGGATAGGTGTAAATAAACGGTGATCGAGATTTCTCCCTAATGACTATGGTCAATTGTCTGAGCGGATCCACAGCAAGTGTTTCAGAAGGTGTTTCGTCAATGTGTCCCCGCTTTACTGTATTCTCTGCAGGTGAATATTCATTACTAAATTGTAATCCAGCACGGAGAGGATTCGGAAAGTTTCGAAACCGACTTGGCGGGCGATGCGGAGGGATACGAAAGCGGAGGCTTTCTTTTACAAATTGAACTAAGCCTTTATTCCCTCCTTCGGAATAAAGAAGGCTTCTTTTCACTTTTTTTTCAAAGAAACAAGAAAGGCGGCTTGGGTAAAAGGCAACGCATGCGGAACCGGTGCGCTGTACGCTCCACGTTGTCGGTGAAACATTCAAGCACCGAAAAACGTTGCCTAGAAGATTCAACGCAAAGTGTGGGGGCTTAAGAACTAGGAAACGATTGTTTACGCTACCGAAATCGATCGGATCGCGTGTGCACCATTTCTCAAAGAAGGTGTTACAGGCAAAACACAGGCCGGCGCCGGCTTCTTGTGCCAGGCTTAAGATCAAAGGAACGCGTCCAGCAACCCCTTTCGATAATTCTGGAATCAATTTGCCTGGGGCGCTTGTAAAGAAAGAAAAAGAAAGTAATATCAAATGTTCCTGGTTCTTCGCTAGATTCCTGTTCTGTGTGCAAGCTGCGAAAATTCAAGCCCTTTTCTTTACCCTTCGTAATTTTACGCTGACGAAACGGATGCCCACATCTGAGACAAATAGCTAATACAGAGCTTCTGTGTGCGTAAAGTTGCAATAAAGGAGCATTCCTCGTATAGAGAGAATATCATTAAAACTAATGGAATCTTCAGACGCTATTCAAATGCTTCATCGCAGTGTTTTCATGCAATTGTAGGAGACGCTCGCGAGCATGGGTACTTGTGGCTTTCGATTTGTGGTGCTAGTAAACTTTTTTTGTGAAGTAACTTAGTTGCGTACTCCGCTGAGCGAAACAATGCAATATTTAGCAACCCCAACTACAGCCACAGAAATGAAACGGAACGGACGTAAATCTATTTACTTGAGAAAAAGAAAATAAAAAAAAGCTCTGAAGGAGAACTGCGCCCACCGGTTAATGAACAATACCTTTGACATGTCACTGCCGCGTTTTACCTTTCATGCAGGGCTACCAGCTTTATGCTGCGACGCCATTTTTGCAGCTGACGTTCTGAGAAATGCACGCGTTGAAGGCAGCATTATAATTCTTCTTTTTTTAACGGGCGAGAACCGAAAGCGATTCATCAACACTATCGTTCCCCTAATGTAACGAAGTTATTCTTTATAAAAAAAAAATCTGGCGCAATAGATCACGTGGAATTCGAAAAATATTTCGGACTCGTAAGCGAACAAACTCAAATGGATGGGCTACAGAGAACACGCACCGGCATAAATTGCGCGCTTCAGTTCATGCAAAAGTGGAAGTCAAACAGAATAATAAAGGGGAAATCCATCAGCAACAACTGAATCAGCAACAATGGCCACCATAACTTCAGCGATGGCCTTGCCTTGTGCTTAAACTGCTTAGCAACTATGCTGAATACATTGCTGTGTTGTTGTTTCTTTTAGCTCTTAGGAATTGCGACAACGGAGAAGTTGCGGTCCTGCTATTTCCCCGACAAAGTTTAAAGAGGGAGAATAGTTGCTTAGTCATGCGGTATAGAAACAATACCGTGACATTTTCAATAAAATTACGCGAACAATGTCTGCGCGGCAAATTAGAGACACGCACTCATTATCCATGAAATTGAAACAATGAGCCCGAAGCGCTACAAAGGCAAAAATGACCGCTGAACTAATGGATTTTCCTAGTTCAACTTTTAATCAAGGGAGCCTCATGGAAAAGAGAAGTAGAAAATTCGGCTCTTTCTCGATATTATCTCTCTCTAATGAATCTGAAGTGAGTTTTTAAACCCAACTGGTAGTTTGCAGCGCACCAGCTAGCGCTCCTTGCATTAGCACATGAAGCACCATGGCCTGATTGAAATGGGGCAATATGAACAACGTGAAACGCGCGCAGACACACACACACACACACATACACACACACACGCACACACACACACACACACACACACGCACGCACGCACACGCACATACATTAATATATATGTAGCACACAAGCACATAGACTCGTACGAACAGACGCGCACGCACGCGCACACACACGCAGACACACAAACACACGCGCCCACGCACACACATACAGGCACACAAACACGCACTCGCACGCACCACACAAAGACGCGCGCACGCGCACGCACTCGCACGTACACGCGCACGCACACAGGTACACGAACGTACACACGTGCAAACACACACAAACATACGCACACACATGCACGCATGCACACACACAGAGATACACACGCGCTAGCACACATACACACACCCGCGCGCCCAGGCGCATGCACACGCAAACAATGCTGCAAAGCATCTGTTATTCGCACTACAGATGCAACTGCACTGCAGTATATTGCAAATAGGAACGATGCAGTCGAACGAATTTGTTCAGACGAGTTACAGACGGAGCTTTAGGAACGACGCCGTTCTTTATACGACAGGTGATAAACGGGTTTTTACTTTTCCTCAACTTAAGCGATCCTTTCTTGCGCACGGTGTGCAAAGTGAGGCTAAGGAGCGCGTTACCTGGCTATGTAGCCTGTACAGAGAATATGAGCGGTCATGTTGGTGGATTTCTTAAAGAAGTGTTTTTAAGTGTACGGTTCTTGTCCGTTAGATTTTGAAATGAGTACCTTTTTTCAGTGAAACAAACTTTTGTACAAAGATGTATGTGATGTAGTTCTCCCTGTTCCAATGTACAAGGCCATATACAGTGGAAGCCAAAGGCAAGACGTGCTTAAGCGGGTGAAAAGAATGCAAGCAACGCCAGGGACCAAGCCTTTATTTTTAAGCTTCACATGGGTACGTTGACTGCCAAAAACGTTTTAGAAGATCGCGGTTTCTTTCTTATCCTGGGGGTCACATTGCTTGATCTGTAAGAAACCAGGAACTATAGATCATGTATTTCTATATTGTTGGGCGGGTGTCTTTGTTTGGGATGTACTCCAGAGATCTATCAAAAAATACTTTTCTTTAGGTCCACAAGGTATTACATATTTATCTATAGAAAAGGATGATGTACTGTCGTTTGACCTCATTATGCTAGTTGGCCTTCACTGTCTATGGCGCGCCCGTATGGCGGGGTAACACTGCGATCCGGATGCTCGGCCTGCACGAATGCTTTTTCGAGAACGCATGTCGAGATTTACAGAAATTCAGAAAGCACAAGATTGTGTACCTGCGTGGCCGTCAAGGGTGGAACCCTTGATCACGGTCAAAGTATTCTAAAATAGTCAGCCCCGTACGGGTGACGCTTGGTGCTGAAAACTTACTAATTTATATCGTTCTGTCAAATATCATTTGTTGTTTGATATAGTTGTACAAAACAGGCAATAAATAAATAAATAAACAATACAACGCAAACACATTGCAGGACAAGTGCAAACGATCCATTATTTACAATCCGAACAATCTATGGTAATCCTTCACCATAGAATATTATGTATTTCATGATCTGTACTCAGAACAGCATGTTATAGAGGGTGCCCCAGCTAACTTTGGCCAGTGTTTAAAAATAGGCGAATGCCACGTCGCTTGAGAGAGCAAAGGTAATGTTGTTTGCCGTCGCTTGGAGACACTCAAATTATTTTGTTTCATTCCCCCTTACTACGCAATTAGTCTTAATTAATTAATGAGCTTCTCATACATTATAGTTAGATCAAAAGTGTCAATGAGAAAATTGTAGAGGAACATGAAAGACTCCCGATACGTCTTTCTGCTGCTCAATACGTGCTATATAAAAGTGTTTTTCCGTGCGTGAAAGGAGCCCGCAAAAGCACGCAAAATTGTCACGCGACTGGGCGTTCGAGGCACTTTGCATGTATTCGCTTTCACGATTTAACAAAAATAAAATTGTGAGGTACTATTCACTTTGCTAAATTGAAGCTTAAGTGTACAATAAAGTAATTGAACAACGCGCAAACACATAAACAAATAAAGAAGGAGAGGAGAAAGGAGACAAGGAAATACGCAAATAAGCATGCGTATTACGATGCGTAATTAAGTATGCGTAATTAAGATGCATGTGCACTGTCGACACGTTGCAGGCGTGAGACATTCGCTTCGTCCAGTCGCTGAGCAGTCCCTTTGTGTCGCAAGGAGAGGCTCCACGATGCCGGGCCGCACAGTGTACGCTGCGGGTGGCGTATTTTATGGGGGGAGCCGTGTTTCTACTGATGCCAGCATATCGTAAGCAGAGAGAGAGGCCATTTGTCACAGATGCACATACGCCCTTGCTTCCTCGGCCTTTTTTCCCGAAAGAATAGTGAAATGACACAAATAACATGGCGAAACACGCTCAAGCCGGCTATTTTGTGGTCGAAGCCTTGGCCTACTGACAGAAGGGCAGACTTGACGCATGCAGGGGCAATTCCCAGTTTTATGCCTTTAAGGGCTCGAATCTGCATTGTATGTTGTATTTCGTACGTCTTTTCTATTCTAAGACAAGCTTTGTGAGTCAAAGCGTGTAACTCGGTTGCATTCTATATTTCTCTTTGTTGTTTTTATTCTCCACTCCTGCAATAGCCCTAAGGGGGGCTAACAGTATGAATAAATGAAATGAAATGAAGAAATCATGCTGCGCCTACAAACACTAGCCTGCATTGTGAGACTCCAAATGCACGCCCAGGCGTTGTTTGCGCCTATTACGCCTACTGCAAAGCCAAAGCGGGAGTCGCCATTGCTTTAAATGTCTCTCCAAGGGAACAAAGTTTACGTGCGCTACTGCTGCAGCCGTAAAGTGCGAGCCCCAAGGGCGCCAAATGAAGTTGAGCAATTTTATTCTCAGCCTTCGGGGAACCGACGACCGGTTTACTACCCAATAGCTCATCGACGTAGCCAGCTGTGACCCTGCTCATGCGACTCAGCCATGCGCATTTGAAGGCCGTCCCTCTCGTAAGGCAATTTCTTAAGTGGTTAGCACGGCACCTCTGAAATCCCACTGTGTTGCGAAAAAGCGTTTTACCATTCGGGTATTTTTTTTTACTGTCTTTAACGGGAGCGTCTTTGTGTTTCGTTATTCTGCAAACCACATTCAATTTTCCTTTAAGTTTGCCCTGGAGCATATGGCGCAATTCGACTTGTTGAGTTGGATTACTTGGAGTGGCGGCCATTACACCCACGACAAGATGCAATTTCCGCCCAGACAAATAAAGTGATTTTATTTAATTTTTTATTTATTCACTTTAGAGTGCATGCTCAAAGTGTAGAAGTAAAATTGTGTGTCCTTAAGTGAAATCATTAGTAGAGTGTGAATTTCAGAACATCCATGCTTCAAATGCACTGCCTTATGTGACTGGTTTCCTAGTAAATTTCCCCTAGGACACCCGCGAGCTCTGTTCTCGACGATAATGAATGTAACACCACTGCAGCTTTTAGCGGGTTTGAGCTTGTTGAAACGTGTTGAGAGGGGTGGGGAAGGGAGGATGGTTGTGTACATACATCTAGAATCTGGCACTGGTCTCCGAATTTATGCTTCGTGAAAGCGAATTCAGTGAAGCGTGCCTTCTCTCCTGCAGTTGAAAGTTATATCGTTCTTTATTGAATCTGTGAATTTTGAACTTGAATATTGCAATTTATTGGGAAGATAACTTCTATAGCGCCCAGAAATCCACTTGGATAGACGGGACAATCCAGCCAGTTAATAGTGATCAAGAAGTTAACTTCGAACTAAAAAATAAATCAATAAACATGGTGTAGTTGGCAGATGAGCAGTGAAAAGAAATGCGCAATGGGTCCCAGGCTATATAAGAAACTATTGTGTCATTTTGCACTCAACCCGTATGATCAAATCTTTCAGAATTACAATTTTTACGTATAGTTCACTCCTTATATTGGGAGCCCATCAGTAAAAGGCGCATGGTTATCTCTGTGTGATTGCTTTCTTTTTTCCTGTATCTAAAAATATCATATGGGATATCCCCGCACATGGAGTAAGAGTTTTCCACATATTGACTTCATAACTGGCGTAGCCAAAGAGCGTACCCATCAGTGCTTGCTTGGTGTGTCTGGATGAAAAAGAATATCGGCGTCAAGAAACAAATTCTATCGTTGATTGTCATGAGTCATTCGTTTTCTGATAAAACGATGAAATATCGAAGTGTATGAGCAGCCAAACTTTCAAAAAGTTAGTGTGTTAGTTATAACTTTTTAATGGTACACGATTGTGATTGAGTGGAACGTGAAAATTTCAACCGAAGTAGCATGTGTGAAGCTGTAAAAAAAAGATATCTATAGATTGGACCTGAAGCTAAAAAAAAATTTATAACGTTGCCCACCTCAGTACTGATACGCCGAATTGGCCGAACCAAAAGCCTCCACTGCATACCTAGCTCATGGGTTGGCTCTGAAGCACTGTCAGAATGAACATGAGACAACACATAACACGTTATCTTTAGTATTTAGCGAAGGATGAAGGTTGTGGCTACAAACAAAGCTGGTAGGCCATGTCTGAATTAAGTAAATTAAGCTAATCCAATGCACATGCGGCAAGCCACGTGAAACGAAGCTTCAGTCAGGCGCTCAGGCAGTCAGTCATCAGCGCTTACTGTTCCTGCACTGTAAACACGTTCCCACCCTTAAAGGTGTTTTCTTATCGCACTGGTGACACCCTTAGCGTTAGGGCCTTACAAAATTTTATAGAGACTGGCAACAAGGCTCTAGCACTAAATGAGCGATGACAAAAGACGTAGTTAAAAACTATGTAATCATTCTGGCAGCTTAGGCAGACAGAAGCATCCAACAAGAAAATTTCACATTTTTGCAGTGTAGGAATGTGTATGTCGCCCTGGCTGTTACGTGGTCATGGTCAATAATAGCGCGGGACTGGCCCTCGACGTGAGAGTGCTTCCGCCGACTCGTTTATCTCGGTGATGACAAGTTCCCGCACTCTGAGGCTCCACGCTGCTAGGCGCCCTGAAGGGTTCTTAAGTTCGAATCGCGGGGTATATAGTCGCGTCTTCTCCATCAACAACCTGCTCACCGTTGTTGTGAAGATGAACGGATTTTTCGCCCTTTCTTACCTGGAAACCACGACACTGTTTCCTATCATCTTTGTCTTAGTTCTCCGACTGCAACTATACGCTGATGGTATCCCTCTCTCGCTCTGAGAACTTGAACTCGTTTCTTCCATGTCATCGCACGCGATTACGTATTTATTTATTTTTCTTGCTCAACTCAGTGTGAGCATAAACAAACAGCCCGAACAGAGCGAGTCCTTCTTTTGAAGCTGTCGAAACAACTTCGAAAGAAAAACATCGTGTTCATCGGTACTAACAGTGCCGACTCTGCCCCGATAAGTGAACGTGCTCACTTGCTAAATCCGGTACCATTACCTTGAGTACTTTGGTGATATTCCCCATTCCAATATTTCCGAACAATATATTTTTCTCTTTATTCAGCTGTTTAAGCTCCACGCCTTCGTCTTTCCTTCCCCATGCTTCTTTCTTTCCCGACTGTGATCCAGCAAGCGCGAGCGGATGAAACGTTCCCGTGTATTCACGACATGTATTCATCGTGATGCACAATTTCCCTCTGCGTTTAAAGTAAGACACGTTCAATGAGGCCGGTTTTTTTTTCTGTCTATAAAGCAGCTAGGGTTGCCGGTAATGCACGCGATGTAGAAATGAGCGCTTGAACGCTCAACCATCCAGTGGAAAACTTGCGCGAAGCAACAGCCCGCGATGGAGCGCAAACCCCCTCCAAGGTAACTGAAAAGCGTTTGTTCTCATCTTCATTTCTCGCATTGAAACCGAGTGACCCAGCGAAGGAACCGCGAAATAAGACCTTCCACGCCTGAGGATCCAGGATTTAATATGCGCGAGTGCAAAAACAGAGTAAGTTGACTGCGAAAACCTCCTGCCCTTTTTAAAGAGGGAGAACGGATGAAATGTGCAACCGTTGTCCTCCAATATTTGCCAGAACCACGGACAAAAGGTTAAGCTCCCCAAAATGAGTTCCCGGAGAGAAACTCGTCCGCTATGCTAAGCTCCGCGCTTCGTGGCGCCGATATTCGCGACGCTTCAATGCACTGGCAAAAGTACAAAAATTTGTTAAAGTTTACGTCAGCTCGTTGTGAAACGACACGCAACAACAAAGCGGCCAAGGAAAACCGAGAGAAGCGCACACTGTCGACACACTGGCGTTTCGGGCGAAAAACGTGAAACTCCAGGTTGTTTCGCACGGATGGGCGGGATTAGCGGCGTTCGTATATTAAACACCAGGTTCATGGCGTTTCGACAGGTGGGCGTAGCTGCAAAGCTAGAGCACTTTTCACAGAGAAGTTTCCGTAATCCGAAGTTTGTGAACCCGATTTGTTAGGCTGCAATTGAAAAGGGGAAAGGAGGAACTAAACAAATGAGAAGGAGAGAACTTGACAGTGCGCAGGGCGACACGCAATAGAAAGCGCTCGTTGTTTAGTTCATGGCAAGATTCTGCATACCAAGAAACGCAGCAATGCTTCTGTGACTTTGCACGTGACACATGCACGAAGCTGCCGTTCCAGGATATTTTCTCTGTAATACGACCTGTCAAGGAAGTGCCTTAAGGTTTTCCGAAGTGCAAAGCTGGGACCTTCGTATGAGGGGCAATCGCGCATGAATTATTTTACGATTGCTTCTACGCCACACGTGTCGCAGTGGAGACTGTACGCCATTACAGTTATGTATGAATAGGCGTTCGCAAGAAAAGCGCCTACTCGCAGGCGACATACTTAGCTTCCTTATCGTCGAGTGAAACCCGCTAAAAGTTGTAACTTGATATACGAGCCCATGGCGCATGAGCACCAGCTACTGAACACAGTTGTATTCCATTTCCTTAATGTTATTTTTACGGGAAAGACAGGCGAGGTGCCGCGCGGGCATCCTTTCTCGAAAGCGGAATCGAGGTGCTTTTTTTTTCAGCCATTTGACCCACGTGCGACTTTGTCAGCCTTTCATCGCCAGTAATGTGGCAGTGCCCTGGCAGCCAGTGAAAGAACATGTTACGCCTTCTGTCAGCAGCACCATGTTAGCTCTAATCTAATCGCTGACGCCCGCCGTCCGTGTCGGTCGCAACGAAGGGCTGACAGGAGAGATTGTAGAGACGCCTTTCAATCGACGAATGAGCCGAAAGATTTTATAACTATTGATTAACGATTCACACGAATCTGCTCCATGCGTAAAAACAGATAACTGGAAGGCTATTACAGTTTAAAGAATGGGTGCCAACGGAAGTGAAACGCATTCGAGGAAGACAGAAGCTTTGCTTGGGTGATGAAATTAGGAAATTAGCAAGTGAAGGTGGGAATCTGCTAGCAGAAGGCAAGGGTAAATGTAGATCTCTGGGAGGGGTCTTCTTTCTGCAGCGGACATAAAGATAGGCTGCTGCTGGTTATTATTATTATTATTATTATTATTATTATTATTATTATTATTATTATTATTATTATTATTATTATTATTATTATCATTATTATTATTATTATTGTTGTTGTTGTTGTTCACACGAAGAACTGCACTACAGAAAACGAGAAGTTAGGACCCTGTCGATGGTGCAACGGCGCTGATCTAGAAATACTTCCAAGTCAATGTTGACCAAATAACCACCGCACCAAACAAACTGCACCATGACTACAATGATGTACGCTGGATATCCTATATGGACAATCACTCCCAGGACATGGGTATCCTAGGGATGTGTTCAATGTGTTCCGGCGATGTCCCTTCACATCGGCGGACATCTCTTGCATGTCAGGGCCTTTTGCGCAGTGTTTGCTGCAATGAATATGACGTTGGCTGCACACGCGGCGTGACAGATACCACAGAAATAGAAAAATACGATTCCTTCTTTAGCCTAGCTGGTAAGAAATTAGGTAAACAGTTGGGCACGCCAAGGTACTTTGCGTACTTTATTATGACATTGTTTACCTGCCATGACCACCTTAAGCCACGACTGGACAGTAACGCCTAAAAAGAAATGATAATCAACAAGCTCAAATAATGAGTCTACGGAATGAAGTTTTACTGCGTAGTCTATTGTTTTATTCTTAGGAGAAAACAGTGCAAATTTTGTTTTCTTTGCACTTAGTTCTGTTTGTTTGACGAGGCCCATAAATTAAGTTAGCACAACCAGTTTTTGGTGTCTCTTCGAGCTCATCCAAGTCAGCCCCACAAAACAAGATGCTCGTGTCATCAGCCTACATTAATAGTTCACCAGATAACAATGTCATTCACATACAGTTGTTGGAAAGTATTGTCTGGGAGTTATTGAGTTGTTTGCATCAGCTGCGAGCTGTTTACGTTTCATGAGACATCCTTTCTGTTTTTTTTTCCTCTCCATCTGAATTCATATGCCTTGCTCTCACCTGACTTCGCGTTGTCAATATCTGCCTGAGCTGACTTTACATTGTATTGTGCCTCATGTGGCCAGCTTTCCTGAGTTTTTTCAGTAATTATGCAGTTGTAGTCGATGCAAGTTATGCAATCTCTGTTGTGCGGTGTTTCAGTGTGTTTAGCTCATTTGAATACTAGTCTGACTGTCGCCTTCTTGCTACTTTTGTTAGGTTCAGTGCCAGCTTTGTAAAGTTATTTTAGGAGGTATGGTGTCTGCAAAAACGAAAAGCTAGCACCGCCTAGAAGCGCAAATATCTCCGATATATTATCCCAATAAAAAACAAAAATGAACGACCATTTTATAGTCTCCTAAAAGCCTTAGCGGTACAAATATCTTTAGTGGTGCATAACTAAACCGTCCCGCTTTAAGCTACTTTATGCAATATGCAACACATTGACAGCAGCGAGAGGCTGACCGTCATATCGATCCTGCTATTCAAACATGTATACATCGACCACGATATCTACGAAAGCCTGCTCCGTTATTCGGGTAGTGCAGGATAATGAGTCACTTATAAAGCATACGCATCCTTCATCACACTGGTCATATTCGAATGCTCTGTATGTGTCCCAAAGCAGCTCTTGCAGGCAGCACGCTCGCGTAAATGATCGAAAGCCTTTGAGACGCGCATCAAGCATAGTTAGGGTGAAGCGAGGTGAAAGAATGAGGAATGAGTGTTCAAACAATGGTTGCGTGCTGCTCCCGAAGGTTCGAGCGTTTGTTTTGGGTAGTTAGTGGGTGCGCAACGCTTGCGCGTTACACGCCACAGGGGCTCAGTGGCTGAGGCGTTGGGCTGCTGAACAAGACGAGTCGGCTTCGATCTCAGCGGCGGCGGCTGCAGTCCGACGGGGGCAGAATACAACTAACGGTTGTGTATCGTGCACCGGGTGCCCTTTATTTTAAAACATTCTATGTAGCACCGCAAATACCCGAGACTTCGACTACGGCTTTCATCATAAGCGATTGTGTAGTTTGCGCACGTCAAGCCGGATAATTTAGGTAATTGAAAATTTGTTTTGCTCTCCCTGAAGAACGATGACCGCGTACTGCCGCTAAGTGATTTTTGTTCAGGCCAGCCTTCTAGCTTATAACATTAATAAAACCTGGTATACTTTCTGGAGATGCGTGTTACTTTTCCACCTATCGTGCAGCTGTTTCGAGCATGCCTGCACGTTTCATTGAGTTTTCAAATGAACGTTTTTTCGAATAACTTATGAGATGTTATTCTGTGCTCGTGTCAGTGAATCCCTTTCTTTGTCTTTGTGTGTAAGTCACACTGAATTTTCCACACGAAACCGTACGAAGTTGCTCGGTGTGCGACACTCCTAATGATAATGCCTCTAAACTAGCTTTGTGCGTTTTTACCACGAATAGCCTCTTTGTTCCATAATGTTGTTTTCATGCCGCGTTTTCGTTTACAGATAACTGAATTGCATATTGTGCATTGTTGCAACTAAAACCAACAGTATTTGTTCTCCTGTTGCCTGTGCTACTCGCCATACTATGCCGAAACGAAGTAGTCGATTTGGTACTTTCGCGAAGAACGAAAATTGCGGTGCGCTGCGCATATACGAGGTCATTGGCCGTACTCGGAATAACGCTGTAGTTGTGGCTTGTACTTCGATGTTAAAGGTCGCTCTGAGTACAACTTCGCGAGAGCGAAGAATAAAAAAAAAAACAGGAGATTTCGATTGGTTCGCCGCAATGCTTATACGTATACGCTGCGCACAGTGCACTGGATAATGGTCAATGTCGTTAGCGTTTCTCGTCTTATTTCACAAAACTGGGTTCTTTCTATGTCTTTTCGTTCTTTAGATCGTTATGTCGCCAGAGTCGATAGCTTATACGTAACTGCAAGGAGTCATTGTAAATGCCTAGATGCCAACGTTAGATATTTTGCGATTGGTATCCGTATCTACGATCGTTCAGCAATGGTGCGCTCGTATAGAAATTGGTTGGGATTACTTACCAAAGGGAAGAAGGGGCTAAAATTACTCACCTGTGTTCCGGCGTCTCCCAGTACGTGCCACACGTATACTTCTCGTATAACGGCGCATTCTACAGGCAAGCTTTCGGTGCCGCATTGCGAGCATTCATTTCAGTCACGACTGCAAACGTGACAATGAAAGCACTTGAAGACAAGGCCTTGGAGTCATTTCAGCCTAGACCTAAGGTTTTCTTGACATACGTCGATGATTGCTTCGGCGTCATACACGTGACAACACAGTTCACCGTTCCCTCGACTGCCCAAATGGCGTCGAGCGTTCCATAAAGTTTTCTGTAGAAGAGAAAGACGGTTGCCTCCCTTTCTGGGACGCACTGGTAAAAAATGCTTGCACCGGCCTTACCTCCACTGCGTCCCGAAAGCCAACCCACCTTTGTTTAGTGCGAGTTCATCCAACAGCCCACAAACATACAGTGGTTCGTTCATTGGTTACACGAGCCCTCCACACGGGTTCTGATGCAAGCAATCTACAGGAGGAACTTCAGATCGCTGAACTGGACCTAACGATGAATGGGTACCACAAGCATTTTACGGAGTACAACCAAGGTCCTGATGAATAATTAGCAAGCTGACAGATAAGCCATGGACGCTTCAGCATCAAGAAAGAAGCGCGCTGCAATTCCGTATATTCGAGGAGCAAACGAAGTCCTAGGTCGTGTTCTTAAGATGCTTGGTGTACAAATCGCACATGTGCCAACAAGCAAGATTAAAGGTGAAGGTCTTCTCTCCCTGAGACACGTTTTCCTGGCATGGTATACAAGATTCCATGTGCCGACTGCGAATCTGTGTGCACAGTCGAATCTGCATACAACGAATTTAGATTTAACGAAATACGTGACACAACGAACTATCTTTACTTCCCGATGTGAGTTGCATTGAAAACAGTGTCTTATTTTTCCGCGATTTAATGAAGCAGTTTCGAGAGACAGTTTCCATCTAACGAAGTATTCGGCCCTTTCAAACATGTACTTGGAGCAGGTACGGCTTGTAAATCTAACAAAAATGTCGTGGTTTCGCCCTAAAAGCCGAAGCATCGATTGTGATACGAAATTAGTAGACAGCTATAGGAAGTAAGGATAGTAGATTCATCGGCCGTATAAACTGGGAAACATTCGCTTGCTAACTGAATTAACAAGCACGGCGTCAGTGCGCACGAGCAAACATGAACACATTACACTCGATCAGCGCGGACAATCGCAGTCAAAACGCTGGTGGGAGCAACCGCAGCAGTAGAAGCCAGCGAAGTGACGTTCGTGTGGTCTAACGCTTCAACGCAAGAGCGGCGATAACACAGTGCGCATAAAGATATGAAGCGTCTGCAGATGCCTTCCAAGATACGGCGCGCGTGGCCGTGCAAAGTACGCACTTGTTGGTGAAGTCGAAGCTGCCCCTCCCTCCCGTTCTGCCTCCCCTTTCTTCCATGTATGGCTCGCGAGATTCAGTCACCACCACCACTTGGTAAGGGAATACATCTGGTAAGGGAATACAAGTGGTAAGGGAATACATCTACTTAGGACAGGTAGTGACCGCACATCCGGATCATGAGACTGAAACAATCAGAAGAATACGAATGTGCTGGGGTGCGTTTGGCAGGCATTCTCAGATCATGAACAGCAGGTTGCCATTATCCCTCAAGAGAAAAGTGTATAACAGCTGTGTCTTACCAGTACTCAAGTAGGGGGCAGAAACCAGGAGGCTTACGAAAAGGGTTCTACTTAAATTGAGGATGACGCAACGAGCTATGGAAAGAAGAATTATGGATGTAACGTTAAGGGATAAGAAAAGAGCAGATTGGGTGAGGGAACCAACGGAAGTCAATGACATCTTAGTTGAAATCAAGAAAGAGAAATGGGCATGCGCAGGACATGTAATGAGGAGGGAATATAACCGATGGTCATTAAGGGTTACGAACTGGATTCCAAGGGAATGGAAGCGTAGCAGGGAAGAGACGAAAGTTAGGTGGGCGGATGAGATTAAGAAGTTTTCAGGGACAACATGGCCACAATCGGTACATGGCCGGGGTAGTTGGAGAAGTATGGGAGAGGCCTTTGTCCTGCAGTGGGCGTAACCAAGCTCATGATGATGATGTTGATGACATACAACACACGACACGCGGCGAGGGTGTTATCGCCCATGGACTTTATACGGAACATCACGGTGACTGCAAGAATGCGCTTGGAGTGTCCATATAGTTGCTATCGGAATAAATAACTACCGTCACCTCTTTAAGCGCGCGCGCATGTGTGGGGGCCACGCGCCGTATCTTGGATGTAATCTCTCCGAGGCAAGAGCAAAGGTTAGCCGAAATGGTTGGCAACTTCCTGTGCATTTTGTTGTTCCCGCGTGTCTAGTGCTGGTGGTCACGTGATCTCAAGTTTCCGATACAAGGTGCGAAGAGCTCACTCGCGTTGTCACTGCAAGCTCGTGGTCATTGAGTCTCATCTGACAATGGTTGCCTGAGCGCGCGTGACACCGGTAAAACTACGAGCCAGACTTCGTGTAGTTGTCTTTCGCTATCGCCATCGATGCTCGCTGTTCTGTTGAGACTCACTTTTTTTTCCTCACAACGAGTATTCATACTTTTACAATTTTGCTCACGAGTATTCATACTTTTATAATTTTGCTCACAACGAGTATTCATACTATTTCAATTTTGCTCTTAATATTTGGGTGCCGGCTGCGGGTACTCAGCCCGGTCAGTTATGCCGTCGAAGGTTTACGATGCCACGCGACGCAGCACACGCAAATCTCGCATGTCGTGAGCTACGTCGATTCATTGCTTGCAGATTGACTTGCACCGCACGCGCTGGCGCCCACGGCAGCGCTGTTATGTCCCGACCTCTTTGGAATTCGTTTATAAGTGCCAATCAACAAGATAATATCCACCGGGAATGCTCCGGGAATTTGTGAAGTTGTTTTAATGCTGAATTATTGAAATCTCGAATTGACGAAATGCGCGATTTAACGAAAAGTTTTAGTAAAAGCTGGTTATATTGAGGTTCGACTGCATTGGTGAAAGGGAAACGTTCTACAGGCATCTCAAGGAGGAAAAGAATGCTGTGGCCCAAAGTCACACAGTGATAAATGGCCTCGCAGAGATTGCCGAGAAGACGAGTCACGAAATAAACTGGGAGAACGCGCGTATCGTGGCCACGAAGAAGAACTTATCAACGAGGATCGATCTCATATCACTAATAATACAAACGACAAATAACGCAATCATCAGATCATTTGGCATTTTAAGCCGTGTATACTCCCGAACTTTGCGTCATGTACTCAACGGTATATAAGAATGCGTCACCTGCTTAACGTTTCTATTTAGCTGATCTTCCATAGTGAATAACGAATCCGTGCGGGTCTGTAAACATCATTTAATTTTAATTTTTACCTTGGTCAGTGACCTGCTTCCTTTTTGACAATTTAATCTGGAAGTCACCCTGATTTTGCTATTTGTTCTGTATGACTGTAACAAATAAGCGGTTATCAGCTCAATACGCATTACATGGCCAAGTTCAACTTTATTGCACCGCCGTAGCAGTTGCTTCTACGTAGCAATACGCAATTAAAAGATATCGATCGCGCTCGCGTAGCCAAGATGGAGGTATGGCGAGTGACACACATTGCTAAACATATTTCATTTTCAAGCAAGTCATTCGTTTCTGAGGTCCCAGAAAGAAATCAGCTGCACCACTAGTACACACCGATAGGCTCCTGCTGTACCGTTCACTGCGGCGAAGCATTCAGACACAGTGGCCCTTACGGAGAGACTCACAGGTGAAGTTGGGCCGAAGAATCCGGATTAATGAGTACGGAGAAAAGAAAGTATGAATGTATAGCTCTCAGAGAATGAGAAACTCGCATTAAGAGGTAGCGTGATAGAAACAAAGAAATGAGATTCTTTCAGCAACCCCGTTCTTTCAATATTGATGGTTTTTGATTCTCGCCAGAACATCACGTGCCGCGATCATGCGAAGATAAGCATCAAGTAAGAATGACAGAGACGCGTTCTTAACAAGGTCGGGCTCTTATAGCAGCTTTCGCGGGAACCTTTTTTGCCGGTGGCTCGCTTGACTGAAGCAAAGTGCAACCTAGAATCTCATGAATTTGTATAACTCCGTGCGTGACAAATGCGAAACGCATATAAGGAGAAAAGGGGTGATCATATTAGGATCACAAGTCCTTCCAGAAACAATGGCGTTCTGAGAGGTCCTGGAAATTTTTTTTTTCAGTAATGGAAAGGGCACGGCCTTTGTCACTCAGGATTCTTTCGCTGCTTTAATCTGAAAAGACATCTAATCCTCCCTTGATCAACCTATTTATTTATTTAAAATAGCATCAGGGACCTTGAAGGCGTTACACGGTGGAGTGCGTTAGGGGGCATATCACAGATAATAGATGAAAAAGAAAAAAAAAACAAAATAAGTAGTACAAGCTGATGCAATACATTAACAAGGATACAATGAATAAAATAAAAGGAACTAATTGTAAGACTATGATATATGCCAGTGTATCAAACCGCAATCTTGTAAGTGATGTTGGTTAGAGTACAACGAAAGGAGGGATTATCATTGATAAGAGTAATGTTAGCAGGAAGGTGGTTTCACTGTAGTAACGTCCGAGGTATGAAAGACTGGGAAAGTGCTTGCTTTTTTGCTGCAAGAAGGGACAAGAACCTTATAAGGGTGATCGATGCGACGAGATACGCAGTGCGGAGTACAAATAAATACGTCATGCAGTGTTGCATGGTGAAAAAGTTTGTTAAATAATGTTAAGCGGGAAACTTTACGTCGACCTGTAAGAAAGATAACCGAAAAAATACCTGCCATAGGCGTTATGCATGCAGATCTGTTATAATTCAAGAGAATGAGACGACCAGTGTCACTCAGAACTATTTCTAATGCGTTACGTTTATGTTACTAGGGTCACTGAGAGATGTAGGACATTCTACTTCCGGACGCATTAATATTTTGTGAAGCAACAATTATAATGATTGAGGGGCATTAAAAAAAATTTGCCTTAGGTAACCAGAAATGCGGTTAGCATTACTCAATATATGGTGAATTGTAGGTTGGCCAGCTAAGCCGGAAAGTTATATGAATTCCTAAGTACTTGTGCGAATTGACCTGTTCTATGGTCAACTCGTACAAGTACTTAGGAATTATTCTTGGAAATTATTTGTGGGTGATATCGACCTGCTCTGTAGGAAGGAATACGTGGGCGGTGCTAGGTGTCCTAGATACGTGCGTAACCTTATATGTGCTAATATTTAATTCCATGAGCCATAGACTGCATCAGTCAGATATCATATTTAGGTCAGCTTGAAGAAGCCAACTATCAGGATCCCTAGTTATTTCTCTAGAAATATCATAGTCGTAAGCAAAAAGACGAACATTAAAAGAAACTGGTGAAGGAAGGTCGTTAATATACACTAGGGAACAACAAAAGACCGAGAAGTGACAATTTGGTTACACCCGAGTCACATTGACTATCGTTAACACCAAACACTTTCAATCTCACTGGGAACATCGTTGGATAATCACGGTTACGGAAAGTAGGAAGCTGCTTTCTGACCATCGACAGTCATCGTGAGATGAATTCTGCCAGAATTTTTTTAGAAAGTAGCTTTATGTGGGTTATACCAACGGCCTTGCAGGTTGGAAGTTATCTTACAGCTGGCGACATATTTGTTGACTACTTCATTTATTTTGTCAGTGGACATGTTCCAATAAACTTGCAGAAAAGGGTCGTGATGGCCAGTCAGGAATGCGTCAAGAAAGTACTTAACTCACTATTGATGGCCTCGAAGTTCCCTTTCTCATAGTCGAGTATACTTTTCCTTTTCTCTTATTTGTGGTAGGGTGGCACTAATACTAAGGTCAATAACAGAATGGTCCATTAAAGCCGGAAGTAATGTTAAAGGCGAGGTATGGTTCAATTTTAACTACAACACCGTGAATGTATGAGACATTAGACATACTCGCAGTAGGTTACGTTACCACTTGCGAAAATGCATAGAAAAATTGTTTGCGGCTTAGCTAACCCTGGACATGCAAAGCGAAAACTTAGTTTAGCCTGGTTAAGCCTTGGTTCGGCCAAATGCTGCGTTTGTTTATGGATCTGGTCCCGCTTCCGGCGTTTTGCGAGCCGAACCCCTCCCTCTTCCTCAGTCTCCGACGCTAGCTTCGCGCGCTTGACATTCCTGACCCTCTCCAGTGAAGCAGTTCACCGGTAGAGATCCGCAGGGCGGTCACACGCCGCTTGGCGACGGCGGCTCAAAGTCACCCGCTCCCGCGCAACGCTGACAGAAGACGACCCGGCCTGCCTTGCTCTCATCCATGACCAAGCTCACACTGACAAGGTGAGCGCGGTGCTCCTCTTAGCCAGAAGTGCGGCGAGTCGCATGGTCAGGTGGCAACGCAGCTGAGGAGAGCGCATGTGCCAAGCCTGCGGTGCTCGGTGAGGTGAGTCACGTGATGCGTCGCAAAGGCAACGGTGAAGCTGCGGTCAAATGAAGGTCAAATTGCGGGCTACGGCGAAACTCGGCTCGACTAGGTTCGGAATGCTTTCGCTTTAAAAACAGAAACATAAATCTAAAACTTATTTGTCCTGAGATGAAAACAGTAGCAATGTTGAGCGTTCAATGTTTCATCTAATATTGGGACGGTTAAAATCGCCCAGTTAGAAAAGGGTTGATGACGGAAAATTGCATAATGTGAGCTTTTACTCGCATCATGACATTCACAAATAAAAGTGGGCGAAGAAGAAGGAGGGGGATAGAAACGCCTATAATTGCCTTCTGTTGAATAATTGCAAATGAAGTCCAGTCGATTTCAGGGCCTCTAGTAAGGGAAATTCGCGATGAAGTATTAACTTTAGAAATCACTAGATGAACGCTGCCTCCGAGAAGCATTGCCCCATCGTGTTCATAAATTGCGAAGCGATGGCGGATTTTCGAATATTTAGGAACCATTAAAATCGGTTGCTAGTCATGTTTTTGCTAACGCGAAAATTTGTGTAAAGTGAGTGTCAATCGCTGGAGACAATAAAAAATTATGCATAACCCACGCACTGCGCGAATCGATGTAACCGAAGCTTTCTGTGCTGTTTGCTTTAATTGACGATGATTAGCGCTGATGTTGATGGCGAAGATCTAATTTCTTCTACGTTTTCACCAACACGAGAGTGGTAAGTTGACGGTAAACTTTACCTTGCGTGCACCACTGCTGTCTGTCTGTGTAGTACACAAACACAAAAGGAGAGGTGCTTGCTCCAGGCGTCGTTGTGCACCATATTTCATAACCACTGACAGGGTTGAGCATTGTCATTGCTCCACATGGCAAATGGCATCATGGCGGAAACATTGAACTTGAACTGGATTATGGGGTATACGTGCCAAAACCACAATCGGATTGTCAGACAGGCCGCAGTGGCACACTCGAGATTAATTTTGGCACTGTGGTGTTCTTTACCGTATTCCTAAATCAAAGTGCGCGAGGGTTCTTAATTTTGGCCCCGTCCAAATGCGTCTGTCTCAGTCAAATCCGCAACCTCGAGCAATGTGATAGCCGCAAAGCTATCGCGACGGGTACAGACGTATTGATTTGAAGGTCGACCGCTTCCGCTGTGTCGCTTAGACATTGCGGTGCGCTTTAATTAATGCGGCTCTTATTCTGCACGCCCTGTGCCAGTTCTCCGCTGGACATACTAGGATTGTTTTATTTTTTCAGAAATAGCAGAAGCGCACCGTAACGTACCTTGAACTCAAGTTTATCCACGTTTCCTTGCGTTCTCACGTGACATCTCACGCCCCCCCCCCCCCCCCCTTGTATTTGTATGGGAACTGCGAGCGAAGAGTGGCAAGGTCGTGATTCACTCGTTCCACGACTACGTTGGTTCTACCCATTCATTGCCTCCTCTCCCCCTCCCCTTTTCTGTTCACTCTAGCTTCGCTCTGGACTTGCACGGTCATAGAAAGCTAAGCGCTTGCTGGGGGTGACAGATAATTACAGCTGGCAAGAGGCTAAAGTGGCGACGACCCGGAAGCTCCAGAGCCCATTGTGCACATTCGACGCGGTGCGGTCTTAACGAGGTCCTCGTGTCTCTTCTCTTCTCTCCCACGCTCCTTCAATGTATATACTCGCTCTGAACCACCCCCCGACGCGGTGTGCCGGACAGCAGCAGCAGCAATGGGAAAGTCGATTAAAAAGGCAAAGAAAACTTCATTTAAAAACTATAGGCGACCCTACTTTTTGACTTAGCTGTATCTTAGTTGCTCTCGCGCCTTGGCGTTTGTGCTCTTCAGGTTAAGCGAGCGAACGGCTTTCTCATGGCACAATATGCGGACGATGAGCAAGGGAAGACGAGGGTGAAGCGCAGCGAGACCCACCTGGCGGGGTGTATGTAGTCCTCTAGAGAGCGGTGCACGAAGCGTAGCTTACGCGTCCTCTCCGGTGCTGACGTCAGCGCATGTAACGAGCGCGCGAAGCTGATGCGAGGAAGCGAGCGAGGCGGCGAGTGCCTTGAGAGGAGAAGTGAGAGCGGAGGAAATGACGTCACATCCACTCTGCTAGGCACACGGTCAGCCTAACCAGGCAATCGTTCTCCAATAACTAGCCGGTTAAATATCAAGCCACCTTCTTGTGTGTGATGCCATTACTTCCGCTTTGTACTTTTGGGTTTCCAGGAATTTCGCCAAAGTCGTGCTCACGTGGCAAATCTCTAAAGTCTAAGATTCTGTGTTTTGGTGCACGGTAATCAGTGATTTCTAATAATTTTTAATTATTCCGGATACTTCAAACTCAGGAGGAAGACGCGGAGAAATAGACGGCAAGAGAGGGAGGTTAGCCAGTACTCAGACCAGCTAGCTGTACTGTTCTTCCTTATTTTTCTGATTTATTTGGAATTTCATCTCCGGTAGTGTCAGGAGGTGAACCGAAAATGCTGCGCAAGTAACAGGGGTGTCACTCAATGCTCGTGGCAGTTAAAAAATTGCTGAGCCTTCTAACATCAATAAAAAAGATTGATATATGGCGCTGTGCATGTCTGTCTACTCCCCCTCTTGTTCCTCTAAGTAAAATAACCTGTAGGAACTAAGTTGCTTTCCACTCGCCGTGGTTGCGTGTGGCTATGGTTCTGGGCTGCTGAGCATGAGGCCGCCGGATCGAATCCCGGCCACGGCGGCCGCATTTCGATGGGGCTGAAAACACCCATGCTCTTAGGTTTAGGTGCACGTTAAAGAACTCCAGGTGGCCGAAATTTTCGGAGTCTTCCACTACAGCGTGCCTCATAATCAGGAAGCGGTGTTGGCACGTAAAACCCATATCAAAAAAAAAAAAACTTTCTTTCGCGTTGGCCCTGTGGCTGTTTTTCTGTCACATGCTTCAGCATCAAAACATAGCACTTGTCGTTTACGAGTAGTTTGCGGCATGTGAGTTTCAATCTGTGTGTTGCACATAGACTGCCAATGCTTTGTTCTTCGAGCGGGGGCAGAATGCGTAGAGACTCTGCTTTTGAAGTTAGACAACCAGATAGAGAAAAGCGGCTCAACTAGCACAATACCTCGCATTAAAAGAACATTGCGGAAACACACTGGCGTTGGATCGGCGGACAAAGCATCTAGCAAAGTATACTCACTCTGTGGCTAATAGAATTGCGGGACCTGTTCGCTGATACACGAAGCAGACGACCCGGGCGCTGGTTCTCTACTGTCACCATAGTACGTCACTACCAGTGACTGGCAATGACAGCGCTTTTCTTCAGTTTCGGTGTGAAAAAATGGGTTTTAACGAGTGTTTTTCAATGTGCCTACTGAAATTTCAAGCGTAAAATTTTCCACAGAGGCTACTGTATGTCTGAATTACGTGAAGCACGGCTTTTTGCGCAGCCCATGATTTCGTTGTAGTTGGCTTTTCAAAGCGTTCGCCCACATCAGGTACGATTGCAGCTGGCTTTTAATTTTAATGATACTCAGGAGGAACATTTATTGCTGTGATGTCTGCATCTTCGTTCAATGCATCGCACTAATAGAGAGAGGGAGTGAGAGGGACGCCGCATTGCGCGTTTATAAATAGCCAAGGAGCTCACAGTCGATGACAGGAATCTCGGTATCGACTGAAACTTAGTTTTCTGTTTCTAAATGACATCTTTCGCAGAAGCATTTCCTATTTAGGTTTCACATTGCCTGCAAGAAAACGTAATTGCGTAAGCACTCAGGCACTGCAGCATACTGATGAATCCTCCATCACCAATATTTTGGCAGATGACATCAAGTTGTCCTCAATTCTGAGCCCTCGAAGAAAGAAATAGCGGCGATGCGAATTCGTTTATTTTATCATTTGAACTCTTAGCTCCTGACTTCATTTGTTGCGTTCCTTACAACTAAAAGTTGCTCTTAACTACCGAGTGGCATCAAGCTTGGGTGTCTGAATTTCTCGGCACGCTGCATCACCGCTTACGTCACCCCTTCTTTCATGATTCTAGCAGTAACGTTTTCACGACATGCGTCCTCTGTACACCCCCGGTATAGCCTCCACTCCACTGCCTCCACTGTCACCGTTGCCTCCATGTTTACAATCGATGCTTATGACGTCGGTGCGGCTTGGCAAACCTCAGTTTCGGGAGACGCCATAGGGCGGTGACTTGGTAAATGACACGAAGCTTTGGCCACGCTTCAGAGAACGTGGAAAATAGCTTTCGAAAGTGACTAAGCTGTCCAAACGGCGCAAGCAGCGTATATGCTGCGTGTTCTAAAAGCGGGGCTAAATATGTATTCCAAGCTATCAAAACTTTCCGCTTATGAACTGAATCAGGATTAGTGTGTTTTGCTCATCGTTCTTTATTTGAAAAATATTTTGAAGCAGAGGCTTGTCACGTTTCTGACTCAATGAAGTTTCTCGGTGATGTAACTATCTGATTATTTTCCGCCTAATTACTGGCGGGCTTTTCATTTCAGATAGATTTGTTATTGCTGCGCACAAGGCTTGAAACGTAACTATTTTGTACAATGTAATACTTTGTAACAAAGATGGATTATCGCTAGTAACACGCTCATTCTTGTGAACCGTCACGATTCAGCTTTGACCATTCGTGTGCTATCGGTGTAGTTTTTCATTTATTGTGAGTATATTGCGCACATATATTGAAGTGTGCATCCACTCCCTTATCCTTGACACGTTGGCGGTAGAGTGGGCGTACATTTCCGGGCCAGTTGCAGTAGATGTCTGTAGATACTACGCGCAAAACTTACTATGACATGAATCGGTGCTACTTTCTCTGTCATCGTTTAACAAGGTGTACTCACTCTTGCCGACATTCCGGGGCTGAAGCCCTTTCTTTGAAGCTTAGACATACAACAGTGGCAGGTGAGAAAATTTCTGAATCCTCGAGGAAAGCCGCACATTTCAAAGTGCCGGGGACACGTACGGACAGTTAGAGAAGCGGTCTGCGAACTTGGCCTTGCAGATTCATTCAATTACTTAGTTTACCCGTCGCTGTTTTTGCAACCAGCTACGGCACGCGTCTTCAATCCACATGATTCAATTAAACATGATTAGAGCACAGGGGTTAGAAAAAACTCGGTTGCATTTCTGAAAACTCATCGTACAGAAGTAAGGTGGAAGCGACAATGGTTTCGTATTCGTGCACTGTCGCTGAGGCAACGCGCGGCGCGCCGCAGGAAGCGCCCATCTGATGTCTTGTTACGACTTTGCACCGCTGCACCACTATTACGACTTTGTGGTCCCGTAGCGCTCGTCACTCGTTTCGTGACAGAGCGTTGGTAGCGAAGACTCCGAGCCAGGCATCGATGAGAATAACAAAAGGGACTTTATACACTACATACAGGTCATTACACAGGACGTGTACGGGTCGGCACTGGGGCCGAGTGCTCACAGCAAACGCGACTGTTCCTGCACGGCGACGTCCGGCGAAAACGCGTGACACATCTCATTCCAGTCGAGAGCGGCACTGGCTCCCGCTGGGTCGGCGGATCCGGTTTTCGAGGCGGCCCCCTCGCAGCTTTATACTCCTCGAGAACCATTGTCACTCAAACGGCCCAATACAAAGTCAGCACTCGACGGTCGTCCGAGAGGTCCAACCAGCGACCGCGCTGGCTACCCGGTTCAAAGTTCGCGCACGCGGTGACCCCCAGGCAAAAGGAGGTGCGGCGCCGGGCTGTCTGGCACATGGTGACACGTTTGAACATGTTGCCTACCGATGCTTCCCGCAGGACACCGCTGCCTGACGGCTCAGCATCTTGACTTGTCAAGGGAGAATTTGGGCGCTCGCAGGATAAATTCTGCATCTTGCAGATTCGGAATCCGGGCTTGTGGTAATGACACAACAGCATCCCCGCCCTCAGATAAGGCGCCGGGAAGACGAGCTGCCTCCACGTGGCTCGGATGCCAGGCGCGCATGTTCGTCAGGCTCATCCAAGTTCACGTCCAGTGTCGGGACGCCAGGTAACTTCACGTGCCCAGGTCCGACTCGCCAGGACAGGAGCTCTGCTCACCGCGTTGTCGCCAAGGCACCTCGACCAGCTCCGCTCAGGTCGTTCCTAAGCCCTTGCTTCTCGCCACTGGTCCCGGTTGGTTGTTCTGCAGCTTGCAAAACCGACCGGCAAAAGGCAACACCCAACACGAACAAGTGCCCTCTGTCTCCCGTCAAACACCAGACAAGGCCATAATCCAAATCAATCTAACTAAATTGCTATCCCTCTTTTGCTCCCGCTGCAACAAGAGGCAGGTGTACGATCTGGTACACAAGGCTCAAACAACCAGTTTTCAAATTAACAACACACCAAAATATCATGAACAATTAATAATCAACAATAATAATGACAAATAGAATGGTCCCCTTGAAATCGCTTGGACCGAAAACATACTACGGAGGAAGCAAATGAGGTCATTTATTTTTCCCGGCGATATTTTCGCGGAATCCGAAGCTGCTTATATTTGCGACCCTGCTTATCCGTGTAGCGGCGGTACAATAAGCCAGATTCCTTGTGAAATGAAACCCTCTTTTTTCCCACTCCCCGTTTGACGCGCTTCCTAAGATCGGCTAATGAACAGTCTTCCTGTTGCTCGCGAATCAGACTTTCTCTTTCAATTGCAGCCAGCTTCTGTCGGCTGGCGGAAACCGGAGCGAGTGTGGAGCCCGCGTCGCCTAATTGCGGCGTCGCGTCTATATCGCGGCTAGCACTGCACGCGTCACTCCCACTCACTTCCAGAACGCGCTCGCCCAGGCCAGCCTCCGAGCTCTGCCTCTCCCGTGCCTGCTCGCCACTCAAGTTGCCTTGATCGGTCCGTGTGCCGCACCGCTGTTCGCTCACCGACGCAAAGTCAAGTTCCCTCGACAGCGGGCGCGCTTTGGATCGCGTGAGGGCCATGTACGCCACGTCGGCAAAGAATGATCTGCCCTCATCCTTCAGCAGCTGCTCCGAGCTACTTGAGAAGAGGTAGGGAAAGTGCTCCGGGAGGGCGGCAGGCACAGCGGCTTCTGTGTTAAGTTTCCCAAACTCTCCTTCAATGATAACCGTTGCGATCGGTAAACAGACACTCTCCTCCTCGGCCACTTGCCGTATCCTAGCACACTCTCTCGTAAAATCACTCGAGGAGATGAAAGACGGGTGGACAACGTCCATAGTTGCTGCAGAGTCCCGAAGTGCACGGCACTTCTTACCGTTTACCTTAATTTCCTGCACATATGGCTCCAATAGCCGTAGGTTTTTGTGAGTTTCCTGTATTGTTGCAAAAGCAATTCTCTCTTCGCAGTTCGCAGCGATGTACCCTTGCCTTTTGCAATTGTAGCAGGTTAATGGTTTCCGTTTTTCAAAATAACGCGTCGTATCGTTTCGCTGTTTTGTTGCAAAAGCTATTTTCTCTGGGCAGTTCGCAGCGATGTGCCCTTGCTTTTGCACCGCTGCACCACTATTACGACTTTGTGGTCCCGTAGCGCTCGTCACCCGTTTCGTGACAGAGCGTTGGTAGCGAAGACTCCGAGCCAGGCGTCGATGAGAATAACAAAAGGGACTTTATACACTATATACAGGTCATTACACAGGACATGAACGGGTCGGCACTGGGGCCGAGTGCTCGCAGCAAACGCGACTGCTCCTGCACGGCGACGTCCGGCGAAAACGCGTGACACATCTCATTCCAGTCGAGAGCGGCACTGGCTCCCGCTGGGTCGGCGGATCCGGTTTTCGAGGCGGCCGCCTCGCAGCTTTATACTCCTCGAGAACCATTGTCACTCAAACGGCCCAATACAAAGTCAGCACTCGGCGGTCGTCCGAGAGGTCCGACCAGCGACCGCGCTGGCCACCCGGTTCAATGTTCGCGCGCGCGGTGACGCCAGGCAAAAGGAGGTGCGGCGCCGGGCTGTCTGGCACCTGGTGACACGTTTGAACATGTTGCCCGCCGATGCTTCTCCGCAGGACACCGCTGCCTGACGGCTCAGCATCTTGACTTGTCAAGGGAGAATTTGGGCGCTCGCAGGATAAATTCTGCATCTTGCAGATTCGGAATCCGGGCTTGTGGTAATGGCACAACAGTCTCCAGAACAAACTACTCCGCGAAAAGTGTCGATTGCAAAATGCTGGCCAGGTTAAATTAACTATTATGTTCATATCAGTCAAGAACTGCACTTCAGTCAGGGTCCTCTGAATAAGAGTTATCGCTGCAGTCGGCTTATAGCAGGAGGGTATTTTTATTTTTACTGGACGTCGACGACTTAGGTATTGGCATAACTAGGGCATTGCTACAAATCTCTAAAGGCAGGCTTGCAGCGAATGCGCGTAACCTGCATCTTTGTGACCTCTTTTGGGTGTTTCACATGGTTGCTTCTAATTATGGATATCGTGCACGAATAGACCATATTGTCTGCCACGTAGCAAGGCATGAAACTAACTGGCATTAGTACATCGCAACTAGACTGGCATAAAATGTTTCACCTCCTAAGAGCGGTCTGTACTATACTTCATATATTGTTTATCATGTTTGCCTAAGTATTTGGCCCTAGCTTTTCTGTAAATCTTTATTGCTCACGTATCTCTTTTACAGCACGCTGCAATCTATACTTTATATGTATAGTATTAGGTCGTCCCCCAGGCAGTTTCATCACTATGGGACCACCGAATGTGATAACGTCACTGATGCTGTTATCATGTACTCAAGACAATGTGAATAAACTTCAATAAAGTTCAGTAAACTTCAATATGTCCAATACTTAGCTCCAAGGTATACTCGTAGGTAAGGTGCCACATAATGAAATAGAAAGTAGCCTACTTTTATATTCAAGTAAAGAAATTTACCGAGTTAAAGAGTTTGATCTACAATGTGTTTTCATGTTGTGGCTTACAGGCAGTTATAGATGACATCATTATTATCATAATCGTATAAAAGCTCATTGGACCAATTACGATTACTAAGGAACGGAAAGAACAGTAGCTTTACGACGAATGAGCAAAGCCGACCGTGCTACTGTTTTAGAAAAAATTGCCTCACCGACTCCCCATTTCATGTGCGGAGGCTCATCTAAGCAGCGGTATTGCACGCAATGATAGCCTGTATTATCGTATCCAAGAAACATCATGATTCTGCCACATTAAAGGAATGGCAAACTTAGCGATGTTACGAATGTCTGGCCACTGTACTTTCGTTCACGAAATAGCATCAACAATAGGACGGCGAGACAATCTCGAAGACGGGGGGTGACGGACGCGGTTGAAAGAAAGCGGAGCGGGCTATGAGCGGTCCGCCATATACCACTCGCATAATGGGCGCACCCCAAGTACAACACACTTCAGCGGAGAAAAAGCAATTGCTGCTTCCTGCTCAGCGATTAAAGTAACGCCACGGTGAAAAATGAGCCCCTTGAGTGCGCCGCGCAGCCTATACGTGTGGTAAGCTCGTTAAAGCATACGCGTACGTGCCATTATGGTCTGTTCTTGAAAAATTGCCGGCACCTGCGCTAACAAGCCTTCGCCCGTCTCCAGACACCCCTTAACGAGGGCGCTCTCCCACGTGAGCCGTTGTAACTAGCTTCACAGCTTGCTAAAGTAAGGATTTATTTCTGGCCTCGCATTCACAATGCCTTCGCGAGCCTTTGGGAAACTGCGCTGAAGTGCACTTTGCGCAAGCTCGCCGTGCGGATGGTGGCTCGCTTTATAGCTCCCGTGAGAGCTTGGATATCTTGAGCTCCGGTTTCCATCATTTAGACCGGTTGGTAGGGGGCGGGGGACGGTTTTAGCAAATGCGTTCCTCACCCGAACCTGCAGAGATTGTGCAATTTCCAAGCGGTGTTACGCTGGAAGGACTGGGGAAAAAACGCGCGATACGTGATGCCCCTTACCTTCGAACATAGAGTATCTCTAGGAGTTGCATTTCTTTGTTTTTAATCGAGGTATGTTACCTCTGAAATTAAAACTAGACTTTGCGTTGCTGAGTGTCCCTCTATGTGTTCACGGTGTCTCCTGCGTAGCGTAATAAAATACCGAAATTCTTGTGTTTTATGGTTAGAGAGGCACTAGATACAATATAAACAATCCATCCACACGCATTTATCCAAATCAATAATGTTTCCATGAAAAACATTGCACACCGGGTTTTAATTCAGCAAGGAAAGAGTGAACAAGCTTCCTTCTGTAACATGGGGTCTAACCAGCAAACAAGCTGGGTAGCGCTCGGTACGCTATAACTAAACCGTATTGGAAACATTCATGCCGAATTGAGGTTGATGAACTAACGACTCTAAAGGCTTCTCACGTCCATTCCTCTGACTCTGCAGTGGTGGCTTTAGAGGGTAAAACGAAATTATTACGATTGGTGTTTGCTTTATGCTTCAATGTTGCAAATATTTGGCTTAAACTTTAGCGCTATACGTATTCACACTGCTCACCTACTTCTCATGTTTATGAATATATGCCGACTGTAAGACGACACCCTATCCCCAGAAATCTGCATTACCCTCACCTCATGACACCAGTGTGATCATATGCCGGTAAATCTCAAAATTTTATCATGCCAACGCTTTTCACCGCCTTCCACTAAGCTTTCTATTACTTGCCACTCTATACCCCTAATACAAGTGTCGGCAAGGAAGTAAGCTATAACTGAACTGAACTCTGACAGACTGCCGGTTAAGCGCTCTATACGCATTACGTTACCTGCCCAAATCCAATTTTTAAAAAATTTCTTCGCATTAACAGTTACCCGCGTATGCTATCTGATCCGTACTGCCGGATTCGCACCTTTAACATTGTCTATAATTTAAATTCAATAGCTCATGGCAGAGCTTTTAGCTTGTTCTCAAGTTGATTTTTTGTCGTTACCCTCCAAGTTGGCTCCAGAGGTAATTAGTGGGAAAATATACTGGAGGATATACTTTAAAGTTAGGCACACCTTATGGTCTAAAAGTACCTCACACACAGTGCGTACAGAGGTGCCTTACTAATCCTTATACTTTGTAGTGGCGCAATGTACGAAAAGACGATAACAGAAAAACTCACAAAAGAAAACAATTGATGTGCAAATGTACAGCTGGCTTATGAGTATCACATCACTTATACATAAAGGATAAGCATCAAATTTGTTTTGCGTATTAATGTTTATTGTGCGGAATATGCCACAAAGACATGTAACTTAATTGTCGGACTGGCTTGTGTGGGCTTCAAAGATCTTCATGTATTCCTCGTTTTTTGTTGCTGTTTTCTTTTTACAGTTCTATTAATAGTGCATTTAGCCTCTATACGTACGTGATCTGACACTAAGAAAATAGGTATACGTTTGCGCGCCATCTTCTTCCCAAAACGTGCAGCCACCTTGTGGAGAGGATGTTCCGACAGCTCAATATGTTCTTTCTTTTTGTCTATGTACCACAATCAGCAAAGGTTTTTCCCTGTCCTACTGCTATACTATGCATAAACCAAAGAGGATTGGCAGGTAGAGAAATAGTCATATGTATTTCTAGATTTATTTGTTAATTATTGTGTAGGCTTTTAGAATTACACGTATTACTTAAATGAGCATCCGTCATTGCTTTCTTAGGAAAGTAGCTTTAATAAATATAAATTTTGGCAGCCATAGAGCATCGACGCTCTGCTTGTCGCGGAACAAGCAAACCTTGAGCATTCGTAGTGTTCCCAATTTTCTTTTACTATACTCTGTGAAATCAGCGTCATTGGTGTCTTGAAACATGCAACCTCGGTGAGTAATTCGCGACACCATTCAGCTAAATAATCACTATTCACGCGTTCATTGGTTCCGGGATGCGTCAATAAGGTTACAGTATACTCCTCGCAGAATCTGACTGCTCTCTCCTTTCACTGACTTTGTTGCCGAAGTTGCCAGAGTCGTGCGAAATTCGGCGTCTCAACTTTCCTGGTTGGCGACGAAGTGCGCAGAAGTCCGCGTGGTTATTCAACACTAAAGCATGAGCCGGACAGCTTCGCGTCCAATTAGACGGAGCTAGCGTGTTCTAATTAGTTATCGCCGCGTCGGGGAATGCCAGCGTGGGCTGTGCCCAGCAAAGCTCTCACTTGTCTTGTGTTAACTGAGTTTACGTAAGCCAATTTGGCTATCGGGAGAGCTGTGCGCGTAGGTACTTCAGTTTCCTCGTTCCAAGAATTCCTCGGTCGTTGCGACAGTGACCAAATTTGCTCTACTAAGGACTTCAGATTCGTCTTCTGGAACACGTCGCCGTAACAAACTTACCCAGTGCGACACGGTCACGAGAGTCAAGTCATCAATGGAGAAACTTTGGCTTTTTAATCGCACGGTTTCCTTTACGGCATGATATGGTCCAATAAATGACTGCCGTCCTTCTTCATGAAGAAACTACATTAGTGCCTGTGGAACTTATTGCTCACAATTAGCTATTCATTCAGGCTTGCTTGTCCGTATTGCAGCACATCTGAGCAGATTCTCTCTTGTGGATTCGTTCTTGGAAGCAGGAGCGTCGCAAAGTTAACTAACTTCATATCACAATTAGTGCCTACAAAACCTAAGTGCCTGCTCATGGAGTGCTATTACTGCTACTGCGCTTCTTGAAAGCTCGCCTCCTTGAGTTATCTTAATCGCTCTCGCCCCGCGAAACCTTGCTGCCTTGAAAAAACGTGGGCTTTATGCTTTGTAAGCTATAATGGCAGCTAAAGAATGGTAGGAGCATTGTGCAAACGAGCACTCATTACGGTATTTATTATGTAGAAACAAGATAATAAAAATAAATAAAGACATTAAATATATTGTTGTGGTGAAGCCATGTGAGGAAGAGCAATCCAGAAATTTTTACTATTCCGAGCATTTGTCACGGATAGTAATCCTGGCCGACTGTCCGCAATGGTTGAATCAAAATTAATTAAATTATGGAGTTTTACGTGCCACAACCATGCTATGATTATGATGCATGTCGTAGTGCGGGACTCTGGAAATTTGGACCACCTGGAGTTCTTTAACGTGCACCTAAATCTAAGTAGAAGGGTGTTTTCTCAATTCACCCCCATCTAAATGCGGCCGCCGTGGCCGGGATTCGATCCAATGCACTTGTGCTCAGCAGCCAAACACCATGGCCAATAACCAAACACGGCAGGTGGTCCGTAATGGTCATAGCTGTTATCGTGCAAATTGCCGAATATGAATAGATGAAATGAGAGGCTATGTAAAAATAGGCAAGATAAATACTTTTTTAAATATTTAAAATATAAAAAATAGCCCATACGTCTAGTTATCCGTTGAATAAGCGCATGCCCATGTAAGCCAGATTAACTACTGAGATTTAACGAATAGGTTATTCGTACATGTGCGTCAACTTTATAACAATGTGTCTTTCCTGATCACATCAAAAATACAAATCGAAATGATGCAAATGCCAAATAAAAAAGTTTTGATAGAACCAACGTTTGTTTGATACCTTTGTATGCAATAGGAAGGGATTGTAAGCGTCCCTCAGCATATCATGTCTTTTTCATATATCATATCATATCATATTTTCAAAATAAAAAAGGTGTATAAAATATAAAATTTCAACATAGATTTCAATAAATGTCCATGGCTTCATCTTTTTGTTTTTCTGTCAGATTTTTTCTTAACACGTCTTCAGACTGACCCTATAAACATGCATGCACATCCAAGGCACATGTTGGAGCCAATATCAAGCGAGGTTTTGTTCATTGGTGGTACATATTTGATGCTATATCAACGTCTGGTTTGGTTTGGTTTGGTTTGGAGGGCTTTATACAGAAATCTTAGTGGGACTTGCTCCTTCCCGAGGATTGACCAACAACGGTCACACACACACAGTCTCGCACTGAGGAGCTAAATCAAAGTTAATAATGTAAATCATTGCCGTGAATCAAAGTAAATCCATTAACGAGTTGATGTGCTTTCGAGCAGGGGCGTAGCCAGGGGGGGGGGGGGGGCTTATGCGGCTTCTAACCCCCGAAATTTTTTCGGGCTATCATGCACCGCCGACAAAAACGACCTCCGGCGCCGGAAATCATTCTGGAGTTTGTGTACAACGTTTTTTCCCACTCGAAAAGACATTTCAGCGTAAACATTGGAAACTCAGGCTGGATTTCTTGGCAACGGCCATGCACCAGGTGTCACATAACGCTAGGAGACCCATCTGAGAAAAACGTTTCAAGGGTGCTTTGATGGCGAGAGGGCTCGTCGCGGCATCTCGCGGAGGCAGCGTAATCTACGGAGCGCATGGATTTTAATTTCGATACTTCATGGGTATAAAGTTGTCACAAACTTTTGATGTGAAAGGTGCATTGACATTTCCAAAGTCGTGTTTTAGATTTTCAATTCCGGAACTTTGTGGGTTCAATGTTGTTATAAATATTTGACGTCAAAGGTCCATTAACTTTTCTAAAGTCGTACATCGGACCATAAAATGAGACAAGCTAAATCAGCACACTATCAGACAAGTTGGCAAAGTACGCAGCGAGGTCCGATGAGGCGAAGTGTTGTGGTGGTTCATTTGTGCCGTCATGTCAAAGAAAAGAATATCAACATTTCCAATGCGCCAAAGCATCCGGGTCAAGACACTAAAGCCAACAAAGTTAACTAGGTTCTTATTTATTTTTCTACTTCGACATTTATTCGCGAGTACACATTGAGGCTCTTCAATTTTCTTGTTCTCGATAACCGCGGGCTGCCAGAGCCAGGCAGAGCACATGCGTTTTTCTCGTGTTGCTCCGACGACTGCGCGCGGCGCCCTTCGGTGCGCGTTCGTTTTCGCCTGGCCAAGTGGATTTTCGCCTGGCAGAGTTTTGGACGCTTGCTGGATAGCAGACGAGTAAAAGAAACAATGGTCGCTTGCCGCCACCACTGTGGGGACTGTACGCGTTGTGGGGACTGTACGGATTGCAACGCGTTCGCTCGAGCACAAAATTTCCGGAAAGTATTGTCTCACCGGTGTAGTATACCGAGGGGTATGCGTATGGTTTTCTGTGGGCAACACATCTCACGTTTTTTTCGGCATTCCTTCGGTAGCCACATTAGGTGCCCAAAGTAGGCGTTCGATTGTGACCAACATAATTTCCATTGCGATTTTTCTTTTATTTCGGTGCTCCGGCCCTGCAAAAGAAAAAAAAGAGATTCTTGCGGCGCAGCAAATAGCCGCAACTTGAACGTTCGATTTCGTTGCTTCTTTTCCTGAAAGTAAAGGGCCACGCGATGCTTCAGCTGCCGGATACCGTTATTATATTATTGCCATAGCAATTATATGGACACTCCAGGCACGTTCTTGCCGTCGCCCTCATGTTCCGTATAAGGGGACCACGTGCCGCATGCTGTTTGTGCGAGTGAAAGCGAAAGGGGAGGAGGGTTGGCATGGGTGAGCCGACGATGGTGGCTCAGTCTTGTTTACGCAAGGAAGAAAAGCGGGCATGAAGCGCGCCGCTTCCTGTAGCGCGCGATGCATCAGGGCGAGTAGAGGGAGGGGGGGGGGGGGCTGTGGTTTATGAATCTTGGGTGAGCAACATGTTTATTTGCCTTGTTTGACGCATTATATACGGTGACTTTTTCTTAAATGCGTAGATTTATTGGAGATGTATCAGTATATTTAAATATGTTCATTGTTGCGAGGTGTTGTGTATAATACGCGCAGTGAACTTTGTTTCCAGTGAACATTGTTTCCAGCGATACTTTTTTGCCCTTTATCAAGCTGTATCTTCACATTTCTAATGTACGAGGGTGAGTCAAATGAAAGTGAGCCAACCCACCCCGCGTAATAATGGTTCGGTTCATTATCTGCCAGGCGTGCACGTAGCACTCACAGTAATCTCTCATTTAGATAAGTGACAAGCAGGTGTGAGGACAAATGTTATATAATGCTCACACGTCGAACATGGTTGCGTGACATAACGGACGCTCCAAAAGTTGAACAGCGTGGCGTCGTAAGGTTTTTGACAGCTGAAGGTGTTTCCCAAGAAAAAATTTGTCACCGTATGGCTGCCGTATGCGTTGAACATTGCATTTTATTGGTCACTGTGAAGCGTTGGAGCAAATGGTTCGAAGAAGGACGTGAAAGTTGCAAAGACGACCGAAGACCGGGCCAAAGCCACCGTGCAATCACCTCCAACGCAATTGCAATGGTTAATGAGCTGATTAGACAAGAACAGAGGATAAGCATCGATGAACTGGCAGAGCGTGTGAACATCACTCATGGATTGGTTCACACCATAATTCATGAACATCTCGGTTATCGGCTCTTGTGTGCGCAATGGATGCCCAAGATTTTGAACCACCGCCAGAAGACTGACAAGTTCGGCACTGCCTTGACACATGTGATCCGGTATCACAACGAGGTTGACGACTTCTTGTCTGCAATTGTAACCGGGGACGAATCATGGTCCCACTACTACGAGCCTGAAACACGACGGCAATGCTTACAGTGGAAACATTCGAATTCACCACACCCAAAGAAAGCAAAGGCCGTCATTTCCGCCAGAAAAGTGTCGACTTTTTTTTTCGATCGCCGGGGCCGTTACTAATAAAATTTGTTAACCTGGGAGAGACTATCAATTTTTTCGCATATTGTGAAACGCCGGATTGGCTGCTCGTCGCAATCAAGAACCAACGACGTGGATAATTGACGAATGAAGTCGTCTTGCTCCGCGACAATGCCCGTCCCCACGTTGTTCATGTTGTTAACACAAAACTGGCAAAGTTCATGTGGGAAACGCTATACAACATCCGCCATCAAACCCAGACCTGTCGCCTTGCGACTTCTAAAATTTGGGGCAATTGAAACAACAGCTAAAGGGAACCATATTTGTGCCGGTCGATGACGGGAAGGAGTAAGTTACAGACTTTTTGAAGCAGCAATCCAAAAAGCTTCATGAGATGGGAGTCATGCGACTCGGTAGTCAGTAGGACAAATGTCTCAATGCTCATGGAGATCACTTTTAAGTAAAGTGCCACATTTGGCATATATTGCCATTGGCTCACTTTCATTGGGCTCGCCCTCCTATATTTTGCAGAACTCCTTCTTTTTATATGTGTTCTCTGTTGCGACTATAACTTCGGTGCAATTACAATACACGAACGGTGGCAGCTCCTCCTGCGCAATACATTGAAACGAAGGACAGCATCATTGGTATTTTTGCCAGGCCGTTGCATATGCACGGAAATGTAAACAAGTTTCTTGGATGACAAAGTTTCATTAATCAATTTGTCCTCAACTTGTTAAATTCATGGCTTTAACATTTTTCGTATCAGTGGCATGCACTGCTTTGCTGATTTCGAACTGCTATAGTTCAAAAGTTCGTGTGATATTTTCTTTACTTATTAAATAAACAAAACACATGGAAGCATTGATATCAGTAATTTTGGGCACAATGTTTGGGATATACGAGTATATTCTTTCATCAAAAAATACATATCTTGATTGCCTTGACAGTGCGTAGCGTTCAAAAATGTGTTGGCTGCATCTTTGGCAACTGCAATCCAGTACGGCTGTATTTGATCCCTCGACAAATTCTATAGGGAGGAGGCTGAGCTGCAACGTGAGAAAAAGTTCTACTTCTCGAAGCGTATTTCTGTAATAATATTATGTAAGTAAAGCCACATGATCGCTATAGTAACTTAAGTGCGAGAGAGATTAAGAAATATATAATAAATTATGTACGATGTATTGAGAAAGTGTGGCGGAGAATGAGATGTGTGCACGTAAATATACAAGAAAGAATTAGTTCATTGCCCCTAGTTAAAGTCTCGCTCCTTTCGCACGGCGTTCCCCCCGGCTTACAGACAGTCTCTCGCATATTACCCGGTGTACATGTTACTGATTAGGCACAGATAGCTTCAGACAGTCCGAGGAGGGGATAATGAAGGCCGAGCGCGGCGCACCGATTGAATCGATTGGAATCATGGAGAAAGGCTCACCTGGGACTCACGTAACGGGCGCACGGCGTCACTTTGAGATATGTGCAGAGCACTGCACCGCGACGGCATGATCAGAGTGGGATTCCTAATGAATCACGCAGGCCAGCTCGTTGAAGGAATAAGCCCACACAAGCAGTTCGCTGCTGGTTCAGGTGGACAAGGACAAGTGGCTAGAAAGGTCCACTATGACAGTGCACAGCTATCCAAGCTGACAAAAGGCATGTGTGCGATATGGCGGGACGAGCACGTCACCGGATAGCTTCACCGCGAACAACGATTAGAGTGAACGTTGCCCACATTCTCGTGGGCAGCTTGCTGGCGGTGTTCATGAGAGCAACATGGTGCTGACCTTGTCGTTTTGATCTTATCTTACGTATACGGATCGAGCATAAGCTTCAGCGCGATGTGCAGCAGGACGCGTGATTCTACGGAAGAGCAGGTAAGGAGGTGGGCCGCAGGAAATCCAGGGATCCACACGCGTTGGCTCTAGCTAGCCGTGGAATGCGCACGCGGTGGGCGCCGAGACGGCACGAGCAGCAAGGTGATTACAATAGGCAGCGCTGGCGCGTGAACCAGATGGGAGGGCGTCTGCAGACGCGGCCCGTCCTTCTGGGGCCGCGCGTGCCGACGGCGATGCGGAAGCAAAGGTTTCGTTATCGTGAAATCCAGGTGGCGAAAGAACGGCAGCCTCGGAGATAGTTTCTGCAATGCGGCTGTCACGAGGAGTTACATAGAGTCAAGGCGTCGGCTGTTCGCAGCGTTATCACGAGCGCCGTGGCGAAGTTCACACATCTACTAATGGCATTCTGGTCAGCGGTGAACGAAGTATAATGCTGTTGAGCTAAAACGTTGCCGACTGAAAGGATCCAGCACTTTTAAATGCGAAGGCTATCTTGGCGAAAATTTGCCACTTTGACAGTGTCTATCTTTCTATCAATCCGCCTGCGTTCTGGTGCTCTCATGGTCGTTTTGTTAACTTGGTATATACAAAAAAATCACTGCCCAAGCACTCCGTACATAGGGTTAACCAGCGAATTTGTAACGAGCGAGCCCGGTTTTATCGCTGGGTTAATCCTGACCGTTCATTAAACAATGGCTTCGTAGGCTGCCAAATCCTTGGTACGCAGTTGCTGCTTGCGCTCAGCTGCACGAGCATGTTTTTGTGGTCGGGCTGCAGCCGCGGCACTGCGCAGATGAGCTCGTTCCCGGTTCTGCTCACGGCGTTCCTGATCGAAAGCTGCCTCCTCCTCAGTAGTACGTATGACGCGTGGCCTACACATTTCAGAGCTGCAGAGAAACTGCGGCGCGCGCGCGCTCGGCTGCGACGGAGAGCAACGACGTCACTTCTGGCGCAGCTCATTTAACTCCGCCCAGATATCGCAAGGCCTTGTCACTCCTATCCATGACGCCATGTTAACTGTCCCGATTGCCATAGAATCTGATGGGGATGCTCCCGATTCGGCAACAGTGATTGTGACGTCACCGTTTTCATAACGCCAACCTTGTCAAAGGAAATTTACAGCCAGGTAGCGTGTCGTCATCCATCGAAATAAACAGGTCTTGTGCTATCTAGGTGAAGTTGGCCTCTGTTTCTCTCTGTTTTTCTCGCGCATGCGCATGAGGTTGCACTGCAGGAGTTTCCTTCTTACAGGCGATCGACAGATGGACGAATTGGCTAGCCCTATACAGCTTTGCTTTAATTGGCACAGTATGACAAGCGTGTATGACGAAGATAAACCATCGGTTATGACATGAATATCATGATATGTGTCCGATGTAGGTCTTGAAGCAGCCGCTTACATCTTGGTGCTCTCATGGTCGTTTCCTCACTCAAGTGCAAAAATTGCCACAGTATGACTTGAGCATATGGCTAACAGAAATGATAGGCCATAGCATGAATCTCAATATATGCGTGTCGTATGGGTCATAAAACATTTGCCTAGGTCTTGGCATGTGCCAAATGCCATAGTATGACAAGAGTGTATGACTAACACAAAGGACACATCATGCGATTAATGTCATTACATGCGTGTCATGTAGGTCATCAAACAGCTGCCTACGTCTTGGTGCTCTCATGGTCGTTTTGTTAACTTTGTAGGCCCCCCGCACATTGTTTCGCACAACATTGCTTACCGCAGGGCGTGGGATCTGCCGGCTTTTCGGGAGTACTTGATGTGGCTGGCGAAGGTGGAGCCGTTATCATGGACGTTGGCATGCGTAACAGCTAGTTAGCTTTCTTTCCCAGACCCGACTATTGCGCATGCAGTTGGCGCTGCTGTTGAAAAAGCAATCACAAACGCAATGAACCGCTTAGTAGTTATCATATCAGACTGCATACGTCAAGTGGTGAGTATCCAGACTGATAACCTGCAGATAACCTTTACGCTGCCATTTAATAGAGATATAAAAGATAAAAATACCACCGACGTGGTTCTCTAGGAAAACAGCCACGAAACCTCCGATGGTTCGTCAAATCCTGGCAAAGAGCATACACTAGACTTGCACGTCTCCGCAGACGTTGAATTCGACAAATGCCCTCAGGAACGGAAGCGGTCCTCATTGAACCAAGCTTCTTCTATGTGCCCTCGGAATAAGTCCGAAAAGTCTCCTCCCAATAAGGTTCACAAGGAGAACATTTCGAGAAGGTAGTTGCTACTGCAATACAATTCTCAAAACAGGATCCTTGAGAGTGTTGCAATGGAACTCTCGTTCGAAATTCGCTGCTTACACAGATTTACATTGTCTTACCTTTAAATTAAACTGTGATATAATCTTATCACAAGAAGCATGGCTCATGCCAGACACAAATGTTCATTTCAAAAACTATCATTCGTTCGGATTAGATTGATCTTCGAGAAGGGGTGGTTTACTAACACTGATATCCAGAATTTGTCATAAGGCAATTAAAGACAGCTCTACAGCCTCGGTCCCATGAGTTTGAAATTCTAGTGTTAAACACAAGACTTCCGGCCTCTCGGACATTTTTTATACCCAATGCCTATTTTCCTCCCGGTGTTCATGACACGGGCCCTTTGGTCCAGTGTTGCTGAATAGCCGCCCCATTCCATTCAAATTTCATTCCGCGAAATCAGAACTTGCGTAATTCCCTTCCTTTCATTTCCTGGGAATGAAAACAACTTAGCCCGTTCCCTCTCCGGCAATGGTTGGGCAGTTCAATTCCATACCTGTAATTCCTCAACGTAGGAAAGGCATTTTCAATCAGTTATGGGATTTTATGTGCCAAAACCACTTTCTCATTATGAGGCACGCCGTAGTGGAGGACTCCGGAAATTTCGGCCACCTGCGGTTCTTTAACGTGAACCTTAATGTAAGTACATGGGTGTTTGAAAGGAATTTTGGTAGTATTATCGTGTTACCGATGAACGCGCCATAAAGCTTATGTCATCAAACGCGTTATGAACTGCACAATACTCAAAACACGTTGCAAATGTCAAAGGATAGTAGCCTGGAGACATATCTCGTGCAGTACAACGGCCCTACTAATTCCCATAGGGGCAGTTCTCTCGCTACCTATAGTGTTAGCATGGTCAGCATGTTTTAACGGCTTGTGATGTTTTAATATTCTTTCGGCTGAAATCTGTTACTGCTAAAATGATGACATAGCGTATTTTTCCTTAGGTATCTTCGTAATTTTTAAATGCTGCAATAAAGGTCGCAAGTAGAGCAAGGTGCAAAGAGACGCTTTATTTTGGTTTTATTCATCAATATTTTTGCGGCAAAATGTCACGAGCTCAATGGGCGTTTCGCCGTTTACTTTTGAAAACGCAAAGTGTAAATGACGGCTGCTTCAATTGTTAGTTCTAAAAATAAAAAAAAGAAAGTGAGATAGAACAATTGCCTTCTACCTAACTGTCTGTTGCGCTTCACAAATATGAACTGCTCGAAAGAGGTGCTTGACAACGGATTTCGCTTTCTCTGTCATTATCAGAGATGCCGTAGAAAACACGCATTCCACGTCAGCTGACGTCAAATTCACAGTGAGAACTGCCCTTGCGAGGTGGGAAAGCAAGGGAAAGCGGCTAGCGTTCGCTTTCCAATAGGTGAGGTGCTTAACCGTGTCTGCGAAGTTCCCTCTGTAAGGGAAAGAGAAACTTCTCCTGCAATGAATCCAGACATATTGCCTTGGTGGGCATTTTCATTTTGTCTGATGTTTTAAACATGAGTCTGTTTGGCCCTGCTCAGAGTCTGCGTTCGCGACGGTGCTGGCACTGCCCCACAATAACAAAAGAGGCCCCCTCCCCAGCACAGATAACATATCTGCTTGCCTGTTGCCGCTGAACACCAAGAAGGCAAACCATGGGTAGACTAGGAGGGCACCCATCAAAGAAACAGAGTCAGTCCACGTGCTTGCGAACCACTTCTCCAGGCTACAATGAAGTCCCTTAGTCGCCTCCTTGGAAAGAAGTGTGCCTTTGCTTAAGATTTCCGCAAAGGAAACTTCGGTATTTCGCAAGACGGAAAGCAAACGTCCGGCTTTCTCGTGCCTTTTCTGCAGCAAGTCCGTGGCTTCCTCTACAGGGAAGAGAAGCTCAATCAAGTCTGTCGCCAGCCTTAGCTTATATTTAGACACTTTAGGCTTCTTGCACGCAGGCAGAGTTTCGGTCAGGCCTGGATGAACTGAAGAAGTGCTAACGAGCATTCTCATCATTCACATCTGCGAGTTCCACCTCGTTGCGTTGCGAGATTACAAATGTAGACCAGGTACATTCAACACTTCTTCCGTGTCGACGGTGCTCTTTCGTATGAATGCAAAGGTGGCGCCGCATTTTTGTAGGATTTCTTCGCCGCTTCAGTCCTAAAATCAATCGAGGATAACGTGTGTCTAGGCAGGGGGGGGGGGGAAGTATTGCAAAAGGGTTGGGTGTGCGAGGGGGAGGGAGGGAGTACGAGGTGAGGTGGCGTGCAGGCTGGTATGCGAAAGCTTGCTGTAACACAGGCATTGCGGCTGCGTCAATACGCATAACAACTTTGAGAAGCGCTTTTTCGAAAATGCTTCCGAGTCGCCGATGGCGACTGAGGCAAAAACAAAGAAGTGAAGAGTGGGGCGACAGCAGGCGGCCGGGGCGAAGGCGCCGCAAAGGTAGAAAAAATCACAAGGCTTAAGGGGGGGGAGTATGCCGCTACCGTAGTAGCATTCCGCACGACGGATACCAACGGCATAGAGCCGCGGTTAAGTGAAGAATCGAGACAAGCTTCGGAGCAACTAAGTCCATAAGGACAGAGTTGTAGTAGGAGTGTTGCTTATAAATGTACGGTGATTGTAATCAGCCAAGCTATCATAAAAATCCCGCTTTATTGTTAAATTCGAGATTCCGATTTACTGTGTTTGAACGTGGGCTGGTTGGTTCTTCGGCATATTTAACGAAAAACAGGGCGTAGACGAAAAAGTCCTATATTTTCGGAAAAAATACCCAATTCCATTTCCATTTCATTTAGGGCGAAGGACGATTGATTCCATTCCCATTTCATTACTCCCCCTCCCAAGCGTTGTCGCTATTCAATTCCCATTCCGCTCTGGGGTCGCGAAAATTTGGAATGATTCCGGAGTTATTCCAGTTCCGAATCGGTAACTCCGCAATACTGCTCTGAACAACATAATGACTACTTGCGGAAAGGATAGTTTACTAGGAGGGACTTCCATCATTTTACATGAGGATCAAAAACAGACCAGAGTGGGACTCACTTGCGGGATTGGTAGCAAGCCAACAGTCTTAAATTCAGGCCGACCTACTTTCGTCAGAGGCCGGGCTTCTTCTGCCCTTGACATAACTTTCGCCAGCTCCAACCTCTCCCTGGCCGCCTGGTCGACAGTTGATTATGCCCCAAATAGCTGCCAATACCAGTCATTTTTGAAACTGTGCGTCCAGTAAACTCCTCAGATTCCAATGTGCGTACTTTCATAAAATACAGTAAATTTCAAAATTCGTTGCGATGTTCGTTGGCTTCTCTGACTGATGCTATACTCCAAAAGCATTGAACATTTGTTCAGTTTTAAAGGATTCTCGGGAAAAAACTGAATTCGTGGGGCAACCAAAAACCAAATCGAATTCTTCTCCTTGGTGGAGCATTTGTTCAGTTTTAAAGGATTCTCGGGAAAAAAACTGAATTCGTGGCGCAATAAAAAAACCAAATCGAATTCTTCTCCTTGGTGGAGTGATGATTGTTCCCGTAACTACAGGTGAAGAAAGGCAACTTGGATGAAGCTGCTGCATAATTAAAGCCCTCAAAACTGGAGGGAGTATGAATTTTATGTTCGTGCTTATAGACACATTGTGTTGAAGGCAAAAGATGAGCATGACATTAAGCATTTTTAATTTCTTCCTGAATCAAATGATAAACGTGCACTGTGTAGGTTTCTGCGCGACAATAAAATGATTCCGCGGCCGGTAAATGCAGAATCCGCAGTTTTGTTTTGCGAAGAAATAAAGCATTCATTGCAGGTAATCGCTAGAGGGTTAGAGCTTCGCTTTTTTTCCCAACTTCCATTAGCTTCACTGATACTGCCAAGTGAGGATGATATTACGGCCAGCCTCTTCTTCAGACACTCGGCTACGTTGAGCAGATACGGGGAATCTCGTGTACCGAAGCTATTCCCGACGAGTACCGCAGCACGCTTAAAATAGCACCAATCCCATGGGACATGAGCCCGAACCTCCATAAAGGTCGCAGGGAGGCAAGGGCCGAGTATCTCCAAAACATTTACGCTCCCCAAATGACAACGGTGTATGTTGACGCAGCCAGATACCACAGAAAAGGGGGAAGCAAAAATGCAGTAGCAACGGTGGTCGACTCGGTGCTACGAGAGCGAACCAGCGTTTCGCTACAAGACTGCATGGCAGTCGAGGCTGAAGAAGTGGCCATAGCTCTAGCGGCAGCGGACGGCTACCGGATCGGACAGTCGCTAACAATACTCTCGGACTCGCAAACAGCCTGCCGCAACTACTTGCATGGCAAAATCCGTCACCGAGCACTCCGCGTACTCTGCTCAGTAGACTGTGAACACACAATAACAAACAGGCACAGAACCACATGAAGCAATCACACACAAGCTCGTATGAGTACCGGGACACACGGGGGTGTCAGGGTACCAAGAGGCGGACAGGATAGCTCGAGAGTACACTAATTACCGATCGTCCAACTTCGACAGCCTTGAGGAACCCACGCCTGCGACCCGAGAGCACTCGGCCATTTTGGACTATTACAGAGGCAGCAGGAAGCAGTATCCCTCCCCGCACAAATCCCTAAGCAGGGACGAATCGGTCGCATGGAGACAGCTACGAACAGGTTCGTACCCTAACATCAACATGCAAAGTAAAATGCACCCCACATTTTACAAGGACAAATGTACATGGTGGAATGAGAAACCCACATTATAGCACATCACATGGCATGCCGTAAACTGACATAGTCTCAATCATATCACACGCAAGTGCGGAGCAATGGAAGGAACTATGCTCCAGCGACCGCTGCGAAGACCAGCTAGGTCTAGTGTGGCGTGCACGTCGGACAGAAGAGGCCAGCTGAGCCCTGGACTGAGGGCAGCCGACCATTGCGATAGAGGACGGACGAAGCAGCGGGTGAAGACCTCCGGGGAAGACACAAGGAGGAAGACTCCCCTGAAGAACACGCCGCAGCCGCAGAAAAAGGCAATTACTAGAGCTCGGCAAAGTTTTCACTCACTCACTCACGTACAGAAGTTTCTAAGTTTCAAAATCTCCAAGCTACGGAAATTAGGTGTGTTACTTAGCTTACTATAAGAGGCTCCGGGCCCCGAGTAAATAATTTCGACCATGTTATCATTTTTATATAAAGAATCACAAGGTTATTTATTAGGTATCAATTATTCCGTTAGAAGGACATGGCTTCCACCCGCCGTGGTTGCTTAATGGCGATGGTGTTCCGCTGCTAAGCCCGAGGTCGTGGGATCGAATCCCGACCATGGCAGCGGTCTTTTCGTGGGGGTGACATGGGAAAACACCCATGTATTTGGGTTTAGGTGCACGTTAAAGAACCCCAGGTGGTCCAAATCTATGTAGTCGCCACTACAGCATGCCTCCTAATCATGTCGTGGCTTTGGCACGTAAAACCATATATATAAATTTTTAATGGCATCCACCGGAGTAGGGAAATTGCCAAGGTCCTACCCTCGCTTAAAGATCTCAGTTACAGTTATATGTTAGACAATTTTAGGCTCATCGCGTTAACTTCAAATTTTGTAAAATTGAATAAAAGATGTTAAATATATGTATGAACATTTTCTTAATGAGCGATCAATCCTGAGTAAACAACAAATTGGTTTCAGATCAGAGTGCTGAATATGGCGGGCTCACATGGACCTTGACAGGCGTATTCAATTGCCACGGCGCCAAAGAGAGTATGCGGCATTAGTCGCACTGGAAATTTTAAAAGCACATGATAGTGTTGAGAAAACGCTATTGGTCAATCAGCTTCGAAACATTAACTTTCCAAATAACTTGCAAGCGTGGATTGGGAAATTTTTCAGGAACAGAGAATTTCATTGCTTCCAAAGCGTCATTTTTTCGGCTAGGTACGCGCAGACAAGAGGCGTTCTACAAGGGGTAGTGCTTTCTCGAGTCTTACTTAATATTCTAGCTTTATCCCATATCATGATGGTGTCCATACTTACGTGTATGCCGATGACAGCGTTTCTCTCGCCGGCAAATGACATTCGAAATCTTTATAACAAAATTACAGACATACTTGTCTGTTTAGAAAGATTGCTTGATGTGATGCATCTCTGTCTCAGCGTTAACAAATGCTCGGTGCTGGCATTTCCAATAAAGGACATATTATATATTTTTCTGTCTTATCATCTCGATATCGTCCAAGATGTAGAGACTATCAAGTATTTTGGCATGACAGCTGACTGTTCTTTGTCTTGAAAAGTGCACATTGACTATATTGCAGCAAAGGGTATTCGTGTGGTTAGGCTGAGCAATAGTCGACGAGGAATGCGAAGAAGGAAGCTATTATCAATGTACCGCATGTATATTCGCCTATTATTTTGACTTTGGTGCGTATTGTACTCTGGTGTAGCTGCATACGAACTTCGCCCCCTTGTTTTTCTGGAGGGGCAGGCCTTCTGGCAATATATAGGACCCCCCAAATTTGTAGCTAATGAAGTTGGATATCTGGAAGCTAGGATCCCTTCTCTTCTAACGCGGCTTCAATTATTAGCTGTACAATCATTGTTAAGGCTATAGGAATCCTCTATAAGGCGTTCACTAACAGTTTTTACCTCCTAGCTGGTTTGTTTTTTGGCATGTACTGGCCGCGATACCATGCTCCTCAAATTCTTTTTATACAAGCTCTCCTAGGTAATTTAAACGCCCAAAGTCGTCAGGTGACTCCTCCTTGTTGAAACAAAAATTCCATTTTAACACACAATTTCCCTAAAAATGCAAAGACACTATCTAATACCGCATGCTAAGCTCTATATTAAATGATTACTTTCTTCATATACCGCTAAAGGCACTTATTGCTGCTGACGCTTCCCCAATTTAAGGATAGTTTGGAATTGGAATATTTTCTACTGTTCTTGACTGGTCGTTTTCTCTTCGCCTCCCAGACTTCATACCAATTTTGCTAGCAGAATTTTAATTGTAATTGTAGCGCTTTGTGAACTAAATGCATCAACATGGTGCGCAGTGGTCGTGACGGAGTCTGTGTCTGTGTTCCTCCCTGAATGCGCCTGATGACTTCCAGGTTTTGCGAGCTTTCTAATTCATAGTGCACCCTCATTTAGTTTTGATTGCATTGGTTTGGGTACCAGAACATAAGGGCCTATTTCTAAACGCAATGGCGGATTTGTTGGCCAAAGCGTCCCTAAGTGGCCGAATCATTCAAATCCTACCGGCATGAGCTTTCATCATAGGGGCGAAATTTCGCAGGCACACGACGCTGCGTGAATTTCACACCCCTTCCTTAACCAACTATAGAGACTTTCATCACTTGTCCCATTATTGGGATAGTAAACTTCGTCCCACGCGAAAACTTGAAGTCGCAATCACTTGACTACACTGCCGAATTTCATTTCTACATATTTACCTACACAGAGCTGACCTGGCTCCCTCACCTATCTGTCACTCCTGCGAGGAACATGAAATAGATCATTTTTTTCATTGATTGTCAAAGATACTGTGAATTGAGAGAAAGAACATTAGAAACGCCGTTCTGCTTTCTTAGATGAAACCTAAGTGTTAAAAATGTACTATCTCTGGTGGCCTCGAACCTTGGGAACAGCGACAGGAAGGTTGGCGATGCCATCGATGATTTTATTTCAGGGTCATAAAAATTCCGGCTATAAAATTAGAACTTACGGTTCTGTTATACTTCTTCAAAATCCATTATGTTAGCTGTACTTCTGTTTTCATTTATTCCTATATTCTATGAAAGTCGTAAGCTAGAATCTATCTATTACTTCCCATATACCAATTCATCCATTTTATTTACAGTTATTTTATAGTTCTTTATCCTATTGGTATATGGAACTACCCGGTTCTCGGCAAATCCCCCGAGTGGCTATTTGTGACTCACGTCTAGGCTATCTATCTACATCTACATCTGCAGGGGAGGACGCGCTCGGCGCCCGGCTAGACGGCCACGATATTTTTCGATTTCTGGGTCGGGCCTGACGCACCCGCATCCATGGTGAGCACGCCTCCCTCGATAAACGTGACCGCTCGTCTCCTCTCGGCCGCCACGTGATTGGCAATCGTGTACATCCTAACCAGAGAACCTACAAGGACCGATTCAGCACCGCTAGCCACCGAGGCCCGCGTGCAGCCATGGACCAGCTGGGAGAAGAGTGGCGCCAGCCGACGCTCGACAACCCTTGCCAACTGAGGTCCTCTTCCACACAAAGCTATTGGGTGGTTCGCGCTGCCAGACGCCAAGCTGTAAGTCAATGTGGCGTGTTGTCGCTGCTGTAGTAGGACATCCTCTTCAAGCGGAGGAGTGCCACTGACGTCTTGTTTAGGCTTGACGTTCCGTCGCTGGAGGAGAGTGCGTGTGAAGACATCAAAACAACATTATTCCAAAACTTAGGCGTACCACTTCCCGATCACATATGCAGCATGCCACAGTCTCCCTCAACGGCTGGCGCTTCTGAAAGAGCCGCACAACCGACGCTCTGCTATTTGCCCTCGGCGCATGTAGAGAGCGGCGCCACCGCTCGGACATCTTCCGCCACACCCACTCTACAGGAGCCACGATGGGGAAACGACATGACAACTATTGCTTCTGCGTATCGCCCATTCCATAATGACAAACTCCCGCCCTCTTCCGGCCCCATCAAATCATGTGCTAGTCAGCCCGGTACCTCTCAGCGGTGACCACTTTGTATCCACGTGTGCGCATAACACGGCGTTGGCGTACACTCCACCCGAGTCACCTGGTATCGCCGGTCTAAGTCCGCTCTTCGACAGATTTGTGGATGGAATAAAGTTTTTGGATTGATTGATTGATTGATTGATTGATTGATTGATTGATTGATTGATTGATTGATTGATTGATTGAAGTCAAAGATGCTCCAGCTACTAGCAGTGCCTTTCCGGATGGCGAGATGCATACCGATGCGCCTGTTCCCAATGAGATCGCTCGCCTACACTGCGGTAAGACGGGTCTGCTGGCTATCACGTGTGCTGTGCCATTTCGCTACGCCAGTGTCCTTGCAGTTGCACAGCTACCTTACGATTCCAGTCAAAGTGAACCGGAACTCTCTCAGTTCACGCGCCCCAAAGATACTGACTTAACAGTTCATCCAAAGGTCTATATAATATGGTCATGTGACTGCTCAGGGAAATTCTGTTGCCTAACGCACAGAACGGACCCGCCACCTCCTGTCCCTTAGCTGCCGCTGACTGTACCACTGCATCAACATGCACCATATTAGACGCAGCTGCCACGCGCCTCGGAAGCATCCAAACCTATCGTCGAGTCCTTCTTGCCAAGCCAAGTCCGACTAAAGATCTGACCACGGCTACACGGTGACGTGTATCGAGCAAGCGTGGTCTCGTCGCCGCGAGCTTGCCACCCCAGTAGCAACATAAGCAGGTGTCACATTCAATATTTCTGTCATGTGCCTCGGAAGCGACGAAGCGCTTCACCGCAACCATCCTCTCTTGACCAGCTCAAACTCAGGCGACAACATTGTAGCCGCCGCGTCCCCCACACCACTGTGAATAACACCGCGTCCAGGTTCACCGACCATGCAGCATCTGCTGTTTACAGCATGAATGGCACCATCCTTGCACCCTCCGCGGTGCAGCAATCATTTAGGCCACATTTGTCAAGCTGCCAGTACCAAAACCGCATCAACTGCCGCATTCCGAAGCTAAACCACCGGAGTGCATCGCGCACACGCTCAGCCTCAAGTGTTTTTACACGGACAGTTCTGATTAACCCGTGGATTGACAAATTATGTGCATAATTGTAACACTTTGCGCGGTTTTCTAACGTTATACTCTTTTGACGATAGTTTCCGCGGAACCGCGCGTACATATTATTGTGGTTTTATTTTCTCATGAACTTCGAGTTCATACTAGGTGGGGCTCCTGTATCGCCACCGTTTATGGGGTGGTGTCGAAAACGTAGTTTACTCGGCACGTGGAGAAGAACGCGCTTGGCATCTGGCCACACGGTCGCGATATTACACGATTCCTCAACCGTGCTCAACACAACCGTATCCACGGGCACACCGACTTCTTAAACAAATGCGGCCACTCATCTTTCTTGTCCGCCGCCACAGGCGTAAATAAAGCATTGCTGCAGGTGTCGAAGCATCCGAGGCCGAAGCAGGGAAACCCTGGTCATTTTTCACCTGAAAAATGGGCAGAACAAAGCACACACAGTTAGATAAAATTAGCGACAACCAAATTTGACACTTCGTACTTATATACATAATTATGTGGAAATGGCCAAAGCGATCTGTCAAAAGTAAACAATTCTAGCAGAGACCAACTCCCAAAGACTAATTAGTTCAATCCGATTATGATTTATGCAATCTAGCGACACCACACTGTCACCGCCCAAATGTATCATGTATGCACCGTGTACCGCATTCGAGCTTCTCTGGCACTTTTCCCTAGACAGGCCCTCGCTGTCTGTAGCCATTCATGGCGCAGTGTTTAATTGTTTGGCTACTATTCTTGTTGAACGCGTGTGACACATATGAGAAGCTACCCAGTAACGCAGATACAAAAAAAAAATGAAACTGCTATGCACATTGACGTAAAGAGGTCATTAAGAGAGATATAGATATATTCAAAGTGGCTGAATCAGTGGGCGCTATAACGAAAAACTATTCCAAACTTTTCTATTGCATTTCTGCAATGAGCCCTACGCGGTTGTTCACAAACTTTTTGGACCAACCCAACATCGCCGCTCTGGGACGTGACGTCAAGAAAACCACGATAGCTACCCATCTGATATGAAGTGTACATACTGATTATGCATGATTGGACACAACAAAAGAAAAATAGTTATTTCTGATTCGACGCATTTTCACCGTTAGACTTCGCCTATTGGTCAAAAGTGCTTGGGATTTACCCACTTCACCTGACTGTCACTCGACGTCACAAAACCACAAAAACTCACCACGTCAAAGTGATGTGTACGCGTTAAAGATGCATTAATATGCCGAACAAAATTGCATTTTCTTCTGAATAGCCAGAAGCTGCCCCACTCCGAAAGGAATAAAAGATGGCTGCCGCTGATCGCTCAGGCACAGACTACTCGCACCTTCGAGGGAGCATGTGTATATTTGCGTATAATAAAACTTTTTACGTGGCCGCGTAACGTTTTCGAGTGCTCTTGGCAATTTTACGACCACATACTGCCAACTCTTCTTTGCTGAGGATCCGTTTGAGCGTCATTCTTAAGCTTCCGTTGCATGGCACCATGATTTTCGGCCAGCCACCGCAAGCAAAGTAAGGGAAACCGGACCAGTCGCAGACACCGGCACCACCTTCTTCACCAGGTTATCGATTTTGAGTGCAGTGGCTCGGCGAATTCCTTTCTACTCGAGCGTGCTCCTCGCCTCTTGCCAGTTAATTAGATAAGACAAGCCGCGCAGTGTAGGCAACGCTATTCGTTTTTCAAGTTATTATTTCAATTTAATTCGTTTTTCAAGAGTGACCTCCTATGAACGAGGATAGCGTTTTATAGGTATGTTCAGACAACCTTTGCGGGTTGTCTGAACATACGCCAATTTGATGTCAGGAGATATGAATCAAAGTATATTGGAATAGTTTTACGTTGTAGGGCCCCAGGTTAACAACACTAGTTCCATTTATATGAAAACTGTTTTTATATTCAAATTAACTTCAGCATATGAGCACATCTCCTTGATCATGAACGCGTAGGGCAGTTCTCATAAATAAATGCGATTGGGAATTTGGGTTCGTGTAGAAAGTTACTTAGGTGCTCTTCAAGGAAACATTCTCATGGGTTCATAGTACTGCTTGTATATATACGTCAAACCGGCTATCCGACGTAACCGGAGTAAAGTGAATCCGGTCTTGAAAACCGGCTATCCGGTTATGCGGATTTCAGGAAACGTGTATTAAGGATATCCAGTTTAAATAATCGGTTAGTAGGATATTCCAATATTCGAATCTGCCAGATTTTCTCACTCACATTAATCCAAGCGCCAGATATTTTGGTCCAAGCGCCAGTGAATTTGATTCAGCTGTCACACATTTAATCTCAGCGCCAAATAATTTCTTCCAAAGAGGCATTAGCGGAGGTGTTCTAGGATATTCTAAATATAGAATGAATTTTATAACTTTTCGCAGACTAAACATAACTGAAGAGCTTTCTTAATGAGCGTTTTCATGTGACAACAAGAATGCCTTTACCGCGCGATACAGTATCTAAATAATGCACTGTTATTGACATTACTCCCATAAACAGGTAATGTAAAATGCAGCTGCCTAGTGTCGCTTTATTTGAAGGGGCATCCAGCAACAAACCGTTAATTTCTAAAGCTAATAAAACAGGGTGAAAAGGGGGTCACGTGGCCTCTCGCCATATTGTTTTCTACAAGGCCCGTCGACATGCATATCAAATGAACGAGCTTCGAGCAATGTGTACCACTATAACCACGTAATGCACCGGAGATCAGATGGAACAGGGTGTTACGGGATCTCACGTAACATTCGCCAGCATATTCCTGATTCGCACACATATTGGCATGGGTATCAAAAGATCGGGCTTCGAAGGAGCTCTGTGATAATACCCACGAAGGGTACGCTAGGCCACGTGGTGAAGGATATCACGTAACCCTGCGTAACTTTGAGAAGCCCACGCGTGATTCACAAACACAGTGAGATAGGTGTCAAACGAGCGGGAATCCCAAGAGTGATGCAATGATATACACTAGTGTTTGCAAATATACGTCAAACCGGCTATACGGTTTAACCGGAGGGAAGTGAATCCGGTCTCTAAAACAGGTTATCCGGTTGTCCGGATTTTAAGAAACGGATATTGAGGATGTCTGGTATAATAACCGGTTAGTTGGATATTCGAATATTCGAATCTACTAAATTTTCCGCTCAAATTAATCCAAGCGTCTGCTGTTTTAGTCCAAACGCCAGTCAATTTAATTCAGCTGCCATACATTTAATGTGAGCGGCAAATTATTTAATCCAAAGATGCATTTGCGGAGGTGTTCTAGGATGTTTAAAATAATAACGAAATGTTATAATTTTGCGCCGGCCAAACATCACTGGTTTCTTGAAGAACATTTTCATGGGGCTGCAGAAATGCTTTTCCCACGTGATATATCATCGAAATATTGCACTGATATGGACAATACCACCGTTAACAGGTCATGCAAAACGCTGCTATTTGATGGCTTTGCTGACGTGAGTTGAAACAAAAGGGCATCCAGCAACAAACTGTTGATAAGTCAGCTGATAAAAACAGGCTGTAAAAAGCGTCACGTGACCTCTCATATTTTGTTTTTTACCAGGCCTGGTGACATGGATATCAAATGAACGAGCTTTGAACAATCTTTGCGATTATAACCGCGTAACGCGTCCGAGATCACGTGGAAGAGGGTGTTACTGAATCTAACGTCACATTTGCCAGCATATTCCTGATTGTCATCAATATTGACATGGATATCAAACGATCGGGCTCCGAAGCAGCTCGGTGATAGTACCCACGAAGGGTACGCTATACCACGCGGTGAAGGATGTTACGTGACCTTGCGTAACTTTCGGAAGCCCACGTGTGATTCGCAAACACATTGAGATGAGTGTCAAACGAACTGGAATCGCAAGAGCTAAGCGATTGTACGCATGTAGCGAATGTCAAATTAGGTGGGAGACGCTGCCTCGTGACCTCCCGCATATTTCGCTGGCCCATATGTGATTCCCAATCACACTGACGTGGAAATAAAACAATTGGGCTTCGAACAAGTTATGCGATGGCACACACTTCGCGTACGTAATACTACGTGAAAAAGAATCACGGGACATGACGTAACTTTAGCCACACCATGGGTAATGGTGTGGCTAACCATGCCGACAAGGATATGAAACGAACGGGGAAATCAAAAGCTATGTGAGTGTGTACGCGTAGTTAACGTTAGATCACTTGGCAAAGGGCGTCACGTGACCTGCCGTATCTCTAGCTAGCCCATTCATGATCCCCAACCATACTGACATGGATATTGTCACGATTCGCAAGCAGCAGGAACTGATAAAAAAGGGCAGGACATTTTATTTGCAGGCCAACTGAAAAAACGATCGCGCAGGGACCTCTTCTTCTCTTCAGCAATGCGCGAAATTTTCGTCTTCCGCTACGTGCCGCGTACTGGATGTGGCATTTGCCTCCCTCCCGAGATGGCATCATCCCGATGCTCTCCTAGCGGCAGGAAGATGTGTCAGACGAGGTGTGAGCACTTCATTCCGAACAATAGAGCTTCATGTGCACAATGTACACCACTTCTGGCGGACGCTGCCTCGCCCTGTAGGAAGCAGGACTGTCAGGGATAACCTCCTAGTTCAGGTCGCTGAGGTTCCGTAAAACCTTCTACGGACCAAAGTAAAGCCTGAGTAGCTTTTCTGAAAACCCTCGCCGACGGATGGGACTCCAAACCCACACTTTGTCGCCTGGATGACATGTGATGTAGCAGCGCCGTAGACTGTAGCATTGAGCGTCGTAGTCCTGTTATCGGGCGATTCTGACGCGGGCGAGTTTTCTTGCTTCTTCAGCACGTTCAGCGAAAGCTTCAGCGTCCGTGCCTGCATCCCCGCAGTCATGTGGCAGCATTGCATCGAGCATCATCGTCACTTCACGGCCATGAGGAAGGCTAAATGGTGTGTTTCGCGTTGTTTCCTGTTGATCAGTATTCTAAGTGAATGTTATGTACGGTAGAATGTCATCCTAATTTTTGTGCTTCACGTCTACGTACATACTCAGCACATCGGCGATAGTCTTGTTCAAGCGTTCTGTTAGGCCATTCGTTTGTGGGTAATAGGCTGTGGTCTTTCGGTGAGCCGTGCCACTGAGGCTAAGCACTGTCATTAGAAGTGTAGCCGTAAAAGCAGTCCCTCTGTCCGTTGTTATTACCACTGGCGCACCGTGCCTCAGAACCACGTTTTCAATAAAAAGTCGCACAGCTTCGACTGCGGTGCCACTTGGAATGGCCTTGATTTATGCATAGCGTGTCAGGTAATCGGCGGCAACTATTACCCAGTTATTGCCAGTATTGGAAGTCGGAAATGGTCCCCGGAGGTCCATACGAATTTGGGCAAATGAGATCGGGGGCACTTGGACTGGTCGCAGTAGTCCCGCTGGTTTCATATATGGTGGTTTGCGTCACTGACAATAGAGGCACGTGCGCACGTAATGTTTCACAAAGATGGCAATCCTTAGCCAGTAATATTTTTTAAAACTCGGGCCAGGGTTCGAGTGTAGCCGAGGTGGCCAGATGTCGGTTCATCGTGGCAGGCTTGCAAGACCTCATGACGGAGGCACGTTGGGACGACAAGTAGGCGGCTGCTTCCGCTTGCAGAGAAATTCTTCTTTTAAAGAACATCATTATGGAAGCAGAATAATGGCAAGCTTCTTGCAAATGTTTTGGGTGCGCTTGTAATGTGGTCTTTTAAAATTCAATAGGCGGAATCAGTTAGCAGTCTTCCCGCTGCTGACGAGCAATCCTGACCGTGTCTAGAACACCTAAAAACACCGTATTCGTCATCTCCTGTGACTTCCTGCTCAATCGGTGATCTTGAAAGAAAGTCGGCGTCGGAGTGCTGTCGTGGGGACTTGTACACCACTGTCATGTCAAATTCTTGAAGCCTTAGGCTGTAACGCGCTAGTCGAACGGACGGATCCTGCAAGTTCGTCAGCCAGCAAAGTGAGTGATCATCGCTGACAACATTGAAGGAGCGGCCATGGAGATACGGGCGAAACTTCATAACGGGCGAAACACAGAAAAGGAATGCCTTTTCTGTGGCTGAGTAATTAGACTCAGCACGTGAGAACGTCCTGATTGAGTATGTAATGTCTTGCCAGTAATGATTATTAATGATTGCCAGTAATGATTGAGTCTTGCCAGTGCACGAGCACAGCGCCTAGACTTACGTTGCTAGCGTCCCTATGAATCATGGTAGGAGTGTCCTCGTCAAAGTGAGCCAGTACAGGACGTGTTTGCAGGCACTGTCGGAGATCATTAAACGCTGATTGTTGTTCTTCGCCCATACGAAGGCAACGTCTTTTCTTGTAAGCCGTGTTAACGGTGAAGCTATATGTGAAAAATTGGCTATAAATCTTCGGTAATACGAGCAGAGACTAGGAAACCCCTCACTGTCTTCTTATCCGTTGGAGTTGGAAACATTGCGATGGCCGTGATCTTGTCGGGATCAAAGCGGACGCCTTGATGACGCACAACATTACCTAAGAACTGGAGTTCCTCAAAATCAAAGTGACACTTTTCCGCTTTCAGTGTTAAGCCGGCAGACCGGATCGTTTGCAGAACCGCCAGCAGCTGGACCAGGTGTTCCTCGAACATTTCCCCCAAAACTATGAGGCCGTCGAGGTATACTAGGCATGTCTGCCGCTTCAGGCCTGACAGAACCATATCCATGAGTCGCTGAAAAGTGGCTGGAGCTGAGCATAAACCGAAAGGCAGGACCTCGAATTTGTAAATCCCATCAGGCGTTGCGAAAGCAGTCTTTTCTCTATCTCTCTCGTCAACCTCGATTTGCCAATAGCCACATTTGCGGTCCATCGACGAGAAGTAGCGGGCATGTCTCAGCCTGTCGAGAGAATCATCGATACGCGTTAATGGGTATACGGCTTTCTTTGTCATCCGGTTCAACTTACGGTAGTCGACACAAAAACGTTCACTGCCATTTTTCTTTTTGACCATCACTACCGGCGATGCCCACTGGCTTTTTTATGGTTGCATAACTTCGTCGTCGAACATTTTCTTCACATGCTTTCGGATCGCTTTGCGTTCTTTTGGTGCTACACGGTACGGGCTTCGTCGGATTGGTATCGCTGTCATCTTCGTGATAATCCGTTGCTTCGTGAGTGGCGTCTGACCAACTATGGATGTCGACGAGAAGCAATCGCAAAACTGGTGCAGCAGGTCCACAAGGCGCTGAGTTGACTCTGGTGATAAGCTCGCGCTCACGTCCAGAACAGGTAATGGTGCCGAAGCATCTTGCTCTCTTTGTTGTAATGCAAAGCATTCGCCGAATTCCGCAATCTCGTCGAGATAAGCAACTACTGCGCCTTTTGCAATGTGTCGTCGTTGCTTGGTGAAATTTGCCAGCAGAAGTTCTGTTCGCCCATGCATTACTTTGACGAGACTTCTGGACGTGGCAATACCTTGAGTGAGAAAGAGCATAATTATTTACTCGGCAATACTTTCCCCATCGTACTCTGTGTCGCACCTAACGGAAACAAGACAGCAAGATAACGTGGTAAGGTAAGGTCACGTCGTCTATGATGTGCAAACAGTTCTTTCTTTCTTTATTAGAACATAAAACGCAGTCAAATATCTTGTCAGCCCGCCAAAGCAATGATGTTTTTGAGGAGGACTGGGCAGTGCTCTGGCCCAAATGGCACAGCCCTGTGCTCTAAAAACGGAGGAAACAATAGGAAGAGGGAAAAATAAAAAGTACAATAGCAAAATTAAATTTCTTGTATGTGCCACAAAGAGCAACCTGTAGTCCGCGAAAGCAACGATGCTTTTATGCGGAGGACTGTGTATCTGCCTTCAACCAGGCATAATGCAAGTACACAATTTCAATCCCTCCTCCCTTCCATTCCCTCACCCTTTTCCTTCATCACGCGTCTAATTTCTAGTTTTTGTTCCTGTACGAGCAATAGTTTAAGCAAAGACATGTTACAGCAGCAAAATATATGTAAAGCACAACCCTCTATTTCATCATCTACAGTTGTGAATGTGTTGGAAAAGTGGCACTCATCCATCACTATTAAAAATCACATCACATCACACAATACTCTTGTCTGTTTTATATAATTGTTGGCGAAAGTTCATCAGAAAATTCCTGCCACATGGTTTACTTCTGCTATTCCCAGCCACTTGTCAGAACCGTGTGATGTACAAGATCTTTTATTTTCCTGAATGACGACACTTTAGGAACTTGCATTTTATTGAAGTAGAAGGGTACATAAAATGATCTCGTTCTTTTACTGTAGTTCGTGAAGGCTTTAGCACGAACGAGTATCCCAGTCTTGCGCAGATGACGGGTTCTGACGTTGTTTTTTTTTGTTTTAGATGATTCATCAAAATAATGCTAAGTATCACGGAGAGAAAAACTTGTTCAACATCAAATATACCATGTTCTGCCATCAGCTCGCTGTGGCCGATGGAGTTGCTGTTTGTTCCGTATGCTGTATTATTCGTTATATTTGCATTGTTCTATTTAACAATTTAGCCTATATGACGAAGCAAGTCCGTAGATCGTAATGCCATATCGTAATATGGTTTCACCTTGAGCCTTATATGTGAGTTTTATTAACCGAACGTCACGTACTGATCTGATTTTGTACATGACTGCACATGCTGCTCGGATTCTTTGAGCTACACATTGCATGTGATGGAGAAATGAGAAATATTCATCGAAAATAACACCAACGTACTGTATTTTTGTAGCATACTGCATACTTTGACATGAACATCCAATGCAGTATTCACTATGCAGGTATAGATGTTCAGTTAGCCGCACTTTCTTGTGCGGGCTGGAAAAGCAGATTAACTGTGTTTTTTCTTGTTCACAAATGTGTAGTTGTTCTCAAACCATGCCATTTCTTTTGTATATATCCTCATGTAACAAAGTAACGCATTAATTAATATTTCCATGGGGTAATATTAAAGCAGTATCATCCGAAAATTGGTATAACATTGAGTGCAGCGTTAGATGGGCTAAATCGTTCACATACAAATTAAACAGTAGTGGGCCTAGTACGGATCCTTGTGGGACTCCATGCTTTATGTGTATTAACTCGCTGTCTATATTTTGAATTTGACTGACCTGATAACGATTTTTGAAGAAGTCTTTAAAAGCCTCTATGAAAGGCCCGCGGAATCCTATTTGAGCTAATTTTTCAAGGAGTATTTCATGATCTAATGTGTCGAAAGCTTTCTTCAGATCCAAAAAAAGCCCAATTACTATCTTATTTTTGTCTATTTCACTGTTAACCACGTCTGCAAAGTCCTCTAGTAGTGTGATTGTGCTTTTCTTGCAACGAAATTCATACTGTGAATTAGACAACAGATGCAACTTTTCGCAAAAGGAAACGATGTTCTTGTGGATAATCTTTTCTAGAACACATGACAATGTCGGCAAGGTTGCTATAGGTCTGTAGTTTTCGCACTTCTGTAAATTTGTAAATTGTAAATTGGTCTAATTTGGTCGTTTTTGTAAATTGGTCTAATTAAAGCTATTTTAATTGCATTGGCAATCTGACCCGTCCTAAATACTTCTGAGTAAATATATAGCAGCACACGCTTCAAACAAGCAAATTTGAAAAATATCTCACGACATCTGATCCCCATCATATTCTGGCATTCTAGTAATTGAAAATGATCTTTTTACATCCCAAACACCGAGATCACTTACCTCACTCAAATATGCAGAGTTGACGTTTGATTTGATTGTTATGTCGCCTGTACAACTAAGGGAATTGTCCTTAATTTTCTAAACAGTATTAGCAAAGCAGTAATAAATTCGTTTCCTATTTCATCCATTTGTCTACTGAGGAACTTATTTCTTATGGTTTCGTCGTTGTTGCGTTTCGTTTGTCTTCCTATTAGCGAATTTACTATGTTCCACGATTTTCTCAAATTAAATTTATACTCGTTTAGCTTATTACTAAAGTACTTATTCCTTGCTAGCCATAGTGAAGCTGCTAGCTCTAAATTATTCTCTTAACTGCACGTCTGATTGAATAGTCATACTTCTGCGCCACAGCTTTTCTTTGATGTAACTTAACTCTTTAATTTGATTGGTAATCCATGGTTTCTCGATTTTCCTTTTTTAATAGTAAGTATCTTTCGGTTTTTATCATAAGTTTATTTAAATATGCCAGTTAGCTTCTCGTACGCTTGTAAATGATTTATTGCTAATAAGGTGTCCCAATCATATTCCTTAATAAATCTATCAATCTTCTGGTTATCGAAAACATGGAATTCCTGTTTGGTTTTCCCATGTGAATACGTTGCCTTCGCTCAACCTTGTGATTACAATAAAATAATGGTCAGCAACTTTTCTTTTACAATACTTTTTACAGGTTGCATGCTAAAAACACGGGTTAGTATGTGGTCAATACATGACGTCGTAAGTTTGTTCCCCAAGAATACTTCTCGTGTGACTCCTGTGATGTTATTTTCTAAGCCATAACTTGAAATGAGAGTCAAACAGTCACTGACATAATTTTTAGTAGTAGAACAGGTATATATGTTGAGATCACCTACCAGAATTATGTTATCTTTTTTTCTCTGGTGTCATTAAGAGATGCTGCAATTCGCCCAATATTGTGCCTATATTTCTGTCTGATGGCCTGTAGATAGCGCAGATTATGAATGGTGCACGTGCACATTCGACTGATAACAGCAGTGTCTCTGCTTCTTTGATAGTTATGGCCAGTCTTTCGCATAGCTAATTGTTTCTAACGTATATTATAACACCTCCTCCTCTTCTCTCGTGACGGCATACCGAAACTTGTTCAAAATTTTTTATTTGATATAACTTAGCATTGGTTTCGTCTACATTCACTTCAGTCAGGGTAATCAAATCTAAGGAATCTTTATATGGCTCCAAATAAAGCTCTAACAGGTCCCAATTTTTGTGTATGCTTCTGATGTTAATGACTCAATGACTGAATCAAGGCATGAAATTTTTCCTTCCTCGCAGTTGTATCTCTGCCGGTAATTTACCCAGCTTGTAATTGGGTTAGATCCTACTTCCATGTCTACGTCATTTTGGTTAAACTCGCTTCATTCTCAATTCCGATAACACCGGCTCCTTCTTGTTTTCTTACGAATACCTTACCATTTTCACCCACGCGAACTTGCACGACTTTTCTTTAGCTGCATTCTTTGCCATCCACAACAACTAGTGCAGAAGTGAAGAACAAGAACTGGCGTTGTAGTTCTGTACTTTCGTCCCCAGAAAGGGTTAGCGTACCTTTTGGTATGCTGATGACGGCGCCGTACTCGCGTAAGAAGTCCATCCCTAAGATGACACCTTTGCAGCAGTCGGGGAGAATAACAAAATTTCCGATGAATGACGAATCCCTAAAGTTGCCCCCACACTTGCCCGTCGGTGTCAGTAGCTGGCTTCTAGCACTTCTAATGTGCGGTCCGGGCCATTCCATCTTCACTTGGCGAAGTTTGTCCGCAAATTTTTCATTTGCGATCAAAAAGACCGCGCCAGTGTCTATTAGCGCCGTCATGTCGTGGCTGTCAATTGATACAGTAACGTCAGCGCTAACAATTCAGTCTGTCGTCAAATCATCCCTATGGTACCAAGGTGATGCCGGTGCTGACTGAAACTGGTGATACTGCAGTGTCAGTATCGGAGGTGGCGGTTGACGAACAACATCTGCGTAGCTTGGCTGCCACATCTTCGAATTTGGCACGAGAGCCGCAAACGCTTGCTTTATTTCTTGGCGCACAACTTCAGCCACCGACGCAGCTGTCCATTCATTCGGCTTGGCCTGTGAGCTTCTTATTCTCGTCCTGAACAATTTCGCTTATGAGCTGGCGCAAAGAACTCTCGTCTGTGGCCGTCACTGCTGCGGCACTTGCCGATCCAGTGCTGGTCAGGTGATCATACTGGCGGTTGCGTAGCTGTAACGAGCGCTCTATGGCCTTCGATTCTTTAATAAATTCATCCACGCTCGTCGGCGGGTTCCGCATAAGACCGGCAAACAGCTGCTCCTTTACGCCGTGCGTGAGGTGGATGAGTTTTTTTGCTTCGGGCATATCGAGGTCTGCAAGACGGCATAGATGAGCCATGTTCTCAGCGAACATGGCAACAGTTTCATTCGGCTTTTGAATCCGGGATTCTAGAAGACGCTGTGCGTGGTCTCGCCTTTCGGTGCTCCCAAACATATGGAAGAACTGGCGGTGGAACTCATCCCAGCTTGGCCAGATTCCCTCACGATTTACGAACCACGTACAGGCGCCGTCTTCAAGAGAGAAATACACATGTGATAGCCTCTGTCCAGCATGCCGCTCATTATACTTGGCTATGCGCTCGGATTCCTCGAGCCAGTTTTCTGCATCTTCGTAGGCATTGCCGTGGAAGCTCATGGGTGATCGAGGAATGAATAATCACCTGTGCCGGGCCTGGGTCTGCCGTGACTTGGGCACTCGTGGTAACAGGCAGACTTCCTGGTAGGAGACCAAATTCTGGTCTTAGGCCTAGCAGGCGACGGCTGGCGCGGTGAATGGGTGTTTCGACACGTGGAAAACGTCCTGGGCTTGATGTGGGGCTGTTGACCGAAGTCCCAAACATTTACTCAGCGCTTCCACCAGTATAATGATTCACAAACAACAGGAACTGATAAAAAGAGGGCAGGATATTTAATGCAGGCCAACTGTAAAAACGTTCGCGCACGGTCCTCTTCTTCTCATCCGCAATGCGCGAGATCTTTGTCTTCCCCGACGTACCGCGTACTGGATGTGGCTATATCAAACGATCGGGCTTCGAACAAAGTCTGCGATCGTACGCACATCGCGCACTTCAGACCACGTGAAACAGAGTCATGTGACATCATGTAGCTTTAGCCAGAACGGGCGTAATTACCAAACATGCCGACATGGATATCAAAGGAATGGGACAATCAAAAGCTATGCGATGGTGTACACGTAGTTAACGTCAACTCACGTGGGAAAGGGTGTTATGTGACCTCACCTACCTTTCGGTAGCCCATGCATGATCCCCAGCCATACTGACATGGATATCAAACAATCGGGCTTTGAACAAAGTCTGCGATGGTACGAGCTTCGCCTACTTCAGACCACGTGGAAAGGGGTCACGTGACATCACGTAACTTTAGCCAGACCATAGGTAATTACCAACCATGCCGACATGCATATCAAACCAACCGGCTTCGGAGAAGCTATGCCACCGCACGCACGTCGCGTACTTCAGATCGCGTGAAAAAGTCACGTAACATCGCCTAACTTTCGCAAGCCCACGGTTAATGTAAAACCATGCCGATGTGGACATCAAATGAATGGTAAAATCAAAAGCCATGCTGTGGTACCTACGTAGCGAACTTCGGACCAGCTGGCGAAGAGAATTACGTGACACCACATAACTTCAGCGGGCCCAGGAGTGCCTCCCAATCATATTTTTAATTTATTTTAGCTTCCTACGACTTGGGATATTATACGAACTGGTTTCGAAGACGCTGTGCAATGGTACACACGAAGAGCACGCCAGACCACGTCATAAAGAGTGTCACCTTTATGACGTGTCACATAAAGTGACTTTAGTGTCACATGAAAACGTCATGTGGACTGGGTTTCGGCGACCTTTAACAGCGTCTGCTTCGATTTTGAACCAGGTTGAGCATCGCAGAGGGTCAGGCAGGAAAGACGATATGATGTAAAAGCAAATATCAGAAGCGTAATGCATCGTTATGGGTGATCGAACGTTCTGCGTGCGTGTGCCTGCACGCATGGACAGGAAAGATTACCTTGTCATACGCTACGCCATCGCGGCAACTTCACTCTCTCTCCCTCCCTGGTAGAGCGCCTTTTCATCACACTGGTCAGCAAAGACATCATTAATATTAGTATTATTAGGTATGGAAACATATAAGCACACAAAAATAACAGGGAGGGAGCAAGCTGACAACTGCGACTGAGTGGGGCACAACGCCTGCCTACTCTTTCGGGGGGAGCGAATAAAAATAGAAGAGGAGAAGAGAGGAAATGAAGAAGTAGGAAAACAAATGCGAAATAAACAAATGAGAGAGACGCAGAAAACACAGCGAAATATGGAGAAAAACCACTCACTGGCAATCCGCACAGAGGAATACGGAGAAAGGCCCCTCACTGGTTTAGCGGTAGGGAGCGTAGGTCATGTCTTGTCAACACAATGGTCAACCCCCTGGCCAAACCGCACAGAGGAATTCGAAGCAATACCTCTCCTTGGCGTAGAGGGAGTGAACGTAGGACAAAGGAGAGTGTGATTTGCACTGGTGCATAGTGCCGTCGCACACCCCCAACGGACAAGCATTTTCATCTTGAGGAGCATGATCATCAGGCGCGTCGTCTCAGGCACTTGGCATCCGTTCCATTCATAGCGGCACACTGAACCATAAAAAAGTGCGCACGAAACGCACGGAAAATAAACAGCCAGTGTGTCTTTCGCCACACAAAATCACGGAAACAGAGGTGAAAAGCGCATCATGTGACTTCACCTAACTCTGCATTGAACTGATTGCTGAATCGATTGACATAGATTTCACGGCGAGAGTTATTTACCTTGAAAACCATGTGGTACTGATAGAAGAAATGAATTGGTAAAGCTTGCCATATTTTTTTCTTTCCTCGCACCACACACAGAAAGCCTGAAATACTTGCAAATTCTTGCTCCAGTAGTGGCTCTCCACGCATTAACAATGTTATCGTATCATTGTTATGGACTCGTTGCTGGGAACGTTGGGCTGCTTTGTGCGTTATCACTGCACAAAATTCCTTACTATGTGAAGAAAGGTATGGCCTTCCCGAACCCTGGGTGAGCAGACGCGCGACTAGGCGTATAAGGAATAATAACGATCATTTTTATATATATTTTTTAATATTCACCATTTGTCTTTGGCTCGAACAAGTTGAGTGCCAGCCTTCACTGGAATTCGCCACTCGACGGAACGTAATAGGTGAACAGAAGAAAATCGGCGAGTATTATCTTCGTATTATTTGTCTACTTCAAACAACGCACTGCTTCAACCCATGTAAGCTTGTACTATATCTCTCCTTACTTTCCTAACATTTCAGCTGGCCATGTTTATTTACATGCGCGCTTCGCGATGCACTGAGGTGCGCAAATAGCAAGAATGTGTCATATCATAGCATACTATGCACATCAAAGGGTTACAAGTCAAAGAATCTTCTCACCGGCATCGCTATGCTTTTTCGTGACTTCGAGTTTTCACTGCAGGCGGCTTATTTGGTGCAGCTTACTCAACCAACGTGGGCACAAAAAAATGACAGAGTGTCATTTATGATACGATCAACCCGGCAGGCACCACCAAGCTTTAGCGAACATGCTTACCTAACATGTTTACATCAAATTTTTCTCGCTTTCAGCGACTGCCTGAACAGCTTCGTTTCCCAACACCGAAAGCCTATTTCTGGGGTGAGGGTGACGTTTTCCAATGGAAGCGGAACAAAAAAATAATAAATGTTTGTGAATCACCGGTGCCATGAGGGCACGTGACACTCTTTATCACGTTGGTCTGACGTGTTCTTCGTGGATACCATTGCAGATCCTCTTCAAAGCCAGTTCATATAATATCCAGGTCCAAAGAAGTTAAAATAAATGGAAAATGTGATTGGGAAGCACCCATGGGCCCGCAAAAGTTAAGCAGTGTCATGTGATACCCTTCGCCAGCTGTTCAGCAGTTCGCTACGTGGGTACCACGGCATAGCTTTTGATTTTAGCGTTCGTTGGTTATCCATGTCGGCATGGTAGTAAATTACCCATGGCCTTGAGAAATTTACGCGATGTTACGTGACTCTTTTTCACGTGGTCTGAAGTACACAACATGGGTACCATCTACAGCTTCTTCGAAGTGGGTTGGTTTGACAACCATGTCAGTATAGTTTGGAATAACAGATGAGCCTGGCGTAAGATACATAAGGTCACGTTACACCCTTTCCCACCTGGTTTGATGTTCGCTACGTGTGTACCATCGCATAGCTTTTGATTTTCCCGTTCGTTTGATGTTCATGTCGGCATGATTGGTAATTACCCATGGTCTGGCTAAAGTTACGTGATTTCACATGGCTATTTTCTACGTGGTCTGAAGTACGCGATGTGCGTGCTATCGCTGAGTTTGTTCGAAGCCCGATCTTTAGATATCCATGTCAGTATGATTGAGAATAATGCATGGGCTAGCGAAAAATACGTGAAGTCACGTGATACCTTTTCCGACGTGATCTGACGTTAACTACGTGTGGACCATCGCATAGCTTTTCATTTTCCCGTTCGTTTGATATCCATGTCGCGATGGTTGGTAATTACCCATGGTCTGGGTAGTTACTTGATGTCACGTGACTATATTCCACGTAGTCTGAATTACGTGAAGTGCGTACTATCGCAGACCGTGTTCGAAGCGCAATCGTTTGATAATCATGTCAGTATGATTGGGAATCATGAGTATGTTAGCAAAGGATACGTGAAGTCAAGTGGCACCCTTTCCCACGTGATTTGACGTTAGCTATACGTGTACACCATCGCATAGCTTTTGATTTTCACGTTCATTTGATATCCATGTCGGCATGGTTGGTAATTACCCATGGTCTGGCTAAAGTTATGTGATGTCACGTGAGTATATTCCACGTGGTCTGAAGTATGCGAAGTGCGTACCATCGCAGACCTTGTTCGAAGCCCGATCGTTTAATATCCACGTCAGTATGGTTCGGATCATGCATGACGAAGTCACGTGACACCTTTTGCCGCATGGTTTGATGTTTACTGCGTGTACACCATTGCGTAGTTCTTGGGGTTCGCGATCGTTTGACACCTATCTCACTGTGTTTGTGAATCACATGTGGGCTTCCGAAAGATACGCAAGGTCATGTGACATCCTTCGCCACCTGTTCTAGCGTACCCTTCATGCGTACTATCGCAGAGCTCCTTCGAAGCCCGATCGTTTGATATCCATCTCAATATGGTTGAGAATAAGGAAGATGCTGGTGAATGTTGCGTGAGATCCCGTAACACCCTGTTCCACGTGATCTCAGCTAGGTTACGTGGTTATAGCCGTAAAGATTGTTAGAAGCTCGTTCATTTGATATCCATGTCAACGGGCCTTGTAGAAAACAAAATGATGAGAGGTCACGTGACGCTCTTTTCAGCCTGTTTTTATCAGCTTACGAATCAAGTTTGTAACTGGATGCCCCTTTATTTCAATGCATGTAAGCAAATCCATCAAATAGTACGTGTTGGATGACCTGTTCACGGTAGTAATATAATCTCCGTATCAGTGCAATACTTTGATGATATATCGCGAAGGAGAGGCATTTCTGTAGTCCCATGACAATGGTCTTCGAGAAAGCTTGTTTGGTCGGCGCAAAATTATAACATTTTGCCATTGTTTTGAACTGCTATAATGCCTCCGCAAATGCATCTTTACTTGCAATTAAGTTGAGTGCCGTTAGGATTAAAAGACGTGGCGCATACAATAAATTTTTTGCCGTTGGGACTAAATCGACTGGTGCTCCGACTAAAATAGCTGGCGCTTGGATTAATTTCAGGGGGAAACCTGTAGTACTATTTTAGAGAGCACAGGAATTCGGTAAGATAAACTTAAAGAACGAAAGGTAAGGATGTGAACGATACAGGATATATTGCTCGCGCGAGCGTTTACTAAAATAACTATAAATCTAAGAGAAAAGAGAAAAAGAGGTGATTTGGGCACAAGTACAGGTGAACAAAACCAGGGTATCCGAATGTCCGGCTACACGAATATCCGGTAAGTAATAACCGAATAACCAACCAAATAAGCGATCATTCCGGTTATCCGGTTTTCAAATTCGAATAACCGGTGAATCGAATAACCGGGTAAGCGGTTTTTCCGCAAAACTGGTTTGATGTTGCTGCACTAGTTCATAGCCAATGAATAATGATAATAATTTATACTACTAAGGTACACAAAGGATGGACAATGTAACGCCTGAGAACTACTGTACACCAGCAGCTCCGAATTTAATGTAAAAAGTAAAACCATCGTTCGTAGGCAGCTGCTGATCGACGACCATATATTGACGCGAAACTGGGCACGCAGTTCACAAGACCTTATGTGGCCTTTATGATACTGTGCCACAACACTAAATAATTCAGTAGAGTTGCACATTAAAAGCGCATGGGAGTATGTATCGTTCGGAAGTGATGAGTTATGTCTTTTAGTTCTACATACTAGTAGCTCGTAACCAGCAGCAACTGGTGCGGCGGTCCCGGGAGACAGCAAGTGCCCCAGGAGCCCTGGACTAAGGGCGCCTCCCGCACAAGCAGAAAGACACCTGCTTGTCGTTTCTTTCGTTAAATAAATGTTTCTCCTCCTCCTCTACATACTAGTAATACAAAGGTGTAACAGAGTATACATTTAACAAAAATATAGAGGCTGAATATTAGTTTTCTGAGAAAAAAGGAGGAAAGTTAAATTTCTGTTTCAGAACTTCAGCAATGCTATGTGTCCGTAGCAGAACGGGAACAATAGTAGTAATAACTGAGTGACGTCTTCAAGCAGAACTCTGGCATATACTTAACGCAGGTGTAATATTGAAAGACTTTATTTCATGTCCGGATAAAAAGATCATCGCAATGTCTTTGGATTAGAGCAATTTCCTTGTTGAGAGTTGATTCCTTCCGCTTCCATGACGATACACTCGCAACCATCCGGGCACTTCTCAGTGCTATTGTCGCCTGTAAGGCAATACTAGAAGCGCAGAGAAAAACAAGAAGTTATTAGAGTACATAATATAACCTTCTGTAGAATTACAGCCTTCACAATGTAAAAGCATGTTCCAAGGTTGCACCGAATTACAGAAATAATAAATTGTTTGCATTCAAGGTACCTACATTTTATTTTCATCCTTTTCGCAAACATAGTTCTTTTACTTCACCCTGGATAGCACCTGCACTTTTTTTTAGCTAACACAGCTGTTAGAGGAGCTTGCGAGCTGCATTCGTGGTGGCGGAACGAAGCAATCTTTGACCATCCGTGGCGCTTTCTTCGCACACTGCGTGTCGTTAATATTTTGGTTGTTTCTCAGAGAAACACAAGCTAAAAGCCACCACTGAAGCGTGAGTGTCGTTCTTGTGCAGCACATTTTTTACTTTGTTCCCAATAGAAACTGCAAATCCGCAACTGTGCTGCCTTGTCTTCTTCTTCTCCTGAAACGTCTACTTGTTTGGAAGCATAAACAACCTTAGCTTCAAAGTTTTTTTCTCCCACTGAATTTAGAATGGCCAGCTACAAAACCCATTTTGCAAGAGTGCGTATAAAAATTAGGTTACCATGACGTAGCTCTAGAGCATATATTTGAGAACTATACCTTTTACCAAATATACCAAATATACCTATAGTTATAGTATGCCAAATATGCCTTTTGTTTCAGAATTAAGCTACTAATGCATGGAACCTGTTGAAGTCACTTTGGAAGGCGTCTCATCTCTCATAAATAAGCCTAAGATATCTTCTTCATGTGGTACAGATGGTATAAGTCCAAATATTTTAAGGAATATGGTCGAAATATCAAGTAAAATATTTTTTCACATATTCAGACAGTCACTTGCGACTGGCCACCTTCCTGCAGATTGGAAGATGGCGAAAGTTATACCTGTATATAAAAATGGCAACAGGAACTCCTGTGAAAATTACCGTCCCATTTCCTTGACATGCATCCCCTGCAAGTTGCTCGAAGATATTATCGCTTCGCAGATTTACAGACATCTTGAGACAAACAAATTCCTTCTCTCTCTTCTCGTGCGAGATAGTCATTTGAATTTACAACAGACCTACACACTAACTTAAATTATAGTTTACAAATTGATTGTTCGTTTCTTGATTTTTCGAAGGCATGCGACCGTGTCGAACATCGTAGCCTAATATCAACATTCTTCGGACTCAAATTGGACGGTCTTATCTTGTTATGGCTCCGTAATTTTCTGTCTAATCGTCAGCAGAATACTATTGCAAATAACTACTCTTCCTTCCTAACAGACGTTTATTTTGGTGTACCACGGGGTGGCGTCCTCGGTCCCTTGCTTTTGTAATCTTTATTAACGACCAACCTCAAAATTTGTCTTCCACTATAAGAATATTCGCCGACGACTGCATAACTAATCGCCAAACAAAAATTGAGATGATCATCTAGTTCTTCAGCAAGACCTCCAACAAATTATTAGCTGGTGCAATAAGCGGCTAATGGCTTCAAATACCTCAAAATGCAAAGTAATGTCGTTTACCCGGAAGTCGGCAACCTCACCGTATCCTTACCATATTATTAATTACACTCTTGCCACCGCAACACAGTATAAGTATTTAGGAGTTCTATTCACATCGAATCTTTCTTGAACAGAGCATATCACATTCATTTCACTTAACGCCTCCCACTCGTAGGGGTACTTGCGATGAAACTTAAGAAATATTGCTTCATATGTTCACAAGCTAGCTTACCTGACTCTCGTTCGTCCCAAGCTCGAGTATGCATCTCCCATTTGGTCCCTTCACCAGAAATACCTCACTGAAACGCTAGAGCGGATCCAGGACAGAGCAAGCCTTGCCGAGCACGTCCACATGTTGTCTTGTAACCCTGGCATCATACAAGATGTGGACGTGCTCGGCAAGGTGCGCTGCAGTGACCACAGGATGGTAAGAACTCGAATTAGCCTAGACCTGAGAAGGGAACGGAAGAAACTGGTACATAAGAAGCCGATCAATGAGTTAGCGGTAAGAGGGAAAATAGAGGAATTCCAGATCAAGCTACAGAACAGGTACTCGGCTTTAACTCAGGAAGAGGAAGTTAGTGTTGAAGCAATGAACGACAATCTTGTGGGCATCATTAAGGAGTGTGCAATGGAAGTCGGTGGCAACTCCATTAGGCAGGATACCAGTAAACTATCACAGGAGACGAAAGATCTGATCAAGAAACGCCAATGTATGAAAGCCTCTAACCCTACAGCTAGAATAGAACTGGCAGAACTTTCGAAGTTAATCAACAAGCGTAAGACAGCTGACATCAGGAAGTATAATATGGATAGAATTGAACATGCTCTCACGAACGGAGGAAGCCTAAAAACAGTGAAGAAACTAGGAATTGGCAAGAATCAGATGTATGCGTTAAGGGACCAAGCCGGCAATATCATAACTAATATGGATGAGAGAGTTCAAGTGGCTGAGGAGTTCTATAGAGATTTATACAGTACCAGTGGCACCCACGACGATAATGGAAGAGAAAATAGTCTAGAGGAATTCGAAATCCCAAAGGTAACGCCGGAAGAAGTAAAGAAAGCCTTATGAGATATGCAAAGGGGGAAGGCAGCTGGGGAGGATCAGGTAACCGCAGATTTGTTGAAGGATGGTGGGCAGATTGTTCTAGAGAAACTGGCCACCCTGTATACGCAATGCCTCATGACCTCGAGCGTACCGGAATCTTGGAAGAACGCTAACATTATCCTAATCCATAAGAAAGGGGACGCCAAAGACTTGAAAAATTATAGACCGATCAGCTTACTGTCCGTTGCCTACAAACTATTCACTAAGGTAATCGCAAATAAAATCAGGAACACCTTAGACTTCTGTCAAGCAAAGGACCAGGCAGGATTCCGTAAAGGCTACTCAACAATAGATCATATTCACACTATCAATCAGGTGATAGAGAAATGTGCGGAATATAACCAACCCTTATATATAGCTTTCATTGATTACGAGAAAGCGTTTGATTCTGGCGAAACCTCAGCAGTCATGGAGGCATTACGGAATCAGGGTGTAGACGAGCCGTATGTAAAAATACTGAAAGATATCTATAGCGGCTCCACAGCCACCATAGTCCTCCATAAAGAAAGCAACAAAATCCCAATAAAGAAAGGCGTCAGACAGGGAGATACGATCTCTCCAATGCTATTCACCGCGTGTTTACAGGAGGTATTCAGAGACCTGGATTGGGAAGAATTGGGGATAAAAGTTAATGGAGAATTCCTTAGTAACTTGCGATTCGCTGATGATATTGCCTTGCTTACTAACTCAGGGGACCAATTGCAATGCATGCTCACTGACCTGGAGAGGCAAAGCAGAAGAGTGCGTCTAAAAATTAATCTGCAGAAAACTAAAGTAATGTTTAACAGTCTCGGAAGAGAACAGCAGTTTACAATAGGCAGCGAGGCACTGGAAGTCGTAAGGGAATACATCTACTTATGGCAGGTAGTGACTGCGGATCCGGATCATGAGACAGAAATAATCAGAAGAATAAGAATGGGCTGGGGTGCGTTTGGCAGGCATTCTCAGATCATGAACAGCAGGTTGCCATTATCCCTCAAGAGAAAAGTTTATCATAGCTGTGTCTTACCAGTACTCACCTACGGGGCAGAAACCTGGAGGCTTACGAAAAGGGTTCTACTCAAATTGAGGATGACGCAACGAGCTATGGAAAGAAGGATGATAGGTGTAACGTTAAGGGATAAGAAAAGAGCAGATTGGGTGAGGGAACAAACGCGAGTTAATGACATATTAGTTGAAATCAAGAAAAAGAAATGGGCATGGGCAGGACATGTAATGAGGAGGGAGGATAACCGATGGTCATTAAGGGTTACGGACTGGATCCCCAGGGAAGGGAAGCGTAGCAGGGGGCGGCAGAAAGTGAGGTGGGCGGATGAGATAAAAAAGTTTGCAGGGACGGCATGGCCACAATTAGTACATGACCGGGGTTGTTGGAGAAGTATGGGAGAGGCCTTTGCCCTGCAGTGGGCGTAACCAGGCTGATGATGATGATGAAGCCGCTTCATCATAAACGATTACAGCTACCAGTCTAGTGAAACAGAAATAACAGTCAAGTTTTCATTATAATCCTTGAGCACTCGCCGAGACATTGCCCTTTTATCACTGTTCCACAAATTCCATCACTCCATTCGAACACCCGCATGCTTGAAACGACCCTACTCCACGTCACATATGCTTCATAATCATTTTAGCTATACCCGCCTTTACGGTTCCACAAATGCATTCAGTTACTCTGCCGACGAATCTTTACGAATCCTCGTGCTCTCAGATTATGGAATTCGCTCCTGGACAGCATTGCATGCCGGTCCAACTACGATTCATTCCGTGATGCCGTGACTGAATACATGACTAAAGAAATGTGAAGTTTTACGGTTGGCACACAATGCTTTCTTTTACTTGCACTATCTTTTACAGCTTATTGTCGCATTATTATCGTTATGTCGCTATGTTTACCATTCCCTTGGAACTTCGCGTTAGTAACTTTTCTGTTTTTTTCTTTTTAATCATTATTAGTCTTTGACACTCTGGTCTTGCTAATTACACGACTTCACTGAAAACAATCTGTGATTTATTCCTTGCTATTATATTATGTTTTCTTTTTTTCCCTAGTGAACCGTCAAAAAATAATTCTTTTTCATTTCCGTTGCACGTGCGGAGTAGTTTTTAAACTGATACGGTTTCATAGATGTCAGATATTCTGTGCATTTTCCATGTGCTGCCCCCCATACTCAATGCCTCAATTCGAGGCCTGTAAGGTATCTTTAAATAAAATAATTGAATGAAAGCTAGAGCCTATGAACTTTTTACCGAAAGGACCATGCCATGAGATTACCTATTTGCGTTCTCTTTCGTTTCTTTTTTTTTCGCGCTCTGACGCTCTGACGGCATGGAACAAATTCGGACTTTGTCAGTGGGAGCACACAACCACCTGCGATTTCGACGGCATTTCAAGTTGCCCTACGGCATTGCTGGACGCAAGAAGGGGACTCGTTGTTCCCTCTAAGAGTGGAACCCCGCATTCAATTGCACCGCACACTATCGGACATCATCCGCAAGATAATCCACTTCAGACCAAGAGCTTCTCTCCCGGAATTCAATCTACTCCTGTCCTTGGTCAAACGGTCCCCTCGTGACCCTGCGGCCTCCTTATCCAGTCACTCCATCTTATACTGTGTCGACCTCTCTTTCCTTAACCTTCTCGGCGTTTCTTTTACCCTTCTCCATCGACATAACGCTGCCTATTCATTGTACATAACCTAGAATATTCGATACCTGAATGTGTTCTGTACTTCCTACTACCATTTCTCTACTTCCTATATTTGAAATCTTGCTTTCAAATGTTTCTTTTCTATTGTTCTCGAAGTTCGGATTGCAGAGGTTGGGAGAAAATGCAAGCAGAAACCAACTCACGTTGGCTGTCGATGTTATTGCGAATAACATAAACCAGTGTAGGCTAAGGATGCTAATCGCCTTGATGCACACATGTGCCACCGTGCCATCAAATACCAAAGCATCTATATTTTTGGAAGCCGAAAAGAAAGCTTCCCGGAACGCGAACTTTCCACCACAGTAATTTTTACCCCACTGGCACTGTAATATTATGTTTTTGCATATCTGACCTCCAAATAACTAGCTACGTGGCGATTGCACACTCTTAAAAATAATGTTGCTGAATGGCTAGTAAATGCACGCGTTCATTAAATTTCTACGTACTTTACTACTTGCTCAATCGTTCTGTACTAGCCAGGGGCTAGTTAAGCTAGTAAGCGCTGCCTTTACTACCCATAAAGCATTCTTAGTAGTTTTTGCTATGTAACTACTAAGTGAATGCTATACTTCGTCTGGCCGTGGCCTATTATCCTCGAATTGTGACAATCTTATACAAAACTGAGATAAACTGTAGTGTTGTTCATTATGCTCCATGGACTAGCGTGTACAAGGTCTTAGCACAAATATAAGCAGACAGTAGGCTTTAGAAAGTTGGGCACAAAGCTCTGATTATCTTACCAATTACATGCGTGCTAACCGGTGCAACACGACCTACCTCAAACTAGGGCTATAATTATTCTTGAAGTGGCTCTTTGAGTAAGTGCTGCGTAGCACCTTGGTCGTTCTTTGTGTTCTTGCGTATCGTTGCTTCTTGGAGATATGAAGCAGATTGTTAAGTTTAATCAGTGCGCTTTGATGTCCCGGGTAAGCATTACGTATATAAATCCTTAATTTATGCCTTAATACATAGCGAAAGGACGCGGTTCTCTATTTTTTATATACATTTATTATTTTACTTCCTGATGTTTTTACAATACCATCGACTTCGTATGTCGCTGCAAGCGCCACGGATAAATATAATAGGCCTTATTGTAATTATTGGTAATTATATTTCAATTGCGTTAGTAACTGCACTACCGAGGTAGCCTTTACCTAATACTAAGTTAGTGTTTTTTTACTAGCTTCAGCAGGTAGTGAAAGTATTGACCATCATTTTACTACCTGCACTTATTAAGAAGGTAGTATATTTTGGGGGAAGTAACGTGTTAGTATTTAGTTAGTGAAAATGATTACTTTCTTTAATAGTGCATGCGCACTTTTATCAGCGGTCAAACAATAATTTTCACTGTGATCTAGAAGAGCACGCGTTGCTACTTTTATTAGTCTGACATATAATTTAATTGTTCGATTTCGCAAGTGAGAGCGACGTTTCAAAGGCTAGATCGCAGAGAGCAGCAACGCGGCAAATGAACTATGTTAACAACGTTAATTGAATTAAAGATGCAATCATTATTTAATAATAATAGTGTCCGCCATTTTCACCTCGCGACGGATCAAGCCGCAAGTGCGCTGCCAAGATTTCTAAAGAAACCTAGTTGCTTAAATGAATGTGCACAAATATGAGTAATATGAGCCTCCCATAGAAAGGTGACGTTATTGTTGACCTCAGTACTTCATTCTGATGACCAGTTTTATATGAGTGCCAAATAACGCATACAAACTTGCATATGTGCCCTTTCGCAGCCATCTTCTTGTCAAATCTCGTTTGTGTGCTATCCGTTTCATTTGTCTGCTTCCCGCATTGACTGTATGTAGTACGAGTATGGGAATGACGGCGCGAGCCAGTGCTTCAGTAAAATTGTGTACTGCTGCGCTTTAAGGTCGCCATCTCATTAGTCGCTTCATGCACTCCCAAGTGGTGCTTTTGGAGAAAGATCTCTCCAGACATCAAAGCGTGATGAGATGAATATTTCATCGTATAGGGTGGTCTATCCTGTTTCATTTGGTCCGAGCTGTTACTGAACTGCTAGCGCCTGTTGTCAACGGCTTCTTCGTGCGGTATTTCGGCTTGGCTAGGTGCGTGGTTTGTGTTTCCCTGGGACAGTTAAGTACTCATATCACTTAGAAGAGAAATTGTGATATTCCTCAACGCAGTCAGATGAGAGCGTTTATTTATTCATTCAATGTAGTTGAAATTGAGAGAGAGAGAAAGAGGAAAGCAAAAGAAAGACAGGGAGGTTAACCAGAGATTATCTCCGTTTGGCTCCGCTGTACTGGGCGAGGGGCAAGGGGATGCGATAGGTGAGAGAGAGAAGGATTAAAAAAAAAGGAAAAAAGAACCTATGCACGCAGGTACACGCACGTACACGCACGTACACACGAATTGTTTTCATGGGCACTGTCACGCAGCCCGCAAAGACGTTCCTAATCTTACACAGTGTCACCGTACAATCCTACGTCACACAGTGTACAGTCACAATCTGTCAAAAAGTCCCGTCTCTTTCAAGTACCGCAGCAGCGCCTTCATAGCGGATCACGCTGATGTTCACGTAGGCCAGTTTCCAAGGACCTTGGTTTCTGTCAAAGGGCGCTTGTCTAATTTGTCTAGGGTGGCTGAGAGGACTGCTCTTTGCGGGTTGGAACGAGAGTACTGACAAAGAAGGTGCTCGATTGTTTCATTCCACCCGCAGAAGTCACAAAGTTGGCTGTTAGCCATTCTGATAAGAAAAGGGTACGCATTTTAAAATGCTACTCCAAGCCATCGACGGCCTAGAAGGGTGCAGTTACGTTGTGGAAGCTCGGGCGGAATACGAAGCAGTAAATTAGGGTGCAGAGTCTGAAGGCGTGCACGTGTGAACTCAGATGAAGTCCACTGACCTAATGTCAGGTCACGCGCAAGTGCGGAAAGTTTTTTCGCTGCGTCGGCTCTCGAAAGAGGATTCGAAACGCAGTTGACGCTGTCATGGGAATATCGGGTAGCTGCGTCTGCTCGATCAGTGCTATGTATTCCACAATGACTAGACAACCACTGATGTATTATATCGTGTCCTTCGTCAACTATGCGATTGTGGACTTCTGTGATCGCTGCGACGAGCTGCTCATGTGATCCATGGCGCAGTGCTGAGAGTACACTCTGTAGGACTGCCTTGGAATCAAAGAAGACTGACCATGGATGGGCTGGTTCCTCCTGGATGAAATAAAGAGCTGCGCGCAGCGCTACCAGTTCAGCAGCTGTCAATGATGATACAGGTGACGTTTTTAGCTGTATTTTGACGGATCTTATTGGTATCACTACAGCGGCAGCTGAACTTCCTGATGTGACTGAGCCATCGATGTAAACGTGTACGCGGCCACTGTTCACCTCATGTAAAAGTTCTAATGTGGCTTGCTTCAGGCTAAACGACGGCATGTTGGCTTTCTTCATGATTCCTGGGATGATGAGACGTATTTCAGGTCTTTGCAGGCACCATAAAAGTGAGGATGGACTTGCTGCAGGCACGCAGTTCAATGGCAATGAGGTACAATTGGCGACAATTATACGACTGAAAGTTGCATGTGGCCTTTCTGCGGGTAGAGCGGCAAGATGGTGAGAAGGTAGTCGGGCAACGTGCCGAATAAGCGTCCTGAGAGCGTCGGTTATGAAGTACGTTGATATTGGGTGACCTTGAGCTATGCGAATCATTGCCGCTGTAGACGCACACCTCGGAAGACCGAGACACGTCCTTAGGGCTTGAGCGTGTAGTCCCTGGAGTACACGCAGGTTTGTTTTGCAGGTTTTACCAAGCACAGGAAGGCTGTATCTTGCGAAACCGAGAAACAAGGCATTATAAAGCTGCAGCATTGGCCGCACCTATGTGCCCCCTGAACTTCCGCCGAGAACTTTGAGGACATGTATTATTGTCATTAACCTGTTCTTTAGGTATGGAACATGCTGGCTGCATGGTAGGTCACGGTCGATAATTACCCCTAAGAAGCGGTGTTTCCGTATATTGGCAACTGCTTGCCCATTGACACTTACAGAGTAACGCTTCATTGCCTTCCGAGTGAATGTAACAAGGCAGCATTTGTCTGAAGACAGCTCTAAGTTCTGTTTTCACAAGTACAGTGATGTTAACGCAGCTGCCTTTAGGAACCATGCTCGTACCTGAAGTCGCGTTACAGCAGACGCCTAAATGCAAATGTCGTCGGCACATATTGATACTTGAACTGTATGGGCAAGCATCTGACTAGGCCAACTAGCACTAGGTTGAATAGCGTCGGGCTCAGTACTGCGCCTTGTGGTACTCCACGGACCGTTTCGTGTTGAGTCGTGGCGTATTCCTCGGTCATCATGAAGAAATGCCTGTCGGTGAAATAACGGCACAGCCACTGAAAAGTGCAGCCACCAATTCCGGCTTCAATCAGAGCATCTATAATTGCATAATGTGCCATATTATCATAGGCGCCTCTTAAATCAAGGAATAATGCCGCAGTGAGTCGTTTCAGACGTTTTTCATGCTGAACAAACGTGACCAAATCGATGACATTATCTATGAATGAGCGCCCACGCCGGAAGCCAGCCATAGCATCTGGGTACATGTAATTTTCCAGGTACCATTCCAAGCGCGTCAAAATCATTCTTTCCCTATTTTCCCTATGCAACTCGAGAGAGCGATGGGGTGGTACGATGCCAAATCTAACGGTGATTTACCAGGTTTTAGAAGTGGAACAAAGCGGCTGCATTTCCATTCACGTGGAACCGAACCCTTGCGCCAAGACTCGTTGTAATGGTTTAGCAGCATGAGTCGTGCTTTCTGCCGAAGATTGGTGAGCGCCGCATAGGTAACACCGTCCGGCCCAGGTGCGGAAGAGCGCCTGCAAGTCGCCAGCGCTGCTTCAAGCTCCTCCACTGAAAACATTACATCTATGCGGGAATCTCGTGGCACAGGAGGGGTACATGGTGTAAATGCGCGTTGGAGCAGCAAGCTGGCAAGTCTTGAACAAAATTCTTCAGCAATGTCAATTTCGCTGCGACCTTGGTGCAAAGCGAGGGATTTGAAAGGAACACACTGTTGCGGGGACACGCGATGTCCACGCACGGTTCTCCATATCGGAGATGATCGCTGACGTGGATCCGACGACCCGCAGAAACGTTTCCATCTTTGAGATTGTAGTGCGTCGATGCGGCGTTGAATGTTCTTTTGCGTCCGCCTTGCCTCTCGGAGATCGTGGATGGATTTGGTTCTCCGGTACCTTCTTTCAGCCCATGGACGAATTGCTCGTAGCCGCTGCAGTTTGGCTTCAAATTTTTTTTCTATTTCGGGAAAGGCTGAAAACTGCGCGTAGCCTCTTGCATGTCCTTTTGAATTTCGTGTTCCCGACTTGAATGGTTCCCTTGCTCACGTACTCCGTCCATGTGCGACCGAAACACCGACCAATCAATGCGCCGGAGGGTCGTGGAGGAGTATTTAGATAGTCCCTTGACCTTCAGGTATGTCTGAATATGGTCGCTTTCATGTGATTCAATGTCTGGAAACCATTGCACGTTTCTTTCAAGACGCCGAGAAACCAGGGTCAAGTTTAGGCAGCTTCTGTACGTAAGCCCGCGTAAATATGTCGGACTACCATCGTTGAGGCAGTAAAGGTCGTGCTGTGTGGCAAAGGAGGCTAGTCCCCTTCCCCTGGAGTCAATCTTCAATCTCCCCCAAAGCGGATGGTGAGCATTAAAATCTCCGGTGAGAATTGTAGGGCCGGGTGTCACTGATAGCACGTCGTGCAGTCGTTTAGAGTCGAAGCCGCTTGAAGGAGCAATGAAAACAACGATGACTGTGAACGTAAGTTTATTCGTTTTCACAATTAAACAAACGTACTGGTTGTCGTCGTGAGTTGGGACTGGGTGCAACACGTATGTCAGATCACATCTAGTATATACGATTACCATTCCTCACACCGCCATAGGTGGAGGACATGAATGCCTTGTAGCGTTCCTAGTTAAAGGACACAGTAGACTTAAAACATTGCTGTGGAACTGGCGCCCATCTCGTCTACATTTATTTCTCACTTCCCTCTCCTCTTCCTCTGTCCCCCCGGTTCCCGCGCTTCTTCATCTTCTATTCGAAGGCTCATACCGCTTCACCCTTCCAGGTTTCTTTTGCTAACCCCTCCTGGGGTAATACTTGAAAACGTTTCCAATCGAAGCACATTCAACTGAGCCCCGTTCACCAATGTACCACACAGTCTTCAATATTCCTTTCTGAGTGGCTGTCTTTGTCACAGAGTAAGGACCATAAAATTTGGCACTGGATTCTCTTACTCCTTTCCTAACTAGGATGAGGTCGGTGACTTGAATGTCTGGGATAGCTGAGCAATGTCTCTTGTCAAAATTTTTTTTCATTCGTTTACGGTACCTCTCCTCCTGTGATTTTTGTTTCCTTTCCTCGACGATCTTGAGATTTTCTAACAGCCCCAGTTCAAGGTCCGCTTGAAGAATAGGGGTCTCTCCTGAAGAAGCGAACTGCGGGCTGCATCCCAAGCCACTGGTGTAGGAGCGATTGTGATGTCTTACAGCTGCTTCTAAAGAGCATTTCCATCCACCAGGGAAACTATCGTACATCCTGATGTATTGCTTCACATCTCGTATAGCACGCTCTGCAAGCCCATTCGCCGCGGGATGGTATGGTGCACAGAATTTGATTGATATATTGTGGTCTCGAGCCCATCTTGCTAATTTTTCACTCTTGAACGCTGGTCCGTTGTCACATACGATCTTCCTGGTTGTCCTAAACATATCCCGGTGGAGGAGGGCGATGACACTATTCGCATCTTCTTGTCCTGCCCGTGCCGCGACCATCCTGGTGCACTCATCTATGGCCAGAAGAAAAGCTTGCGTTTTTCGGACTCCTTCTCGTTTCTTATTTAGCTCGGCAAAATCCAGGTGTATAACTTCAAAAGGCACGTTCGAGTGGCAAGGTATTATCATGGCGTCTGTAGGCTGCTTGTATTTCACTTTGTTGACTTGACAAATGTGGCATGAACGAACGTATTGATTGACGTCTTCTTTCATGTGAGGCCACGTAAATCTCTTGACTAGCTTGTTGTAGGTGCGCCAAAATCCGTCGTGTCCTCCAGATTCTGGGCTATCGTGGTACAAATAAAGCACCTTGGGAACCAGCGTTGGCGGGACTTGATAGCGACCTGCCATAAAAATTAATTGTTCAGTGCCTTCCCACAATTTTACTTCATTGATTTCTTCCGATTGTTCTTTATTGGCCTGTATCATCAGTCGAGACAATGCATCTGCATCAGTCAAAAGGGGTCCAGGTCTGTGGGAGATGGTGAAATCAAACTGCTGCAAGTAGTTCACCCATCTGGCGATACGTCCCTTAGGTTGGGTCATATTCAAGAGATGAGTGAGTGCCTGGTGATCCGTGAACAAAGTAAACTTCGCACCTTCTAGGTACGTACGGAAGTACTGAATTGCTTTAAGGACAGCAAGAGCTTCCTTTTCAGTAGTGGTGTAGTTGATTTCAGGTGGCTTGAGGGTGTAGCTGTAGTAGCCTACTACATGTCGCTTTTCTCGGCCGGATGCTTCTGGACATTTCTGGTACAAGACTGCACCTGTTCCATAATGTGAGGCGTCGGTATTCAGTTCAAAGGGTAAAGTGAAATCCGGTATGCGTAGAATAGGGTCAGCAGAGATTCTGTGCACCAGATCACGGTAGACTCTCTCACATTCCTCATCCCACTCAAATGGAACTTCTTTCTGCGTTAGGCGCGTGAGGCATCTTGTTTTTATAGCAAAGTCTTTTATGAAAGGTCTGAAATGTCCTGCTAATCCCAAAAACACACGCAATGAGTGGACGTCATACGGTTTAACCAGTTGGGATATTCTCTCGACGGACTCTTGTTTCGTGCTTTTGGTAGTCCCATCAAATACTCTTCCAAGAAACACAACTTTTCTTTGAAAGAATGCACTTTTCTTAAAATTAACCTTGAGTTGTGCCAAGCTCAAGGCATTTAATACCTGAGAAAGGTGTTCCTGATGTTCAGCCTCTGTTTTGGAGAAGACGATAATATCGTCTATGTACACGTTACAAAAGACACCCAGAAAAGGCTTCAGGACTTCGTTCATAATCTTCTGGAACCATGCTGGCGAGTTTTTCCAGCCGAAAGGAAGCCGGTTATACTCGTACAGATCAAAGGGCGTGATAAAAGCAGTGTACATTTTTGTTTCTTCGGTTAGCGGGATCTGCCAGAAACCTTTGCACAAGTCAATGCGTGAAAAAATCCGGCAACCACCTGTCTCATCTATAATCGTGTCTATCTTCGGCATGGGAAATGGTATAAGGTCTGTCTGGCGATTGAGAACCCTGTAATCTGTGCACAGTCGGAAAGTTCCATCTTCCTTCGGCGCAATAGTTATGGGAGAAGCGAAGGGTGACACCGAAGGCCGGATTATATCGGCGTCTAGCATCTCCTGCAATTCTTTCTTCAACCATATCTTACGTTCTCGTGACATGTTATAAGGTGATTTTCGGATGACGGTCTTGTCAGTTAGTTCGAAAGGCACCTTGTGCGACTTCATCTCCTGTGGATAGCTTCCTACGCATACCAGTTCAGGGTAGGTCGTTGCAATATCTTCCGCGCACTTGACAATTCGCAGGTTATCTTTTCTATCTGGCTGTGTCTCTTCCCTTGATAGTCCTTCCACTAAAACTGCATCGTCCCAATATACGTTGATTTTTAGTTTCTTTATGTCTGGTCTGGATAGCAGAAAGTCGTACGTCACCCCCGTTATCACCAGTACGTCACTTTCTATTTCATGACCTTGGAACTCGATGTTTACTGAGGCCCACTGATTATGCATTGTCACTTTTCCATCGTACCCTTGCACCCGTAGTACTCTTCCACTATGCAGGTGACTTGAATCTACCAGCTTGGCATTTATTATAGACACAGAAGCACCGCTGTCAACCAAAGCCATCATATGTCTATTTCCCACTTTGACAGGAATGTGAAGTAAACTAGAGCAAGTTAAATAAACAGTCTCAGTTGTGGTCATCGGGTCGGACTGATCACCCTTGTTTATTAGTTTTTTGTTGTCGGAGACTCTTGAGCGTCTGAAAGTATGGGGACAGGGTCGTTGTCGACGTTATTCACTCGACCTCTGGGAGCACGCCAACCCAAGCTCTCTGTACTGCCTGCAAGGCGGCTCGGTTCTCGCGGATTGCGGCTTGACCAATCCGCGCCTGTCCGTCTGAAGCGACTGCTTGAGCCAGCGGTTATATTTTCGTCTGAAGTAGATGGTATGTCGTGAAGGCACTTTTAGGTGATCGTGCTTGCGCTAGCTTCAGGACTTCCGCGGGCAATCCGTGCATTATTAGAGCTACTATGGCAGAAGGAGGAAGCATAGGCTCAGCCAGCTTTAAAAGGCGGCGTTTTTCAAAGAAATACTCGATGGGGGAGCCCTGCTTGAATTTGAAATTGAGTGCGGCGTCCCATCTTTGCACTGGGTTGCTTCGGAATGTCTTCAAGAATTTTTCCTTCCACTGGTGCCAAGAGTTGCCAACATCTTCAATAATGTGCAGATCGTACCACTTACGTGCAACACCTCTTAAATAACTACGCATGTTGGTAATTTTGTCCTCATTAGAGTGCCATTTGTTCTTCCCAGCCGCATATTCATAGAATTCAAGCCAACTTTCTGGGCTTGAAGACTTGCCGTCGAAAGCATCGGGTTCGACAAATTTAGTCGCCGGCTTCTCAGCGTTTAGAGAGCTTATAAGTGACGTCACCAGTTGGTTTTGTTGCGCCATCTGTTCTTGTTGTAGCTGAAGAGCTTTCAAAACGAGGCTCACCTCTTCTGTCGAAGACCGTGATGCAGAGTCCTTTCGACGCATGGGTTCAAGAACTAATTCGTCGAAGATCGCCAGACGCAAGTTCACTTTCACCGCACCCTTCCGACGTAGTTCAGCAATGTCTATGGAAGCCTTCTCTAAAACCAGGTTCACGAGGTCGGCCGAGTTGAGTTCGCGAGGTAGTTCCACCGCTGGTTCGTCTTGAGCTTGGTATCTCGAAAAGATGATCTTCTCTGCAGAGGTCTCCTCGAGGAAAAATGTCACCCACATGTTGGAGTCAGTTGTCGGCTGCGCCAAAATATTGTAGCGTTCCTAGTTAAAGGACACAGTAGACTTAAAACATTGCTGTGGAACTGGCGTCCATCTCGTCTACATTTATTTCTCACTTCCCTCTCCTCTTCCTCTGTCCCCCCGGTTCCCGCGCTTCTTCATCTTCTATTCGAAGGCTCATACCGCTTCATGCCTCATGCCCGGAAACGCGTATAACATTCTGCACGTTCGGTTCGCAAATTACTAGGATGGGAAAACGGTTTTCGAAGACAAAATGTCTAAAATCTGAAATTCTCGATTTGAGTCCACGGGCATTCCACTGCAGTAGGGATGCTTGCTTGACATCTTTGTGGAAGGGCAGCGAGGGGCGGACCATGGTGCTATGCGTTGCTTTCAAGTACTGCAGTGAGCGCGTCCAGTACTTGCAGTGCGCTACGAGCATCCGGAGTGTCCATGCTTGTTATTAGTAGACGCATGACATTCGTAAGCGATTTGAGTATAGCAATCACTTGTGAATCTTTGTCTCGCATTTGGTCAACTGTAGTGACATTTGACTTTGAGTGGCGAATCATGTGGTGTGGCTCTGGCGCGTGGCATGTCTTTGGCAGTGCTGGTCACACCTCATTTTATGAAGCATGAATAGCAAATGGCCGCTTTTTTCGTTGGCATTCGTGCTCTTACTGGAGATAGATGGAACAGGAGGCGGCGTCGGCAGACGAGACATTTCCCTCGAACCGGAAGAGGATTTCGTAGACTTTCGTTTCCGGGAGCGATGTCGCCTTATCGCTGCAGAAGCATCTCTGTGTGACGATTCCTCTCTGGCTATTTTTCTCAACACTTTCTGCTCTTTCTTTAGATGTGGACGATCTTTTGAGGATGCAGCGTGCGAGCCTTGAAAATTTGGGCACTTGAGCTCTATTGCACAAGTGTCCGTGTCCTATTGTTCGGAACACCGTGGGCATATCGTTGTATTTCGGCAGACAGCACTCACATGTCCAATTCTTTGACACCTTCTGCACTGAAGTGGTTTGGGTACGAAAGGTCGTACCACATGCCGAAAGTGGCGAACCTTTACATGTGATGGTAGGCAGTCACCTTTAACCACGAGCCTTACACAGGTCAGGTGTCGGGTTGACTAGGAGGGCAATTTCTGTCCCTCTAGCCGTTATGTGCCGAAGCAGTCACGCCGCGTCAGCATTCTGCCGACTCCACTTCCATTATCGTGGCAATGGGAGCAGCGTCTCCGAGTAAAACACGGGAAAAAGCCGAAAATACTGCAGCGCGAAGGAACAGCGGTCTCTTCAAGAATCACTTCGTCTTCCTCCTCATTCCCAATGTAGTTGAAATTATCCGAAAGGCCCCGAGGGGCAACGAGTGACGGGTGCATGAGAGGAAAAGAATCTTGCCTGCCTGCACGCTGGCAGAGAAATACATTCTTGACTGCACGTTTCCATTTCAAAAACGTTTTCGCAAAAGACAAAGCCACGACCATTGTCCTTTGTGCATCTCCGTTGCTTACGACCCATCTTTCCGTCTTGGATACGCACAGCCCTAATATCACAGCGGCCAAGCACCCAGTCATGTGGTGCTTGTTGAGAGGTGGTCAAATTTCCTTCAATGCCCGAAAAAACTAAAGCCAGTGCAGCTGCCATAAAAGAAATGAATATTTTGGATATTCTTCAATAGCGTATATGACTTCGTTATAAGAAGTTATGTAAATAAATTATTGCTTTAAAAGTTGATTGATTATTTTTAGTAATAGTTGTTATAAACTTAAAGTGTATAAGATACTCTTACTTGCAAGAGTTGGATGCACAATACTGAGTTGGTAGCATTCGCGTAGCGCACGCTATTTCCTTTATAAGCCTTGGCACAAGTTAGCTGAAGGACCTTATATAACGGGTGCGGTGCCTATTTGATAATTTTAAATGTCCTTACATGCTAGTTGGATATACGAGTTTCTTATATTTGGTAATAATGGGAATATTTCCTATTGTAAGTGGAACTGTGCGCAAGTGGCAACCTTCGTAAGAAACCTAGTCGATATTCTAATGTTGAACATTCCAGTAAATGGCAGATTGATAGGGTAGCAATTAAAATTGAAAATTATAAACGATGATGTAATCATGACGCTTGTTGCCTATTCATACCTCAGCTCGTCTACAAACGTAACCAAATGTTTTCAATTATGCTGCCCCCCCCCCCCCCCGATTTTTGGAAGCCATTACATATGCGACTTGAAATTGAACGTTACAGTAACCTACGTAAGCTTGAACAGTGCAGTGTATGTCTCTTTGCTAGGAGAATTCACTGTCGCACTGGACGGAACTAAATCATTTCTTCTTTTTCCATGATCTCCAAAGCTATGCTAGCGATTGCACATACTTTCCGCAGCGAGCGCCAGATACGAACAGAACCCTGAACAATCTCAAAAATGACTCTATCTATTAATTAATTAATCAGTTATTTAGTTATTTAAAATAATTAGCCTGTTTATTTATTTATTTATTTACTTATTCATTTATTTATTTGGAACATGCTGCCGTCCTTAAACCAAGCAGGGTTGCATAATACAAAGAAAACTAAATATAAATTCAAACAATATGCAAAATTAGAAGTGGGGAAAACATGGTTGAGTAGCAGCCCACACAATAGTAACTATATACAGGTAAAAGTCGCGCAACACAGTAAAGCACTAATCACAGACATTCATTTGACAGCCATCAGAGTTTGAATCCTGCGGTCATCATGAAAAATATAGGTAATTTTCAAATTCAGGGCTATTCATTTCCAGGAAGGCTTCAGATGGTGAAGCGTTGATAGCCCGATAAAGAAAGGAACAAATGAAAACAATAGTGCGCGCGACGTACAGTTCAAGGGTGTGAGCATGCGCATGTAAAGTTCGTCTAGAATGTCGGCGTCTTAAGTAGCTTTCAGGACCAATATTAAATTTATGGAAGCAAAGCGAGTGGGGAAACATTAGTAAACACTCTTCGATACTGTAAGACAATAATAGTGTTAGTTGCCATAAGCGTTGTCGGGAAATCATTCCCCTGGTAGGCATTGAGGGTGTGTTCCGATTCGGCCAGCATCAGAGAAAGTGTACGTATACAGCTAAGGAGAAAGCCGAGACAGCTTCGAGGTCACGTAATAGAAAGAGTTCCTAGCCATCTTAAGCATGCGAAACGCTGAAACTTGCAAAAAAACAATTTCTTGTCTTCTACTTTACCATCTATCTTGAAAACAAACGTTAAAAAGTTCTGGCGCATTATATACCCTGTACACGACCCTTTAATTATGTTGCAAGACAAACCTCCGGCAACACAATCCCAAATACTCTTTGTGCTGCCACTTTGAGTAGAACATTCACTGAAAGCTTTTCCTCAAGCACGACAGTTTATGTTCCAGATATGCCGTATCACAGATTTTCCATTGCGTCACCAATAACTATTGATGCTCCTGGCAATGCTAAATTAATCGAGTCTTTGAAGCACGATTCATCTCCGGGGTGTGATGAAATTAGTTGTAAATTCCTAAAAAGTACCTGCGCTTTTAGCTGAATTACACTAACAAAACTGTTCCAGCAGTCGCTCGATTCATCAAGCCTCCCTAACGACTGGAAAATGGGGAAGGTGGCCCCACTTCACAAATCCTGTAATAAGCACTTGCCCCAAATTATCGCCCCATTTCACTCACTAGTATGTGCTGCAAATTAGTAGAATATATAATTTTTAAACACATCGCCACCTTTCTTGAAGATAACTCTTCTTTTTTCTTCTGCGCAACATGGTTTCCGTCAAACATACTCCTGTGAAACGCAGTAACTGTCAGTCACTGATAAATTAGATTGCACTCTTGACCAGTCATGTTGCGCCGATTGCATCTTTTTAGAATTCGCGAAAGCTTTTGATAAAGTGTGCCATCAATTGTTGCTTTATAGACTAAGTCATCTTAATCTTGATCCACATGTCTTTAGATGGCTTCAATCTTTCCTTCTCAACCGCTGGCAGATTGTTTTCACTAATGGCACAGCCTCACTGCTTACTTGCTATCTGGTGTACCACAAGGATCCGTCCTCGAACCACTTCTATTTTTAATTTATATTAATGAACTCCCGTCCACCCTGTCTTCTGCCAGCCGCCTTTTTTCTGACGACTGTACAATTTTCCGTGAAATACGTAACCTCAACGACATTAATACTCTCCAGACCGATCTTAATTTGGTCTCTAACTGGTGCAAAACTTGGAAAATGGGATTAAATATTAACAAATGTAAGTTCATGCGTGTTTCTCGTTGCTCTAACACACCTTCTTATTGTCTTAATGACATTCCTCTTGATTCCGTCGCATAATATAAATATCTAGGCGTATATATATCACGAAACTTAACATGGAATTCCCATACTGAATACGTTACCAATAACGCTAATCGCATGTTAGGGTATTTACGTCGCAACTTCTCTGCTGCTCCTTCGCCCTTAAAACTCCTACTTTATGAATCCCTAATACGACCTAAACTTGAATACGCGTCATCAATATGGGACCCTTGGCATGAAAACCTTGTATCTTCTCTCGAACTTATACAAAATAACTCCGTTCGCTTCATCTTTTCAAATTACAACCGTACTGCAAGTATCACAGCCATGAAAACTTACCTTTCTCTCCCATCTTTAAAATCTCGCCGGAAAATCAGTCGCCTCACTCTATTCCGCAATGTATATCATCACGTCACGCTACATGACGATCTTATTTCACCACCGGAATACATCTCCCATCGCACTGATCATCGGCACAATGTTTGCATCCAAGAGTGAAAAACTAAAGCTTGTTTTCAGTCATACCTTCCCCAGACATCTGTCGAATAGAACCGCCTCCCTCTCGATATTGCAGCCATTAAAGGTAATCAAAGATTTCGTGATGCACTAACAACCCTTGTTTATTTTGAAGAATGTTGAAATTATGTTCGAACAAATTTCACTGTATTGTATTTATTGTCTTTGTAACCTATATTACCCACTACTCTCTGTAATGCCTTTGGCCCTGAGGGTATAATAAATAAATAAATCTGGAAGACGTACGAAACACTCTTCTGCGACGTGACACCACCTCGCGGCCACAAGAACAAGTTGAGAAAAGCACAAATTTCTTTCGGTATATTAAGTCTCTGCGCCTGCAAACCAATGAAAAACACGATGTAGCTTACATTAAAGGCGTCTTATATTCTACATTAAATTCTATTCTATTCTGTTCTTACGTTAAAGAATAGAGCATCTACGTTTTCTTGTGCGCAGACAACCTTCCTGTTGGCTTTCCAAGCGTCCTGCTCAGCCGCCATCTTTTTTTGGAAAGCAAGGTAGCCTGCATCATTTTCGACTTCGATGCTGCCTTCGCGAAGCTGTCTACTTGAACACCTTCGTGAGAAATGGAACGAGAATTAAGATGGCCACTGTCTGCTTAGCCATCTATTTAGCCTTCTACAGCGAGTATTGGAAAACAACCTCAAGACGAAACGAACCCCTTTTCGTTGCACCATTTCCAGTTTCCGAATGTCTTCCTTTAGATGAAAGTCTCACACAGCACTTGAATATGCTAATTTGGGTCGTATAAAACTATTACAGGCCAATAGTTTGATGTCGGATGGTGCTGTTTCCATATAGTTAGCAGCTATCAAGTATCTTACCTTCCCAACAGCAGTACAGGTACCAGTGTTGCTGTTCCGCGTGTGTCCTGTGCTGTGCGTTCTAAAAAAGCAAAAAAAATAATTACACTGTTTTCATCCGTTTACGTACGACACGCACCATTCACAATCTGGTAAACCTAGGCTGCATACACCAAGTAAAATATCCAAGCTATTTTCATTTATTCACCCGCCATGGTTGCTTAGTGGCTATGCTGCTGGGCTTGTAAGCACGAAGTCGAGAGATGGAATACCGGCCACGGCGATTACATTTCGATGGGGGCGATATGCGAGAACACCTCTGTACTTAGATTTAGGTGCACGTTAAAGAACCCCAGGTGGTCCCAATTTCCGGAGTCCCCCACTGCGGCGTGCCTCATAATCAGACAGTAGTTTTGGCAGGTAAAACCCCATAATTTAATGTTTTGTCATTTATTCATGAGTTCCTGAACACGCAGTGCCTCAGCTTGCTTGTCAATGGTTAAAGCATTCTCTACGAAGATGTTGATGGATATATGTCGTTTTTCAGAATGTTTATAAGATACTCATTAGGTCGCAACTGCATGATGAAGTTATCCTCTCACATCGCCATGTCTTACATAATCCGGCACTAGTTTCCATGTCTTCAACGAGCAAATTTGAAGAAATATTACCCGAAGTTGTGTATTAAGCTAAGGCTACAATGCACAAGAAGACATATTTATTTAAAACGTGCATTCCTCTCCTTGATTCGCGAAAGGCGCCACCGTCTCTTGAAAGGTTGCCGAAGTATCGCTCGCAATAGAATTTCGCCTAAGACAGAAGTAATTCTGTGTCGAGTATTATCCGGACTAAATAAAACTGCCTTAAGTAATATTCTCGAGCAGTATAACACAGGAACACAATGACGGCAGTGCTGTATGCTCCATCATGACAAAGTGCCAGTTCATGTGTAGCTTGTGAAAAAAGAGCTTCTAGTAAAAGTACTGACACCCCCAATTCTCGTAGCTGTTCTTTTTTTTGCTGTACTGAAGTTTACTTTTGAAATACCTTATATTGACCATTTTTTCTTCCATTCTATAATTACAATCTATTTCCGAGAGTGGCCGATGACGTGGGCATGACTTCATGCGTGCCAATAAGGAAAGATACCAATGGTGGAAAATTAAAACAATTGTTAGTAAATACAAGCTCCCATTTGCGAGCGTCTATCTTCACGCAGCATTTAGTGAAGACATGACTATAACAAAGTGGCGCGGTATCCTAAAGCAAGTATTCAGAAGCTGCTCGTATGAAGCCGGAATGGCCACTAACAACAGACAGATTCAAAGTAGTAGGTACTCAGGTGGGTGCATATCGAATTGCAACGAAAGTTTCCATTTGCAAATATTTGCAAGCTGCTTATATTATCCTATTTGTGAAGTTAGTTCTAAGACAGGCCTCGCGCATGGACATATGCGATGTTTGGATATTCGTGTATGACTGGGCATTCTACCTCTTTGGATAAGCTCTTTTCGCTAATTATTTCACACTGACAGATTGATATCAATAATGTGTGCGATAAACTGATTTAGCTTTTCATACGGACATTAATGTAATGGGGATGGGCGCATTATACTGGGGCGCTATAATGTAAAGCTATTCCAAACTTTTGTATTCCGATTCTGCAATCAGCCCTCAGCGAGTAGGGCAAATTTTTTTGGACCACCCCTAGTTCGTCTGTCTGTCACCGGACGTCACGAAAAGCGCGATAGCTTCCCATCTTATATCACGTGTACACACTGATTATGAATGAATGAACCGAAGAAAAGCAAAAATAACCATTTCTTATTCGACGCCTTTTATCCATTAGCCCTCGACTATTGAATGAACGTTTTCGGGCTGCAACCACTTCAGCTGCTGTCATGCGACGTCAAAAAACCGCGAAAACTCACCGCTTCAAAGTGACGTGTGCGCGTTAAAATGCATTAATATGTCGAACAAAACAGAATTTTCTTTGGAATAGTCGCAGGCTGCCCCGTTCCAAAAGGAATAAAAGATGGCTGGCGCCGATCGCTCAGCCACTGGCTACTCGCATCTACCGGAAAGCATGGGTGTATTTGCGTACGATAAAACTATTTTCGTGGCAGTGTAACGTTTTCGAACACTTTCGGCACGTTTACGATCTCGGTCTGCCAACTCTTCTTTGTTGAGTATGTGCTTTAGCGGCATTCTTAACCTTCCGTTGCATGCCGTTGTGATTTTCGACCAGCCACCACAAGCTAAGTAAGGGAAAGCGGACCAATCGCAGACGCCGGCACAGCCCTCTTCATCCGTTTATTGAATTTCAGTCCACTGGCTCGGTCCCATTGAATCCCTCTGCACTTGAAGATGCTCCTCGCCTCTTGTCAGCCAGTTAGATAGGACAAGCCGCTCAGTGTAGGCAATGTTATTCGTTCTTAAAGAAAGCAAAAGTGGCCTCCTATAAACGAGGAGATCGTTTTATTGGTCAGTTCAGACAACCCTGCGGGTCACGACCCGATGTTTGCATCGGCGGTTACGTAAATTTGACGCCAGGAGATTGGAATAAAAACACATTGGAATAGTGTTGCTTTATAGGGTCCCTGGCTGCGCTGGTTATCATTTTTTCGGAGAGGGCATTCTTTTCAATATGCATTTACAAACAATCGCTTGTCATATATATTGTTTTCTTCATACCCGTTAACGCTCTCAAACGCTGATAGGATGCATAGTCTGTGGCCAGTTTGGCTTTTAATGAGACCAAATACGACAGTGGTAAGACGACCTGACGTGTGAACCAAAATCCCTAGACGCAGTTCGGCTTCTTCGACGGATTCCTGTAAGAGCCGGAAGGCATTTCAATGACATGCCGTAACTATCAGCTGCCTAACTAATAGAGCTTCAATCTCCAGAGCATTCATCTCTTTCAAAAGTCAGGTGCTTTAATCATGATTCTCACTATTATGATTTTAATTATTAGGTTCCCGACGCGAGTAGCAATTCATTAAATAAAGTGAGGTAATACTAAAGCAACCTACATTTAGTAAACAAACACGCTGACAAAAATGACAATTCCAGAATTCACATTGCCGAAAGCCTGGGATGTAACAAATGCCTAGGTGTTATAGTGTTCCCGCAATGACTGAAGAGACTTTTTAATATTATTGAGAAGAACGGCGATGCATTTTGTAGCGCATTTTGGGGACCGATATCTCGAAACTGGTGCTATAGTTTGAGTATTTGTACAATGCATACATAATTTTACTGCAGCCCTATTTTACGGGGCACCACGGGGCAAATGTACATGCCAGAGAGCCTGAAACATGCCAGGCGTGCCTCTAAACTTAACATTTTGGCAGTGAAAACATTTCTGTCGCTCGAGGCCCGAGAGCTACATGCACAAAACTACAAAACATGAATAATCGCGTCCGCGTGCGAAGGTGTCTGTGCGTGAGTATTTGTGCCGATGGAAAACCCACTGCATGACTTCGTGCGTGCACTGCAGGTGGGGAAGGAACACTCATGCCGGCATCTGAGGATGCTTGCCTTCATTATTGATTAATAGCATCGAGCGTCATCCTCGTGATACTGTCGATGATTAAGCTACAACCCTTGAACGGTGGCGAGACCACCGCAAGCCAAGATATACGAACGGGCAAACGCGCGTGCTGTGGGCGGCAGCTTTACCTAGAGGACATAATCACTTTAAAGACGTAGCACAAAGGGCTAATTCGTGCGGATCCACAAAAAATTAAGATGTGCGAGGGCAGAGGGCACAAGAGGGCACAGAACGGGCGCGCTGCTTTCTATACCTCTATGTGGCCTGTGTCTGTACGCGCTGTTTTATAATCTATAATAAATTATCTTCACTTTAAAACGAAGCAGTTTAAGCCACATTTTTATATGCCGAAAACTATCTAGACGTGCTTTGTTTCTCATTCACTTAGATGTCCAAGGATCCATTAAACATGAACCGCACGTTTGGATAGGACGAACATCCAGAGTCACTATGATGCCTTCTAGTCAGCTAGATGGAGGCCCCCGCCCATATTATTACGTTAAAAAGCCGACTCTGCCACATACGCAAGAAGCCAATGGAATTTTTTTATGTACCCATTATTTGCATCAACCGGTACAATGTTCCGTTCCCTCCCCCTCGTGCTACAGGCCGATAGGACTGAACTTGTTAAAAATAAAGAAGTAACTAAGCAGCTGTGGCAGCGTTGACGATGACGTGAAAATTTCTAGGGCTCTAAATTGAAATAATATTTAAAGAAGTTTTTCACGTGGCTTTGCAGAACTTCTGCTGTATAGCATCTGTAGCAATGTCAGCATTTATGGTAGTGGAGAAGTTTGAAACGAGCCGGCAAGCAACATTTGCACAATATCTTAAACAACAGTAACCAAAAAGAAATACTTCCCAATGTGTAAATAGAATTCAATTTTCTTTTTACGGATTTCTTTGGTTTAGTGATAATTTATTTATTGTTAGGATCGGTGAATACTAAGTGTACAAGAATACAAGAATAGTAGAGTTTGGCGTTTTCGGAGCATTTCTGTTAAAACGATCTTGTGATAAGAACACAGATCTTCACGGACGTTTCGAATTGGCCTTAGGAGTAGTCAGCGGCGTTATTTTTAAGTCATTGCGCGCGTTGTTCAAGAGCATTCACTTTGGAGCTGCCTTTTGAGATGACGACTCCATACTACAAAGAAATAAGCGTCCGTTTCTTGTCCAACGTCACTTCGTCTCCCTGCTCCTCGCGGGCATGCTCCCTCAAAAAGAGCATGCAAAGGCAGCGGCTTTTTTCCTGCCTCAGGTATTCCAACATTCAATTTCGAATGTGTATTACTGAAGCACGCAAATACGCAATGAAATACATTTTGCGAATGTTGCGATACGTACATGGAGGTGATAGCAACTGAAATGACGACGATCGCCAGAATATTGAGTGGAGGCATCGTAAGGTTTGACACAGCTCGTGTTCTGGACAAAAGATGCCTGGCACTGCGTGAAAATTCTACGCTCTTATATAGTAATAGTGTGAAATCAATAAAAAGCAATTCTTGTAACGTACCAATATTTTTTTTTTACCCGCGTGAGTCTCATGACATAACAATAGCGTATTGTACCACTGTGTGTAGCCGCAGGTGCGTGTTTTAAAGATATCCATATTGCCCAAAAGGCACCGCTGTTCTGCATCATGTCGAGAGGGATGCAATAAATTCTCGCCAGGCAAGAGAAAACCACCTTGTGCAAACGTGTACGAAACAAGAGAGCGAGATTAATAACTCCTAGAAATATTTAAAGTTCAAACGTAGTGAAGTGGTGTTGTGGTGGTCAGTGGGGAGGGCAGATGCAACAACTAGATCAGATCACAATAAGTAACACTATAGTGCAAAGTATCCGCAGCTGTCTCAGTCACATCTCCAGTTGCTTGAACCGTAGTACATTGCTTCACCTGGATTGAGGGACTAGAAAATAGGAGCTTATTAGATTCTATAACATGGTGTAAGGTGCTAACTATATCAGCAGAGAGCTGGTTGATTAACTGTGTTTAAGGGCTCAAAGTAATAAAACGTTTGTGAGAGCCACCACAGTGGAGAGCTTTAGATTAATTCTAACCAGGACTGCTTCAGTTAAGTAGTAATGAATAAAAATAAAAAGGTTCAATAATGTACCCGACAATGTGTTCCTAAAAACATCGCTCAAGAGGATGGTGATTGTTTGGCTTATTTACAAACATATTTCTCGGCCTTTAGCGGTTTCACCGCTGGCTGTGTACGTTCTAGAAAAAAATATGCACTGTTTCGCACTTATCACATAATACAGACGTTTGTAATACATGCAACTGAAGGCAACAGCAAAACATACAAAAACCGAAATCGCATATCAAATACAACCAGATCGGACCCGATAATGCACAGCTCGGATACATGCACTGTATGACTGTAGGAAATGGTGTTACGCGTTCAGCCCCACTACATAATAACATATATTTTAACACTTACTCTGGCGAACATATGGCGATCGGGGAACAAGGGCCACACCAAGCACACGCAGCTTCATCATCCTCTTCTCTCTTCGAGTCGACGCACCGACAGCAAGTAGATGCTACAAGTCCTTATCGATGCTACAAGGTTTTTTATCGAGCACCTTTCATTCGCACCACAAATATCTGTTGCGAATTTCCTGTGGCGTGTACATTTACTGTACACCCAATGCTCAGTGCTCAGTTGCTTTCCATTTATTCCACTGCCACTTGGATGTGACAGGTAAGTTGAATTCATCGTTCCGTGCTCACTCGAGAACAGCTAAAATTTTACATTTGTGTCCTGTCGATTTTGTAGACCTAATTACTTATCAATCAACTGTTACCTTTGGCAGGCAGTTACTCGGGAAGTGATGAAGTTTTAGCTAGTACAAATTTTAATGATGCCTGAGCTGCGGGGTGAATGAATTTTCAGGTGAATGTGGAGCGCCCTACTACAGATAAGGACACTCCTTTCACTGGGGACGTGGCGTGCCCCGTTTCTCAATGTGGACGAGACAGAAGGGTTTTGTATGCCTCTCTCCTTCCTGCCTTTCATCCTTAACTTCTAGCTTCGCCTAAATTGTTTAGGCGAAGCTAGATTGTTTAGCCTGTTCTAGAAGGTTTAGAATAACACAGCGAACTCTTTACGCACTGTCTTATTCTCCAAGGTAGTGTCAATGGCACGGCCGACAGGTAGCGCTTCCGACTGGATTTTCTGCGGTTTCCCATTTTGAATTCAGGCAAGTATTGCGGGATTATGTCTCTTTGTTTTCCTTTAACAAACGTCTTGAAAGACACTCTGTAACCACTTCAGTGGACATTGGAAAGACTATGGTACTGATAGAATAAAAGAAAACATCGCTGTCAAAAGAAAACATAGTGTACATTTCGTCAAAACATGCCATTGAGAGATACAGTGCAATTCCAAGAAATCACTCTTTCTTATGGGTGTATTAGTTCATTCAAACACCCTTTTCTTCAGACGTAACGGGGTGATTTACAAACACAAGAAAACACCCTTAAGGGTGCAAGCTTCTTAGTGTGTCCGCCTCTGAAAATGAGACAATGACCGTTCTATTTTCTGTCGTTTATATAGCTAAAATAACTGCAGGAATTTAGGACTCATGGGTTTTTGCATCACTTAAATTCAAGAAGCCTAGATAATATCAGCACGTTATCACACATTAGAGCTCGTGCGCCTGTATGCTTTCTACTGAGGAAATGCCAACTCACACTCATTCACTCAAAGGTCCGCGTTCTGCTTGTTTTATAAATCTGCGCGCGTCCATGTGTGTTCACTGCCAGATTGGTTTGTTGTACTCATGATGCCCCATTTCGCTGGCAGATTTAGTCATACATGAACGCCTGGAGATCACTTTTTTTTAAACAAATATTAACCACTTGGCGCACATTTTAAACGACCGCAGCATTTTCGATACTAAGTCGGGGCTCCTTCTGAACTCGAAATGCAAATTTGTCATAATTTTTATTCATGTTTTTGACGTCATCATGGGTTACTTTTGCCAAAAATGCCGTTAAAGGCTTCTTCCAATGCAAATTGCGCTACTTTTTCTTTTCTTTTGTTCACCACATTTGCAATTCTGAGCTGCATTCTTACTGGCGCAGATGGTAGCACATATTCCCTTTCATACTTCTTTGGCTCTTTTTTTAGTTCTAACACGTGCCTTCGGTAGTTTAACATTTCAATAGTTATTGTGCTGACACATCCACTGTCCAAGCAGAACTACGGTTATCTCACTGGAAAAAAAAAAAACCCGAGAACAGCAGACTTCTGTGACTTTCAGTATCATCACGCGATTTACAATGGAACTGTTTCTTTCGAGCAGCTGCCATAGGAATTTCCGATCCTTTTATTTAAATCAGGTACTTTAAAACGTAACCTGTGTAGTGCTTGCTCTATTTCAGATTTTCCACCTTATAGCACTTTCACGCACTCGTTAAGGAAATTTCACAACCGGCAGTAATTCATCCACACACATTGTATTTTCTCAGAAAATTGGCCACATGTTCCCCCCCTCTCTCTTTCGCTATTTGATTTCGGTATGTTTCATAATTCTCCCAGGGCAGCCAGATAAATTTAACGTTGTCCGTAAAAGGGCACGTATGCCAGTGCACACCTCTTGCATACGTAATTTATAGCTATCGCCCTAATTAGTGCACGAATTTTCAACTTCAACAACACAATCTCAATCATCATCATTATCATCATTATGATGATGATGATGATGATGATCATCATCATCAGTCTGTTTATGTCAGCTGAAGGATGGAAGCCTCTCCCTGTGATCTCCAATTACCCCTGTCCTACGCCAACTGATTCCAACTAGCACCCACAAATTTTCTAATTTCGTCGCACTGCCTAGTCTAATGTCATGCGCTACTGCGCTTCACTTCTCTTGGTACCCATTCTGTCACCCTAATGCTCCAACGGTTATCTAATCTGCGCATTACATGACCTACCCAGCGCCATTTTGTTGTCTTAATGTCTATTAGAATGTCGTCTATCCCGTTTGCTTTCTGATCTAAACCACTCTCTTTCTGTCTCTTAATGTTATGCCTGGCATTCTTCGTTCCACCGCTCTTTGCGTGGTCCTTAACTTGATCTCAAGCTTCCTTGTCAGTCTCCAAGTCTGTGCGCCATATGTCAGCGCCGGTAAAATGCACTGATTGTGTACTTGCCTTTTCGATGATAGCGGTAAGCTATCAGTCAGGAGCTCACTCGTCTCGTGAGCCCAAGGCGTCGCCCCCACCTGGGAGCCACACTAGGCCTACCTGCCCTAACTTCCTACCCTGCAGTGGCAAATAAAGTTGTTTCTCTCTCTCTCTCTCATGATGTCTGCCGTATGGGATCCAACCCATTTTTATACTTCTTTGAATCTCCTTCTCATGGTCAGGGTTCCCTGTAATTACTTGACCTAGGTAAACATACTCCTTCACAGACTCTAGAGACTGACTTGCGATCTTGAAGTGTTCTTCCCTTGCCCGATTATTCACCATTATCTTTGTCTACTGCATGTTAATCTTCAGCCCCACTCTTACACTCTCCCTGTTAAGGTCCTCAATCATTTGTTGTAACTCGTCCGCAGTGTTGCTGAATAGAACTATGTCATCGGCAAACCGAAGGTTGCTGAAGTATTCGCCGTTGATCCTTACTCCTAAACCTTCCCAGTTTAATAGCTTTAATACTTCTTCCAAGCACGCAGTGAATAGTATTGGAGAGATTGTGTCTTCATGCCTAACCCCTTTCGTTATAGGTATTTTCCTACTTTTCTTGTGTAGAATTAAGGTGGCTGTGGAATCTCTGCAGTTTTTTGAAGTAGTAGCTTAGCGCAAATAAAACCACAGACACAAGGAAGACTGTGTCTGTGGTTTTATTTGCGCTAAGCTACTACTTCAAATATGGACGACCAACTAACCCAACAGTCAACTCTTCTAGAATCTCTGCAGATATTTTCCAGGGTATTTACGTAAGCGGTCTGTACTCCTTGATTACGCAATGCCTCTATGACTGCTGCTATCTCTACTGAATCAAGTGATTTTTCGTAATCTATGATTGATTGATTGAAAACTTTATTGTTCCACCGAGCTGGGGTGCCCGCCTCTTAACCTACACGTAGGTAGGGGGGGGGGGAGGAGGACGAAGCAGTCCCCGCGCGTGGAGGACGGTGAGTCTTCACGGTGAATCTTCACGGCCTCAACGGCCAGGCGGATTGCTCGACGCTGGTCATCTTCAGCCTCGCTCTGGAGCAAGGCCTCCCAGCCTTCTCTGCTGTCAATGTTTTCCTTGGCCCCTGGGGAGCCAGCACACTCCCATATTATATGGTCTAGCGTACATTTTTGCTTACAAATTCTGCAGAGTCCCTCGTCTGTGTTAAGCAGATCCAATGTGGTGATGTATAATTGTTTCCCTGGAGGCGTCGCCAAATGCGAGCGTCCTCCAGAGAGAGAGACCGATGCGGAGGCAGAAAGATTCTTCTTTGGGCTACCACAGAACGACGGTCAAGGGGAGAGAGCTGATGCAAGACGCCACCGACGTGGGACTGAACCTAATCATGGATCCGGCCTTTCCCACCAGGATCGGCACATCGGTTACGAGAGACACCACTCCGGACCTTACCTTCGTCAAAACTGACGGAGGATCGAGAGAAGCAACATGGAGAAACACGGGCCAAGAGCTGGGCAGCGATCACTACATCGTAGAGGTCGTCGTACCGCTCGAAGGCCAAGGCAACAGCGGCATAAGGAAGCATCGCATTACGGACTGGGACGCCTTTCGAAAGGCGCTACCCGCGGTGCAACTGGACATTACAGACATCGAGCAATGGGCGGCCAACGTCGTTGAGACGACGGAAGGAGCCACCAGAGAGCTGGAGACGGACGAACGGATAGACAAGATGGACAGTCGGCTGGCCCACCTGATAGAAGCCAAGCAGTCCATAAAGGCGAGGTGGCAGAAGCGACGAACCAACCGAAGTCTAAGGAAGAAGATCGCCGAGCTCAACAGGCAGATCGAGGTCCACTGCAGGGTGCTATGCACCCAACAGTGGAACGAGGCCTGCAGCGAAGCCGACGGACAGATGCACAAGGGCAAGACGTGGAACATGCTGCGGCACCTCCTCGACGAAACCAAGACGAAGGGCCACCAACAAAACAACCTGGCCAGGATCCTACACAAGGCGATCTGCGAACACGGGGAGGACGAGGTCAAGAGGCGCTTGGACGCCAAGTACCTACCGACCACCCCCACGGAAAGACACCCAGATTACCAAGGCAACGAGAACGAGACGCTAGACCGAGACATCCAGACGTGGGAAGTCAGAGTTGCCCTGCAGGATCTCAATGGCAGGTCCGCCGCGGGTCCCGATCGAGTGACCAACAGAGCGCTCAAGAACCTCAACGAAGCGGCCATCGAAGCGCTCACGAACTTCTACAACAAGTGCTGGCAAGAAGGAAGGCTGCCCAAGCAATGGAAAGCAGCCAAGACGATCCTCATCCCCAAGCCTGGCAAGCCGCCCAACATAGAGAACCTCAGGCCGATCTCGCTGACTTCGTGCGTGGGAAAGGTCCTCGAGCACGTTCTCATGAACAGGTGGCAGCGTTACCTGGAAGAATCGGAGCTTTACCCAAATTCCATCATCGGGTTTCGTAAGAAGCTCGGGACGCAAGACGCCATGATCTTACTGAAGAACGAGATCATCGACGATACGACGGGCACCAATGACAACAGAGCCATACTCGGGCTGGACTTGCAGAGCGCCTTCGATAAAGTGAGGCACTCGGCTATCTTGGCCGAAGTATCCAGGCTAAACATGGGCAGAAGGACTTACCAGTACATCAAAGACTTCTTGACGGAACGGACCACCGAAATCTGCGCGGGAGACCTGAAGCTCGAAGAGAAGAAGCTGGGCAGCGTGGGAACTCCGCAGGGCCCGGTGATCTCCCCGCTACTCTTCAACCTCGTGATGATCGGGGTGGCCAACCGGCTAAAAAGAGTAGCGGGAGTCCGGCACACCATCTACGCCGACGACGTTACGCTATGGGTACCGGGAGGAAGCGACGGACACATCGAGACAACGCTGCAAGAAGCGGTCGACGCCATCGCGGAGCAGCTGGGCGGGTCTGGACTCGTTTGCTCTCCGGCCAAGTCAGAGCTGCTGGTGATTCCACCGACAGGAGCGGGCAGGAAAAGAAAGAATATGGAAGCCAAGTACGAGCGTCCCAAGATTACGGTCAAGACAGCGGGAGGACAGGTAATACCGGAGGTCGAGAAGATTCGAGTGCTCGGGCTGCTCATCCAGCGAAACCGTGTTAACGGTGAAACGGTCAACAAGCTCGTGGGCAAAGCGGCCGCGGCAATGAGACTCATCAAGAGGGTGTCCAACAGAAGAGCGGGGATGAAGGAGGAGAGCCTGACTAGGCTCGTTCAATCCTTCGCAGTTAGCCACATAACGTACGTTGCCGCCTTCCACAACTGGAGGCCGAGCGAACGTAACAAGATAGACGCCACCATACGCAAGGCGTATAAGGCGGCACTCGGCCTCCTCGGGAGCACGAGTACCGAAAAATTCATGGCGCTGGGAGTCCACAACACGCTGTACGAAATAGCCGAAGCACAGAGAACGGCGCAACTCGAGCGTCTCTCTGAAACGAGAACCGGAAGACAGATACTGCGGGACCTTGGCCTCGAGCCGAGGGAAGGCACCCAGCAGGAAGACGTACCTATACCGGATAGCATCAACAGAAAGCTCAGGGTCTACCCGATCCCGAGGAACGTGAACCCCGAGCACAACAGGGAGCGGAGGTTGGCGAGGGCCAGGGCTCTCGTGGACCTCCACGCCAGAGAAGAAGGCGCCGTCTACGTGGACGCGGCGGAGTATCGAGGGAGCAGCGACGCATACGCGGTGGTGGCTGTCGGGGCATCGACGGGTGCAACGAAGACCGCGGCGAGCGTCCGGACTCGAGAGGCACACCGGGCGGAGGAGGTGGCCATCGCCTTGGCCATCTCCGACCCCGGATGCACTACAGTGTTGTGTGACTCTAGAACGGCAGTGAAGAACTACGCCAAGGGTAGGGTATGTAGTGAGGCCGCGCGCATACTGCGCAAGGCCGAACACATCGAACACAAAAGAGCTGTGGTGATCAAGTGGTTTCCGGCCCACATGGGCAGTGACGTGTCGGAACGCGGGAACGTGAACCACAACGAGACGGCCAACTCAGCCGCGCGAGGACTAACCAACCGCGCAGCTGCACGCACGGCCGACTCGGAGTGTTGGTCGCGGTGCAGTGCCAAGGACAAGATGACCACCTTCAACGAAATAGTGAAGTGGTACAGACTTAACAGACAGACTATGCCGCCACCTCATCCGGGGCTTGCCCGGAAGGAGGCAGTGCTATACAGGCAATTACAGACGGGGTCGCTGCTCACCCCGGTGCTAGCTAAGCACGTGTGTCCGAGCGTGTACGCAAGTGACGTGTGTAGACTGTGCGCTAAGGAGAGAGCCACCGCGGCCCACATCCTTTGGGACTGTAGTATAAATCCGCGAGAAGCCAGCGAGAAGACAACGATCCCGCCGCAGCTAGAGGCTGCAACGAGGAGCTATGACCAAGAGACACAACTCAAGGCCGTCCAGCAGGTCTCGGCAGCTCTAGAGAGGCAGCGACCGCGCGAAACCGAGGAGACGGGAGCAGCACCCCCAGGAAGGGGGCGGCGACCCTCTCGGTTCCCCGGAAGTAGCGAGGCACGCATGCCTCGAGGAGCACAATGCACGAGACTGACGTAGTGGCCGCGTCGCGGTGAAAGCTTGTCCTCCCTGCGTGGAGGGAGCCTAACCGACTCTGCAGGCATTTTCACTAAAGTTGTTCTCTCTCTCTCTCTCTTTGGGCTTTGTAGTGATCTACAATTTCCCTGTACGTGATCATGCTATCTTTTATCCCTGGAACTGGCTGCTCCAGAGTTGCCCGGTGGTAGAGTGCTCGGGCGAGCTCGTGAGCGGCTTCGTTGCCTGGGACTTCTTCATGGGCCGGTACCCAAATAAAAGTCATGTCCTTCCCGGGAGGGTTTTCGAGTGGAATGTGGAGGGCTTCTTCCGAGATTCTCCCTTAGTTAAAATTTCGGATAGCTAATTTGTTATCGCATAATATTACTCCCGCTTTTGTACCCGCACAAGCGAGCGCTACTACAACCTCTTCGGCTGTACAGGCGTCCCTCGTGCACGTGGAGCACGCTATCTTAACGCACCCGTCGCCATCAACCACCGTCGATACGGTAGCCCCGTATCTGCCGCAAGCGGCGTCCACGTACGCTACGTTATGCGCCGGTGTGTTTTTAAGTTTATTTACCAGAGCCTTAGCCCTGTGAGCTTTCCTCTCTTTTACCCCATATATATGTGTATATATATATATATATATATATATATATATATATAAAAGACGTTCCACGTCCGCCGCCAAGGTCTGTGAGTGGGGACGCTGGCTAACACTCCCAGGGTTCTACTAGTACACATAAAATACCCAAGAAAGTGGATGGGGAAACGCCGCCGCGGTAGCTCAATTGGTAGAGCATCGCACGCGACATGCGAAGGTTGTGGGTTCGGTTCCCACCTGCGGCAAGTTGTTTTTTCATCCACTTTAATTTCCATTAATTTATCATTACTTTATTTCATTTATTCAGCACATGCAATTTCCCCTATGTTGTACTTGGTGTCAGTGTTTGTTGGCTTCTCATTATGTGACTAATAAATATCGGGTCCCTCGGTTAACACCCTTTCTTCTCGTTTATATATATATATATATATATATATATATATATATATATATATATATATATATATATATATATATATACGTAACAGTCAGTAAAACGATAGTGTGAATTAACTTTCTCAAGCTTGCGACGTTAACACCACACTATGCCAACTTGAAAATGGGCGTGCCATTGAAACACAAAGGACGCGGACCTAAGGAAAAGACGTTAGACACGGACGGAAAGTAGACACGGTTTCCTTTAGCCATGGTTTGGGGAAAGTAAAGGGCCTAGCAGGCCAGAAGTCACCGATATCACAGCGAAGAAAGCAACTAGAAGTAGTACCTTACATTCATAATATATATATATATATATATATATATATTTAATTTCCGCGTGTACAGGACTTAACACAAAGGAGTGACCCTTTTTTATCAGCTCGATAGTTTCACCGCTTCAAGTTATTTGTACCACTACTTTAAATGAAAACTGGTCGGTTGCATGGCATGTCATTTGCGCTTATCTGCCGCTACATTCTCCTCCTCAGAGCCGGAGCTAACCATCCAGCCTGCGCAACAATGCCGCAAAACGGCTTCATTCGGCACAAATTCTGTCTTCTAAGGAACATCTTCATAAGTGTGGCGTAGTGCGTTACAATAAATCTTCTAAAGTAATTGGCCCGACACCACGTCCTCAAACGAGTGCGGTGCTCCGTAGATGGCGACGGCAACTTCAGGATCTATACGAACAACCAGTCGCTATCTCTATTGCATGTATATTACCTAGAAATCAAAACTGGCCATGCCGTTACACTAATAAGGCCAAGGGCGCGTGATCGAATCCTGGCCGCGGCGGCCCTATTTAGAGGCGGGTGCATGCAAGAACTGACGTGCACCCTGAACTGGGTTCACAGAGGTGAGCAGACTTGTCTAGAACGCACCGCCAGGGCTCTGCGGAGCTAGGCAGCGCCATCTAACGTTAGCCTTTGGGTTCATGATAAGTGTCCACTGCCCATGCGCAGCAAAAAAAGCCGAGTGCCTGCTCATTGCTTCCTTGTTCCGATTCCCACATTGTGCGCTCACTTCTCGCCGGAAAGGCCGCACTGCATGCCTATCTGGCTTTAATGTGGCGTTGTCACGGCGGCCAGTGGAACACCACACAGCCGTGTTTTACGCGTGTAACAAGTCTGCCAGGCAAGCAAGCGCGAGTGATGGCGGGTCAGCGCACGATGTTGCAGAGCGTGCAAGTGCGCCGCTTTGTACATATACAAAATGCGCCGTCTGTCGTTGCTGACACGCAGCACAAACACAGGCGAACAGACAACACGGCCGGGCAGCGTGGTGCGTATACAAAAACGCGCGCTCACCCGCTGTCACTCGCGCTTCTTTCCTTGTCCGCCTGGTTACACGTGCAAAACACGACGGCACGGCCATGCATTCGCCGCCGTGGAAACGTGACATTAACGCTACATAGGCATGCAGCACGGCCCTGGTGACGGCAAGCGAACGCACAAGGTGGGAACCGAGATAAGGAAGCAATGAACAGGCACCCGTCTCTTTTTGCCGCGAGCGCCCAGTGGACACTTATACCTCGAACCCAGCGGCTAACGTTACACGGCGCTGCGTAGCTCCGCCGATCCCCGGCGACACGTTCAAGACAAGGCTGCTCAACTCTTTGCGTCAAATAGCCTCAGGTGGTCAAAATTACTCCCGAGTCCCGCACTACGGTGTCCCTCTTATTGATATCTTCGTGTTGGCGCGTAAAACTCCATAATTTTCTTCTTTGCGCTTTAAACGCACCTGGGCAATCGCTAGGGTCCCTTCGTTACGTGTTACCGCTAATCATAATATTTATAGTATTCCTACGAGATGTCCTGAATGAACACTAGCTCTTCCTGGGAGAGGATGCGTTTTTCTAAAAAAAATAAATAAAATGGCGCGTTCCGCTATCATCAGTTTGCAAAATAATGCTCTCGCGATAAACAGGTAACGTACAAGCTATCAAGCCCGTATAGCGAGCAATATGGCTGCTTGAACTCGCCTACTTATAAATGTACAAACCTTTGTTCTCCCTCCTCAATTAGGTATTTTTAAACAAAAAGCCTCGATTTTGAAACATTGAAAAGAACAAGCACTTGTTTGCGTTTTGTTTTGTCTTTGCTTAGTTAGCGTGTCCTCGGTAATGTTTTTGTGTGTCAAGCCTACAATTAAGTGACTTAGCTTCAAAGAATTGTTTTGCTATTGTGGTTCTGGCGTACTGTGGCCATAAAAAACTATTTGCAACAGCTTTTCTTTCAAGATCGACCTATTCATAGAAAAGTGCTCGCTTTTTTAGCTTTATTTTAAAGCCTCCTTCTCACCTCTTTATTCTTTCTTCAAACGAAAACAGACACTCGCGGATTGCTATGCAGGTAATGCATGCTACGCATGCGGAGCATTTTGTTTGCTTCCTGACAATGGGCACATAATCCTGTAGTAGACCCTAAATTTTGTGATTGGCTAGGCAGGGAATGCACGGGCCAAACGCTAAACGTTAGTTGTTCGCTTCTTGACTAAGAGAACAAAATCCTGTAGAAGGTCTATGGTTTGTTTGTATAAATATAAATATATGTATAAAGCTCATTACAAGTTCGTCTGCTTTGTCAGGCGGCACTGACGAAGTCATTTCCAACAATGCTGGTGTGTTTTTCTTCAGATTTAGAAGGAAACCCTGGAGAGATAGCTCACAGCATGGCCTGATATGTCTCGAGGGTGGCAGCGTGTCCGTAATTAATGCAAGTACCGCATCAATCTCCAGGACAGCGCGACCGCTTCCTTGCCTAATTGCTTAAGCACGACAAGGCCCGCCAAACGCACTTGCTCTCGTGAACACCGAGACAACGTGTTCAGGCTGGCTTGAAATTTACTGAGAACTTCTGGATCTATTGCATATTGTGTTAGTAAGCGTGACTTAAATCATGTGTAACCTTATTGAATAGATACACATTAATGAAACACAGTATAGGCCCCTTACAGCCCATAAACTGCTGAGCAACCCGCTCTCAGAGAACAAGTAGTGATGCTAAAGTTACATTAGCTGAAACATATTTTTCTAGTTTATGGAAGGACAGTGGTACACGGCACGCCTAATGCATATGTATTATATGTAGGTATACACTTTTTTCGCGGAGCACTTTACTGCAGAGATACGAGATGGCGCTTTCGGCGGTGCGGTAGGCGTTTGGATGACAACTTGTTTGTTCTTACTCGGCGTATTGAAATATCAAAAGCAGAAAGCAGACCGTTGTATGTGGCCTTTTTAGACATTACAGGAGCCTATGACAACGTGGACCGCAACATTTTGTGGGATATCCTGGAAGGGGAAGGCTTAGGTAACGATTGTATACAGCTTTTGAGAGACATTTACCTAGAAAATACCGTTTGCGTTGAATGGGAAGGGATGAGGAGCGAGGAGAAAGTTCATATCAACAAGGGACTGAGGCAGGGGTGCCCTTTATCCCCGCTGTTGCTTATGATGTACATGGTGAGGATGGAGAGGGCGCTAGAAGGAAGTAATATAGGGTTCAATCTCTCATACAAACAGGCGGGTACAGTAATAGAGCAGCAACTCCCAGGTTTATTTTATGCGGACGAGATTGTGTTGCTAGCTAACAAGCAAAGTGATTTACAACGTCTGGCTAATATCTGTGGACAGGAAGGCGACGATTTAGGTTTGAAGTTTAGTGTTAGAAAATCAGGTGTAATGGTATTCAATGAAAACAGCGAACAGACAGTGGAAATACAGGGCCAAGAAATACCTCGGGTAACAGAATATAAATGCCTTGGTATATGGATAAACGAAGGCAATGGCCATATGGAAACACACGAAAAAACCATAACAGTAAAGGGGAAGAGAAATGCAGCCATAATGAAGCACAGAGCGTTATGGGGATACAATAGGTACGAGGTCCTCCGAGGTATGTGGAAAGGTGTAATGGTTCCAGGACTTACTTTTGGAAATGCGGTTGTTTGCTATAAATCAGAGGTACAATCAAGACTCGACGGGAACCAAAGGTCAGTGGGTGGTCTCGCATTGGGCGCTCACGGGAAGACTATAAATGAAGGTGTGCAGGGTGATATGGGCTGGACTAGTTTTGAAGTGAGGGAAGCTCGCAGTAAAATTGAGTATGAAGAACGGCTGAGGAATATGGAAGAAAGTAAATGGGCTGGGAGAGTGTTCAGGTATCTGTACAGGAAAAACATTGATTCACAGTGGAGGAAAAGAACTAGGAAGCTTACCAGCAAGTGTGCGGCTTGTAGGGTGAACACAACAACAAAGGTCAAGCGGAAAGTCAGAGAAGCTGAATTAATCTCATGGGTGGCGGCAATGGAAAAGAAACCTGCCATGAGTAACTACTTAAGAGGAAAAAACGAAATCAGGAAAGAAACCATTTATGATAACTCAATGGGAAGCTCATTACTTTTCGAAGCGAGATCAGAATACCTTAGAACACGCACCTATAAAGCGAGATATAAGAAGGAAGAAGAAGCATGTGCTTGCTGTGGTAAAGCTAGGGAAACTATGGAGCATGTTTTATTAGAATGTGAAGACGTCTAGCCAGCGGTCGATTTAGGCACCACTGGCCTCCTTGAAGCCCTTGGGTTCAGAGGGAGCAGTGGTAAAGCAAACATGTCTGCAATAGACATTAGTAAGAGGCGACTGGAGGATTGGTGGAAGAAAAGTAGGGAAACGACAAAAGACGGAGACGTACAAAAGCACAGCTTGCAGTAGGGGATCAGAAAATTTGGGCGTGGTAGTTCATAGTGTTTTTTTTTCTTTTTTCATTGTTTAACCTAGGTAGAATATTAGGCAGTATGGTAGCAAGAGCTTGGTGGCGCAACCCACCGCCCCGTTCCAAAGGGGACGCTCATAACATCCATCCATCCATCCATCCATCCATCCATCCATCCATCCATCCATCCATCCATCCATCCATCCATCCATCCATCCATCCATGCATCCATCCATCCATCCATCCATCCATCCATCCATCCATCCATCCATCCATCCATCCATCCATCCATCCATCCATCCATCCATCCACCCACCCACCCACCCACCCACCCACCCACCCATCCATCCATCCATCCATCCATCCATCCATCCATCCATCCATCCATCCACACGTTGACTCAGCGAAAGCGCACGAAGAGGAAACCCTTAGGGCCCGTACATGGTCGCTCCGCACGTCCGTTCCGCCCTCGTCCGGTCGCGTGCGGATAGCTCTCTACTGGCGAGCGAAGAGCGGACGCAAGTTTCCCGTCCGGCCGCCTGCTCGTCTCTCATTGGCTGGTCCGAGGCGGATAGTTCGGCTGTCGTCACAGCAAACATGGCGCGTGCTCGAAGCGAAGTGAAGCGGGGACGCAAGGCCTAGGCTACAGCCGCGTCAGAAACCGTCTATTTTTTTCTCCTTTTTGTGACTTTTACCAGAGATATGTGGCACCCACGGAGATAGTCACGGAAGAAGCAAGCCGGTGTACGCTTCCAGACCTCATCAGTGCGTGCGATCGCCAACAGAAACAGACGGAGCGCAGGAAGTGTGTGTTGTGTTTACGAGAGCGTCGGAAGAAATATTTCAAGCCGTCGACTTCGTGATTTCTTGTGCCATGCTTCGCGTGTGCGTCGCAGACGAGAACTCCATCACATACACGTGTATTCTGAGCAGCACACACGTTCAAGGCGTGGCGAAATAAGTAGCGTCCGATTGGCGCACCCAGCGTACACGTTTGGTTTCTGCTCTGTGTATGCCGATCGTTGCCGCGGTGTGGTGAACGCCAGCCCTTCGCAACTTACCAAAAGTAACGATACGATCAGTAGCGATAAGTTTTTATCGCCTAGTTATCGCTGCCATTCTGCGTGTGCTATATTGCGTATGAGCCGTTTTGCCGGCTGCGATGCGCCGTGGTGATCGCGACGTTCGAGCTGTGCTCATGCCGTTATGAAGTGCGTTTGCGAGCTACAAATCGTGATATATATGTGCGATGTGTTGCAGCGTTACTGGGTGTAGAAGTGGTCGTACTACGCGATGTTCGTGTGCTCAGAACTGAGCTGAGCATAAGTGTTGCCGATTGCGTTTTCTTATGTAGTAGCCCGATAGAGAAGCCCTATCACACCTGCCTTTTCTGCTTCGTACATCTATCGTTTGTTTCAAAAGTTGTTACTGCACGGTTAAAGATGCTTCTATCGGTGGGGGGAAATTAGGGAACAACATTATAATTGCATACGTCAAGACGTTCAGCGCTGTCGTGAAATGTGGACGCGCCTGAGAGCACTAATGTCATGAATGCAATTAAAATTTCCCGAGACAGTATTAAGAGAACGGTTAAAAAAGAAAACATATGAGAAGCTAAGCACAGCAGCTTGTGAACCCGCTCCTATAATACCTCGACCCGCGTCTGTTTGTAAATGTATGTTTTCTTGCGTTTGTCAATTTTTTTTCTATTTCCCAGATTTCTTTACGTTGGAGTTCTTCTTAGTTCTCGCATTTGTGTGTGAATACGTGCCTGTTTCCATGCGTGCTTGCGCTTACCATTATTTCTGTCCTTTTATATTATATTAGCATTTGCTTTTGCTAGTTTTCTTTTAGGAAAGTCATTACACATTTTCATAAACCAATCTCATTCAAAGCACTAACTCATGTACACGGCAGGGCAGGCCTCTTCCATCTCATTAAAACCTTTCTCACTGGTCTACCTCGTCTTCTCAGTCTGCCTACTCGCTGTGTTTTCTGTCCTTGCTTCTTGTGTTGTTGCTGCAGTGTGATTAACCAACTTGCTCAAAACAGATTTTCATCGCCTATGAAAACAGAAAGGTTTAGAGATAGATTTTCTTAAAAGCGTCATGGGGGTTGCACAGCAACTTAGCCTCTTACCTCAGTTCATGTTTATGCATCAGTGCATGTGGCAGCTCGCCAGAAGTGCACATGAAAGGGTGCCATATTGTGAAACTACACCTTGCTATGCTGTTGCATTTTTCATGCAATCAGTCTTAGTAAACGGATGGTTTCGCTGCCCATCACATATGATGGCAAAAAAGTACAACACGAATAACACTGTGCAGTGGGGTGTCATTTCCTGTCTGATGCTTTTGTCGTTGCAAAGAAATTTTTCAGTAAATGGAGCCCAGCAAAGCAGTGCACTGATAGCTTTTGCAACTTTCACCATTTATTACTTCACAAATGTCATTGTTTGAACCTGGCCATCGATCACTATGCCGATGGCTTGTGAATTAAATAATTGCCTCAATAAAACACATTCAACTTCACTCAGAATTTTTTAGTACAAACAATGCTAGCAAAGCTATTCAGGGTGAATAATTATGCTTACATTGGTGTTACTTGCCGTGAGATAAACAAATACAACAATGGCTGCGACATGACTGTGATTTGACGTGCAGACTCCTAATGGTGCATTTCAAGCGTGCCCTCAACTACTGCTATTAATAGCTGCCCGACTGAGTATTTTGGGCCTAACTAAGCTAATGATGTTTGATAATTGTTCTCCTATTCACATTACTTGCCTGGGCCAGGTAACCAAAATAAACAATGCCACCACATGAATGTGTGTTTGCATGCAAGCTGCCAACAGTGGCTGTCATTTTCTCATTGAGTGCTGCCGTTTCACAAACAGTGGCGACGACTTGACTGCTAATGGTGCCTTTCAAGCGTGCCCTCGACTACTGCTATGAATAGTTACCCGACTGAGTATTTTGGGCCTAACTAAGCTAATGATGTTTGATAATTGTTCTCCTATTCGCATTACTTGCCTGGGCCAGGTAACCAAAATAAGCAATGCCACCACATAAATGTGTGTTTGCATGCAAGCTGCCAACAGTGGCTGTCATTTTCGCATTGAGTGCTGCCGTTTCACCAACAGTGGCGACGACTTGACTGCGCTTTGACGTGCAGACTGCTAATGGTGCCTTTCAAGCGTGCCCTCGACTACTGCTATGAATAGTTACCCGACTGAGTATTTTGGGCCTAACTAAGCTAATGATGTTTGATAATTGTTCTCCTATTCGCATTACTTGCCTGGGCCAGGTAACCAAAATAAACAATGCCACCACATGAATGTGTGTTTGCATGCAAGCTGCCAACAGTGGCTGTCATTTTCACATTGAGTGCTGCCGTTTCACCAACAGTGGCAACGACTTGACTGCGCTTTGACGTGCAGACTGCTAATGGTGCCTTTCAAGCGTGCCCTCGACTACTGCTATGAATAGTTACCCGACTGAGTATTTTGGGCCTAACTAAGCTAATGATGTGTGATAATTGTTCTCCTATTCCCATTACTTGCCTGGGCCAGGTAACCAAAATAAACAATGCCACCACATGAACTTGTGTTTGCATGCAAGCTGCCAACAGTGGCTGTCATTTTCGCATTGAGTGCTGCCGTTTCACCAACAGTGGCGACGACTTGACTGCGCTTTGACGTGCAGACTGCTAATGATGCCTTTCAAGCGTGCCCTCGACTACTGCTATTAATAGTTACCCGAATTAGTATTTTGGGCCTCACTAAGCTAATGATGTTTCATAATTGTTCTCTTAGTCACATTACTTGCCTCGGCCAGGTAACCAAAATAAACAATGCTGCCACATGAATGTGTGTTTGCATGCAAACTGCTAAAGTGGCGGTCAATTTCGCGTTGACTACTGCTGTTTCACCTACAATGGCTACGACATAGCTGCAGTTTGAAGTGCAGATGCTGAAGGTGCCTTTCAAGCATACCCCTATGACTGTTATGTCATGGTGTACTTGATGTACACAGACGTGTACAGCTATTTTAAAAATTAAAATAGCATTACAACATGGGCTCATGTCATTTAGAACATGCTCAAAAATTTTTAGAAGTGGAAACAAAGTTTCCACTTACCGTATGCTCATCGGATACAAAGGCTCAACTCTTTGTATCCCAGCTGCAACACATGTTGCCATTAGGAAGTGCTGCACCACAACTTCTGTGCGGTAGTTAGACCCCACTGAAACACGTGTTACATCACTGCTTTGATACAGCCACACAGATTGCACAACCTGAGGAGCAGTTACCCGCCGTGATTGCTTGGTGGTTGTGGTGTTGGGCTGCTAAGCATGAGGCTACGGGATTGACTGCCAGCCACAGCGGCTGCATGCAGAGAAGGATGATTTACATATGTAACAGTTACTCATCCCTTGAAATGTGAATGACCCAAACCTTCGCGAGCATATCAGTCGCAACCATCCAGCAGCACATTGTAGAAGTACAAGCACAAGTAGAATAGTACCAACGTCTCAGCTGGTTTGTTGTGATTACCTTGCCTGCAAGTTTCTTGTTTATATTGGATAGGTTTCCTACTTCCTACAAATAGCTTGTATACATATTTGACCTGCACCACAAAGAGCTGATGTGACAAAAAATGTGTACACCGTAGTGTTATGTTGCTTTTCATGGTGTCTCAGTTTACTTAATACAGTTTTGAATTTACAGATTGCTTCACATGTTTATAGCTAAACACCACTGAAAACTACTTGCATTGTGACTGCAAGGTCACAACACGAGGATTTGTGCGGTATCCTTCCTGTTCATCGGTGTGTCCTTGCACTATAAATGTAAAATGTCACACCTGCAAACCTGAGCATCCACCCTTACATTTCAAACACTTTTTTGAATGCTCGGCAGTTATGCTTACAAGCACATTGTGACAGCAAATCTACACCACCTTAATTTAAGTGCGATGTAAAGGATTGTTTGTGCATATCCAAGCTGTTCTAGCGTGCTTGCAGGGATACAGCATTGTCCAGTGGCACCGTATAGTTCAGGCGTAACAGTGAACTAGTAAACAAAGCGGCTTATAATACTAAGTTGACCCATATGTAGGAGCATTATTTTATCTAACCCACACGCAAAGTTGCTTTCAGTGTATTGAATAACCGCAGCTTTGATTTACCAAGTTATATTACTGCACGCACAGAGCGCTGAAACAAAGTCTGTACAATGGTGAGAAATGTGCCAAGGAATGAAAGATTACTTGTGATGTGTGGATTTGAATAGCAGATGTGAATGCATACCCAATTCACCGGTATGCATGATTTCTTTTGGAACAATTTTACATTTGGCACAGAGGCTGAGCCACTGCGGCCTCTTGACTGCAAATTTCTGTGCTCTCACAGTGCCAAAGGGGGTATCATTCATTTGGCTACCCGAATAGTGAATACGTAAAGGAGCACAACCATCTTTCAGTTTTATGCAGAACACCTTGTGCATTACTCACAAAACTGAACCTAAGGAACTATTTGCTGGTTTGCTATGCAAATAAAAAAAATGGCAGTAACTGTTTCCCCACTTTTTGTGTGGCCCTGTGTTCCACCATGTGTGCCTTCTTTTCATTGTCATGTGCATGTTAAAACACCAACTAATTAAGAAAGCCGAACACGAAACTACTAACTACATCAACCTTTTCACACCACAAGTTGTCACTGAACTCACTGCTAAGCTACACTTGATAATATCGGCTTGCTTTCAAATAAATGCAGGCACTGGCCAGCTGTTTATGTTATGCTATGCATTTTTCATTTTCCTAAAATATGTCTGTGCATGAGCTAGCAAGGTTGTTACTGCATAAATGCATAAACAACATGCAGCCCATGCCTAACTAACTCACATAACCTGAGTAGAGCTTATTTTTTATATGTAGAGCAATCAAAATAGAACACGCATGTATGATGCCAACAGTATCAAACAGTCTAAAGTCGAACATCCTTGTTTGGTGCCATGGGTGAGAGAGGAAGCATGCCTGTCAAGGTACTGCTTAATTTTGTGCGCTTTGGTAATGTTTGTGCATTTTTGAAATGTTAAATTAGGTATGTTAAGTAGTAAGGTGGCAACATATTGGGTAGCCAGGCTGGCAAGAAAGAATGCAATTGTTTGATTTCACTCAAAATAAGTTTTCTTATCAGCAATGTAAATTATATGCTTTCAAATAAGTACTCCCCTTGGAAACATATCTCATGAGTATGCATATATCTGCATAAGGTCACCGCAATACATACACATTGCTTTAAGCCAGTCATAATGAATTGTACACTCACTGCTTAACCTTCAATTCCTTGCTGCATGAAGTTAACCACTCATGCACAACTTTTTGTGCACACGGTGAGAACTTCAGTCATCGCTGAGCATATCATTTAAGGAAAAGGCATTCCATGCATCCAACTGCTTTAAGCACCCTCTTAAAATTGGCAGAGTGAAAAAAAAAAGCACGAGCAAGCGTATCGGCAAGCTGTACTCGGGGCCTCACACGCGTGCTCAGTGGTAGAAATGTGCGTCTTGGCGACCTACGCAAATGCATTCCGCGACAGATGTGCGTGTGTTCTGTATTCTTGCAAGCTGTCACTAACACTATAGAAACCGCGCTTCCGGCGACAATATCAGGTTCGCGTGTCGCAGAACGCATCACGTTGGATAATTAGAGAGGTTTTGTTCAACCAGCCAAGGCAGCGTGCACTGAAAGTAATCATCCGAGAATACGTCGCGTGCTGCGACGTGATGCGATTGCAATACATCTGTAAAAGGTGGCGCAGATAAGACGACTGTGCAATGTTTCGAAGAAGGATGACGGTGCCAATGCAACACATACGGCTGCAGAACAGAATGTGGCAGCCTAGAGTCGCATTTTCGCCGGAACGCGGAAAATTGAAATCACATCTGCAAAAATATGCCAGTGTCGTCTGCTGTCAAAGGTCGTTGCCAACCTTGAACACCTTTGCTCCGCCGAACGGTTGCCAGCTGTCAACAGGCCGCGTCGCCCAATAGGAGTGCGCGTGCGTTCCGCTCGTGCGGATTGAGCGTGCATCGAATTTTGCGACACCTTCCGCCTTTCGGGCTTCCGCACGCGACCGGACGAGGGCGGAACGGACGGGCGGAGCGACCATGTACGGGCCCTTAGGGCCCGTACATGGTCGCTCCGCCCGTCCGTTCCGCCCTCGTCCGGTCGCGAGCGGAAGCCCGAAAAGCGGAAGGTGTCGCAAAATTCGATGCACGCTCAATCCGCACGAGCGGAACGCACGCGCACTCCTATTGGGCGACGCGGCCTGTTGACAGCTGGCAACCGTTCGGCGGAGCAAAGGTGTTCAAGGTTGGCAACGACCTTTGACAGCAGACGACACTGGCATATTTTTGCAGATGTGATTTGCAGTTTCCGCGTTCCGGCGAAAATGCGACTCTAGGCTGCCACATTCTGTTCTGCAGCCGTATGTGTTGCATTGGCACCGTCATCCTTCTTCGAAACATTGCACAGTCGTCTTATCTGCGCCACCTTTTACAGATGTATTGCAATCGCATCACGTCGCAGCACGCGACGTATTCTCGGATGATTACTTTCAGTGCACGCTGCCTTGGCTGGTTGAACAAAACCTCTCTAATTATCCAACGTGATGCGTTCTGCGACACGCGAACCTGATATTGTCGCCGGAAGCGCGGTTTCTATAGTGTTAGTGACAGCTTGCAAGAATACAGAACACACGCACATCTGTCGCGGAATGCATTTGCGTAGGTCGCCAAGACGCACATTTCTACCACTGAGCACGCGTGTGAGGCCCCGAGTACAGCTTGCCGATACGCTTGCTCGTGCTTTTTTTTTTCACTCTGCCAATTTTAAGAGGGTGCTTAAAGCAGTTGGATGCATGGAATGCCTTTTCTTTTTTTACAGATATAAAGGCACCAAAGATGAGGCATGAAACATGCACCTTAGGAATTTAATACTTGCTGCTTGTAAACTTTCTAAACAAAATATAACCTTAAATGATGTGCCCAGCGATGAATGAAGTTCTCACCGTGTGCAAGAAGGTTGTGCATAAGTGGTTAACTTCATGCAGCAAGGAATTGAAGGTTAAGCAGTGAGTGTACAATTCACTATGACTGGCTTAAAGCAATGTGTATGTATAGCGGTGACCTTATGCAGATATATGTATACTCATGAGATGTTTCCAAGGGGAGTATTTATTTGAAATCATATAACTTACAGTGCTGATAAGAAAACTTATTTTGAGTGAAATCGAACAATTACATTCTTTCCTGCCAGCCTGGGTGGCCAATATGTTGCCACCTTCTCTACTTAACATACCTAATTTAACATTTCAACAATGTACAAACATTACCGAAGCGCACAAAATTCAGTAGTACCTTGACAGTCATGCTCCCTCTCACCCATGGCACCAAACAAGGATGTTGGACTTGAGACTGTTTGATACTGTCAGCATCATACGTGCGTGTTCTATTTTGATTGCTCTACATATAAAAAATAAGCTCTACTCAGGTTATATGAGTAGTTGGGCATGGGCTGCATGTTTATTTATTTATGCAGTAACAACCTAGCTAGCTCATGCACAGCCGTGTTTTAGAAAAATGAAAAATGCATAGCAAAACATAAACAGCTGGCCAGTGCCTGTATTTATTTGAAAGCAAACCGAGATTATCAAGTGTAGCTTAGCAGTGAGTTCAGTGACCTCTTGTGGTGTGAAAAGGTTGATGTAGTTAGTAGTTTTGTGTTTGTCTTTTTTAATTAGTTGCTGTTTTAACATGCTCATGACAATGAAATGAAGGCACGTAGGGCAGAAGACAGGGCCACACAAAAAGTGAGGAAACATTCATTGCCATTTTTTTTATTTCCATAGCAAACCAGCGAATAGTTCCTTAGGTTCAGCTTTGTGAATAATGCACAAGGTGTTCTGTGTAAAACTGAAAGATTGTAGTGCTCTATTACGTATTCACTATTCGGGTAGCCAAATGAATGATACTCCCATTAGCACTGTGAGAGCACAGAAATATGCAGTCAAGAGGCCGTAGTGGCTCAGCCTCTGTGCCAAATGTAAAATTGTTCCAAAAGAAAACATGCATACTGGTGAATTGGGTATGCATTCACATCTACTATTCAAATCCACACATCACAAGTAATCTTTCATTCCTTGGCGCATTTCTCACCATTGTACAGACTTTGTTTCAGTGCTGTGTGTGTGCAGCAATATAACTTGGTAAATCAAAGCTGTGGTTATTCAGTACACTGAAAGCAACTTTGCGTGTGGGTTAGATAATGCAATGCTCCTACATATGGGTCAGCTTAGTATTATCAGCCGCTTTGTTTACTAGTTCACTGTTACGCCTGAACTATACGGCGCCACTGGACAATGCTGTATCCCTGCAGGCATGCTAGAACAGCTTGGCTATGCACAAACAACCCTTTACATCGCAGTTAAATTAAGGTGGTGTAGCTTTGCTGTCACAATGTGCTTGTAAGCATAACTGCCAAGCATTCAAAAAAGTGTTTGAAATGTATAGTTGGATGCTCAGGTTTGCAGGTGTGACGTTTTACATTTATAGTGCAAGGACACACCGATGAACAGGAAGGATACCACACAAATCCTCGTGTTGTGACCTCGCAGTCACAATGCAAGTAGTTTTCTGTGGTTTTTAGCTATAAACATGTGAAGCAATCTGTAAATTCAAAACTGTGTTAAGTAAACTGAGACACCATGCAAAGCAACCTAACACTAAGGTATACAAATTTTTTTTTGTCACATCAGCTCTTTGTGGAGCCGGTCAAATATGTATGCACGCTATTTGTAGCTGAAAACAGCATGCATAACATTTAGAGCTCAGAATGTTCAATGCAAAAGATTTTTAATGTGTCAGACATACATATGGTACCTTGTCCAATGCTTTGCACACAGATGGCTATGCTTGGCACAACTTGAGTAGCACATTCATAAGGGACTACTACATGCAAAATCCGTTTTGCACCTCTCCTTTGATATTGTACCCTCCGACACAGAAGTACAGACTGGAATTTTTCTTTGTCAATATTTAAAAGGCAAACAGGTGTTTGGCATCCCAGGTCTCAATCTCCCACACAGGGCACTTATTGCATGTGCATTAATTGCCGATGACATATCTTCTAATGTGAAAATGGTTTGTTCGACATAGTTTTACCCGTTTATTTTTGAGCTTACCCACAAGTTCTCTGCCCTACTTGTATATACCTCCTTCAGTACTGGTATCTGTGCTGTGCCTTCATTAGCACAGTAAATGTTGTGAAAGCTGTTAATTTATAAAGTAGGAAGCCTATCCAATATAAACAAGGAACTTGCAGGCAAAGTAATCACGACAAACCAGCTGAGACGGCAGTACTATTGTACTTGTTTTCGCTTGTGATAGCACAAGTGTTCCCACTTGTGCTGTTGGATGGTTGTGACTGATATGCTCGCAAAGGTTTGGATCATTCACATTTCAAGGGATGAGTAACTGTTACATACGTGCATCATGTTCCTCTGCCTATATCAATGACTTAACTATACGTGGCAGGTTTAGTTGTGTGATTATTAGTGGAGCTGAAGTGATGTATCACACATAGTTTCCGCGCACTACCCAATTGGCAAAAAGCATGCAGGAATTGGTCTTTGAGCTATTGGTTCAGTGGTGGCTTTCCACTAAACTGACTGTTGAAGAGGCAGATTTGACTTCATCGAAAGGCCCATGTGAAAATTAGTCTAGAACTCATGACGCCAAATACTGTCAACAAGTGTGACTGAAGAACATGTTACAGAACAATGAGCAGTGGAATTAATCTCACTAGTATACAAAGAATTGCAGCTGCATTCAGTATTTCACTGCTGGTATACTAAACACAAACCTTTATACGAGTTGTTTGGATGGCATAATCAACAAGATCCCTCTAATAAGCTGTGGCAAAGCTAACTAAAACGTTGGTACCCCAGGCACTGCATTGGCCTAAAATATGCATTCTCACATGCAGTGAATACAGTTATTAAATTGGTTTACATACAGGTATGAAATGTTGTAACTGCACCATGTGATAAAATTTCAATAAGATCGGCTGAATGCCACATAGAACATCTTTAATGGGTATAGTTGGTACAACGTGCCTTGATATTAGAAGTCGTGCTGTTTTATTCACACACACATGCACATAAATGCAAGGTACACATACATTTGTGTTCACGTGTTACTGTGTGCATCAAATGAACAGCACCACTTATACTACAAGCCATAAAGACAAATAATTTTTTGTACCAGTCTAATTCCTATTAGCAATGCAATGACTTTTTTTCTCACAGGAAGCAACTCAACTCCATGCATAAGTTAAGCTGATGTTGCTAATCTAAGCTAGACTTGGGTGACATGTCCAGAATATCATAAAATAAAGGAGTGACCATGTGTACAGGCCTAAAATTCATGGTCTGGCAATATCTTTTCTGGCTGGGTAGTAAATTTCTGTAAAAAAAAGAACAATTCAGCACACTGACAAAGCAGTGTGGCTAACATAATATAGGGAGCAGACACTCTGCCTGTAGAGTCACTTCAAAATTTTGCCAGCAGTTCGTGCTCATTGGCTGGCTTCGGTCACATAACTAATGCTTACATAACTGTGAAAATTCGTGCTCAGGATAAACTCATAGCAGCCAATAGGCACTTTTTAAATTGTGATAGCAGCTGACTTCTCAGGGACAACGCACTGTGGCCATGAGCATGCTAAAGAATGACAAGAGGCGAGGTCCCCCTTTCTATAGTCTGGCAGCGCAGCTGAAAACGGTTCAGTTAGTGAGTGGAACTGTGGCCTATTCAAAATGAAGATCAGTCAGATAGCCACTTATAGCGTCCAACATCCGGCACCCACGAATGATAGGTAGCAGTAAACTTAGTGGCAGATGAAAGTGCACTGGAAAAACATTTAATGGACATACTTTACAGGCCCAACTTTACAGGCCCAAGTCAGTTTAATGCACATTATTTGCTAATGACTGTTGGCAGAATGAACATGAGGAAAGAAAATAGAGCACCTGTCAGGCATACAATGCTGGTACTTGTGCTATTGTTCGCTTTAAACTGAAGGCTCGTGCCAAAACAGGCGACAGGAACCAGATAATCAAATAGAGTGGATAAACAAAGTAACCACAAACTTTTGCTTACCGAATTCTGCCTGCATTAGTAAGGTGACCGTGGCTGGCCAGTGAGGAAGAACTCTGGGCAAAATTTATTTCACGCAGTTCTGCTGGCTGCTAGCAAAATGTTATATAACACCATACCTGTGACACTTACTTGTTACTACTCGTCCTACGTGTTCATTTTTACATTCATATTGCTTTTTGTCAGCAAGCGCAAAATTTTTAGTTAATAAGAAGTAGTATCCAGTTCCTACCTATAACATATTCATCTACCATGCCACTAGTGTCTTCACAAACAGACTCTGTGCTTAGTCACTAGTCAAAAACAAGCAGCTCAGATTTTTGGCTATGTAAGCCACTTGCATCACAAAATATAAAGCAATTTACTTCGTGAAATCTAGAAATTCTTGATCTTCACACTAGTGTCCACATTATGAAAATCAAGGCTGCCAGAAATTTGCATTCATGACATTAGTGCTCTCAGGGGCGTCCACATTTCACGAAAGCGCTGAACGTCTTGACGTATGCAATTATTATGATGTTCCCTAATTTCCCCCCACCGATATAAGCATCTCCAACCGTGCAGTAACAACTTTTGAAAGAAACGATAGATGTACGAAGCAGAAAAGGCCGGTGTGATAGGGCTTATCTGTAAGGGTACTAAATATGAAAACGCGATCGGCAACACTTCTGCACAGTTCACTTCTGAGCAAACGCACATCGCGTAGAACGAGCACTTCTACACCCCGCAACGCTGCGACACATCGCACATATATATCACGGTTTGTAGCTTGCAAACGCACTTCATAACAGCAAGAACACAGCTCGAACGTCGCGGTCACCTCGACGCGTCGCAACCGGCAAAACGGCTCACACGCAGTATAGAAACACACTTCATAACAGCAAGAACACAGCTCGGACGTCGCGGTCACCTCGACGCGTCGCAACCGGCAAAACGGCTCACACGCAGTATAGAAACACACTTCATAACAGCAAGAACACAGCTCGGACGTCGCGGTCACCACGGCGCATCGCAGCCGGCAAAACGGCTCTCACGCAGTATAGCACACGCAGAATGGCAGCGATAACGAGGCGATAAAAACTTATCGCTACTGATCGTATCATTACTTCTGAAAGTTGCGAAGGGCTGGCGTTCACCACTTCGTGCAACGATCCGCATACACAGAGCAGAAACCAAACGTGTACACTGGGTGCGCCAGTCGGACGCTACTTATTTCGCTACGCCTTGAACGTGTGTGCTGCTCAGAATGCACGTGTATGTGATGGAGTTGTCGTCTGCGACGCACACGCGAAGCATGGCACAAGAAATCACGAAGTCGACGGCTTCAAATATTTCTTCCGACGCTCTCGTAAACACAACACACACTTCCTGCGCTCCGTCTGTTTCTGTTGGCGATCGTACGCACTGATGAGGTCTGGAAGGGTACACCGGCTTGCTGCTTTCGATGACTATCTCCGTGGGTGCCAGATAACTCCAGTAAAAATCACAAAAAGGAGAAAAAATAGACTGTTTCTGACGCGGCTGTAGCTTAGGCCTTACGTCCCCGCTTCCCGTCGCTTCGAGCACGCGCCATGTTTGCTGTGACGACAGCCGAACCATCCGCCTCGGACCAGCCAATGAGAGACGAGCAGGCGGCCGGACGGGAAACTTGCGTCCGCTCCTCGCTCACCAGTAGAGAGCCATACGCACGCGGGCGGAAGCGGGCGGAACGGACGGGCGGACTGACCATGTACGGGCCCTTACCGCTTCTGCCCTGCTTCTGTGCCATCAGTTGTCGGAGAAGCAACTGGGTTTTCGCTAACGCAGTGCATTCCATGCAGACTGCAAAATGTGGAACCATAGAGCGAAGATGTAGGCGGTGATTGGTCGCTTGAATAGTGACTGGCATATTAAGAAATGCAATGAATCTGTGTGAACAAGTGCGCAGACCGCTGCATCATTAGGGCTAGACGTGTTGTTTTTTGCCCTTTGCGATGCACACGTTTCCTCGAGGATAAAATAAAATAAACTCTTCCGTCAACCTCCAAAGAAAGGACTTGAACCCAGGAACGTTGGCAAGAGTGAGCACCGCTCATAGCAAGTCGACAAAGGTTGTACCACCGATTCCTGAGATAGTAATTTTGCCGCTTTCTTTCTAAACACATCCACGCCAACTCTAACGCAAACCTATGCCCACTATATCACCCACGTATCAAAAATAAGTGAATGGGCCCACTCTTGAATCAGTGAGCTGAAGCATGGGTGACTACGACTATTACGACAACAATGGAAAGTCCGAAGCTTAACGTTTCCTGACGGCACACAAAGTAAAGAAGGGACTAGCGATTATTGGTGTTTGCTACGCACTGTTAAAACGTACAGGACATCTACGTTGCGAGTACCTGTGCGCAGCAAAAATAAATCTACCGCAACTAAGCCCACATAGCTGCGAACGATTAGGCAGAAAAATAAACAGTCAAATAGGCACCACACCGAGAAACATTACTGAGTCAGAAACATGATAAGTCGCTGCTTCAAAGCAATTGTCTCATAAAAAACGAAGTGCGAAACACACTTATCCTGATTAATTTCATACGTGGAAAGTTTGGACAGCTTGAAATACATTTCTAGACCTGCTTTTAGTACAAGCACCGTATACGCTGCTCACGCTGTTTGGATATGGCGTAATGAGCACCCAAAGTGCTTACATGTCTTCTGAAGCTGTGACCGAAACTTCGTGTTGTTCAACCAATCACCGTCTACGATATCCGCCGAAAAGCAGGTTTGCTGAGCCGCACCCGGTGCAATTCGCAACAATTGTAAACATGGGGGAAATGAAGCTTAGAACGACAGAAAGCTTAGCCAGTTGGTAAGGATTCATTATGCAAAAAAGAATTGAGGCGTGCAGACAGGACACAAGAGTAGAGAAGTGGACAACACGAACGCCGAAGGCAGTTGAGGCAAGGAATGGACGCGTCACCATGTGACCAAAGAAGGTGGCGCCGAGACGATCACTGTGAAAAGGGTGTGTAAAAGCGACTGACGGGACTGCTACTATTCCCTTCAAATTGAAGGTAATATATGCACTTGAAATCTTATCATGTGATACCCCCGTCTAAACAGAATGACTCTGTTCACATATGTGCGCCGCACGCATCCATGTATATCTGTCGCCTTGCTAAACTTACCTGAGCGCTGGCTCTTCAAACGGATCAGAGTGGATGTATACAAAGTCGCTACAAAACTCCGATCAAAGTCGCAACTTCTCGCGCGTAACTGCTGTCTGTAATTCACTAGCCGCCTTCGTTAATTAAAGTGCAACATGACGATTGTTTGGCATCATCTCATACGATTAGTTATAGACTAAAAACGTTTTTGGGAACGCGGATACAGGGCCCCTATTCAGGAAAAAGCTCTTAGGCTAGAACTGTTCGTCAGAGTGAGTTGCAGCCAATATTGTTGCTGGACAGATTGCTAGCGGAGGGCAACCAGCCAATGACAAAGAACACTTACGAAAAACAAGCTTGGTGAATTCAGCCCCTGACCTGTGATTCTCTCAAATCACTATTGACAAAAACAAGTGTAGTTTCACGTCATACTGTCAGCAAAAATAGTCTACATAAAATCTGTCAGGTGAGCGTCTTTGAAAACAAGCAGGCGAGTGCTAGCAACCCGCCCTTTATCTCTGAAATTACCTAATTAACAAAACAGTCACTTCAAGAAAGTACCAGGTCACTTCAGGCTAATTTTGTCGATTACGTGCGCAGAAGCCAGGTCATAGCGAAAATGTCGCCAGAATCAGGCATTTTTATGTCGCCGCGAGGTGAACTGGGATGCCTTTCAGGAATTATGATTGTGCATAGTAGGTAAATGGCGTACTCGAACGACTTGAGCTGCAAATAAATTTCGCGTAGCCGCACTTTCTTTACGATAGCACTGTGAGTGGAGTGAAGGTATGCCCACTTTAGATCAGGAGATGTTGGTGGGCTGGTTGGTCGGCAATAATCATTCTAAAGGCCACACAATAGTTGAGACATGGCCGAACTGTAAAGCACACATGCAAGAGCGCTGACGTGTTTGTGTGATTTAGTGTTCGTCCATGTATAAAGAAGTGCATTGCCTTTAGAATAATTAGGTCCCGGTTTTCGCAATGCCACGTGACACAACGGCAAAGTAGGGCCTGCACGAAAAATTCTTGACCAATCGTGGAGGACCGACTACAGAAATGGAATGGAAAGTTTGGAATAGCTTTACGTTACAGCGTCCCATATGAGCTAGCGCTCGAATACATAACTCATTGAACAGACCACGAATAATCCAAATATTTGAATTTTTCCTGCAATTAACCCATAACTTGCTCATTTGGGCCAAATATAAGCTTTGCCTAACACAGCGTTCCCGCGTGACACCTGCAAAGAGCGTAAAATGGCCACATGTCACTTTCGCCCACTTGGTAAAAAAACTTGTTTTTACAAATGCTGTGTTTGATTCACATTTATTTAATTTCGTACACAAATTTGCCATAGCATTCTTCTTCTGTTCTTTAAATTTGATGCCTGTAGGCTTTGTAGCTACGCCAGTGAAGTATAGGATGAATCTCGCGCTGCTTGCAAAAGAACCGCACAAGCACCTAAACACGTAATTTATTTCAAATGCCACATTTGTCCCACAAACTCTGAATTTTGCGTGCGCTTTACGCACAACGTGGCCCTTATTTCTGCGAAATGTTATCAAAATTCTTTGCTTAGTTCACCGACAAGGAAGAAACTAAGAATGCCTTATCACGCATGAAAATAGAAAAACACGATGGTTAAGTAAATATTTGCAACGCTTCCAAATAAACGAGGATCGTGAAACTTTCCCCCACCATGGTTGCTCAGTGGCTGTGGTGTTGGGCTGCTGAGCACGAGGTCGCGAGATCGAATCCCGGCCACGGCGGCCACATTTCAATGGTGGCGAAATGCGAAAACACCCGTGTACTTAGATACAGGTGCACGTTAAAGAACCCCAGGTGGTCTAAATTTCCGGAGTCCTCCACTACGGCGTGCCTCATATCAGGGAGTGGTTTTGGCAAGTAAAACCCCATAATTTAATTTTTTTTAACGTGAAACTTTCGTCAAACAATAAATATAACATGCGCCTCATTTTCATAGGGGTTCGATTCGGGTTCTACTTTAGATTTGTCCTGTTGCTCTTCCATTCCTCTCTCCACCCCTCCTTCCTAGCTTCCATTTCTGTGTTGCTGTCATCTCCCTTCAGCAGAGTAGGCAGGCGTTGTGCCCCTTCCGGTGGCAGTTTCTAGCCTGCTCGTCGCTTTCCCTTTCCTGTAAACTGTGTATATGTGTTCAAAACAAATAATAATAATAATAAACAATAAGTAGGGTTCTTGTACAGTAGCTTATGAATCTACGGAACATCGCGGTTAATGACAACATAAAACTCCAGGGCGTTTGAATGAGAAACATTGTAGAAAGATTACCACTAACATTTACACGAACTAAGAATTTATCGTTTGCCATTCACAGCATGCTTCCTTGCTGAACAAAATATAAGCACCGTTCCTTGTACGATTGACAGAGGAGATCGGGGAAGAACAACTGCATCCTTCGTACAAAGCATAAAAATTGGTAAACGACTACTGTTTAGGAATTACTTTTACAACATATAAGATGAATTCGAATGTCAGAATTTGGGTGCTCGTTCCAGATATAGTTGCCTTTATTTCCTGTGAAAGCGATATTTTCGCCCTTTATGTTACACCAAGAACAGCTACGAACCTTTATATGTGTTTCGTATTATTCCTCTAAATGGACCATAAATGACGGAATGGCAGTTTTCCTTTATTCGCTTATTGACATACGCACTTCCACATTTCGCTGCATATCATCGGTACTATCAGTCATATTTCGTTTAAATATATAAGCTGGAACAGCCACATTACAGCTCTCGAACTCCTCCAACGAAACAGATGCTATTATGTGAAGTATTAGTGAAAGTGAGTTCTGAGTAAAAAGTCATCGTAAGAAAGTGCCGCTGTGCGTCGGCTTACTTTTTTAGTTAAGCGAGCTTTCTAAATTTTATATCCCAAAATGTCCAAGTAGGTTAAGATGACGTATAGTACATGAAATTTATCGCTTTCCCGCTGTTAGTAAACAGCTTGCAAAATTGCAATGTCTACGGTTGTTCAGCGCTTATGATACCCAGAGTCAATGCATGTAAATTCTTGAGTTTGCAAAGCGACATTCAATATTTATCGGCAACTAAATATCAGCTTCAGTTCAAATGCAATAAGTGCCATTCAGTAAGATGAGTGTTTGTGTATCGAGATCGTTTGTGTTCTTCAAGTTCCTCCGAACAGGGCAATCTCCGTGGGCGCTGAGCGAATGCAAAGAAAGCCGGCGCTCGCGTCAGTTGAGTGACGTTGCGAAGTTCCGGCTTAGGTAGCACACACGAAATCAGACACATGATTGCAACCTCACTTTATTTCATGTCTGAATGGATCTGACAATAGAGCAGGAGGCACAGGGTGGCTTAACAAAGAGCGCGAGTTTATCGCGCAATGATGTCGGGCGAAGGTGCAACATGTTTATTCGTGGAAACGTCTCTCTCGAAAACCTAACGACAGCTCGGCAAGAACACGTCTAGTATAAAAGTGCTCCAAATAAAAGAGCGCTGAAATGTCGCAAGCAACAAAAACATTGAATGTATTCACATTCACTTTCTTGCACTGCTACTATCCGCATAAATAATTGGTGGTAAGAGATACACGAGCAACCAGGATGAACATAATTCTCGGCAAGCCGAGCTTCTTTCTGCAAGAAAGAACACACAGAAATGCTATACGCAGCTCACACTTCAGTTTCAGCCAGGCGCACTCCAGGCAACTGAGTAGTGCCGTGTCTTTTGGTAGACCTTAATGAAGAGGGGTTAGTAAACTGAAAATTGTCCACCATATTACTTTGCCCGCAACTCGCACGCACAGAAATTCATGGGTGACGCTGAGCGAGCAGAATGACATATTTGTTTTTAAATAAAAAATGTAAAGTTGGTGTTAGCCGGGAATAAATTTTAAAGAAAACTTGAGTATTGCCGACGTTCTCGTAACGTGTGCAGCTATAGCTCCCGCCTTACATGTATAGGGAAGATGCTGCACCTTTTAGAAACAAATATTTGCAGATATTCAGTCAATGTTTCAAAATACTGTGCGTTTAAAAGTTTCATAGCCTTGTTAACAGTGAAACGTAAACAAATGACGAAAGACCTTAACGCAATGCAAGTGAAAGACGCTCAGGATCAAGTGATAAAGAGTGTTTCACGTGAATCAACTTGTCTTCCAAGGTCGTAAAGAGTAAAGATTATCGTCATGCGTACTCGTAATCCGAGCGTACTGCGAGAGGCTAGGAACAAATTACTGGGTATTATTGGTTGCAAGACGATAGACAATATAAAACAAATGCCTGCCTGCATTTATAAAACGATATTAGAAGTCATGTGAAAAACACGCCACAACTGAACGTAGTGTTACGACAAAAACTTTTTTGTAACCGGTAACGTGTAATTACAGCTATTTTTTTTAAATCTCCACTGCACCATTGACGGGTGTCCTCACCTCTTCGACCATATGACAAGAAAGTGAGGTTTCAGAAGTGAACGCTACGCATATAAATACAAAAAACACTAACGTGAAGGCGAACGGTTGAGAAGTTGTGCCCAAAGATGCGAGATGAACGTGGGACGTGACATCAAACTGACTCTACTTGTAGCACCATAAGTGAAGGGTTCCGTATAGAACAAGACATGTTCAAGTGTAGTTTTCGTCTCGTCGGTGACAAGTGGCGTAGAGATACACACGTGCTCCTAATAAATATACGGCGTGCTTAATATGCAAATTCTAGCTACAGTGCACAGATTGTTCTCCGACATGACACAGTTCACGACACAAAAACGATCAAGAAAAACATAAAACTATAGAGGGGTCCGAGCATACGCAAAAAGAAGTAGCGCTGGGTAATTGCAATGTAAATCTTTGCCATAACGCATTCCATGGCAAGCGGTGGAGTTCGTTACTCAGGGTTGCGAAAGAAACTGCCTGCGGTTATGCGAAATACGTATGCTTAACATTAGTAAAAACACACGGGAACGTTTTAAAACCATTAGAAGTCTACATGAATGGCAGAGCCAAATGCCTAAGGATTGGCGACTTGCATAATAGGAGAGCCACGTTCTCATCCGAATAAATCAGGCGTGCATTAGCTACAAACGAAGCTCTGGTATATGTACAGAGCAAGAAGCTATGTTGCAACATTGATCACGGAGTTCTTGATGAGTAAAAGCTTACCAGACAGCGCAATATAGCAATAGTAAAAGAAAAGACACATAACTACGCAGTCGACTGTCATTCCAGTGCCTAATGAAAATATGTAAATAGACTAAACGACGAATTGATATTTCAAAAGGAAGATTAGTGAATACGAAAACCGGGAGAGCAATTTTTTTGCAGCCAAGATAGCACTTTGTGTTTTCTTTACAGCTGCCTTAGTGAAAGTAAATTTTTTAAGCCACGAATGCTAGGAGCAACAGAAGGGCACCCTTCATGCACCTGAAGGGAAGCTTCTCCGGTAGATACGACGTAGTTCATCCGACACTAAAGGAATACAACAACCTTGAATTACTCGTAACGGCTTAGTCACCGCAACAGCATATGTACAGGCTAGGAAGCTGACAAATACATGAGGTAAGCACATATCGACCCTGCGTCTACCGATGCATTATTGCTCTCCAAAAACCTGCTGCAATGCCGTGCAAAAATGTTTAAACTTACTGCTCCAAACTTGTGCGCTTTCGCATAAAATCTATATCTAAACAGCACAGCTATGGTAGCGACTTATTTAATGTTATAATTAGTGCGGCGCTATTAGCACAGTAAAGTGTTGATTGGTTCTGCATTTGGCGTAGGCGGAAAGTTTGTATAGTGCCGTTTAATATAGGATCGAAATTACCAATACAGAAAGATACGTTGGGCTATGCAGTAGATTTGGGTAACCTCGCTAATTCCTACAAAAAGGTGGACAGGCCAAAGCACTTCACACATAAACTACTTATCTGTGAGAGCTGGGATTGTGCAAGGCATACGAAAAAAGACTGTACATGCATATTGTTCCCTCAACCACCTGCATTCTATACCGCCATGTACAATGCATTTCAGTATAAGTTAATATGAACTGCGTTGGACGCCGAAGGAGACAGTGACTCGACTTAAAAGACTAAGGATAAAAACCAACAGATGCTCTGCTATAGCGCGCATTTCGCCTATTGTGTAGCAACATCATCTTTCTTGCAGACGGCGCAAGATGTGTGAAAGCAAATTCTTGGAAAATGTTTACCCAAAAGCATAAAATAGAAAAAGGAATATAAGCACCATTTCCTAGAAACGGATCTCGAATGTAAAATCTGTGTATTGTGATAAAAAGCAGTGGGGATACAGCGAGTTGGTTTATTTTTTTCTTTGTTCGTTCGAAGCTTTGTCATGGCGCGAAAGCATGAAACGCATGATACATTAGTACGAATAATTTTGCCCAGCGAGGCCCTAGAACGTCGGGAAGGACAGAAGGCTAGTATGCATATTATAATAAAGTGCCAATTTTCATGAGAACGTGGGGCCACATAGTACGAGCCGCGCTAGTCGCACGGAATGAGACGGACCGAAAGGTTACTTGAGAGTTACTGACTGCCGTATATAAGTGGAAATACTCTCGAGTAGAAAATGCTGCACGAACACTTATTCGACACAACAAATAGTAGCGGATTATGTACAAGTGAACAGATTAATGGTTTTGCAAAGTCGAGTGCTGTTTAATGTGTTTCGTGTTAAGAGTGCTTCGTTAGAAGTTAGGGATGAAATTTGGTATACTTGAGCTGATAAAACTTCCGAGCAAACCCTGCAAGCAGAAGGGTGACCATTGTATATACATTGTAAGCAGTGAAAAAAAATTACTCCTGCTAACTGCGTTCTTCTTTTAAACCAGTCCGTGATTCCAGTCTTGATTTTATTACTTCGCATTTAACAGCAACTACGTTGCAGTCTTGAGTTTTGTCGCTGGAACTTTTGCTCAACATAACATAACAGGGAGCGTTTGGTCGGTGCATTCAAGAAGCTCAGGGGAGTCATTTAGCGATCATTTCTAAAGTATATCATCTGGTATATAAATGTGAATCCATGGTGCTTCCATTTATTCGTGCCAGTAAGGGCAGAAAGTAAGTTAGTTAATTACGCGACACTGGATGACATTAAAAGGAAACGCAAATCAACCATGTATTGCAAAGGCAATCGTACGCAGGTCATTGAAAGCATCAACACTGCCGTTTCGCGAACTGCAGCGGTCTCGCGCGGGCGCATGACCGATATATATATATATATATATATATAGATGGTGGATCCTGTGACATCACAGCTGCGCAGAGTCTATCGATAAAGAGAAGGGTATCAAAAAAGATGGGGCGATGGTATGAAGCCAATGCACTCCGGTCGAGTGCAGGCGAGGGTTGAACATGTGACACGGTGCAGAGAGTCTTGTGGCTACCGCGCGGAGGTGAAGACAGCTCACGCTAGGGTCGGGCCAGCCGCGGGTGATGCACGGAGTGAGGCGTAATGCTGCTGGCGGAGGTATAGGCACCGGGCAGTCGCAACGCGCAAAGTCTGTTCATCGCGGCTGCGTCTGCACCGGAGAGTGGCGCATGACATGAAGCCTTGCTTCATTGTCATCGCCTTCGTCGTCGTCGACGTCATTTTCGTCGCGGACTTCTGCAGGATCGCTGGCGGCCATCCACCAACGGTCAAGATAGTCCCAACGGCTTTGCGGCAGCCCGAGTTTCGAGCTGCCGCTATGTCTGGTCCAGGAAGGCGATTTCGTTGAGGGCCGGCAGCGGACTTTCCAGAGAGACTTTCCTGCGAGTTCGCAAAAGAAGTAGAACGCGCATGTTGATTACGCGACATGGGTCAGCGGAGCGTGAAGTGAGTTGCTGTGGTTCGTTCTAGCGCTGCTAGGTAAACGCAAGAAGATTCCTATAATAGAAGAGGCTCATTGGGCGAAAGTTCAAATTCTGGAGGATGCATACTGGCGCAATAAAATGAAGTCATTAATTGTCGCGTCGAATTATCAACCTTAGCATGAACTGGGTGAAGTCGGGTACGTACCACGGCAGGCTTTGAAACCAGTTTTGGGGTACATATACATGCTAGACTAGAATGGGGGCAAGCATATGGTGAACCATCCGCCTTTCTCAATCAGCAAAGTGCTTGTAATCATAGTCGCGTTTGTATAGTCAGCTAGCGTCGGGTAAGACAGGTGTGGTTTTTGTCGTAATTTTGCTGGGCTTCGACTTAACAGCACAGCTTCGCGCTTTAAAATGCTAGAGTATACAAAAACATTCCGTATGAAGTCTAGTAATTCCAAGTGTTTTATGAACTTACAGAAATACGTAATTCCTTATTTTAGTAAGAACTGGGCAGCGGGCGCAAGAAAAACACGTGAAACTATTGGACTCGAATACATAAGCGTTTAGGTCGGATTGAAGTACCTCCATGGGAAGACAGACCTCGACGCAGGTTGGTGCTGCAATGAAAAATGATTAATATGGGGACATCCGGTTCAAGTAAGCTTCGGACAGACGGGACTGTGCCTACGAGCAGAGGCTGAGAAGTAAACATTAAAAAAATAGGGCATTTCAGCCTTGTTCTCCCAGCTAACGTTAAAGGTAAAGGCCGGTTGTTTAGAACAAGATTAGGTACAGCCGTTTATTTCATTAATCCCGTAGCACTTTCTAACGCATTGCATCTTTACATTTGCCGCTCTTCAGTGCCAACATCCTACGACGCTAATGCAGTTTTGTAAAGGTGATGGAGGAGGGCCAAACCTTTCGAGGAACACATCGAAGGAGGAAGGTGCTGAATTGGAACGAGTTGCCTTGGTGAAGCGGGCGCGGTGGCGGGGGCAGTCCTTGTAAGGGTTCCCGAACGAGTGCTTCTTCAACATGCTCTTAACCAGGATCTGCGTTAAAGAATACTCGAGGAGTTTAAGAGGCAGGAGCAAGAAGGCAGTAACAACCTGATGGGAATAATTAACAAAGTACCATACCATTGTGATTCCTAGCGATTCATAATATTTAATTTGCATCTATGTAACGAATGTAAGCAGTTTGTAACGAGTTTGTAAACATTCCCAGAGATTCATAATACTTGATTGCATCTATGTAAAAAAACAAGAAGTTCGTTATGGTAACGTCTAATTCCAAAGCTTTAAAGATATTCCTTTGGCTGAAAAAGATTGAATGGATTGATTGATTGAGGCAAAGCGTAGACAAGCCCTTATTTAAAAAATCTTGCTCAATGTGACTCTCCACCCCCCCCCCCCCCCACCCCTTGATCATGTTGCAACTACTGGGGAGAGCGGCAGCGCAAAGCAAATAAGTCGTCGTTTCGCTCGAAAGGCGAAGCATCGATTGCGATAGTAAACTACTAGACAGCTATATGAAGGCAAAATAGTTATTTTATCGGCCACATAAACTGACTAAAGTAAGCATGGTTTCACGCGCGCATAGACAAACATGACCACATCTTACTCGATGACCGCGGAAGACTCGTAATGAGAATTGTGGCGAGATGAAGCGCGGTGGCAGGAGCGAACCAATTGACCGCCGTGCTGCGTCCCACTTAAATGTGAACTAAGCAGCGAGAACAGACCGCACACGATACTATCAGCCCTCGGCACCCCTACACTCTGTACTAATCGCTTTCAAGATATATGGGGCCCGCGTGGCCGCGCTCAGTCGCTCAGCCGCACTGCACGCAGCCGCCGCGGGAGTAGGATACCCCCTCCACCCCCAGTGCCTTGCGTGCAATGGAGGACGGCGCGCTTCCTCCCCGCCTTCCTCCCTAGCACGCGAGGTCGAGCCACCATCTCCGGCTCACCCTTGAACGCTTTTACTCGCACACACAGCATACGGCGCGCGCCCACGATGTGATCGCACTTGGACATATACGCAACATCACGGTGACGCCAACACCGACGGTGTGAATGCGCCTGGAGTCTCCGTATGATTTCTATCGCAATAATTGCAACTGGACGGCGACACAAACATAGACGAGCGATACTTGCAATTGTGGCTTATCGGGTTAAAAATACGGAAATAAGTAGTCTACGAAGAAAAAAAAAGTCGCAGTTTCGCCCGAAAGGCACATCGCCTGCGATAGAAGATTATTAGGCAGCTATACGAAGTACGGGTAGGAGTTTTATCGGCTCGTATAAGGATGTACGCATTCGCTCATTAACTAAATTAACAAGCTTGGTGTCACCTACGCACAAGCAATCATGAACACATTTCACTCAATGACCGCGCACATTCGCTGTCAAAACGCTTGAGTGAGGAATCGCGGCAGCAGTAGCGAGCGTATTGACCTTCGTGCTGCCTCTCGCTTCAACTCGAACTAAGTGACCAGAGCCAAGCGCACACGAAGCTATGACCATGACCACTCGCCGCACTCTTGCCCCCATCGCAAGCCGTTTTCAAGACAGGGCGGTAGCGGCTGCGCCATATGCAGCCGCCGCCAGAGTGGAACGCCCACGTCGTATTACCGGGCACGACTGCCATAGAATCTAATGGGGATGCTCCCGAGTAGGCAACAGTGATTTTTACGTAGTCGCTTTCATCACGCGAGTCTTGTCAATGGAAATTTCAGGCCAGGTAGCGTAACGTCATGGATCGGAGTAAACAGGCCTTGCGCTATCTACGTGGCGTTTCTCGCGCATGCGCATGGGGTTGCGCCGCAGGAGTTTTCGGCGTATAGGAGACCAACAGACGGACGGATGGACGGACGGACGAACGGGCTAACCACGTACGGCTTTACGGCTTCGCTGTAAAAGAGGCACCTTTCCTTGTGTCTGTAAGCGCGATAACAAATGATACAACACGGGTTGTTTTAACGAACTAGAAGGTGTAAGCCAGGCCTTGCGCAGCAAGATCGTGATTGCATAATTTTTTGCCCGGAGCAATAGCACATTAATAACAAGACCAAGGTATAGGCAGAGAAACTATATAACGTATAGTTTCTCTAGCATCATGCAGCACTTTGTATCCTGATTTGCTCAGTCGACTCGAGTTTTCTACATGTGCTGCGTTGCACATTAAAGGAAACCATACGGATCCTTACCAACGTGTCCAGCTTCGGGATCGTGCGCACGCAGTTGTCAATTTCCTCCTCCGTGACTTCGACGAAGACGCAGTTCTCGCCTTCAGACGGCATCGGGAATGTGCCATTTTGGGTCACCCATGGATCTACCTGCGGGGGCAGATGGAATACTGATGGTATCATCTATACCTGACTCGCGCACAAAGCGGAAATAATACTGTGATGTGACGCAATTGTTGACCGAGTCTAATGGCGGTGGTTGTTCACAGTTCAGAGAACTCTGATAGGCTAGTAGTTCTTGTAGAGACTTGCAAAATACAAAAATTCGCGCGCTTTTTCCAAGGGTCCGTCGTCGTTTTTTGCATGTGCTAATTTACAATGCAGTCGATGTTCTTGAATTTCCTGCACAAATGCACGACGGCTTTCCTTCGCCTCTCTCTTACGCCTGCTTATTCTCCTTTTTAATTATCTGAGAGTAGTCTAGCCGATCAGACGCTTTTGTGGTTAACAACGCTGTCGTCTCTATTTAATTTTCTTCCTGTCCCCCTGCCTCAACTCTGCTGTAATAGTACACAAAACATTTTTAGTTTATTGTTCAGTTAACTTTTTTGCATTGTGGCAGACATATAGACACACTAGGAAAGTATGGGAGGGAACATTGCAGCAGCGAAGCATCAGTACGGCAGTGGTATGATAAGAGCGCGTCATTACGAAATACCAGTAGGAGAAAAGCGACTTGGGTTTGGATTCGATTGAGGTAATGTTATTTATATTAGCATACGTTGACTGAAATATACTGATTGGTTGCTTTTCAATGACGGCAAGACAAAGGTGCAGTTTACCTTAATTTCAGGAACTGTAATCCTCTCTTCAGGGTTTTTCTTCAGCATGCGTGAAAGGAGGTCTTGGAGCTCAATGCTGATGTTGGAGCTACAAGAGAAAAAAAAAACATATACATATATTGGGAACAGAGTAGGCGAAGCAGGCCAGGCGCGTTTATTTTAGATTGGCCGACTTTGCATGATATGAGTGACACAATGCAATAGCGACTAAATATACCGGTCGCCGGCAAAATCTCTGAGTAGAAGAACCGGTGGTGATATGCTATCGGTGCAAACAACAGTGGGTAATTACTCAATCTTCTAAGTGCCTTGACCATACCTGATTCACGTTCATGCCTTCAGTATTCAGTCGATATGTAGGTTATCTCCTGAAGCGCCACATTTCTAAGGAGTGCCACACTCTCATTTATTATGCCCAACGCGAAGAAGCACTTCTCGGCGGTCGATCCGTTGCGTGTGTGCAAATTATTAATGGACTCAGCCATGCGCAAGCATTTAGATGACGCCCGCATACATCTCACGGGCTACGTGTTTAATGGACACAGCGCACGGATGAAAAATTGATTATCTGGTCGATTGATAATGTGCGCTGAGAGCTTGCAATAAGCACGTACAAACAGAAAAAGAAGAGCAGTTAGGAAGCGTCCTTATTGCGCATTCATTACTGATACCAGATGGACGGCCTTGTCAAACTTACATGGTTTTATGTTAAAAAGAGGCTTTCCGTCTACATATGTTTCCCCGCATTATGAAATTGAGGAAGCAATGATAGGTGGCGCTATCTGTTCTCCTACACTTCATCTCCAGTCGCTTCAGTTCACGCATCGTCAGGTGAAGGCGCTTCAAGTAACTGCGACGTGCAAGCACGTTGACATGGCGTGAGAGTACGAGGAAGTCTATTTAGAAATAGGAGAAAGGACGACCTGAGGTTAATGCCTCGGGTCTGTTACTGTGCGTCGGAGAAAGGGCAAGGTGACAGAACGACATTCATGAAGGGTGACAATGGGCGACTGCTAATGCAAAGCAACAAGGCCTCCGGTCGAATGCGCTTGTAACGACCGCGGGCCAGAACTTCTGCCCGGTAGGAATTCGAGTTAATCATATATGCGGCTCTGCAAGTCGAATTACAGTCTGATGAAGCTAACGTTAGCACTACTTCAGACTGTACTCGTTTGCAGGGTAGGAGCCAATATCGCCTGCCGTTTATTCGCATAATGGGGGGGGGGGGGGGGGGGGCACCTCATGCAACACAGGCTGCTCGGCTTGGCATTTGTCCCATCTACGAGAATAGGGACAGGCGGTACGTTGAAGTAGGGCAAATCACGTTTTCAAAAGCCCCGCCTAATAGTAGTTCTGTGAAGACCCTGATTGAGACGCTAAGGTGCGTGCATGTAGTTAGAGCATGGCACAGGGCACGATGCGACGCACCTCGGCACAGGAGCTTACAGGTTGGTCCGAAGCTTTCAGTTCGTTTTTGGTCTGATCTTAACTTTTTTTTTTTTAGTCTGCTCGAGATACGCGCGGAAATAGGCGAAGAGGTTTACTATACGGGTACGAACCGTGTAGACGTTGAAAAAGATGGCCGACTCTCACTTGCCGGAAAAATGTAAGTTGATCGTAGGCACACTCACGGAAAGACTAGAGGCTGGTTTCTGATTTTGTTGTAGAGGATGAGCACGCTGGGGTCGTGGAAGGGAACGTTGCCCACCACGAAAGCGTAGAGCGTCACACCCATCGCCCACACGTCCACCGCCTGCGCGGAAAGGTGCATAAAGGAATAACAGTCAGACACTTGCTTATGTTTCAAAGGAAGCAGACTCTTGAAGTTAGCTGTTTTAGAAGCCAGTTTGTAGCTGCTGAGATGCAGATACCACGAGCAGGAATACATGCATGCATAAATGCACGCGTACGTGCTTGCCATACACACATACATACATATACAGTGTCACAACTATCGTTCCCCATTTTTTTTTAAATTTGCATATGCCACGTAGCTGGACAGAACCAAAGTAATCTTGCTTGGAGATGCTCAGATTATTTATTTCATACCACCTAATTACATAATGAATACTAATTAATTAATCAACTTCTCAAATATTATAATTAGATTAAAAGTGCCATTGAGAAAACTGTAGAGCGACATGAAAAACCCCCGATACAGCTTTCTGTTGCTCAATACATGCTACTTAAAAGTGTTTTTCGAAGCATGAAAGAAGCTCGCGAATACACGCAATATTGCCGCTCCACTGGCCGCTCGAGGCACTTTGCAAGGCATTCGCAGGCTTCTTTCACGCTCTGAAAAAACACTTATGTCGCACGCATTGAACAACATAAAGCTGTATTGGGAGTTTTTCATGTTGCTCTACAATTTTCTCATTAACACTATTCGTCTAAATATAATATTTCAGAAGTTGCATAAATAATTAGGACTAATTCTATAATTAGGCCAAATGCAAGAAAATTCCTCTGAGTACCTCTAAGCGAAGGCAAAGAACATTGCCTTTGTTCTGTTCAGCTACGTGGCATTCGCATATTTCTAAACCTTGGTCTATGATAGTTGGAACACCCTGTATACATCATACAAATGTGCATACAGACAAGCGCATGGGCAAGTATAATAGTGGGTCCACACAAACACGCACCGCGTACAATAGATGAACATATTACTTCTTCTCTTTTGTGATAGCATGCTTTTGCACACAAAACACCCTGTCTTCACGGCTCACTCAAGCACATTGCAGACGCTTAGCGAACGAGATTGCGCACGCAAAGTGGCCACGCTGCCTCGAAGCCTTTGTAATTGCATTATAAAACATGCAGGTTTGTTTGCGTTTTTATTTGTCTATTGATACTGTTAACCCCCGAAGGTTCATTACAGGAATGAAGATAGAGTCAATATTGACAATTCAGTCGAAACATGCAAGTCTTCATTTCATGCATAATCATTTCTGTGATCACGCAATGGCCAGGCCACAATTAAAATGTAACTCCGTAGCCGTTTTATGTTATATGGTGGTGAAGTTGACTGAAGTTTACTCAACTGGCCTTGGGGCCCCGTGTCAGAGAACCGACTGCACGCCTTATAAAGCTGCTTTACAAGTGCAAAGGACTTCCAGGACTTTCTGTCTGCGTTAGATATATTTTCTTTCAGCTAAGTCGTAACACCGCACCGATGAGCTTAGATTGTTGGCCACTTAAGGTGCATTCGTTTTCTTTCCTAACGAGGGACACTTTTTCTCAGTAGGAGAGAGGTTCAGATAATAGATGCGGTGCCCTCTCAGGAAAATATTTTGAATTGAATATCCATATCCTAAGTTTCATTTGTCACTTTTGTCAGGCCACTGTACCGGCAAGTTTAGTGAACGTATTCATGAGTAAAACCTAACAGCTTTAGAATAGCATTTGTCGCCTCCCTTAGCAAACGTACGCACCCTTGCGGGACGTTACGGTGCGTGTCCTTTGAAGTCTTTTAGTTTACCGTATGGAAACGCAAACGTAAAGAAGCCGTTATAAAACAGGGCGCCATCTGGTGCCTCGTGCCAAACGTATCCAAGGCAAGACGATATATTAGAAACCATCCTACTGTTGCTATGCGTATCCGTCTCGTCAGGCCTACGGGCGCCAGGATCGCCCAACGATCTCTGAAAATGGACGCTTTATGCACTCATAACTAATCGTTCAGGTGAGTTTAGAGAAAGCGGAAGCTCATTAGAAAAGTTACTGGCGATAGACAGGAGTGAGAGAGTAGCCATCACGAGAATTCACGCCGAGAATACGCCGAGTCTACGTAACATGAGGCGGGAACAATAAAAAAACTGATTGTTCCCGCTACACCACCGGAACAGGTTTCTACCGGTAGTAACCTCTTCGGCTACTTCCTGGTGCTGAACATAAACCCATACAGACTTTTTAGGAAGCAGACATGTACGCTTACAGCTATTCCAAGGTTTTTTTTTTCAACAACATCTCTTTAAAAACAACGATTCTGGAGCCATTTATAGCCATGCCATCATTTGACAAGGTACACCAATTTTCTTTCTCGTTTAATGCGGCATTGCCCTGCAATAAAAAACGCCTTTTGGTTGTACGGCGCGTTTCTAGCGATCATATTTTGCTTCAAGAGCCGTGGTGAAATCCGCTACAAGTTGTGACGGTGGCGCATGGCTATTATACAGGCTCATGACTTCATTGCTTCCTCTGAATATGAGAAAGCATGGAGCTCTACACAGAAATTTGGTTTAACTTGAACAAACACATTTCTACTATACGAATTCTTGTGGCTGAATTTGGCTAACACCCGCTTGATAGCTGGATTGTGCGGGACTATTCTGGTGTAGTAATGCAGTATTTTAGTTATTTCCCCTTATGTCATATTAGCCCAAACAGCAATGCTTTCCAAAATAAGACATCCAGCTAACCAATCTCTACACGTACGCGTGGACACACAAACCCACTGGCACAGATAGGCAGGTGCTTGCGAAGACACACGCATAGGCATGCTCGGAAAACGAAGAACGTGCATGTATACACACAGTGCAGAGACATGCACAGGCATGCTGTTAGGATGATATTCGCAGTATAATAAACAATCAAGCAAGTGACAGAAAATGACGCCGCCCTGGCCGCCGGGGCTATCCGTCCGGTGTTAGCCATTCAGGCCCGAGCTGCTCCAGCTTTCAAAATTAGGAACCCCGACCCCATCCGCAAACTGCCTTACGCGACACAGGATGTAATTTGGCGCCGCGTAAAACCGCGACACTACAAAACTCCTTTCTTTTTCCTTCAATTTTCTCATTAAGAGCCTGCGGGCTCACGCCAAGGGCTTAAAATGTTGTGGAGAAGCGTCCCGTGGTTTATGGGCAACTCTGTACCTAAAGCTCGCTCAATGGCTGCGAACGCACACACACACGTAGTACTATAGGCGCCCGAGTGACGTAAATACCAGTGAGGCAGGACTCGCGTTATTAATATGCGCCCGCTGCCGAATAATCGAAGAGTTCGGGAACCAGGATGCCGAGGGTTTAAAACAAGGGCGTTATAAGGCGCTCGCGTTTTCCCTTGTCGACGTGATTAACCGGAACAGATGCCTCGTCGGTGCCTCGGGCTTCGCAAGGAAAGACACCGGGCTAATGAGATACTCACTTTGCCGCTGTACTCGCTTCGGTTCTCTGCGACAGACAAACAAGAAAAGACAAAAGAATATTTCTTCCCGAGAGACTCATCACAATGTCATTCAAGCGACCTAGAGAAACTAAAACGCACACACAAATTGATATATATATATATATATATATATATATATATATATATATATATATATATATATATATATATATAGAGAGAGAGAGAGAGAGAGAGAGAGAGAAAGGGTGATTAAGAGTCGCGATGCGGTTAGGGTTCAGTTTCAATTATTCAGCGCGACAGCCTGAGATGCGTGTGGTAAAGTGCAAGGGCAGTGCAAAACGTTTTTATTACTGGTCCTCGGGTTTCTGCGCTTCGCTGTACGTGCCTCTATTGTCGGTTTCGGGAAGTTACCGTAAGCAAAACGCGAGACTTGAAGGAAGGCACAGCACGAAGCGGTAAGTCTCGTGTTTGCTTGAGGTAACTTTCCAAATTTGTGAACCACGAACTGGCCTACACGCACACTCTGCTTTGTTCTATTGTCGGCTTTGTTTTTAGTGTCACACCAAATAATCGACATGTTGCGAACAACAACAATAACGAAATGAACACAGGAAGACAGTGCGAGAGAAAGCAGTTCAGCAATTATAGGGGGCAAGTTTTACCATACCATAGCATACCATAGACAGACAGAGGTCAGTGACATGTGGAGTCTTCTTTGACAGCTCATCCGTATACACATATAATCTTGTTGCCCTCAGGTTCCATATATAAGTGAGAAAATATTGTTCCGCTTACCTATGTGAAGTGGCGGTCGGCATAATACTTAAAAAAATATATGTAACATCGTTCCGGAGATTGGGTGTTTTCCACTTTTAATTTGGCCATAATAAAGATGAGTAGAACTGCGTTCTACTCATTTGAAAGTGAAATAGACACTATCATCCCGAACAGGTGTTCCACATACCTGTAACTATTATCTGGAACATCATTACATACACCTCTATACCGCGACCCATCCGCTAACGCTCTCGTTTCAGGAGCCAAACAGAAACTCATATTACGGCTATGTCTCGGAAAGAAACTAGATGCTACGCAACGAGTTTTACACGTTGATTACTGACGCCGCTGAGGCTATAGCGAGCGGAAAATGACACTCACTGCTGCATATAATGACGACGTTGTCGCTAAAACGTATACGGGTGCACTGCTATACTGGTACACTTTAAAATAATTTACGCCATTAAATGGGAAAAGGGGGCTAGGTGTATATAACTCACACCCTTAGGGTGTGAGGTATAAGAATCACACCCTTATAAGGATGTGAGTTGTTGACACAGTTACACCATTTGTCCCTTTTAAGGGTGTAAATTATTTTACAGTGTAGATCCGTAATTAAAAAAAAACAGAAAACAATCTGAGAAGCGAAACTTTCATGAAGCGGTTAAAGAACCGCCGTGCTATTGGTCATACTCTTTACAGCACTTTGCGCCAAAGCAATGACCTGCCTGCCAATGAGCCAGGCAAGGAGCGGAGACCAGCCCCAAGTGAGACACGTGACTGCGCAATGTACTGTCTGTGGTATTGGCCGCCTTTGTAATGACACTTTATCCAGTGTCGGTGTGCCGGTTAAGGCGGGCCGATTAACAGTAAGCCGGACTTTACTCGACGAAAGACCGACCAAGTCGATGCGCCAAAGCCCTTACCATGGGAGAGTAGGCATACAAAAGCTTACCTTATAAAATTATCGGGCTCTGGAAGACGTATATTTGTTGCAATGATGACATTTAGGTAAAATATCCCCGTCGCTTTCAATAACAAGCAAGTCGCTGCACCCAGCCCTGTTCGTGAACGGGAAAACGCACTGGCCAGTCGCTAACGGCGGCATGCGACATCGGCCCTCACGCAAGCCGCCTATTCTTCGCAGTCCACCGCATCACCGCCACTCGCTTCCTCGTCGGCTCCAGAGCCGAGCTGTCTATGGTTCCCGCCACTGCCGCAGATCGCCAACGCGGCCCGTCGACACCCACGCTCCGCGTAGTTAACAACACTGCCATCGCGTCGTATGGGCTCCGGCCAATAAGGCTAGTCATCGGACTTCTGCGCTTGCACAGATGGGTGTTTGTGATCGCCGATGTCAGCTTTGCAACACTGGGAGTGGACTTCCTCAGTCATTTCATCCTAGATGTGAGTGTTCGCGATCGGCTCCTAAAGCAAAGCGTCACATCCCTCGATGTACTTGGCCTGCAGTCCAACCTTACCTTATCTGGCATCCGTGCGCGTCGGCTGGTTTCAACGTGGGAGAACATACTTTATGAGCGCCCGTGACTCACGAAACCCCGAAACAATTCGCTGCCCGTGAAACACTGGAACATCTTGAGACTGAATATGCACGTCATCTTCAAATTTTGACTGATGGCTCTGTGGACAAGGTCAGAGGATCTAGTACAGCTGCTTTTCACATTCCCTCTTTGAAGTATGATAGGTCGGGGCGCTTCCCTGCAGTCGTGTCCTCCACAACGATCGAAAGCGTTGCCATTGAGGCAGCTCTAAAGAAGCTACGGTTTTGTACGCCTCTGCTGTCGTTCACACAGATTCGAAATCCGCCCTTCAAAGGTTAGAGAACGGATTCCCTACTGGTGCCTTATGTCTAAGCTCCCTACGCTCGGTGCACAATCTCCATATCAAAGGCTTCTCCATACGATTCCAATGGGTGTCCTCGCACATAGGTATTATAGGCAACGAAATGGCGGACAGCCCCGCCCACAAAGCGCTGTCTGGGAAGCCATTGAGAAAAGTGCCTCAAGACGACAAGAGACTCTTCAGAGAAGCGGTGTTGTGCCACTTCAGTTCTTTGTGGAGCTCACCTCACAAGCCATGTGTGAAGAAGGGTGTCAAAAGAAACCAAGCCACTTTACTGCTTCTCATTCGCGCGGGCTCTGCTCGCACCCGTGCATGGATGTACAAGACTGGCCCGACGTTGTCTCTATTATGTTAAACGTGTGGTGTGTGTGGTGACATAGAACATTACCTTATGTGCTGTACTCTCTATAACGCGGAAGGGAGTGTGTTACTCGGGTCCCTCAAGAAGACAGGAATTCCTCACAGTTCTTTTCAGGACATTGTTTTCCCGCGCGGGAACCCGTTAGATAGGAAGGAGGTTTCTCACTTTCTTTTAAATTACCTGCAGGACACAGATATGGCCTCCACATGGTGACCTTAAGAGGGACTATGAGTAGTTGTGAGGTCTGTGTCTGATTTATATGATTTATGTATTTTAAGTGCCGCTACGGTGGAGCAATTGCCGGCAACAACTGCAAGGCTAATCCCACCAGTAGCCTACAACCACTCAACTCAACTCAACTCAACAAGGTCACGCATCATCTGACCCACCTGTCGCCGAACGGCCACGGAGGCTCACTGAACGTAGGTTGGAAGGAGCCCGCTGATAGTTCTAACGCATGCTTCAGCTCTGTGTTATTCGTCCTTCCTCCAACGATTGGTCTTCCACTCTCCTCCATCTGGTTCCAAAGCAGTATAGTGGCGACTGGGGGCCTTCTGGTGATTACCGAGCTTTGATTGCGGTCACTACTCTGGATCAATATTTCCTTCCCCACATACATGACTTCGGCGCTCACCTCGCAGGAACGAAAATATACAGCAAGACCGATTTGATGAGTGCGTAATATCGAATTCCTGTCCAACCCAGCGACGTCGCGAAGACAGCAATCACTACTCAATTTGGCCTATGTGAGTTTGTGCATAGGCCTTATGGTTTGAAGAATGCGGCGCAAACTTTTCAAAGGTTCATGGAGGTCGTTATGGGTGGACTTTTGTTAATTTTCCTCTACATCGACGACATTACCATTGCAAGTCGCACAGACAGGAAGCACAAAGAGCACCTTCGCCTTCTATTTGAGTGACTATTTGAGAGCCTAGTCCTAAAGCCCCAGAAATGCATTTTCGGCGTTGAAGCCCTGTGTTTTCTCGGCCATCACATTTCACCTCAAGGCGTCAAGCCACTAGAGTCACGGGTGCGGGCAATTCAGGAGTTCATCTCTAGAATCTCCATCCGAAAGTTGCGCAAGTCACTCGGGCTCAAATTTTCACAGGTGCTTCATACCACCCTGTGCGCAAGTTCTTTAGCCGCTTACCGACCTGCTACGTCGTGGCTCCAAAGAAACACCTTCCTTACACTGGCCCTCGGAACACGAACACTCCTTGTAGGCAGCGAAAACAAAGTTGGCTACCGCAGTGTTCCTGGTTCATCCTTTGCCCGACGCCCCAACTAGCTTTATGGTATAGACGCGTCGACCATGGCAGTTGGTGCAGTACTGCAGCAGCACGATGGCACAGACTGGAGGCCACTGGGTTTCTTCTCAAAGGGCCTGAAACCCACAGAAGCTCGCTACAGCACCTTCAGGAGGTAGATGTTAGCCATCTATTTCACTGTGAAGCCTTTCCGACTTTTTCTTGAAGGCTCTGGCTTTCACATTCTGACCGGCCAGAAGCCGTTAACCTTCGTTTTCAAGAACAATTCCTCGAACTCAGAACGTGAGCTTCCGCAAAATTCTTTTATCTCCGAATTTTCTGCGTACAGCCGCCATATCTCTGCCACCGAAAATCCGGCAGATGACTGGCTGGCGCAGTTCGGTACTGTGCCTGCTAGTCCCGCGGATTTCCAAGCTCTAGCCTCCACCCAGCAAAACGACCCCGAGCTGCGCCAATTGCAGGAGAAAGCTCTTCGCTCCCGCTTGCGGGGATGGCGCATCCCTACATAACAACACTCGTCACGTGCAACACATCGCAAGCAGCTCCTCGCCTGTTTACGCCCCATCAGTTTCGGCGGCCAGTATTCGATTCACTGCACGGGCTAAGCCATCTCGGCATCAGAGGGACACAGAAGCTTATCACAGACCGCTTCGTTTGGCGAGAGATCAACAAAGATGTTCGAAGCTGGGCAAGAAGCTGTCAAGCCTGTCAAGCCGTGATAGTGACCCATCACAGGCGTTCAGTGGTGCAGCGCTTTAAACCACCAGATAACATTTAGGCTTGGTAGGGCCGCTCCCGCCCTGCCAGCGTTTTCGGTACCTCATCACGTGTGTCGACCGGTACTTAAGGTGGCCTGAGGCGACGCCTCTACAAGACATCAAGGTCGAAACAGTGGTGGAAGCATGTGTTGCTACGTGGATGTCACGGTACGGTTGGCCTTTGCGAATAACTACTGACTGAGGCCGACAATTCCAAAGCTCGCTTTTTTCTGCCCTGACGAGACCGCTTGGCAAGCGTCTTCATAGCGACACGGCTTACTACCTGTAGAGCATCGGCGTGGTGTAGCGTCTCCACCGACAATTTGTCAGTGGAGACGCTCCACCGAGTACTAGGGCTGCGAGCAGCAACACCGATGCCCTCGGACTCAGCGCATCCGAGATGCTCTATGGATTATCAATGGCGTTCCGGACCAGTTTTTTTGGCATCCAGCAAGGCACTCCGCCAGAGGCCGCGCAGCACTTAGAGAGGCTACATTCCTGGCTCGACCAGTTTCGACCTACAACCACCCGCATCGCACGTGGGCCGCCTGTGTTTAGTTTCTCAACAATGGACATACCCACGCACGTCTTTCTGCGGCGCGACTCTGTGAACTCACCGTTGACTCCTTCCTATGAAAGTTTCTTCTGTGTGTTTTCGCGTTCAGAGAAAACTTTTAAGGTTGACGTAAGCGGCAAAGAAGAGACAGTGCTGTGGAACGCGTGCAACTAGCCTATGTTAATGGTTCACGCTTCATTCCTTCCCCAAGCCTGCTTCTACTGCGGAATAAAGCCAGTCGACTCTCCGTTCTCAACCTGTGAAAACGCGTGTTACTTGCCTCCGCCAAACCGAGGTCCCAATATGTTTTATTGCGGTAGTTTGTACAGATTTTTCTTTCTCCCTTCATTTTCTTTTATTCTCAAGGACTTCATGAGTCCTCATTTTCTGAGCTTGACTACTAAATTGGTTGTTTTTCTGTCACGACTTGTGAACTATTCGTGAGTACTCGTCATCCACCTCCTTTAGTTTTTTTACGACTTTGTTCTTCTAAGTTTCTTTCTTTCATTGTAGACACATATCAAGATAAATAAAAATACAATAGCACCATGGCAGGGAAGACAAGGGCGCAACAGCTAATGTCCTCGTTGTTCTTGCTCTTTTTTCCGCATTGCTTGAAGTGAATCTGTACTGGCTTGCACAAGTATCAGGCATTTTTTTATTTATTGCACGTCAAAGAAGTCGAGTTACATCGACATCTCTCTACACGCATGTAAAAAAAGAAAGGAAACGTGCCCAAATATGCAAATGGAAAGGAAAGTAGTAACCATCATCAAACTGCAGTAAGCGAGTAAATGTATCAACCGGAATGGAGGGTGTAGATGGGGCGGCTAGCACTTCTGTTCTCTCGCAGCGCTAGCTGCGTGAGAACAGAAGCACATCGCATCAGAAGCACATCGGAATGCATTGGGTAGCGCATCGGAATAGCCGCATTACGGAAGATAGAGTAGGCCGAATCGAGTACCATTACGACGCGAAGTTCCGGTCCCACGTAAGCCTCTTCCGTGTGATGATGTCGAAACACATACACTTCCTCAGAAACGAAAGCAAACCCACTTGGTAGAAATGCTATTGCAGTAAATAGTTTATGGCGCTCTGAAACACGCCAATATTTTTTTTCTATGGTTTCCAAGTCAAGGATTTTTGCCTAAAGAATAACAAACAAACGATGTCGAAACTCGAAAGTGTAATGCCCGTATTCCTTTAAGGCTTCGTCGCAAGGACTCCAGGCGGTCTTAGCGGTCCCCGCGAGCCCTTCAGGGTGCCTTCTTGATGGCGTTTATGAGAGATGGTGTTCGACGACTGAACCGGAACCCCGCATAAGATTATTGGCCAGTGTTCGCGATGTGCTGCTGTAGCGGTGGGCCAACCTTACGTAAACGCCACTTGATAGTTATCTGCAGGCTCATTTGCGGGAAGGCGGCAATGGGGCTTTCCATTATGTAACCCTCCATTATCGCACTGCGCCCTGTGTCGATATTAGTGAATACATGCGTGCGCCGGAACATAGCCTCGCGCAACGACGATGTTACGCACAAGATATCACTTGTCGCGAGCGTACAGGCACGAATTCATAGCTTCTGGCTAGCGCGTGTCGGTACTACACACAGCGGCATACCGCCTTGATTGCCGACTCCCACTTGCAGATATGCGCTGACCATTGACACTTACTAGCTGAGGTCGAAGCTCCCGCAGATCGCAGATACTAAGTGGCTGCGATATTTTGCCCAGGAGAACACGATGACGCGTTTTCTAATGCCAGCATCGGAAAGCGGACTCAGATCAGACAGGAATAGAAAAAGAAAGCCCTATTGTGTTTGGGTTCAGGCGCACGCTAAAAAACTCGAAGCCATCAGAGAACTATCGCGACGGTAGCTCTGATAGGCCTACACGCCAAGCTTTGTTCGGGCGTTAGGTGATCGATTTGGCGTCGTCAACTTTCGCCGCCTTGGTCTTCAGGTCGAGCAAAACTGAAGCTATTATCCTTGGCAATGTACATGACCGTTTATGTGATTATATTGCGCTAGAGGTAACGCGCATTCTAGGTTTCATCAAAGGAAGCTAGACCATGCAAACCTTGCGCGGGGAAGCCTTTGAGGAAAGGTGCTGCGAGCGCCATAAAATTTTGTAGCGAGTTCCAGAAAACGCCAAAGGAAGCCGAAGAAAAAGGAAGCCTTTGAGGCGCGACTAAGTATCAGGTGAGAATCAACCAAATGCGTTCAAGAAATTTCGCGAGTTAGGTATGTATTTGCGCCCTGTTGATATTCACGCTAGTTAGGACTAGGGCTGACCGGCACAGCGTCTTGCTCTTGCGCAGTGTTAGCTGTTTCTGGATAAATTCGTTGATCTTATTTTTTAGTGCATAAATTTTGAACACGAGGTCTCGCTCTATGAAAAATTACAAGGGGCCGACTGAGATAAAAGAAGTCATGGCAAGTTCTATGATAGTATCGTACAGAACGGAAACCCGACTGGAGAGGCAGGAGTATAATCGAATTGGAACGCACACTCGTGAATTAAACGAAATGCACCCAATCGAACGTGGGCAGTTGGAATCTATATACAGTGACGCTTTCCGCAAATGCATAAGGGGTGCACGGCCCGTTGATTCTCGTCGAGCGCCAATATTGTACGCTTGCGATCACGCTCGATCCCGCGTGCATTTGAGCAAGTGCTCACACTGAAGAGCAGGACTGGTGCTAACGCTGAGGAGCAGGTGCGCACGCCGAGGAGCATGTTTCGCAGCATGTCGTAGTCATGCTTGCTCGGCGCATTGCATTTTTGCTCCACTTTCTGTTGCTCTGACATAGTACGTTTAGATGGCACGCCAGCGGAGAATGCAAGTGCACCTTTGAACGCAACCAGCCTTATCGGGGTTGAAAGAGGCAAGCTGGCTTTGTGCGCCATTTGCTTGGGGGCACGCCACTTCCCCTTGGAGACGCAGATGTGACCGTCCACGTGGTAGCCACGTGGCGCAACGAATGCGCAACCATGAGGCCCTCTCCTTCGGTGTCCTTACTAGCGTCTCATCGCGGATTTCCGCGTCGCAGCGCCCTCGCCTTCCCCACCAGCGACCAACGACCCGCATGCGCAGGCTGGCTCCCCCCCTCCCCCCCCCTACATTGCACTGCTGTGGACGAAGTAGTGTGAGCCACAGCTCACAGATGGAGCCACCGTCCTTCAGCCGAGCAAGAGCAAGGGACGATAGCAAGAGCTTAGCAAGAGAGGATAGCAAGAGCTTGGTGGCGCAACCCATAGCCCCATTCTTGAGGGGACGCTCATAACATTCATCCATCCATCCATCCATCCGAGCGTGAGCTATTTGGCGAACGCACGAGCAGCAGCAACAGGCGGCACCCACGGTCAGCAAGAGAGATGCAAGGAGGTTCGCAAAGACAGCTTCACTTTAAGAAATGGGAGGTTGCAATTGACAGGTGTCTTACTCGCGTTGGTAACAAGGGACATAATGTTCTTCAGAATAGTATAGGCTTGGGCTGGTTAGTAATACATAGTTACCCTAGACGCATAGCACGGGAAGGACGAACGATAAAGGCCAGACAGGACAAGCGCGTGTCCCGTTTGGTCTTCATAGTTCGTCCTTCCCGCGCTGTGCTTCTAGTGGGACATAATGTTCCCATTGTGAACGGAACGCGGATGGGCACTGAAAGGTCAAAATTGACAGCATATTTCATTTTGCGAGTATATATTTTAGCTTAATTAAACTGTACGGTTTACACTCTAACCATGGCAGTTTTGAAAACTAAGAGAAACAACGCGAGAGGTGCCAGCGTGACAAGCCGATCAGCTAGGCGCCTGTTCCCTGTTGATATACGAGCGAGAGCGCATTTCCGTGACACACCATATGTTCTGTGCAGCTGATTACAGACTCCGCACTGATCGTGTTTGGGGAGAGAAAAAAGGAAAACGTATCGGGAACGCCGAAGAGGCTCACCTACCAAGCTGCGATGCTCCACAATACTCGGTAAAAATCGATCTATTTAACGCCAGCTGTTTCCAGCACGGCGAGTTCCAGAGGCGGCAGTAACGTTTATATTTTTGTTTCAGCGGCGCACTCTACCTCTGAATAACGACTTTGAAAGAGCGCCACGTATCCTGCGTCCTCACGTGCGTTGAAAAAGTTCCCACTTGCCTCGAAGCGCAGGTAATTGATGTTCGGTTGGGTGCCGAAAAAACGAAACTGAAACGTGGAAGTTTAACGAACGAAAGCAACTACGCACCGCTGGGCGTCTCGGCGATTTCACCCAAGTTGAAATTGAAGGCTGCGCAAGCGGATCAAAGGAAATTGGGAAAGCGTTCACACATGAACGTTCCTAGTAACGAGGTCCGAAAAACGTGCCAGTCTGACATTACCCCGGCTTGCTAATGAGGCATATATATGAGCAACGCGAAATTTACAGAAACCAGTGAAGTCCGAAGCAAATGACCCACCAGAACCACAGCGAAATCCACGGTCAAATATTCCTTCCTGTTCAGAGACGCTATTCTCTTAGGAGGCACGGCGCAGTTTCCTATGACGGTTGTGGTAAGATTCAAGTGCACGACAGTTCATAAAACACCACCCTACACCCTCACTCCCACCGTCTGCTTCTTCTTGCGCGATAACTGTCTTCATGAAAATAATGGGGAAACAAAAAAAACGAGGTCGGAAGGATCACCATTACAGCAAATACTACCACCTTCACATGTATCTCTTCTTATTTTGATCGCGCCGTGGATTTGGCATAGTTAATAAGTAAGTAAAAAAGAGTGGAGTAATGGGCAACATTGTATAACTTCAATCTCCTAACCCATCGGGAACAAATGAGGACTCAGAGAAGACACGAAAAAACGACAATAGGGCCACTGACTAACAACGGATCGCTTAGGCGCGCACAAGTGTACTGTCTTTATTTTTGTAGCTAGTGTTTATTGATTAAGACCCTTTTTTTATCCATTAGGAGACATTTCGGCGTTTTCGCGTTTTGGATAACTGGGCTTGGCTTTATCGTATGTTTACCGATTTCCGGTAAATTTTTTTACTGTCTTTAATAACATTCTAAAGCCCACCTGCTGTGTTCCGAATAGATAGTAGGGGTATTGAAAAGAAATGCATACATAAAAATGCACGACGCACTCGTTCTATATATGCAAAAGGATGTGCTTTACGCATGAGCCATACCACGCCCAGTACAAATTGATTGGTGCCTGACTAACCTATGCAAAATGGACGAAAACACGAGGCAAGAAATTAACAGAACCAGCGCTGACTACTCATTTCATCAACGTGTCTTGCGCATAGCTCGTAGATTCAACTTCTTGTCCTCGTGTTCTAGTCAGTTTTTAGCACCAATTATTCCAAAGAATTTGCACTTCCAGTTACTGGGGGAAAATGCAGCACTGCGCCCATTTGCCTAGGACATAAACGAAGGGTAGTACACAGATTTGTCTAATCCTAAGCTTATGACTCCAGACGTTCTCGGGGCATTGATTATTAAGCTTCACCTTTCTCAATTTCTAAGCAATCATTTTTTTTATAAGCCCGCGCAGGCGATAAGTCTCTGCGGACACGCATGATGATTGCGAATTGTTGCGTTCACTTGACGCGCAACGTGTTGTTGAAAATGGTACGTTTGAGAAGTCACAAAGCCCTCCGCAGCCGGACGGTCTAGCTTTAGGGAAAATTAATGTAATATGCCCATCACTTGGATCCTAGGTGAACCACCGCACCAGCAGCGCCCGCAGGCACAGTTGCCGGATTTCCCCGTACCGATTCTTTGCAGAAAACTGTTTCAGCCAAACACTCTAGCTTCCCTATAGATAACGATGAGTCGCTCACCGCTGAGGGCTTCCGGTGCGACGAAGGCCGGCGTGCCCGCTGTGCCAGACAGCAGGGCGTCCACGCCTTCGAACTGGTTGCACACGCCGAAGTCTGCAATCTGCGAACGGCAACCACGGTAGGACCACGTTCTGGGAATCACGTGAGTGCGTATTCACGTGTAACTGACGCACCGATGTTGAAAGCATTAGTGTAGAATGGAGTTTCGCGCTCCCGAATTCCGTTGCGTTGCTGTGGGCATGGAGCGTTATCTAGTATGTTCCTAGATATGTTCCTAGTATGTTCCTAGTATGTTCCTAGCGACATATGTTCCGTTTGTTCAAGAATTTTAGGCTGGTTCAAATAGGCTTTTGATGAAGACGTTGTACGATTTGTGGCACGGTTATTTTCGCGGCAGCAAGCTTACTGAATCCCATTCCATAACAATTGTTTTTTGCTTATCGCTAAGGAATGCGACACAAGAAACGCGATATAATCACTCCACGTGATAGTAATTTCTTGTGCTCGTGTATGTCCCTAAATATTTTATAAGCCAGTGTATCTTGACTGCAGATAGACAAAATTATGCACGCTGAATAAGGTGTACGTAACATTCCATTCCAAGAGCGCAGTAATGTACATGTGTGTTTCATGAATTTCTTTCAAAATATCATTTATTTGCGCTTCTCATATAATAATATACGTTCCACAATTACCTGAACTCTTCCTTTGTCGTCCAGCAGCAGATTCGATGGTTTGATGTCTCGGTGGATAATCTTCTGGTGATGGACTAAAATTTACAAAAAAGAAAGTGTCATTTAAAACAGTTTGTTTTCCAGTTACTACTAATTCTGTTTCTAAACAAACAAGTTTCAGTTTTTCGTGATCGATTTATATGGCATCTGGTCTCGACTGCAAGAATGACGGCGCAGTCCAAACTACATATACGTTTAAAGAAGTTTTTTTAATATTCCGGTCAATTCTCTATTGGGTTAACCTAACGTCCCTAACGAACAGTGGTGCTCTGAAAGACGTCCGCTCCGGATTATTATGCGTCGCATATTTCAATCACTCAGTTCAGCCCTTGGGCGCGGCCGGGCAGCCACCATTGAGGGTATGAGCCATAGTTCATTGCTGCTCGTCTCATATGTGGGTCTATTCTCTTTTAAGTTTGCTATGTTTGTTATTAAGTTGCTTCTATTTTTATGCGTTGCATATTGCAATCACTCAGTTCAGCCCTTGGGCGCGGCCGGGCAGCCACCATTGACATTTAGCGCAACCACGTGACGTGACGTCACGACAGCCGGAGGAAAAGCTGGGCCCCCACTCGCGCAATATGCAACGCATTATTGGCTTAACCAAGCTAAGCCTGGCCATTGTTTAACTACTTGGAGTTCCTTAACGTGCACATAAACCTAAGTACAAAGCATTCGATTTATCATTTCGCTTCATAAAAATTCCACCCGCCGCGGCTGGAAACCCAACCCCCGACCTCACGCTTAGCAGCATGACTTTATACTCAATGTGCTACCACGGCTCGCCATCACTATCCTGTTATCTTAGGGTGTTTGCTTCAGTTCTGCGTATGTAACGCTTGGTCATGAAGTCAGTGATATTAAAAAAAGGAAACGGTGGCAGGCAAAAAGTGACCAATCTTGCCGCAGAGGCGCCAGTAGTTATCTTCAAAAGCATTAGAGAGCACTCGATGAGCCTCGGCGAGTGATGAGCTCGTATTAGGTGCTATCTCCTACGCGATGCATGTGAAAGCAATGACTCGCTGAAGCCTTTAAGGGAGGAAAGCGATATGCGCAATGTATGGCACGTACTCATTCCACGAGAAATTCAAAGCAATAAAAAGCTCTACGGAAATACCCTCATTCTCATCAGAATATCGCAGTACATATTCAGTACAGTACAGTGCAGCAAGGTAGACATTTTGCCCAGTTGGTAAGGTTCCGTGGAGAAGTATGGGAGTGCCATCAACGCGCACGAAGGCAAAGAAAAGGACAAAATGAGTTGTCATGCTGTCCTTTTGTATTGTGTTTATGTGTTGTCCTTTTTTTCGGCTTCGTATGTGTTGATGGCGTTCTCCTTCTTCACCACCGAGCATATGCAGCGTACTTAAATACCTGATATCCCAAGTCCTTCTAACACCCAATGCACGAACAAACACAACACAACACCCAACATAGGTGAAAGTGAAGATGGGGCACGACGGTGCATACAGCAGTTGCGCAAAACCAACGCGTCCGCGTCTCCTTCTACAGACAAGTGAGTTCAGTTTTCGCTTCGTTCTCGATATTTATAGGAGCGGCTCCCAAATGAAAATGCTGAAGGCGAGTTCGCACCTCGTCGTAGACAGGCACGAACGTGCTCGCGAAAGTTGAGAGACATGTTCGGTTTGCATATCCCGAGGCCAAATCTCACGCTTCGACAACGCCGCGCTCAGCTTAGGAGGTGGGCGACACACGTGCGTGAGGCGCGAGCAATCGGTGAGGGAGAGACCGCTGGCTTTTTCCATGCAGTGCGTATAGTTGAGAGGTGCAAAAGGCAGCAACAGGAACAAGATACGTTGCCAACAGTTGAGATTCAAGGCTCCCTGGAATGAATGAGTGACTTGCACACGCAAGACTGGCTCGCAGAGAAACCCAGGCGCGCAAACCTGCGTCTGTGAACGTTCTCGTCTATGATCGCACGATCTTATTGAGTAAAAAAATAAAACGAGCGTGCGTGCATGCGGCCTAGCGAGCTTGACGAGTCTTGAACACTCGGCAAGTCTCTCACAGGTTGGAGCGTAGGGGTAGGATCCTCATTACTTGCCTTGTCATTCATACCAAGAAAAAAAAAGGCTTGTCGGGGCCATGCGAACTACCAAAAGAAGTAGACTTCCCGCCGCTGGCGTGGGTGCTAAAGATCGATGGCTTTGCGAACTACGCGCGGTTGTGCATAAACTTTTTCTAAAGCATATATCATACCCCAAAGTCAAGGCTTCAGAATATGGGCTGTCACTCTGCTGCAGTTTCTTTAGGGAGCTGCTGCGCATACTTGCCTCAAGGTGGGAAGCGGCATGCTCGCTCCCAAGCGGATACGAGAGGCTGTGCTTGAGGCGGGCGAGTGGGTGGCGTGTTCACCGATAGTTCTCCAGAATGACAAGTTGTTACACTGCACGGTTTCGAAAGTTTAGGCAGTGGCGCGTAACGTAGCGTGATACAACCGCACCAGAGTGGAACAGCTGAGCATGCATGAGTATGATAATGAGTACGCTCGACACAAACTTTGACGGCGAGCGCTCGTAAAGCTAGAAGTAGCACTAGTTCTCACTTTCCTTCGTTTCTTTTTCATATAGGAGAGGCGGTACTACCCGGATGCATTCAAATTAGGCATCGGCGTTGTGGCTTTAAAAAATGTCGCCTGTGGTGGGGCGCGCGGCCTTTTTGAGCTAATGAAACAGATCAAAGGGATCAAAGGTGCTTCGAAGATCTTCCACGTACGAGCAGCTCACACGGTTCAGCGAACGTTTCTCCCGATGCGAAGTAGGCAGCGTACACGATTTATGTAGCGTTGGGAGCAAGAGTCCAAACACGACATCATCAAGAAAGAATGGTGAGTTATTCTCTCATATTCGTGAAACGCGGAAGTGTCGTAATGCGCTCTAGTGGTTAAACAGGCACACGTATGCGCTGTACCACTACGTTTCAGCCACAATGCCTAGGCTACGGCAAAAAAGAAGAAGAGAAAAAAACATTTGTTTCGCACCCGCTGTAGTGTTAAAATTTTAATTCGATGCCGTGCATACGTGGCAAATCGTTGGCCTTTCTGATATTTAGTATTTTGTGGCGTTCAAGAATCCCCGCGCTTTATGTGGCATGCTTTATCTATTTTTTTCTCTCTCTCCCATCTGCAAACGTTCTGTAAAGTATGATATGAGTGCGCTCGAAACTAATTTTCTCTCCTATAGTGCCCGTTGCACTAGAGAACACTAGAAGTATATAGCATTACCTCTCGCTTTCTTTCCTTTTTCGTTAACGTAGGTCTGCAAAAGTATCAATGCCGCGAAATTTCAAGAATTTCATCAGCTTAAGGAGGGAACGTCTAAACGTTCGCAGTCAAGTACGAAGTGTGCTGCAAGATTTGAAACCACACAACGCACAAATCTCCCCTCTGAAAGGCAAACATTGGCCAATCACAGCCGGAAAGTCAGAAAAGAAAGATTCCGCACTTTGGTTACTTGCATCGGGCATAGGCAAACTGGTCGCTTGCGTTCGAAGGTGCCAAGTGCCTCCAATCATTTATTACACCAAAATGTAATCTTAAATCTAGACAGCACATTACACTTCTTTGCTTTCGATGTTAGCCAATTAAAGCAAGTGGAAGGCTCGAGAAATTAACTGTGTTACAGTGGAAGGCAGTGGACACACTAAATTATTAATTACTATGCCAGCGTGACTATTGGACAAGAGCCACTGCTCCGAGGACCCCAGGCCATTGTGTTATCTTCATTTGTGTCGGCAACCAGGGTACCGTGATTACTATGTCCTCTTTTTGTTTCTTTGTTTTTCTTGCCTTTGGTTTTTGCAGCCTATGAACACCGCATTCCCATCCTTAGGGCCACTGAGGATGCGAAAGGAGACAGCGGTCCAAGATTAAGGGACACAAAGCGCCACTCGTGATCCTGCTGCTATAACAAACACGACAGCACGTGCACACAAAAAGAGAACGTGGTGACGAAGGAAATTGCTCGGTGCTTACGGTACTCAATTCCCAGCACGACGTCCCTGAAGTAGGTCCAGGCTTGAGTCTCAGACAGGGGCGTACTCGTCGGAATCTCAATCACCGGCCTGCAGCGACGGGCACATAGTAGAAGAAATGCTTTATCCAGTGGTGGCAATCTACGGTTCAAGGCCGCGACATGTGCGTCCACCAACCACCGAATCAGTATTTGCGCAAGCCTCAAAAGATTGGTTCGGTGCACGAGGTCACAAAAGAGACGAGAGTCACAGCCAGGCCTCGGAACAAAGGAGAAAACACACGAGCGGTTCCTTTCGGAATTAATGTTGTTATGTCCCTCTGTTAGGCGGCAGCACTGGCGGCGGCTTCGTTTCGCCTTGCATTCAGAGAGCCATAGAGAAAGAGAGAAAAAGTGCGTGTGTGTGCACGCGCGTAACTCTGCGGCCTGATGTAGTTTGACACGAAAGCTACTCGTATAACAGTGACAAAACAGCAAGTTCCGCTATTCCTGTGCGGGTATTCTTCATTCATGTCGCAATTTTCTCACCTAAGCTCCAACTACCACGTGGCAGTAAATATCACGTGGCAGTGAATCAAGAGCCAAATGACAACTGCTATTACCTTACTGTCACACTGAGGGACGGCACTTGGCATTCCCAAATACATGGGTTATCAGAGACTCTAAAGACGATGGCTTCGGAGTGAGTTTTACAAACTACATACGGCGACAACCTAAGAATGACAAGGTTGTGTGGAACATAACGCAGTGGTGTTCCGCGCATTGGAGAAGTCTCATTCCTATGCGCAAGAATTCCCTTGTTGCCCTGCGTCCTAAAAACATCCCTGTCAGTTTCCGTGCACACACACACACACACACACACACACACACACACACACACACACACACACACACACACACACACACACACACGTGTTTAGATAACACGTGTGTAGATAATAATGTGTCCGGTGCAACTTTTGCGGTTTATTTTAAAACATCTTGCTGTTTATTTAACCTGTTGGTCGGACAGAAATATACTGTGACCTCAGTTTCTTATGTGCAACTCTCTAACGTCGGTTCCCGTCATATTTTCCACGTAATCCGAGCTCAGCATGAATTAGCGCTGGCGGCTTGCAGCATTTTAGCGATTCTGAGTAGGTCACCTCATCGAATACTGGCGCACCAAACTACAGTTCCCGTTTTGTACCCAACAGCGCACCAGCGTTTATGCAACAAAAGCCATTAGAACTTGAAGCCAACTGACTCGAATGATGAGTGGAGTGTTCTTGTAGTTCTAAGGTTGTAACCGACTACACAGTTGCTTTTCTAGGTGACCTAGTGCTCTTCACAAGAATCTAATGCATACTGCCTCCTTCGGAATGCTGCCGTAAGGGCTAAAAATCCAGCTCACGAACTTTCCCTCAGCGACAGTGCACCAGCGGCACTGAGTGACCATGACAGTTGTTTCAGACTGTTTTAGGTAGCTAGCTCATTTACGCATCATTCTCTCTGGGGGTGTGTAATGTTTGAAGTAATTTTCGCGTGGATAACATAACTGCTTTGTCATGTTCTAATAGAGCAAATAAGCGCCATTTGGGGTCATGGTATCGTCATCGTAACACGTGAATGGTACCAGGTAATGGCAGCACGTGGAGGATGCCACGTAAACGGTCATGTTAGGACATAAGTTTTCACAAAATTCCCGGTTGTGACATCTACCAGCCTGCGCTTTGAAATTCAACTTTGTAACAAATAAAGAGTAATAGATTTTCATACTTTCTTTCTCTCCTACGCTTAAAAGTTTGATAGGTTGGCCAATTCTAACTTTCTTGCAGTCTACATGTAGAAATAATACACTACTTGTCTGAGGTATCGTAATCCCGTATTCATGCGTATGGCTAGCTGGTAACCCGTGCAGTGGCCACAAGTATTTGTCGCGAGCTTAGCATTTGTAGTATGCCGCAAACATGAGTTTCACTCGAACGCATACATGAGCTCTTGGTATCCAGAAATAAACACTATTACAACTAGCAGTGCGGCAGCGATGAAAGTTAGAACATGCAGAAGGACATAAGAAGACCACTGTGCTTACCCTTTCTCGAGAAATTCGAAGACTGGAAAAAGAAAAGAAAAACAAGGATGGTGTACTCATCGACTGTGGAATTTCACACGACAAGAACTGATTCTTCTGCCACAAGATCTTTTCACAGGATGAATAAATATGGGCTAATGTAACAGCAGCACTGATATAATTGTGACGAAGTTATCTAAAAGAAATTTTCCAAATGGCTGATAATATTCGCAAATTTTCATTTTCTGCATCACGTTTCAGACTCATTGTATGACGTCTCCGAAACCCGACTTAGTTTCGAATTTCTAGAATACAAAAAGTGAAGAATGGCAGGTATTTTTTTACAGCCAATAAAAGGACATAATAGATAATTGGTTAAAATCGAGTAATATGAAGATAAACTTAAATGTGGTCACCGTAACCGCGATATTTGTACTAGCGATTTCCGAGCAATGTTTCCAAATGTGTAGAAACAAGCGCCAGCTTCAAGCTGTCGGCATCCGTCCGCTAAAGTTTAAAACGACATGAAGTCAATACTTATAATGTTTATGCAGACACAAACTTGCAGTGTTTCCCGATTTGAGACAATAAGTACTCAAGAAATTTGGGCTTGAAAGCAGCCATACACAATGAGCTTCTTTACCAAGTTTTTGAAATACGCCAGATCGTAATTCCATTAAACGCACTGTGATGAAGTTTTTTAGGTTACATTACATCGCTAGTATAGCGTTCCTCAGGCTTTTATTCGTACACGAGTGGCGATCTTTCATATATGTCCCTTGCTTGAGACGTTTTTCGAGCCAGAGCGTTTGAATCCAGTAAAGCGGGGAAAAATTAACCTTACGGCATATCACGTGGTCTGTTTTCATCGAATGCACGGGACGCCTGCATCGCCCACATGAACACTCTTCAGTTAATTTTGTTTTGCAAGGAATACGTACACTGGCGCTGCATGCAGCGCTTAGGCAAACAATCAATCTTTGCGCCAGTAGATCCCAACCCGAAATCCTCAAGCAGGTTTTCTATTTATTTCCTTTTCTTTCGGCTTTCTGGCATCTTACGCACGTTGAAAGACCTGCATGACTAACATTGTAGCGTGCTCAACCTGAACCGGCAGCCTTGTCTACATTTGTCTTTCCAGCTATCTACGGCTTGCCCGGATCGATGCATTGGGTACTGAAATAGCGTCGGTTTAGCGTGCGCCTCAGACATCTCGCAACTGTTGCCCTGACTGGTTTTCCTCCGTTAACTTTTCCGACATTTCAGCATGCACACAGTTTTAAGAAATAGTGCATTTCGTCCGGATGGTCCGTATGACGTGCAAAGTAAGGAAAAAGGTAATCAACGAGGATGAGAAACACTGACCCTGACACTACTGCCCGTTTTATTTCCGTAATTACCTCGAAGAAAAGTCCAAAGCTCCCCAATATTTATGTAGCCTATTGTCCTTTCCATGGCAGGCAGATACCAATTATCCTAGGGACTGTTATGCTGCAGTACAAAAGCAAGTGCTACAACTTTTGCAGCGGTTCTTGACAGGGAACAACGTGGGCTTGCAACAGTCCAAAAGGCATTGCGGTAACGCGCATGGTTTGTTCGTTAAAAAAGATACTTGAAAACATATTACTCCCCAAAGCTGGGAGAACATGCTAGAATACTTATTGAAATATTCTCGACGGACACTCCATTTTACACCTTCCTTTTTCAAGTTTCTTCGTAAGAAAGTGTACAAAATCTGTCATTCTCACTTATTCGAATAAATTACACAGCATATCTCTATTAGTTTCTACAGCTTGTGCAATTTAGTTTTGTGATTAGTCACTCAGCCTTTTTTAATGCGAATAGCATTATTTGCCTACTTCTGATGTTTTAGATCTGTCTATCGATCTATCTATCTTATTAATCTAACCTCTTACGCTTACCCAGTGGCCCAAGTTGTCTAGCTGTCTGAGCCACTAGGTGTGTGCTCCTGGTAGTGAAGCGGTCGTGGGTTTCCTACTGTAATCATTCCAGCTTCGTGATATGTTATTCTTGTCAGGCCGTCGTCAACACGCATTCTACCCAGACCCAGTGGGCCAAGTTGTTCAAGAGCTGGGGATACAACGTATGGGCTTGTGGTCGTGACGGCGTCGTGGTCACTTTATCGCCATCATTCCAGTCCTGCCACCCGACAATCGCCATGCCATCGTCGTGCCGCAATCATCGTCATACAGTCGTCTTACATTCGTTGTCACACTGCCATAGTAATGCCGTCGTGGGTATTCAATAGTCGTTATCTCAGCGACGTGACCTGACTGACGTCGTGCTGTCGTAGTCACGCCTTCTACTCCAACCCAGCGGCCCACGTTGCAAAATGGCTTTGGCCACTAGGTACGGGGTCGTGATGGCTTCGTGGTACTTACATCGTCATTCCAGCTTTTTCATCCAACTCTCGTCATGCCATGGTCATCACGCCACTGTCGCCGTCCAGTCCTCATTATGCCGTCGTTATCGCGCTGTTTGATTACTGTCATGACTTCAGTCACGCCATTCAACTGTGAGACCGTCGTGGTCATACCGCCTTCGTCGTTCCGTCGACGTCAATATTTCCTCGTCATTATATTGTAGCCGTACTATTGTTCTCCAATCGTGATTATGCCGCGCTCGTCCTGTCGTCATCGTCAGACAGTCGCTATCATGCTGCATTGTCCGAGCGCCGTCGTAGTGGTGTCGTGGTAGTACCATCTTCATCACTGCAGTTCGTGATCTGACTCTCGTCATACCATCGTCGTCATGCAGGTTTCGTGATGCTATCATCGTCACGCCGTAGTCATTACAAATTCATCATGATTCCTTTGTCCTCATGCCATTGCCATGTCATTGTAATCACTACATCGTCGTCATACAGTCGTCGCCATGCATTCCTTATCATACCGTCGTCGAGATCCCGTCGCAGTCGTTCTACCGTCATGATTGTAACTTGGACGTCCGACTCTCATGATGATATTGCCGTCACGCTGTCGTTTAAGTATCGTCATCACTTCATTATTGTCATCTCATTGTCTTCATTCCATGGTCGTCATACCTCTTTCGTTTTTTTCATCGACATCACTCTATCGCAATCATGCTGTGGTCATTCAATCATGATTATTCCACCGTTGTAATGCCGTAGTCGTCATTGCCTCATCGTGACATATACGCTATCATGCATCCTTTGTCATACCGTCGCCGTCATGCCGTAATAGTTATGCCTTGGTCATCATTCGCGGTTCTTTATCCGGTATCTTCATACTGTCGTGGCCGTGCCATCATCATCCCTCCTGCTTCGTCATCCAACTCTCGTCAAGCCAGCGTCGTCAGGCCATCGCCGCCATACAGGTTTTGCGATACAGACATTTTCAGACCATTGTGATCATAGAATCGTCGCCATTCCATTCGCCCTCATGCTGTTGTCGTGCCATTGACGTCACAAAGTCGTCGTCATGCATTCGGTCTCATACCGTCGGTGGGATTTCGTCGCGGGCGTTCCATCGCCATCATTGTAACTTACATCCGACTCTACAGTCGGATGTAACTCGTCCGACTCATGCAGTCGACTCATACATCCGACTCATACAGTCGTCTTCATAGCGCTGCCGTCATGCCATCGTCCTCCCGCTGTCGTTTCACCGTCGTGATCCTTGCAATGAAGCCACCCCTCTGCGGTCATGCCGTCGTGGTCATAACACTTTCATTGATTTGTCGACCTGATTTGTTCGCAATTCTATCGTAATCATGCTATCGTCTTTCAATTCTGATGATGGCGCCTTCGTTATGCCGTCGTCGCGATTGCGTCGTCGTCACGTGGATGATACTATGCATACCTTTGTCGCACCTTCCCGGTCATGCCATTGAAGTCACGCCATCGTCGTTATTCCTGCTTCTTCATTCGGTTTCGTCATATCTTCGTGGTTGTTCTATCATCATTATTCCTTCTTCGTCATCCGACTCTCCTCGTGCGATCGTTGTCATTTCATCATCGTTATACAGGTTTCGTGACACAGTCATCGATACGTCATTGTGACTATACAATCAACTTCATCCCACTGTCCTCATGCCGTCGTCTGCCATTTTGATCATGCATTCGCTGTTACACCATCCTCGGGATGCAGTCGCAGACCGCTGTCACCGTTGTAACTTCGATATCCGACTCTCGCCATGCCGTCGTCATAATACCGTTGTCATCATGCGTTTGTCGTCATTCTTTGATTTCACCATCATCATCACTTCGGTATCTACATCCCGCTGTCGTCAAGGCGTCATAGTTACACTACTTTCGTTGATCAAACAATGTCATTCCTAGTTCGTCATTCTATCGCAATCATGCAGCGGTCATTCGATCGTTATTTGCCGTTTTGTCATGCCACCATCCGCATTGCGTCAGCGTCACCTATATCCTATCATGCATCCTTTGCCACACCGTTTTCAAGCCGTATTGCTCGTGCCGCCGTCGTCAGTCCCGCTGCTTCATCTGGTTGCTTCATCTGGTTCCTAAATACACGTCGTCATCTCAATGTCCCCATGAGATTGTCATCACGCTGTCGACGTTATACCATTGTTGTGATTTGGGAAGCTACGTCTCGCCGTCATCCCGTCGTCGTTATTCGGCTTTGTTGTTCGATCAACGTAATTTCCTCGTTATTTCATCGTCACTGGTTCAACCTCATGCCTTCACCGTCATACGTCTATGCTGGTGGGCAACCTTTACGAGCGAGTGGTAAGGAATGCGGAACCATGTCGGAGTTGTAACATAGAGCCGAAGAGACGAAACCCTAAGAATTAGCACAACACATGTTAAATAAACCTGACTCCTGGAATACGGTCGGTCGCTACATTGTTCGACCGCTCTTCGCATTACCCTCGACAGACATCGTGAGACGAACTCTGCCATAATTTTGTGGACATCTTGCCAGTTAAGACCAATAACGACTTGGATATTCAATTGTAACTACCTAATTAGTGTTTTCGACAAAGTAATTACTGATGGTGTCTTAACTAGACTATAAGAAACGTGTACTTCAGTTTCTTCTTGCAACATGATCCATCCTGCTTTAAGTTTGGTTCACGTCAGTGGAGACACTACGTATGTTAAGCGAACAGAGAATGAAGCCAATAAAAGCATCGCAAAAAGGAAATCTAGAACATCAGGTAAAAGCAACCGCTTTTGCTTAGAACGCAGCACCTAAAAGGTGCGTGCCCACTTACAATCTGCTTCACAACTCAGACGCTATATCCGCTGTTGAATGCGCAGTATATCAAGCGCGGTGCAAGCTAGCAATACAGGATGCCCGTTCAGCCAGTGGGTTATGACTAAGCTTTTTAGGACACCGACACCATACTCACAAATATTAATGGGTATACGAACTGGGCTGAGAAAGATAGCTTCCGTGCTTGAAAAGTAGGCTACGGGAAGCCAAGAAAGCGAGCAAGACCAGATACCTAGCGTCTTTTACTTTTAGTGCACAACCACTTCTAGCCTACCAACCTCTTCATACGAGGGTTTTTTCACGCGCGTTTCACCTGCACTAGCATTTTCTTCGTTTCCCACATACGGACGCGGTCGTACGTGTGAAATAAACATGGAATGTTAATCGTGATCGTCGTCGGAAATGTCTAAAGAAGAGCTCAGCGACAGAGGCAGAGGGAGTCGACCGACGAAAAGGTGGCCAAGAAATTGCGAATGCTACAAAAAAGACAATTCATGGCATTGAATCGAGCCATCGATTCTGCCAAAGAACGACCGAAGCGATTGGACTACGCCAGACTGCATAAGCATGCCAAGAGCGTTGCTGAAACGCATGAAGAGCGACAAACCCAACTAGCTGCGGATATTGCATACCAGCATTGCAAGGCCGAGGAACTTGTGTATTTGAAAATGGCTGTGACGGTCATGTCAATGCCTCCTTTACTAAATGCCAGCCGCGTTGCTCACTTTCCCATTACGGCGGCGGTTCCCTTAGTTGAAGTTAGTTCAGCACAAATTCCGTGAGGCGGCGCTCGTTGCCTTTTCAACTTCCGGCGGATGTGGGCGGGGCGGCTGAATGCTCCGCTGGCGCTTTATATGCGCGGGCGTCTGTTAGCGAGCGTTATCGCGGGCCTCGGAGATGGCAACAGACGCCGTGATAATCTCAGAGACCGCAGCACGTGATCTAGGTTGCAGACGTCCGCCACAAGCGGCGCTCGTTGCCTTTTCGCGGAGGAGAGAAAAGGGAGAGGGCCAGGAACCGAGTTTACGGACAACGCGGCTGGCATCTAGTAAAGGAGGCATTGGTCATGTGCAAGAGGGACTTCATCGACAACCAGTTTCGCTTTGCGGGTTCTGTTTATGACGGCACTGTGGCACAAGAAGAACTTGGACTGCGTGACGGTCCCCATGTACATGACCTTGGCGTTGGCCTTTCCCGACGTTGAAGAATTCTCTTCGTTTAAGGTGTGTAGAACGTGTAAATCTTGGCTCACCCAAATTAAAGTACCCTTCTAATCTGTGAACAGTGGGTATCAATGTCAGCCAAAGCCTGCCGACCTCTATCCTCTCAACTGTATAGCAGAGCGCATGATTTCCCTCGCATACCCTTCCTGCAAATGCGAAGGTGGCTCTACAACACTGGCCACTATACGGCGTGAAACCAGAAAACAATCTTTGCGCAAGTCCGCAATCCTCCTCCTCCTGTGTCCACCGAGTAACCCTGTATGCATTACGCAACCCAGTATGCATGACTATGCGCCTCATGTGTTCAATAAAACAACAGTTTTACTACATCGCAACTGCAAAGGATTTGTTGAGCAACCGGTCAAACAACGACATAGCGATGCCTAACTTGGTGCAAGAAAATGGATGATTTGGTTCAAGTCAGTGTGCTTTTAGTAAAGCTATGAACAGGGCTAGTTGGTGGACGTTTATGATTGTATTGCGCTTAGTGCTACACTGACGAACGTAAGGAACAAGACGCGGATGTACGTGGCGCAAGTTATTAACTGTTTAATACGGTTAAAGAACACGCTTATATACAGGGAGATGTAGCGGAGGGGGGGGGGGGTATATAGAAAGATACGACAAGGTGACGGCATGTAACCATACCTTGGGCCGGAAGAACATCGTTCAAATGCAACCGTTCGCCCTGTCGAGCTCGCTCTCAGCTTCGATAAGCACGATGGATGGAGTGCTTACGTACTTCTTTTTTCCTTTTGCTATAGCAAGTGCCTCCCATGTCATCACCTTGTCATGAATTTGTATATTCCCCTCCCCCCCCGCCACATCTCCTTGTATATAAGCGTGTTCGTTAACAGTATGAAACAGTTGGTAGTTTGCACCACGTACGTTGGCGCCTTGTTCCTTATGTTCGTCAGTGTAGCACTAAGCGCAATATAATCACAAAGGTGCTTTCGCACGACATTCTGTCGGTGGCGCAGCCAAACCATCCATATTTTTTTTTTTTTTGACGAGCACGCATTTAGTAGGCCTACTTACCCATATAGAGGTTATCGCTATCAGGGTCATCTAAAACCTGAAAAGTAACAGAACCCAAAAAATATGCGATTATGGATAAAAACACAATGAAGGTAACTAGCGGAAACTCAAGTTCGGTTCCTTGCGTGTTATTAACGAACATAAGCAAAGACACGCACTTAGTTCTAATAAACTTGGCTTACGTTTGGTCAGCGCACTATGCTGCCACAATGCTTGTACAGAGGCAAGCAACATGAGAAGTACGAGCTTCGCAATGAATCTAATTTTATTATTTATGTATTGATTTGCCTAGATCATTTAGCATATACAGAAAAAAAACCTGAAAATTGTTAAATGTGCTAATACTACTAAAAAGACGCAAAAACTTTCCTAAATAGTGCCTGCGGCCAATGTCACAATTCCACTGCTCATATCAGCGACTGAACCAGGTAGGCATTGCCTGCACTACACAGAGCTGACTGCAATGAGATAACGCATTTTTACTAACTACATTTCTCATTATGCTGCAACTAACGCTGCAGTTGTGGAATCCGTCTATAAAAGAAAGAAGAAAATGTGAATGAAGGCCATTTTATGTGAAAGTTACCTTTTGAGAGCATCTGAGAATGAACTGGAAAATTTGCTGAGAATTCGTCGGCTGACGTTTACAATTAAAAAGTTTAATCTAGCATTCCAGAAATGCGTACTCTCGATCCTATGTACGCAATGATGTTTTGACATTATTTACTGCTGGCAGTTGTATCATCGCAGTGATCATCCTTGCTATTATTTCAAAACACGCAGTTTATGACCTCAGGCTAGTTTTCAGCTTCGTTAAGCCTTTAAAGAAATGCGAAGTAGCAGCAATTGTTAAGGCAACTGGGAAGCAGTCGCTGAGTAAAGCCAGCAAACTTGCATGTCGCCCGACGGCATTGTCGTTTGTTATTTTCGCAACACGACTTACTCTATACAGTGTACCAGCTATCATGTAGCATCATTTAGTAATACACTAGGCCAGCCACGTCCTTAGGTAGTCTCTCAGTGGGTTCAACTAAAGATTAACCATGTTTGGAATCAGTAAATGCAGGCAAAGCAAGATAGTACAACATGTCGTACCTCAACTAACTTGACGATGTTTGGGTGATTCAATTTTTTAAGGACGGCTATCTCGTGGTAGACTTGGTCCAAGGGATTGCTGGTGCTATTGCTCCGCCCTTTGCGAGGGGGCGGCTTGCGTCCTGCGGAACAACAACGGCTAAAATTAATCATGTGCTTGAAATGAAGGAAATAAAGAATTATGCGAGAAAAAAACTATCACGCTACACCCCACTGCGTGTTCACGAAAACACACGATCCTGAAAACAGCACATTTCTCATCAAATCCATCGCTTCCGGGGTTTTATGTTTAAAGAGTTATGCCCAATTGAATAAGTCATTTGCCGCCCTGTGTAAGCTGCAAGATTCCTTAGCCAACAGGAAGGCCGAATGACCCTTGAGATGTGTTGATCCGCGCCTCGTTGTCTAGTCAGCGGCTGCTTAATTTGCTCTATAGGCGATGTGCATGCGCAAAGGTTCTGACGTGTCACGCGTTGCTGCAATGTACTACGTATCAAGAAAAAAACTAAGCTGTCTAATCCGGCCGTTAATCAGACACTTTAGCTCAGAGCGGTATCACGCTCAGCAAGGATATTGTTCGTGTAACCCTCGTACCTTCGGTAGTAGTGCAAACGGCTTGTGATCAGAGTACAGGGAGAATGTCTAGCAATAGCTATGCGTCACTGAATGCAGGCAAGTCGTTTTTTGCGAAATAACTTTACAATTTGTAACGCCCTTCTCATTCTTTTTTTCTTTGTAGTCTGAAAAGCTCGCACGCATTGCATGGCTCCATGTAATAGTACAGCCTATCTTAAAGCACCTTCGGCAGAAATGAAGTACGTTAGACATATATGACTTTCAATTATGGATTATGTAAATGCTGCAATGAAAAGCGCTAAACAAATCTAAAAGAACGCTTAAAAACTCAGAAGTTAATAAGGCTACGGTAAAATTAGGTTCATTGTAAAAAGTTTCAGTGACGTTTCATTTCGTGTGCGTGGGTTACGCGCAAGCGTATTTGTGCTATTGCCTTCTCGTGCATGGCGCGTAGAATGTTTGAAATGCTTGGAATGTGTGTAAGTGTGGCGTCCTTTTTTTTTCAAGGCTTATTTTTTTGCTTTCAGCATGTTGAGCCCGTTCTTTAGTTTTATATAAAGTGGAAAGTGCCATCACGAAACATAGCACGGCACTATAAGGAAACGCGCCGTCTTTATTATTTCAATCAATTTGGTAATGTGCTGTTTACGTTATTCATTTTCCCCTTCTTCCTCTTCAGGAGTCTCCAGGGAACGCCAACCCCGCGCCTTCTGCAGAATTTGTTCAGTTCGTGCCCGGCGCTTGGCGACGACTTCGGGTTCGGACGACTCGCGCTCGGCTTGCTGCCGCTTGCGTCGCTGCTGCGTCCTTCGCGCTCGGCCTCTCGATCACGAGATGAACCCGGTACGTCCGTAGACCACACAAAACCCGTAGCAACTACCAGACGAGGTCAGCCCCGAGCGCCTCCGCCTACCCTTCTCCTCCGCTACGCTTCGCCTCCTTTCTCCTTCCTCGCTTCGCTCAACGTAACCTATAGTTTTCACTAGGTGGCGCAGCTTTTTCGCGCGCTCAGCGCGCTCCTGCGTACTTTCCCCCGGCACGCGATTTCCTTTTCCGCCTCGAGGCGCCTTCCTCCTCCGGCGCTCGCTTCCCTCGCGGCAACAGAAACTCCCCAATGGGGAATAGTGAGTAGCATTCCTTTTAATCATTCTTTACTAAGCCCAGATTCTAGCTGTGAATGCAAGACTGCCGTATTTTAACATACAAGCAACTTCAAGAAATATCATGCACGCTTGGACGATATCCCCAGTAAACTCATTATTACTACCCACATTGTGTTTAGGTACCATGAAAGGAAATGTTGCTGCAGTTTTCTTTTGCTCTCGCATAATTTGCCCACTGACATGCTCGACTTGGATCCAACGCGGCGTCTTCAGATGCTTCTCTTTGTTGTTGCGGATGCAATTGTCGGGTTGCGTGCGTTATTCGCTAAAGCCTACGCCCGACTTTTAAGTGCGCCTCAATTAGGTTAAATCGAAACGCGCCAAGAATCTCAACGCACTCGCTTGCCGACGGGAAATTTAGTTGTTCTATGACACTTGACATATTCAATTGTTCTTGACACTATGCGTCCGTGACGTAATGGTTTCAATGTAAGGCTTCTATATACTAGACATCGTGAGTTAGAATACCGCCATCGGATTATTTTAATAGTAGATATTTCACTGTTTATAAAACACTACTTTGTTTAAAATGATGAGTTTACAAAGTCACGAAGCCATTTTCAGCAAGAGGGACCACGTTTAGCAAATAGGTGTATTAACCATCACTCCTAAAATATTGCCTCGTAGGTTCGTGCGCCAAGTAGGTGGCAGTAAGCATATAGAAGTTTGTGTATTAACAGAAATTCACCCATTCAAGCCGAGATGGCGTTACGGGTTTTTGGGGATATGAAACGGAAGGACGAACGAAACAGAACGGAGCAGAAAAAATTATCACGGCGAACTAGCCGAAGAATGCTACGCAATAAAAGTGTTCAGGGCAAGAAACTTTATGGGCCCATAATTGAAGAATCGTTGAAATCAAGGGACAACAGTCTACATCTCCTGACACCCTTCTTGGCGTTGTCCCCCGTTTCGAGCGCGTTTTCAACAATCAACCAGTACTAGGTCAACCGGTGTTCAACTGTTATCAATTTATAAACGTGAGCTAACATCAAACGTGCTTAAACAGTTTATTTCGTTTGAGTCTACAACATCCTGCTTCAGCGAGGTACCATTAGAGGTCTTTACGCTCAACAAATGCGAAAACACGTTTAGTGTCCAGAAAAGCTCGTGCTAGTTAGCCAGAACTTCCTGCTGGCCTAAGCCAGCCGTCTATGCTTTCTTTTAGCCTGTTCCATATAACAATACACATGAGAACCTGATCCTGAGCGCGGAACTCGGATGCTGCGTCATTACTAAACTTTAAAAAAAACTGAAGAACCAGGCCGCACTCACAACGGCGACTCTTTGAAATAGAAATCTGATCACCGTGAGAAACTATGGCCAGTTTAAAACTTTCGTCTAGTTAGATGAGAGTGCAAAAGCTAAGACTTCCCCAATAAAGTTAACGAAAATGCGGTGACCGAAAACTTTAGAAGCAAAAGAAAAATTTATTTAAAATCAAAGGCCAAGCCAACTTACCAAACATGCCCGCCCTCTTCAAAAGCTTTTTCTTGGACAAGATCTTCATTGCCTGTGTCAGAAAAAAGATACGAATAAGTAAAAATTAAACGCTGCCTTTAATTTCGCGCACTTAATGCAAAAGTAGAAAATAATCTTCAGAAGTTACAGCAGGCCAGCAAGTAAATAAAAGACGTGAGCTGGGCAGGGGAAAGATGAAACAAAAATAAAGGGCGAGAACAAATGCCCCACGGCATAAGCACTCGACGTAGAGCTAATGAACGCTAACGAAGCAAATAGGAGTTCAAAGTCAACATAGTCAAGGTTATTCAATACTGAGAACAAGGGTCTCATGTATCTCCAGTGCACACGACGTTCGTCAATAATAATTTATGTTCGTTATATATTATTGTCTATATGGCGAATAAAAAGCGGTAGCCATTTACCCAGCGTACATCATTGAGCAATACAGACAGAGGCAAAAAAAAACACAACTATATACTTATAAGGATGCCTTAATCAGACGTAGCTGGTGTCCTCAATAAAGTTTTAATGCTATTATGCCGTAGTGAGTGCGCGCTCACCAAAACGCCCAGTAAGCATTCTAAGAAGAGGAAAAAAACTTTGCCACGATGATGAAAGACGAACGATAAGTATTGGGCGTTTTATTGTGAAGGTCTCGGAAAGCAACTGAAAATTCTGCTCGAGTCAGAAGTGATGGATAGGTCTATCACTGCGCTGGATTGCTTTCATAATTGAGGTTATTACATCCAATAGGTGTTGGTACTTATTCTGGCCATTTACAACGTGTACGCTTAATCTGATTAGCAATGGGCACACTGATATCCATCGCCTCGAAGCCTATCTTCCTCTTTCATCTTCTCAAGCAAGTCTGTGTTTTTAAACAATTATCTATGTAATAAATGAACACGACGAGGTTTCCATTAAGAGGCACTCATATTGGAAACAAGTATGTGCAATGTTGTAGCGTATAATTGCGTAAGCAAATAAAATACTTTCAGACTGCGACATTGATGATTACTGTGCGCTATCAACTGCAGACATACATTTGATTTTGTGTTGGTAAAGGAAAGCTAAACAGAAACACTGAATCGAATTCTACTGGTAAATATTCCTTTCAAAGAAACCTATGTTCATTATTTCGTGGTCATAGGTTTATCACTAGCAAAGCAAATAAAGGTCAGTATTACAATTCTTGGTGCGGGCATGCCAAGTGAGGAACGTCAGTGTGACATCTATAAATTCGAGTTATTTTCTAGTATCTCGGCCACTGCGGCAACGTAACTTGCTTGAATCCTGCTCGGTTTGGTCTTTGGCTCCTTAAGAATAAGATGTCGTTCATTTTTACTTATATGAAATTGACAACGCGTTTCAAAATACATGACGTCATGGAGGGCTGGTGCGAGAACTTGAAGGTGGCATCGCCACCTGTCTGTCATCTTTCCCGCTTTTTGGCTTACCCTATCTCTTCCCCTCGTAAGTGGATATTTGGCGTTATTGAAGGGTGCTTTACTAATAGGACTCAAAAACTCTTTCTCTTTAGTACTCTTTAAGCTTTGGGACACCAGCATCTCCCCAATCTCCTAAAAAATTTAAATATAGGGTTTTATGTGCCAAAACCACTTTCTGATTATGAGGCACGTCGTAGTGGGGGACTCCGGAAATTTCGACTACCAGGGGTCATTCGACGCCCACCTAAATCTAAGGTCATGAGCGTTTTCTCATTTCGCCCCCGTCGAAATGCGGCCGCTGTGGTCGGAATTCGATCCCGCGATCTCGTGCTTAGCAGCCCAACACCACAGCTACTAAGCAACCGCGGTGGTTGCCTTCCCTCCTGTTTTCTGATCTTCATCCATCTGTCCATTGCTCTTTCTGCTACACTTGGTCTTCGAACTATCGTAGGTGTGGAGTAAATATGAAAAAGCTAAACATTCACTTCTACAGAAGATGCCAGTACAAAGTATTCGCATTAATGCCGTGGAGGCAGCATGATTACGCAATAAAAGTCGCGATCACCTACAAAATGTAGAAGATTTGGAGGCTCCGGGCCATGTTTTTGCATAAAATTCTCGATCTTGCACTTTGGCGCTGTTCACCAGGTGTTACTAATCAATATATGAGGTCAAAAATTTTATGCATCAATCTGGCACGACGGGTTCTAGGTAGAGTGCACTTCGTTACGGGATTCGTTTCCAGCATTTATAGTAGGCTTGAAGTTGCTGAGAACATCGCGCTTTGAATGTTAGACTGAACATAGATCGTTAGTGCTGATGCGAAATCTCTTTTTTGCTGATTTCATGCTTTCCCTCGCTTTGGTCCTGACAGAACAATGTCAGGATTTCTTACAGGTTAGATAATGAGAACTTAGTTATTCGGATTGGAGCCTTTCACGTCCGGTCCTTTGTTTTGAAGCCCTTTTTTTGCTCATGATCGCTTTGCTCTCTCCTCCTCCTATACTGAACTCCCCAACTTCAGTTGCCACATAAAAAATATTTCTGCTAACGAATCACTGAGTACCTTAAGATATCATTTTCTGCAGTACTAAACCCTCTTACTCCTTCACGTTTGGAGTACAAAATGTACTAATGGGGTCTCATCTTGTTTGAGTAATCGAAGAGGCATCTTTAGCACGGATGCTCCTATCTAAATACATGTAAAAGGAGAATTCGTTTTTCTCGGCAACCATTTCCCCAAATTTGACGAGCTTTGTTCCACTTAAAAGAAAGGCTTAAAATCTAGTGGCTGTTGGTTTCCAATTTTTTATTTATGTCCTTATTGTTCTAATATAAATTGGCAAAAATAAAACATTTTCGAAAAAGGAAACTAACATGTTTACAACTCTGTAACTCAGAAACGAAAAATGACAATACAATTATGTGAATTGCATATAATAGTACATCTAAAGCGCACAAAATTTATATGTTACACATCAATCTAAAAAAAATTTGTAATATGGAAATACAGCTTTTGCAGAACCTTCGTACACAACGTAACAAATTCACGTAAGCTGTAAAATGACATATCGAATTTGTCCGCTTTCAATTGTCTAATGGATGCCGTTTACAGAACCGCGATATCTGTTTTTGATGCAGAGTTATGAGATTGTAAACTTCGTGCTTCTTTATTTTTTTTCAAACTTTCGAATATTTGAAAATTCTTTTGACAAAATTCAGGACCTGAATCGAAATTCCGCTTTCAATAGACTATAGCATTTAATTTTTTCTCTCACATGCAATAAATTTCAATAAAATCAGTCCACGCGTTATCTCAGAAAAACGTTTTTGCGTTTTACATGTATTTGAATAGGCCGCATCGGAGTTGAGCCCGAGCTAAAGCTTCCTCTTAAGAGCGACAGATAGGTCTTAGTGAGATAAGCTCGAAGAATATAGCTGCACTAGTACTTACATAATGGCTGTCGTCTTCTTCACTGTACGCCAGCTTTACAATACCAAAGGAACCCTGAAAGATGAACAAGAATTAGCATGTAAGAGCAGATAGGCATGGATGCTTCCGTTCGCTGTTGTGATGTCAAGTCATAAATTTCGTGCCTGCACTCATGCTCCCATTACCGGAAAGCAACTTCATCAGGGAGGTTGGAACCACCAAACCGAGCAGCAACAAACCAACCTACAAGCACCTGCTGTCTACGGAAACTGTCACTCAATCAAATACTATAGTATATATTGTTTATCCTAGCTGCAATATGAAATTTCAGTTCGTCACACCTTTCTCGCCTTCTTCATTCATTTCCTTTCAATACCTAAGGCGTCAAGCACTGTGCGTCTCAAAATAGCATTGAAATTGATATTTCTCGCATCTTGTGGCACGGAGCTATTCAAGTACCTCTCTGTCCAGATACTGTGTTGGCAATTGGCGCCTCAAAGGTTACGATAATAGAGTCACGGAAAAGTCGGGTCAGGAACCGAAATGCTTTCTTAGAAAGAAATTTTTGACCTATAATTCCCTTGCATGTTTTCGGGTTCGTCATTTAAGGATGCGGGGATCTTCGGACACCGTGTCATGTAGTGATATTATGCAATGTTATTTTTACGGCGACAACTTACCCTCTCCGGCAGACTTAATAAATTGTGCAGTGGGCACTACCAACTCATGTAGGAAATTAGAATCTGTAATCAATTAAAAAAACTTCAGGTAACATTTAATAATTAAGCGGGTAGTTCAACATTCTGTAGCTGTGAAGCTGCCCGCCATGGCTCAGTGCCTGAGATGTTTCTGTTCCTCAGCACGAGGTCGCGGGCTAGAGTCCCCGTCGCAATGGCCGTCATTCCGGTGGCAGATAAATACAAATCCCTCGTGAACTTAGGATTAACTTTAGATTACATAACAACAAGTGATTGAAAGTCATCCGTACCCTTCCCTTAGCCGTCCCTCTTAACCCACAGTGGTGTTTTGGCATGACAATTTATCATTGCTTTAATATATAATATTATTCCCAACGTGAAATCGAACCCAATCACTTCAGGAGACACATCATATTAGCAGAGAGGTATTGCGGATAACCTACAGAGATTTCATATACCCGGTAAGTTGCGGCTCAATGTATTAACCTTTTACTCAATTTCTCAGGTGGTTCTCATCTTGCATGCAGTACAGAACTGTGCTAGACATCGATGTATGTCGCGACTACTTCAAATCGGTGGTATTCTTTGCACCTCTTACGCATTGATATGCCCCCAGGGGTGCTCGGCGGCAGTTCTGATATTACAAGCATTAAGTGCAATATCATTGTTCATTGAGGTATGTAATAAATTTTACGTAAACGAATGTTTGACGAGTGACTGCCACAGAATATAAAATGTTTGATACCGCTCATAATGTCTTAAGGGTCAAATGGCCTCGTCAGCTCTAACGTCCAGTGTATAATTGGGAACATAAGAGCAACACACAATATGTATGACAGGTAAAGTGTCGTTTCAAATGTCTCGTTTCGTTCATTTGGCGAGAAAACAGTAATTAGAACAAGAAAATTAAAAGACCAGGCCATGTAAATAGAGCCGTGTGTGTCTGCTCTCTTGTGTCCGATATGTTGTCCTTTTCGGTGCTGGAGAGCGTCATAACCAGCTTAGATCACTTTCCAATTCCTTCAGAATGCAATGTTATTCGTCTCTAGCAATATTCAACTAACTGAAATCGACGAGCCGCTCACAGAATTCTTGACGTTATGGCTATAGCAGGAACACGAGGGCAACTTCACTAGCAGTCTTTCGTTCTTGCGTTTTATGTGGATTGCGTTCTTGCGTCTTATGTGGAACCAGTAAAGGTTACCGTTTTGCTATTGTAGACGCACAAATTACAGCTACAGTCGAACTCAGCATTCATTTAATCGCGGCTTCTCGTCTTCCAATACTAGCTAAAGTTTTTCTTTGTAACGATCGGCATAGTATGCAGCCACACGTATATAGGTCCAGCTTACCTGTCCGATCTCCTCCTTGAGCCTGTACTGGTTGAGCTGCGTGTAACCCTTGTGGGCCTCGATGGAGACCCTGCGTGACTCACGTATACTACGGCCGAGCCGAGGCGAAGACGAAGGCGAGCTGAACGGCGAATAAGGGAGTGCCGGATACAGTGCCCGCTCAGGGCCAGGACCCACGAGATGCGAGTCCTGCGTCGAGGACAAACGGAACAAAGGATTTGCGTTTGGAGGTTGTAAAGAGTCTGCGACTCTCTACACATACACTTCCCGCAGACTGTACTTGCGAAGGGCCTTTCTTTGATTTACTTAAATTTTATGTGCGCTCTCAAAAGTCGTTGGCAGGTGGAAACTCTTAGTCAAGTCCTCGCTAAGGTGCTCCACATAAGCCGTATGTTGCCGATCTCGCGTAAACCGCTTCATTGTATACGTGCACTTTCCAGTAATAGTATGTTTTCGTCATTTTAGCGGTGGTTCATCAACTGACGCATGGGTTTCCTTCGCACACGTCATGCAGTCAAGTGATGACGAAAAAGAGACATCTAAAGATCACTAAAGGAATTCCATAAATAATGTGCGAAATCGTCGGTATGGTTTCAGACGCTCTCTTAAGTGACCTTAATCAGCCTTGCGATAATTCCTTGCTGTCCCGAAAAGTACGCCAGGATGGAGAAGGAATCGAGCACAACATATCTGCAGCATGCTGTAACCTGATGCCTAGTTCAGCGGTTATCCATGTACGTTTCGGCCCTGTAAGATGTGCTCATTCGAGTGCTAACTGCAGATTTAATTAAATATATTCTACTCCTTCAAGTCTGTGCGGTATTACAATTACTTCATATAGAAAGTGCTAATCGTCGTTACAATGTGAAAACACACACTCTTGAGAAACCTACTTCATTCGTAGTGTAGACGTGACTCCCGCAGGATGAAGTGTGACTGCATGTAAACGTGCCAGCTCACTAGGCAGGAATAATACGCGATAGTCTTGCGGCTTAAATTGACATTATCTTTCTATCCGTGTATTTTCTACCCGCCTTCGTTACTTAGTTGCGTTTGTGTTGTGCTACTAAGCACGAGATCGGGTGCATCAAATTCCAGCCGCGGTAACCGCATTCAGATGGGGGCGAAATGCAGAGGCGCTCGTGGTGCCGTGCGTTGGGTGTAAGTAAAAAAAAAAACCCAGGTGGCCAAAATAATTCCTGAGTGCACCACTACGGCAAGCTTCGTAATCAGATCGCTGGTTTAGCATGCAAAAACCACAGAATTTAGTTATCATTTTAGTCCATGTTCCTATTTCGCAGCCATGCTCCCAAGGACTTTCGTAAACGCGGTGTCGCGATGTCGCGATGTCGCGTTGTAAAGAGAGAGAGAGAGAGAGAGAGAGAGAGAGGGAGGGAGGGAGGGAGGGAGGGAGGGAGGGAGGGAGGGAGGGAGGGGAAAGGCAGGGGAGTCAGTCAGACGAGCGTCCGGTTCGCTACCCTACACTGGCGGAAGGGAAAGGGGAAACAGAAAGAGGAAAGCGGGACAGAGGGAACACTATGTATGCACGCAGCAAAGCGCCTAGAGATCTGTCAAGTCCAAGCAAGTGCTCCGCCGATACGTTAGGCTGCTGTCATTCAGCTGTCTGAAGCTAATCTGTATAAGGGTTGTACAAGGACCAAACTGTATAAGGTTGCATAAGGGCCGAATGCCCTGCAGCGCGAGTAAGGAGCTTTGCGGCCTCACCTGGGACATGGAGTAGGTGATGCGCGGCAGTCGGCGCCTTCGCTGCAGGTCTCCGATGGCGGACGCCTCCGGCGGAGGGCTGTCGGGGTTGGGCAGACGCTGCGGCGACGGCGACCGCTGCTGCTGCTGCTGCCGCGGCGACGACGAAGTCGGCAAGAAGACCTCCGGCGGCACCAACTCGGGCGCCGCCAGGAACGGGCTCGACACACGCCGGCATGGCGACAGCGACAGCCTGTGAACCGACAGGGCCCCACATAACGTATTGTAACAAACCATATTCCATACAAGCTCTGCTGGCGTAGATGATGACTCCAAGAGAGTCATGATCCTCCAAGAGACACAGGCTGGCATGGCAACAGCGACAGCTTGTGAGCTGAGAGGGCCCCACACAGACGTATTGTTGCAAACCATATCCCATACAAGCTCGGCTGGCGTAGATGATGACTCCAAGAGAGTCATGATACTCCAAGAGACACACGCTGCCATGGCAACAGCGACAGCCGGTGAGCCGAGAGGGCCCCACATAGACGTATTGTAGCAAACCATATCCAATACAAGCTCTGCTGGCGTAGATGATGAGTCCAAGAGAGATGTCACCTCGCCTAGACCATCACGTAGTCTGTTTTATGCAGATTATCATGTACTACTTAAGCCAAGCAAAGATTTAAGAAAAAACATGCGACAGCCCCTAGAAAACAAGGAAACCAGAGAAACGAGTTAACGTGAGCTAGTGTAGACACAAGTATAATTTGCTATCACAGGTACGTAATTGAAACGATAAGGATAATAAATATGAGGACCACGACAGAACACAGTCGAATTGAAATGTGAAAGGCGGGGAGTCGACATTTATAATGCTCCCGGTACACGCAAACTGCGGTACAGAAACAGCGGGGCGCATTCTCACGCTCTCTTCTAGATACGCCTTCTTTAATTCACGATTACGTGACTTTGGCTGACGTTACAGTTGTGGAATTGCGCGCCGCTATCAGACACACATAGCGAAAGTGTACTGGATGGCCGTTAATATACATGCTATTTCAAGCTGATTACCCTTACACCAACCAACAAGGATAAGTCAAGTCAAATCAATATTTAGGACTCTTCCCGACTGCTTCATTACAAATCACTTCACGAAGCTACAACAGGGATTCACTAGACCAGCATGTCATCCTGCTGGTAGTTTTGTCGTACAACATGTTTGCGAAGACCCCGAGTATAAGCTGATGTCAAGCTTCCTAACAAGCGGTTCCATATTCCAACGCTGGCCTGAATGCATGACGACTCAAGGTTAGAGCCGCCTCCGCAAGTTCGCGTCGGTCTCCAGGACGACGAGTTCACGGAAGCGGCTCTATCTTGAACCTTGGCAGAGTCATCTGCTCGCAGGCAATGGAACTGCCCATCAGGACCCGCAACCGGCGGTGTCCGCACATTTCCTGTCTCATTCTCACCAAAATTGTTGCAACTGTGTAGCAGGCCTTTTAATCCTTGTTAAAGGCACGACTAGTGACGTGACACCAACCAACAAGGATAAGTCAAGTCAAATCAATATTTAGGACTCTTCCCGACTGCTTCATTACAAATCAAGCAGCGAGCTCGTGGACGCCCCCCTTCCCCATTCCCTTGGCCGGTAAAAGGCGCCGTCTGCTTCCTGCACCGCTTACCTTTCGATCTCTTCGGCAACCGACAAGGACGATGCGGCGCCACTGCTGCTTTCATCAGGCGTCGAGGCGGCCGACGAGGAGGAGGTCGTCGAGAAGCGGGGCTGCCTCTGCGCCGGCATGACGGCAGGAGCGAGGGCAGCCTCACGTACCGGGTCCTCGCCCACTCCTTCCCACGGGTAGCGGTGCCTCAGCTGCGCCGTGGGAGAGCCGCCTGCGCCGCTGCCGCTGCTGCTGGTGCTCAGGCGGCCCAGGCAGAGGTCCTCGAACAGCTCGGCACAGCAGCGGGTCGGCGAGCCGGCTGTTGCGGCCGTGGTCGCGGCAGTTGGGATCTCGTCGCGCAGGGGCTCCTCATCGCCGCAGTCTTCCACGCACGGCGGCCTGCGAGAACACGGCGGGTGTACTTCGTGACAACGAAAGAAGACAGCTGTTTAAAATTCTGAAATGCAACTCGAACACGAGTCTGACTTTTTTTTTTTACTACACGATACCAGTGTGCATTAAAGTAGCGCTAGAAGTGCAGGTTAAATGTGGGATATTTGAGAGCGAAAGAGACAGACTAAAGAAATCACGACAAACGAGGAAAAAATAGAAAGCACGTACCGGCGAGAAAAGGAAATATACTTTACACACGAGGCTGTGAATATGTTCAAATATATGCATGCGAGAGCTTCTAAACATTGTGAGCACATTGACCAGCAATGGGCCGTCCAGAAGGCTCGCGCAGGGACCGACAGGTACTCCCTGTCAGTCCCTGCGTGGGAGACACGCACTGCGCGCTGACGTGCGCCCTGCAGGACATTTATTAAAGTTTGTCCAATCCAATCCCATTGGAAAATTATCTTCTAAGTTGAAACATGCGACGAAAAAGAAAACGAATTTGTTGACACGAGGTACGCGAAACAAAATCTCATTTTATTCTTACTTACGGGTGCAAGATAGCGATTTATATTTTATTAACAAGAAAAATAGCGAAGAGGATCTCAGCTGGTGCGCTTTAGTCTGCTGCTCTGCATTGATAAAAAAAGAACTGTAGTCAAAGTATTGGGAAGATTAATTGTGGCGAAGAGAGGCGGTGAATGCTTAGGTACGCAGTAGATGGCGGCCTTACTGGAGTTTGCTGTTATGCAGGAACTGTGACACTGTTTTCGTAGTCGCTCTTTCAGTTGTAGAGTCAGACCGCGACCCAAGAACAGAGGATGCAAGATCATTTGACAAGGAACAAGACGCAGCATTGCAGCATACAGACAATCAAATTTGTAGCGACAGATGGGTGTTTTCACTGCGCAATAAAAAGGAAGGCTTTTAGGTCAAGAGCCCTGTGCTGGACTTGCCTTAGGCCGTCGAAGGCCACCGCTTTGTGTAAAACTAGGAGTGTTGGAATAGCGAAATTTTGTAATCTAATCAAAAACGACTATTGGATGAAAGCAACCTAAGAGCACCTGAAAAAATCCTCAAAATTTTCTCACCTCAAAAGAAAGCGAAATCTAAATGTAGCCTCGAATTTAATGTCTAATTTAACGCTTGCTTACTTGATACGTGTGATACCGTTCGTGAGTCCGAGCGTCCGGTTAACACTGGAGTTAGATTAGAAGTGAAGGGAGACCACATCTGGTGCACCATGACAAAGACAGGGGTAAACCAAAGAAACGGTGCGCCAAGTGATGCACATTCGACGAGCTAAGCGTAAAGCACAGCACTAGGAATCGTTTTTCAAAGAATGGTAGCGTATAGCGAGACAGGCGAAATAAAATTTCGGCCGTGACATTTAATGCTGCTTACGTGCGGGAACGCGAAAGCATTAGAGTCCCTTTAGTGTAATGTTTTCGACTGATGTTTTCCACGCGCATTAATTTCTTTCTTTTCTTTTTTTCACGGCGATGAAATTAGTGAGGGCAGCCTCAGCAAGCCATTAAGAGTGGGTAGGCGCATTAAGCTCGTAAATACCAGAAGCTCCAGTACAAAATGACAAAAGAAAGAAAATCACGCGTTTGCACGCCCTAATTGAATTTCATTTTATTCAATTTTTCCTTAACATTACAAACGGAATCAAAAACCTATTCACGAATACACTCCTTTAGGAAAATAAAATGCGTGTTATACAATGCTTTCTGCTTAACCAAAAATGTTAGATGCATACATTTTAAGTGCACTTTGATAGTATTATTGAATCAACGTCTTTAGAAAGTGTTGCACATTAAGATATCACTGCATTATGTTCACTATGTTGCAAAGTGGCGTTGCTTGTGAGTGTTAAATGGTATGACTGTTTGTAGGGAGACATGCACTTTGGTTTGTTGGCCTTCTCCTAAAGCGTACACGTATTTTACACATTCAATAAACGTCACTTCAATTTTAAAAAAAAATTCCACCAGTATCGAAGAAATTACGCAAATAAAGCTTTCGTGCTTTTCACACTTCCAAATTTTTCACACACGAAATACCAATTCAAGGAGAGAAAGAAATATCTTGCCGTCACAGACTGGTCATGATCAAAGGAGCCCCAAATTTTCGTTCTTGGTTGACTGCCACAACGTTAACAAAACAATAAGCCAAGAAATACTGCCGCTGGCCCTCTTGTCAATTCCTAATAACAATAATATTTTTAATAGTAAGAGTGAGATTCCTGAGAACTTACTCTGGCGTTGGAGGGAACATTATGCGTTCCCGATGTATTTCAGATCACCATTACATGTCACATGCGTACTTCAGGAAACGAGGAGCTAACGGGGACGCCACTATGAATTCGACGCACCGTACATTGATCGGTACACGTGGCTCTGTTGCACAGAGAGCAGCGCAAGCTAATCTCTCCCGGTCGTTTATACAGGTGGTATTTCTGCTAAAGCAGGAGAGCCCGGATTGCGCGTGCCTTCCCTTGAGCGCCCATTAGCATAAGTGCGCTTCGCTACAGCTGTCCATAATTACGAATGCAATGACCCTGGCTTGCACTATAGTGTCAAAAAAAACAAGGATAAAGAATACGCAAAGTTCTACCGATACTCAGCTGTGCATGTGACTAAATCGTGTTCGCGAAATCCGACGCGAGGCTTTAAAAGGGAGGGTCGCCAGCTTTCCCGAGAATTTATCACACAGTTTAGCTCAAGCGTTGCTTGTAAGGTCAGCGCATAATTACTTCTACGTATTGACGTACGCGCATATAACGCACGTCCGATTTGCAGCACGGTGTATGACGTGGACGGCGCGCGCCGCTCACACCTGGCGCCCGATGTCAGCATCCTGCCGAACATGCGTTGTAGAAAATAATTTTCGTCTCGGTCTTTCTGCCCTTTTATATTATTCAGTTTCATTCCCTCGTTAGTTTTCTAACAAACCGAGAGCGTATTTGCCCACTGACAAAGAAGAACTTTGTAAGAGCCTGGCTCGTGCTCCACAAGCGAGTTTAACCGTATTCCATTTTTTTTTCCTTTTGCCTTCTCTAGTGCTCCTACGTGGTCGGCACGTAGATCAGCATCTGTTTCTCTTGCGTACCAGCTTAGAGCGAGTGCGCTTAAGCTCGACGCCAGTCGCCAGCTGTCGGTCTTGCCCGCCCAGGGCTAGCAACATGATAACCGACAAGCTGACGCCAAAGCCTCGCCAATGCACATTAGCGACAAAGCATGCGACATGAACACACTGCGCGGGTATCGCATTTCTTCTTTCACTCTCTGCTTGATTTCCAGAGCCACCTGCAAAAGATGGCCGCCCCCTAGAAGTGCTGCAAATTCTGATCTACAAACGGTGGCCGCCTAAGCGTTCTTAAATGGGGTGAAGCAATCAGAGCAGAAGGAAGAGGTTGCTGGGCACTGGGGAAGCAATCGAAAAATCCAGTGCATTTAGGAGGATCGTTACGCAGCAACTTAGACGAAGTTGTATTGCATCGGCAGAGCACGCACGCTAACAAAAAGAAAAAAGAAAGGCAGGAAGGCAGGAAGATTAACAACGTTATTGCATATAAGCAACATGACTTGACTGCTCCGCAAGTCTCTACAGTGTTTAGCGTTCTCCATATCTGCCAGCACTAAATAACTGTACGTTCGTTCGGTTAGCAACAGAGCAGAAAGTCCCTTTCACCTTCTGAACTCTGCGTGAATTGAACAACGCCCTGAATACGACGTTCCCGAACACAATGTTCACGTGGCTGCGTGAACGAACCCGGGTCTAATTGGAGTTCGAGGCTGGGAGCTCTGGCCGTACCGACCGGAAGAAGCTTGCGACATGCATAATTTATACCGTCCAAATCCGACAATGGGCGAGGTGATAGACGCTATCGATTTGCCAGCGGCTTCAATTCCCGTGCAGAGCGCTTGCGAAAAGCCGACAGCGTCTACTCAAGGTTCTGAAACATCCAGCGCAAGAAAATATCATATTTGTTTTTGTGCTAAAGACTCATGTTTTCCTTATACAATCTCGAATAGAAAAAAAAAGTAGAAAGAGGTAGCGCAGGCGCTATTCGCGTGTAGCGAATCTCCCAAATTAAGGATGCGCTGCTCCGAGCCCATTCCATATTGTTAGGGTATTAGTCTTGCAGTCTCGTAGCCGCGTTATACTCTTCACATGGTGTCAACAAGTGTGTAAGGCTTGGAACACATTGCGTCCACCTGGAAAAGCTACGCACACAAGCACGCTATAACAAAGAGAAAAGCAAGGAAGAAAGGAAAACACAGCAAAAAAGACACGGACGCCCATTTTTAGCTTTAAAACGGGGTATACACGTACTTTGCCGCTTTGTTTCCCCACAACCAAATTTGGTAGTTTAGCGGATGCTGCACAGGGTTTTTAGGCGTGAGGACGCGGGTTCAATTCCCCGCGGGTCGCAGCTGCATTTCGATGGCGGCGAAAGGCAGGAAGGCTCTTGTACCGCGAATTATGTTTGCACAGCGTCAAGAACCCAGAGAGGTCGAAATTAATTAGGAGTGCTCCCTCCCCCCCCCCCCCCACGCCGCCTGCGGCTTACCTTCTAATGAGATCGCGGCTTCTGGCACGTAAGACCTCAGGATTTTCTTTTCTCGCTTTATGTCTCCACTAAGCAAACAATACGTTGCTTTTTATTAGCCATGTTCTCATGCAAAGGAGGCTAGAAAGATAATAGAAGCCTAAAGTAGGCGGGCTCTCTGTTAAGATGAAATGACACAGAGACAGGCTGGAAAATTAACGGTGCTATTAGAATTAAACAGAGTACCGACGCACAAAAAGGAAAAACAGCAAAGTGTGAAAATAGAAAGAAATATGGCGAAAGCAAAAGACTCCGACAACACGTGAAGCCTCATTAATAGCGGCGCCCACTGTCAGATTAATTTTGAGTTTCCCTAACTTTAAAAGAACACCGTAATGAGACTGAAGAGGAATAAAAAAAAAACGAATCGTCTTCCATACGCTCGCGTAAGGCTCTCCGCCATATCCATGGGAAAGAAATTTCGGCGTTGCATGTTCTTTTGCTATAAAGTGTACAACTAACCATTACCCGACGTCGCTAGCAGACCACGTCCCCATTCGTAGTTCTGCATTGATTACAAGCCCAGCAGGTAGCAGGAAACGAAGTTCGCCTATGTAGTATGGAAGTGAGCCTTTCTAAGGAAAAAATTTTCTTAGAGCTGGCAGTGGCATGTCTGACGCATTGCTTCTTTTCACCACCAAAACAACAGTCTAGCAGCACGTCAGGTCGGCGTAGTTATAAAGTAAGTTAGTTAAAACTCAGAGGTCAAAGAAAAAACAGCGAGCTTAAAGAGAAAATATATCTGGTCGGCTCCCCTGCACTGAGGAAGGAGAAAAGTGTCTGAAAGATATATATATATATATATATATATATATATATATATATATATATATATATATATATATATGTGTGTGTGTGTGTGTGTGTGTGTGTGTGTGTGTGTGTGTGGCGTAGTGAGCTAAATCACTACACACGCTCACGATGACAACCGTTACACCTTATCAAAGAAAACTTTTTTTTTTTTGCTCGCAAGTTAGGTAGTGCAACATATCAACCAGCTTCGAAGTCAGACCACTGGGACGGCACGTTGTGTTAATGTGCTTGCTGCGAAGTGTAAAAAAAAGCGGCGTGTCTGTTAGCGTAATGAAAACCATTAGACCACTCTCCTTTAAGTTCGAGACTAAGTTCGAGCCGGTACGTCAAACTTTACGCGGCACAGAAGCCGATAGTCACCGAAGAAGCGTAACTGTGCTGCAGTTTTAAAGTGCTGGGCAACCGGAAATTAAATCTATGTTGACGACCCGCGTGCACTGTGTGGTGAAGAAGCACGGAACAAGCTATTCACGGGGTTCCCGGATACGTGTCCCTTTTGGGGATCTTTTTTTTTTGGGGGGGGGGGGGATTTTTAGTCGATAGAGGCGCTCTCTAGAAGCCCCATAGCTCCTGTCGCTCTCCTTTCACAGTGCTTCACAGAAGACGACACAGCCTTCACAGCCTTTCACAGAAGACGACGAAGTGTCTTCTTGGCAGAACGCTTGTTTCTGTGCTCTGTGAATTTTTGGGTGAAATCTTCGCTATTCGAGGTGCCTCGCCTCCCCGTCTTGCGGCCATGGACGCGGAGCATGCCAGAGACCCGCCTGGCCAGAAGTCATCACGGCCGTCAACCGCAAGGAAGCGAGTTGGCTCCCCCAGTGACACCGAAGACACCGAGCTGTATTCTATGTCGGAAGACGACTCATCCGACGACGGCTTCATACCCGTCCGGAGTAAGAGGGCGAGGAGAAAAATCGCCAACACAGCGCCGTCAACTCCTGCGAGCACAACGACTGTGAAGACAAGGCCTGCGCGCTGGCCACACGTCATCATCTTTATGCCGACAGAACCGTCAAGCAACCTACGATTGCTGAACAGGCAAGCCCTATCCATTTTTTTTGGAATGTGCGGTGCCGGATCAAATTAAAGACATAAGAATAAATCCACGCAAGAATATACTCGCCATAGACGTGTACAACGCGAGTGCGCTTGGAAAACTCCAAGAAATCACAGAGCTAGACGGAATCAAAATGCGCCCCTTTATCCCGATCGACGACACATCCATAGCCGGTGTGATTTACGACATTGACATTGCCATTCCCAATGATGACTTACCTAGCCTCATCAAGCCGGCATACGAAGGCACGATCATTACGCAAGTGCGCCGTCTTGGGAATACGCGCTGCGTAAAAGTAATATTCAAGGGGGATTGTGTCCCATCCCACGTTAAAGTCGGACATTTCCGTCATCCGGTTCGACCATTCATCCAGAAGCCGCTTCAATGCCATCAGTGTTTCAGGCTAGGACACGTCAAAGGCGTGTGTCCCAACTCGCTACTGTGTCCCCGTTGCGCTGAACCTCATGCAGAACAAACCTGCGGTGCCACGGTCCTGAAGTGCGTCAACTGTAGCGGCCCTCACGCGGCCTCCTCGAAGGACTGTCCCCGCATCAAGAGGGAGCGCGCGGTTCTTAAGCAAATGGCCAGAGACAATTCTGCCCACAGGGAGGCAGCCGAAGTAGTCCGGCGTCGGCGACGACGTAGGCGCCATCGTACGTCTTCGAAGAAGGCGCATGCGCGAAGTGACAGTACCCACTCCACTGCGGTGCCAGTTAGTCACGCCGCGACAAGGCCCACCACTTCCACGAAGGAAGCAGAAAAGACTCTATCTTCAGAGGAATGGCCTACGCTACCAAGCCGCTCCCTTGCGAAGGAACCTCAGAAGATCGGGGTCCCACCTGATCCTTCTCCGGCCATGGACGATTCACCTAAAACAGACCGCCAAGTCATCTCGGTGCTACGTTCTCTCATGGAGGCCATTCGAGCAATTTTAGTGGACATCGGGACACCCTGTGCTCAAAACGCACTTAAAGTGCTGGACGCCTTAGGCCCAGTGCTTGCATCCCTCAACTAGAAAGATGGCTACCCATACCCCATCCTTCCGGAAAGAAGTCAAGGCTGCGTCCATCATCCAATGGAACGCCAGAGGGCTAAAATCACGAATTTCAGATTTTCGGCAGTTTGTGTACACCAATCTGTTTCCCCTCATCGTCATTTGTGAGCCCAACTTGTCGAAATCAATAAGACTGTCAGGATACGAATTTATCATGTCATCAACAAATGGTGCATGCAGCAAAATCGTCATTTTTGTTCGTCGTGAACTCACCTATGTTTTGCAACCAATTGCTCCCCACGACGACAATCAATATATATGCATCACAGTTAAAAGGAACAAACTCTTGTTTACTCTCATAGGCGTGTATATATCGCCTTCCTGCAATTTCGATACCAAAAGATTTGCGGATATCTTGAGTGTTTGTCCCGCCCCATGGGTCATCATAGGAGATTTCAATGCACACCATCCAGCATGGGGAAGTACACGGACAAATGCAAGAGGACGAAGATTAGCAAGCATCGCCCACAACTATGGCCTTACTCTCCTGAACGATGGTAGCCCCACCTTTCTTCGCGGCGTGACATACGGCAGCTGCCTCGACCTTGCTTTCGTCTCCAACTCTCTCGCCAGATGTGTGAAGTGGTGTCCAGACATTGAGACACATGGGAGTGACCACATTCCCACCTATCTGAACATCAAAGGCTTGTCGTCTAGATCAGGCTTACGGAATACCATTCGGACGATTCAATGGGCCAACTTCAAATCTGAGATGGAAGATGCCTGCCGCGAGGGCCTACCATCAGGGTTAGAGCAAACGATTAAAATGACGATGCAAAACGCCACTCGCATGATGACGACCTCTTCCACGCGGAATGACTTCGACATAGAATTAGAGCGCCTTCGAGCGCTTCGTCGCCGGGCGGAACGTCGATATCGGCGTACAAAATCAATTCATGACCTTAGGGCAGCCAGGAGGATGCAAAAGAAGATTCAGCGTCGTATGGATAGATTAGCGTCGGAACGTTGGGCAACGTTTTGCCAGAAACTCGACCCCCGCAAGCCACTGTCTCACATATGGAAAACGGTGCAAGGTCTGCGTTGCCTTCCGGAACGGCGTTTCCCATTCAAGGCGCTAGCGCTTTTCCAAGGGCGGCAAGACATCAATGTCGCAGAAGACTTTTGTGCGCGGATCGCAGACCAAGCTACTCGTCCAGATCCTCCAGCCCGAGCTGACGTCCCCAATTCACGTGATGGCCGCATGGACCTTCCTTTTACAATGGAGGAGCTCGAAGCGGCTCTAGCTCTCTGCAGGCGCTCATCATCTCCGGGTCCGGATGGTATATCATACCGGGCCTTGTGCTATCTCGGAGAGTCCGCACGGATAGAGTTGTTGGGCCTTTACAACTCCTCATGGCAGGAGGGAAATGTTCCTGACGAATGGAAAGTAAGCCGCCTGGTGCCACTCTTAAAGCAGGGCAAATCCCCATTAGAGCTCACCTCTTACCGCCCAATAGCGCTGGCCAGCTGTGTAGGAAAGATAATGGAACGGATGATCCTTGGCCGCCTGGAATGGTACCTTGAATACTACAAGATTTATCCGATTTCCATGGCTGGTTTCCGACGTGACCGCTCTTCTATCGACAATGTAGTTGATCTCGTTTCCTATGTCCAGCACGAAAAGTCCCGTAAGCGTTTATCTGCAGCTTTATTCCTAGATGTGAAAGGGGCATACGACAACGTATTACATGAGGCCATTCTCGACGCCCTTGCGACGGTTGGCCTAGGTGGTCGAGTTTTTTTGTGGATTGCAAGCTACCTATCTGCAAGATCATTCTTTGTGTTAACTGACGATGGCCCAACTACGCGACGCTATACCAGCAGGGGCGTTCCTCAAGGCGGTGCTCTCAGCCCGACGCTATTCAACCTCGCTCTTGTTGGACTTGCTGAGTACTTGCCAACTACCATCAAAATTTCAATATACGCTGACGACATCTGTGTCTGGACTTCGGCAGTCACACGTCCTCAGATACGTGCGCGACTTCAAAGAGCGGCCACTTTGACAGCGAACTACTTGTGTAAACAGGGACTCAGCATATCACCAGAAAAATGCGCACTAGTAGCATTTACTCGCAAACCGATGACGCCTTATATCATCTCAATCAATGGGCGGACTATTTCCTATGTCCGAACCCACAGATTCCTTGGCGTAATAATTGACCGAGACCTCTGTTGGAGCCCGCACGTGGCCTACATGAAACGGCGCCTGACAGCAACTTCCCAGTTGTTTCAATACTTGGCAGGAAAGACGTGGGGGATGTCAGTAGACGCAATGCTTAAACTCTACAGAGCTCTCTTTCTCGGTTTTCTAAGATATAGTCTACCTGTATTGACCAACACCTGCAAGACAAATATTCGTGTTCTGCAGGCAGCACAAGCTCAAGCACTCAGAGTCTGCCTTGGTTTGCCCAGATGCACCTCAACAGAGGCAACTATTGCGATTGCTCGGGACCATCCAATGCGAACTCACATTACGGTGGAAGCCCTGAGAACGCACATCAGACATTTTGCGCGTGCCACCTATCACCACCTTGCAGCACTACCTTCGGACAGGCACCAATCATCATTCGCTAAAACTATCATCAAATACAACGACAAACTGCCATCGGGCTTCACCGCTGCATCTAAACCATCTATACCCCCTTGGTGTCTTATCAGCCCTACAGTCCATCTCAGTGTACCAGGAATCGGAAAAAAGTCTGAACTGTCGTCGCCTGTGCTCAAACAACTGTCTCTGCTTCTTCTGCACGAGAGGTACGCGGACAGGGAACACATTTATACCGATGGTTCCACAAACATCCAGTGTTCGTCCGGTGCTGTGGTTGTCCCAGCAAAAGCTATTACCATCAGCTTTAGGACTGACCACCCAACAACATCGACATCTGCTGAACTAGCTGCTCTTCGCGCTGCACTTCGTGTCGTCAATCGGGAGCCACCTCGGCAATGGTCAATCTTCAGCGATTCAAAGGCAGCCCTACAATCTGTACTATCAGCTCTGCATCGCGGGCCATTCGAACAGCTGGTATTCGATATTAGATGCCTACTCCACACATCACAGGAGAAAGGACACCATGTGACGTTTCAGTGGCTGCCAAGTCACTGCGGCGTCACTGGAAATGAAGACGCCGATAATGCCGCTCGGGCAGCTCTTGAGGACGCACAAGAAGAGGCCATACCGCTTTCACGATCCGACGCAGCTAGCAGACTTCGAGTGCTTGCACATGAGATCACGCTATCTCTATGGTGCACACCAAACAGCCAGACCACCCAGAGCAACCGTCAATACCACCTGCCCTCTTTGATGCATCTCTATATGCCAACTGGACTGCGTCGAAGAGAGGCGACCCTGCTTTATCGCTTATGGCTGGGGGTGGCTTTCACCAAATCTTACTCCTTCCGCATTGGAATGGCCGACAACGATCTCTGTAATGCCTGCCTTTGCGAGGAGACGCTGGAACATGTTCTGTGCGACTGTCCTGACTATAACGTTCAGCGACAGTCCCTGGCATCTGTTCTAGCGCGCCTTGACAGTAGACCATTGTCGCTCGACACGATTTTCACATGCCGCCGACAGAAGATATCGCAGGTGAAGGCGACAAAGGCACTACTTCGGTTTTTGAAAGAGACGGGATTGGACAAGCGGCTGTGAGAGTGACGTCGCGTACCATGCCAGAATGATGGACTCCAACGGACCATGTGTGTGTGCTGTGATATGTGCTCTCTCTCCCTCTCCCCCTTCCCCATCTTTAATCTCCCCCATCCCTCTCCCATGTGTAGGGTAGCAAACCGGTTAAGCCATACTGGTTAACCTCCCTACCTTTCCTTCTCCACTTTTTCCTTCCTTCCTTTCACAGTGCTTCGACAAAAAATAAATAAAAAGACGTGTAGAGGAGTCTACACATTTTCTTCACCCTCCGAAGCGAGTTGGAACGAAAACGGTGGCGCCACTAACTCGAAAGCTTAAAAAAAAAAATGACCTTGTTTCGCAAAGCTGACCTACTTTCCATCGTTGCACATTTTTTACCCTCGCATGCCATGCGAGCTTCGAGGCCGTGTTTTTCGGCTGGAGTTGAGGCTACTAAAGGTACAGGGCTGTACAGGGCTGTGCGGAACAAAGACGTGACTATACCCAGAAGCACGTTTAACCTCTGCATCCTTGCTCCCTAAAAGCTTCGCAAAGAGAAAAAAAAAATTCTTGTAGCTTCTGCTTAGTCAGCGGCCGCAGAGTGCTTGTTTCCGCCCCTTCAAAGATTTCGTAATGCCGTGTGGAGACACTACTTTCATTGCATTAGGCTTTTCTCGTCTTCGTGCCTAGGAACCCACGGAAAGAATTCTCAGATTCAGTGATAAGCAGCTACCGTGTCTCGCACAGTACGAGGACGTCGGCATACTTTCGCAGTCGCGCTTATTTGGCAGATGTGCGGCTACGAATTGAACTCGTCAAAAAAAGAAGGGCAGACAGGAATAATTTTATCTGCACACGTATATCTTCCAACGTCACAACTTAGATATTTGGAAGCGCCTCTTCATAAGGTACACTTTCCGACACTAAGCTACAGGAATCATGAATGTTTTGCATGCTTGACGGTAAGATACTGTCACGAGCACGCGAAGACAACGACTTCGCATTTCTCGCATCGTATATGCGAAGAAAAAGACAGATTGCCGACTTGCTTGAGCGCTCACATGTTTGTACGCACACAAGTGAAACGAAAAAATTCCTCCTCCGTCGCCTTCGCGGTCTCAACTTGTCTTTGGCCGCACTTCAAGCGCGAATTTACCGAAGACAGCAAAATCGCGCACCAACATGGGGCCCCACGTGGTGCCCAGGCAGGAACTACTTCACTCCAAACAACGAAAAACGATATTAGACATAAACACTCAAAAAGAAAACGTTTACTTTGCTATCTAAGTTCGCAAAACACATCGAGGATAGGCATAATCAAGGAAAAGGAAAACACAAGCAGTTTGCGTATACTTTTTTCAGCAATAGGGAGAAAACACCTCGAAGAAAACTGTATGTGGTTTTCACTCCAAGCAAGCCATGGCTACGTTTATCATTTCCGCTGACAGCTCCCGTCAAATCCCAACGGTACGTGTACAGTGCGGTCCACTGTTTTAGGGAACACATGAATGTCAATCCCGTGCAATGTTTCCCATCTGGCAAGTGTACAACCCCGCTTTGCAGCAGTTGACTTCTGGTTGGTGGCCCTGGCACCATTCTACACAGTGGTGCAGGGCATTGACGTAGCTTCAGCACGAACACGCAACTGCCGCACCAGCAGAGTGAGAACCGCACGTTAGAGTGTTCCCTTTAACAGTCGACCGCACTGTACATTCGCTTCACATCACGTGTGCGGCACTCCTGCAGCCACACATATTGTATCGGTCTGTCTCCTCTGACCGCTTTTTTTTTTCAAAAGAAAGCGAGCCACGTGCCGAGCGTCTTCTTTCTTGTCCTGCGTTGCTGCTCTAAACCAGTGCATCTACATGTACAACAAAGGACACTTACTGTCTGCCATTCAGCCTTGGGCGAAGGCATTTAAACAACCGGAAACTTCATACTCAATTCCGAGACTCAGCACGAAAAATAATTGTTTTTTTTTGTGGTTATGTCACCTGTAGGCACTCTCTTCCATAAGTGGTTAAAATGCAGTTATACTGAACAAGGTGAATTGTGATATTCTCTCCGGCGAACTTAGACAGGGGCGTTGAACCTGCCATGTGCTCTTAAGGTATGTTCATACTGACGACATAAATGTCATAGAAAGAAGGTTATTTCCGTTCTTTAGTAGGTTTATATCTTCAAAAACATAAATAAAGCGGCATTGTTTTTATGTGATTTCTGAAATAGCTACTGTACGATGAAAAAGACAAAAAAAAAAAGCAGGCAACAACTAAGAGCGTCTGCAACATAGCGCTACTGTCCGCCCAATGCACTTGGAAGCCGCACTATTCTGTCGAAACTCGTATACGACGAGATGAACGATTGCACTTTGAACAACAAAGACCGTTGAACAAAGCACGTGGCTTCTTTGTTCCCAAGAAACGCAAAATGCGATGAAAGCAAAAAATAAATAACTGTAGGGCTATCCCAGCATGTCTACGGCAAACAAAGTTAGCAGAACGGAATACGTGGCAGCACGCACAAGTAAGATATATATCGGGGAGCACAAGGGGAATAATGCGAAACCAGGGCATTCTGTCGGCCTCGGTGGATTGTGTATCCATCCAGTAGCCAAAATGCGCTTTTACTCGTCGCCGCATTAGGCTCCAGTGCATTTTGAGGTCAATGTTTCCCGAAAGGTTTCGCAGAGTGATACATACTCTACGGTTTTTCTTTTTTTTAATTTCCTTTTGTTTCTTTTTTATTTTTTCCAAACCGTCGTGACGGCCTGGACAAAAGAGGCATTCCATTGTTCTCCTTCGTATCGATGCTGGGGAGAGTGCTAGTGACCGCTACGACCGAACCGCGAGAAAGTGCCAATAAACTAGGGTGCGTGTATTCAGAAAGCTTCCCTGAACAGAGAGCTTTTATCCTTATTTTTACAGCAAAGCTCTTAGCCTCTAGTTCGTCGGGATTTCTCGCGGGATCGTCCTCACAGAATAAAAAAATAACCTTCCAGCGATTGACGTCAAAAATGCATACATTTTTTGGAATCTCGCATACAACATACAGCACAGTATTTGTTTCAATACAAAACAAGCACAAAGCAAGCATCCAAACCATATAATTGATTATAATGCGCTCTTTCTACCAATGGGAAGCACGTAGCACTCCATGAATAAATTTCCTGGTAAATATTACTACTGCGCAAACTGCCTCGGCAGCGGCAACTGGAGAAGTGGGGAGTGACGCCACCAGCCTTTCATACATAAAAAAACGAGCCTAGAAACTGATTTCATTGTTGTTGCAGCACCGCTATCGGTAGCCAAGGCAGAGTTAGGACGCCCGTGGATTAGCGTGAATTCAAGGAGCGACAACAGCAAAAGAAACTGCACTACGAACAGCGGTGGCGAGCTGTCGCTGGTCGTAGTTCCGGGGAATTGCGGCGCAGGGGAAGTCCGCACGTCCACATTCTCCTGTTGCTAAATAATGCGCCGGAGGAGGAATTCAGCAATAAAGCATTGCACATTCCCCTTCAGCAGTTGTGCTTCTTTGCAACAGCTTCACTGGACATTCACTTTCGCAGGGCCGAGATTTTCATTTCCCATTGTTGGGACCTTTGCAACTCATGACAGTGACTGGCCCAGTCACGGTACGGCAACCGCGGAGACGGCGGATACGGTTAGACACTGTATGGAATACGGGCCAGTTGTGACTTCTTGACAAACGATACGAAATCAAGGAATATGTTTTAGAGGGAGGACTCTGAAGAACCGTTGACTCGCTGAAACTTTGCAGCGAACTGTTCAGGGTACTTCCACGACAGTTGTCGTGAGGTGGTTGTGAGAACCCACGGCGATGTGCAGCGGCGTGCTCGGTATGAAATGTCAATAAAAAACCACCCTGAGGGCCATTTGTGTCGGAGTTCCGAATTTCCATCTTTTTTTTTGCATCGAAAAGAAATTTCCACCGATTATAAAATAAAACTAACCATGCGTATGCATCCCTAGAATAAACAAAGCTTTCTTGCATGTTTTTTTTTTATCACTAATTCATAGTTTTTGTTTTTCCCGTCGGGGTTTGCCTCCTATAGGTTGGGCGTCAGGCAGGACATTCAACGGCTACCGCAGTTAAACCTGATGGCATGGTTTGACAAAGCAGCTTGCATGGTATCCCCGAAGCAGCCGTATCACCGAGTGATGAATCATAAGTAAGAATATACAGTAAATACTAGACCACTAGTACGACGAAGAATGTGGGAACTGTCTCACACAACTTCGCTGTCTTTGATGCATCAGTGTATCATGTCTACATACGTCTGCGAAGGATGTTCTTTTTTTAGAGCGCAGCTCTTTGGCGTCCGTTCCTGGGTTTCGCGTCGTCGTCGGCGTTGTCGTCGGCCTCGTAACCAGCTCCGCCCCCCTTTCATCCCCCCAGCGCTAGCAGCGACCGACTGATACCGCTGGATGCCGCTGACGCCGCTAGAGAGTCAAGATAACGTGACTGCATAGAACACCGTCGCCGCCATGCAGAAAGAGGAGGAAAGGGTCCCCCCCCCCCCCCCCTGTTCTTGTGTGGCGGATAGGGTGCTCTTCAGTTGCCGACGCGCCGGTTATTTCACGTAGGCCCCGGCACGTCGACGAATACGTGACCACCTTCCCACGGCTAGACCTGGTTCTTAGCGCTGCGGAAGCGAGGGTATCATATTGTTTGTGTCGGCATCCGCGGCGTTGTCCCTGAAACCAACTCCGCAGCTGGGGTTGACTCACTATCGGCGTCAGCGGCATCAGTCAGTCGCTGCTATCTCTTCCCTCCTCCCTTTATCGTGTTGTCCGCTTGCTGCGCGCGCTTCTGCCCCCATCGTTTGCCGCTGGGTGTACACGCCGCCCCCCTCCCCCCTCTTCCTGCGAGTCTCCGGTTGTCAAAGCGCCGGCTCGAACTTAATTCCTTTCTTCGCTCCTCCTCCAATGCAACCCCTGTGCGGTGGCAATCAGAGAGCCAGATCGGTGGCGGCGGATCTGTATATGTGCACCGCCCGAGCCGAAATTGCCGCTGCCGTTCGCCCTGTGCGGTGGCAATCAGAGAGCCAGATCGGTGGCGGCGGATCTGTATATGTGCACCGCCCGAGCCGAAATTGCCGCTGCCGTTCGCCGCTGCGAAATTATCTGCCAGTTCTTTCTGAGCCATGAGCGAGACGACCGATGGAAGTCCTCCGTCTGCTGCTGCTGCTGCTGCTGCTGCTGCTAAACGAGCTGCCAGAGCAGACGCCCAGCGCCGTCGCCGTCAGAATCCAGAGGTGCGTGCCGCCGAAGCAGAAGCTTACCGTCGCCGCCGTCGAGAGTACGCCAGGAGTATCCAGGAGTACGCGTCGCCGAAGCAGAGGCTATGCGCCGCCGCCGAGAAGACCCTGCCGTTCGCGCCGCCGAAGCGGAGGCTCATCGCCGCCGTCGAGAGGCTCGATTTCTTTGCCTCAATCTATCGAAAAGGTGAAACAGCTTATTTGCTGCGCTCAAATTTCGCATTAGGAAGTAACGTAATCGTCGGTAATTTTTTCTTTTCTTGAGGGCTGTACTGTGATCTTGTCCATCATATCAGTTCATTTGAGTTTACACCAGTATGCATACTACTGACATGAGGGGGTTATCACTGTGTCTGTGAGAGAGAGGGAGCGAGGTTAACCAGACAAACGACCGGTTTGCTGCCGTACATAGGGGCTAAAGGATAGGGGAATACAAAGAGGGAGAGAGGGAATACTGCGTGCACGCGGGAAGATGCTAAGGGGGGCTACAAACGGCCACCCAGTACGGTGCACTTCAATAACTGCACTAGTGGACAAACGGCTTCCTGCACCAACTATGGATGTGACCACGGCCAGAGTATCGTTGACTCACGAAATGGTCTAAGGTCAAGCCATTTTACCGTTGCCTGGGAGCGATTTTCGTTTGAAGCAGGCGCCTTACCACATTAAGAAAACAAACTGTTGGCCAATTAATCTTGCATAGCCAACAAAAGAAAACAGTGCAATGATGTTTACAAAGACGGACAAAAAACAGCAGTAGTGTTCGTTTCCCCTACCTTCGCACGCGTTTCTTTATTTTTTATGCGAAGCATATTACGAGGGCTCAACCCAGCTCCTCAGGCGCGGCGGTGACCATGAAATCACGTGACACCGTGACGTCACGACAGAGGAGAAGTGGCTTTGGCTCAACTCTTGCAAGACGGGCTGGGTGGGAATCGAACCAGGGTCTCCGGAGTGTGGGACGGAGACGCTACCACTGAGCCACGAGTACAACGCTTCAAAGCGGTACAAAAGCGCCTCTAGTGAATGCGGTGTTGCCTTAGAAACGCGCTGTTTCTAAGGCGTGCGTCTCTTGCTCAGGCGCACATTTCGTTGCCGCGCCGAACGCTGCTTTGCTCGACGCTCACCGCGTCCAATGCGGGGCGCGTAGTCGCTGCCCTGTAGCCCATTGTCTTACACCCCTTGGCGGGTCGACGGGAACGCTGTCGCGTTCCACTCTTGAAGGCGAAGAAGTAATGCATGAGTTGTTTCTTCGTCTAGCCGAACCAAATATAGCCAAGCAACAGCAGTTCACCAGGCTAAACAGTGGTTCAACAACTAAAATAAAGGCTAGTATGCTTCGCATCCTGGGCTTAACCTTACCTAAGCCACAGCCATTTTTTTTTAGCGCTATAGTTTCCATGAACAACTTTCCGAATTACTCGAACGTACACGTTTTTGTGGTCGTGCGCTACGCATGCCTCATTCTCAGATATTTACGGCGGATCAAATGATCAACTATTGACCGAGTGCCAATAAACTGCAAAAGACGCGCCCGCGTGAACTATCTACAAAACAACAGATGTCGAGAAAAACCCATAAAGACAGTGAACGGGGGGAGTACATTTCGGCACGTGGGCGGGCCAAACGCGAGTACCACGCGTTAGCACATAAGCAGCGAGTGTAAATTTCGAGGGGGCGTTGAAAGAAGCTCTGACGCATTTAAGATGTAAAAAAAGAAGAGGACGCCAAAACATTGTGGATGTACCAATATAAACCTAAGAAAACGAAGTCGCCAACGGCGGGTATTTATAGTTGCGCGAACGACCGTTCGTACTTCCTAAAAAGTTCTTTTCCATCCTTTTCCTCCCTCGAAGCCTTCGGAAAACCTTTCATGTTGTATGATTTCATACTTCCTATCTTTGAGGCTCCCTGCGAATCATCAATAATGCATGCACTTCTATGTACAAGTAACGTTGCTATTGAACAAATTTGAGAACACCAGGAAGCCAGAAGAAGGCCTGCAAATATAACCTGCCGCCTCTTCCTTCTTTTATATTTAATGGAGAGTGCTGGCGCCTGGCATGCCTGCACGCAACCTTCCTGCCTGGCACGTTGCATTGAAATCAATTTACATGCAAAGCAACGATGGCAACACCACAGTAACTGGATTCGACAGGTCTCACGGATGTTTGTACACTTTATGCACACCTCCAAGTGTGCACGCGAGAAGCGCTCTTTCTGTCAACTTCTTTCGTTCATGCCGACTCCCCTATATTACCCTCTCCTAGTGCAGGGTAGCGAGTGTGTGCGCCTGGTTAACCTCCCTGCCTTGCCTAACTTCACACTCTAACTCTCACAGATGAACTAATAAAATAAACAGAAAAGTGGATGGTCTGAAACGTATTCAAAGAGCATCACGCTGTTGTACATGATCGCAGACGCTGGCCTATAACGTTCCAACAATAGCTACCGTTTCCCTCGGAGAGGCATTTGTGATATGACGTGATTTAGGCGAGATTTATGTTTCGCAGTCGTTCTGTGCCAAAATGTATTATTGGCGCACAAAGTGCTGTGCCTTTTAGGCAAAAGCGAATGCGTTCCATTGACCCGTGCGCAGAGAAAAAAATTGCCAGTTTCGCCCGAATGCGAAGCAATGAAAGCGAGCGCTAAGTTCAGCGTCTCGCTGAAGGCGTCTCAGAAAATCTGACGTAATGAGGAGCGTGCCAGCGGCGTTCCAGGCGTGGAACCTCAATCGTGCACGAGACGAGACCGAAGGAAAACCTTGGGCATTTGTCAGAGTCCAACAAAAAGAAAAGAAAAAAATGCATTACATCAATTTAACTTGACGTTCATCGCGGTGTAGTATGCGAAAAATGCTCAGCAGGGACGCTTTGTCTGCGCACAACGATCATCCCAGAAGTGGAACCCGAGAACAATTATGGCGGTGACAGTTCGTTCCACCTGCAGAATAGGTTCCTCGGTGCAGGCTGTTAGAGCGACTTTCTGCGCTTTTAAAGTTCGCGATTGCTAAATCCAGACGTCTGTCATTGTTGACACTCCCAGCTGATTGTACAGAATGAACCTTTATTGGCAAGCACAAAAAGATACCTGCTGCGCTCATACTACGAATAAAGCGAGAAGCGTTAAATTCTAATACAAAAGAAAAGTTTAAATTTTGTCACTTGAAAAATAAACAAACTGAACAAAAACATGTGAGTAAGGCAGGGCAGATTGCAACACATTACCGAGTAGTATGCTCAAAAGAATGTCAAACTGACGGGATCCAGACACGACAAAGTTTATATTGGCAGAAGCGTGGTCACGTTAATTTTGACTGAACGACTGTGCCAGATTGGCTTGCGTCTCCATCAGTAAACTGAGGTGCTTAAAACTCTTGAACTGACGGAAATTGGCCCGGAACTACAAGCACTTAGGCCGGCGTCGCTCCAAACGCCCTGGAAAATGGTGTCACACGCCCCTGTAAAGCATGCAGAACGCATTACCGAGGAGCGTTAGGAGATGCCTGATAACGGGCTGCAGATTTCGATTCGGCCGCTAATATCCGGAAAGTCGCGTTTGCACGAGTGCTCTGCCTAGCCGCCACCAGGACAACACGTTCCCGAAAGCGCCTGCTCCCTTTCTCCCCATCTGGCCCTACTGCTTGAAAAAGTAATCACTATACTGCGAAATCTACTGTGATAACCTCGCAATAATATATGCAACTAAAAGGAAGCAGCCAACGAAGTGCCGCAGTATTTATTTATGCTTCACTCAGCGTCGCTGGGTTCTCTCATAGCATTTCTTCTTTTGAGTTTCGTTTGATGCCCAGGAATCCATGAAGTACGTGTGCTTCAAGAAATTGCTCTAGCACAAGGGCGTGGTGTACTTTGAAGAAAACACGTCGCCCTCCTTGGGCAGTTGTTTGCCAAACGTGCTTTCCGGCCGTATGTTTCAATCATAAAAGGTAAAGATGCCATAATAATATTCTTGCGACGGCTAGAAATTGCGTGATACGACGATGCCCCGAGCGCCTGATTCCACGCGATCGTAGGGCTAATAATGTGACAGTGATTAAGCAGATGAAATATAATTAAGGAACGGAAGGCTAAATTTTATACTAATGCAATGGCGAGATAAAATGTTAATTACAAATTTTTCGTCGCTCATTCCTGTACCTCTATTATAAGAAATGAGGCCTGTCAGCCAAATGGCTGCGAGATTTATTTCTGTATTGTAATATTGGGAACATTGGCAATAAATATACGCCACCCGTCTAGACTGTGAGGCGGCCCTTGGTAATATTGCCAAAAAAGTTGGGAGCTCCCCTAATGGGGTCTTCTTTTGAATAACAGATTTAACCGCGCCGTGTTGCAATGACGAGAGCGCAGAGTAGTTAATCCAGTAACAAAATCAACTACATGCTCATATAGTCAAGACTGTGCGGCAAGACATGCCAGTAATAGAGTTGCCGTATAATATTAGATTTCGTTATCGGTAACTACTCGTTTACCAACCTACGGGATAGCATTACTGCGTTATAATGTTTGCCTATTAATTTTTATTCAAGCTACGTCTTTCTCAACATTGCACTCGTATAGTTAAAGTGAGTGGCTACGGCTACGTCATTTCGCGGACTGCTCAAAAACACAAGAAAGAGAGGCTAGTTCCACAAGCTCTATTTAAATACTGTGCTAGCCTAACTATGAAACATCTTTTTCTTTCTCTCGCTTTCTCTCTCTTTCATGTCTACGTGAGCTCTTAATCACGTAACTTCCGACATTTTGCAAGCTGGAGGACCGCGCGCATCACACCGCCATCCTCTTCGGCTGATTCTGGCAGGCTATCCCTCGAACTCACAGCATAATACGCACAGGGCGCGATCTTATCGCGCTTGTAATTCACACTGGGTCTTACAGCGATGACGACGGCGAAATTGTCTCATCGTCGTGTTGTTATAATTCGTACCGCAATAAAATGACAACCTACCGTGATGATACGTCAATCTTCTGCCGTGGCACTATGATACAACCTCATCGTTCGTCATTGAAACTCTTTGTTCTAACCCTTTAAAATTTTTGCTGTCTAAAGACTACTGTTATAATCGCAAGAGCCGTCGCCTAATTGTTTGGGCAGCTTCACTCCCCCACCCCCCTTTTTTTTCTTGCTTCAATCGCTGTAAACGAACAAGCTTCTAGTCGCATTTATAGTTGTGCTCTGGGGCCGAAGCACCTATACAAGCTTACTATTACTTAACTTCATTATTAGCCGTTGAAACAACAACCTCTCAAGTTACATCTGTTGGTTGTCAATTCATGTATATATATATATATATATATATATATATATATATATATATATATATATATATATATGTATGTGTGTGTGTGTGTGTGTGTGTGTGCGTGCGTGCGTGCGTGCGTGTGCGTTTATTGCAGCAGCAATCATACGGACATTCCAAGCGCATTTCTGCCATAACGGCGATGTTTCGTATGGAGTCCAAACACGAAACATCGTCGCCACGCGCCGTACGCTGTACGTACAAAAACCTTGCGAGGGTCCGCCGAAGATCGCGGCGCAATGTCGCACGCGTGTGGGAGGAATGCGGGGCGGAAGCGCGCCGTCTTTAATCGCGCACGAAGCACGTTGGGAGGCAACTTAGAGAAAGTGAATGGGGGGGGGGGGGAGGGGTTCTCATCCGGCAGCTACGCAGGACGCGGACGCGCGGGTGCCGTATCTAATAACTCCTATCCTTACTTCGTACAGCTATCCACTAGCTTGATCCATGCTTCACCTTTCAGGCGAAATAAATTGCGACTTTTTTTGGTGTTAGGTTCGGTGCAGGGGTTGGAACCACGCAAATAACTTAAATATTAGATCAGCCAATGAAAAAGAAAGGCTAGAAACGTATTACATTTTGAGCAGATTTTCCAGACCGAAGTTGAGATAACAGATATTTTTTTGTGCTTGCATTCCACTCGACGTTTTGGTTCTCGTCGTAAACAGGACTTTATAATTCACTCTAGGTCTAACATATAACCGACGTAAATACCGTAATCAGAACATTGTGCAGGAAAAATCAGGATGTTTAACTAAATAAATAGCCGCAATTGTAAACCTTGCCATATAATGGCAGCGCAATGACCATAGCATAAGCAGATGGCGTGCAGCGACACGGAAATCTCTGCCGCTGCCACGACTGCTTTGATGCAGCAGCAGCTCATAAATGTTAGTAGGAAGAAACTCGGACTGATAGAACACACGTTTACATAAGGATGCGCGGAGCAAGAAACCTGAAGTGCGTAGTAGTCGAGATCAATACTTATGTTTCGTGATCCAAATAGTATACTTCGAGCTGCAACGTGGAATATAAAGCATAAGTGCGCCTTGCAATATATTGAAAAAGAAAAGTATCAGCACAGTTGAAACGCGGGAAGCCTGCACGTTTTAAATGTACCGCGATAAGTACGCGCCCCCGGCTGGTTCCATGAACGCAGCTGTTACAAACACTGACGGGTAAGTTATATTCAGAGAATTTTGCGCCTCGTTGTAAAGCACTGCTTCCTGTCAGCAGTACCCAACACGAGAGAAAAAAATATAGAGGCTACAGGAAGGGAACAAACTCACAGTGCAATGAAAATATTTCCCGCTGCCGTTACAGCCTGATTGCACCAATTGTTAGAAACGCCGACTCACCGTGGCAAATCGCCTATCTTGGGTGGTCGCACTCGTCGTTGGCCGAATGACCCCCAGGACTGGCGCAAGCAACTGGGCCCTGCAGAGACAAGGGGAAAGAGAGGTTGAGCGAGCGAAAGTGACACGTCTTTGACGAATTATGATAAAGAAAACTTCGTTTTTATGCCTCCTCTGCTTATGATTGGGCTATAACACCACTAGTGAGTTAGACACACCCTCATGGACACAGAAAACAAGGGAAATGAGTGACAGCAGGATGAAGTCGAAGTCAAAAGAAACCAGTCGGAAACTGAATTCAAGATTAAATTCCTAAAATTATTCGTATTTTTTAGGCACAACCAGCACCTTCTGACAGTGAAACATATGAACATGAAAAACACTTAGCGCCATTTGAGATTGTTTCACACAAAATCAGGCAATCGTGTGCTTCGGTCAGATGCTGCGTAGAACACGACAAATGAGCCCCATCCTTGTTTGTGAAATGGAGGAAGACGCGTTTGAACACACAGCACAAGAATATTTCCCAGTGTAGAGAACACGTGTTCTGTATCATGGCAATGCGCCGTGATTGGCCACGCAGTAGTGAGATAAATAGAAAATGTTTCACACGTAAAGTGAGGCTCATAATAGTGCTGCCTCTTTTGAACTGAGTAAGAAAAAGGAAATACCACTGCGAACGTTACAGAAAAACCTTGATGCTTTTTTTAATATACGAAGGCTGTAAAAAATCATGAGTCGTTCCACTCTGCGAAGGTGGATGACAAGCTAAGCTGTGTAGGACATGACAAAGAGGTGGCACGGAATTTTGAAGAAAGGTCCAAACACATTTATTGCCTTGATCGGTGGCCATCGTGACGAAAGGTATGCACACACATTTATTTTCATACATCCGCGTTCATTCGTGTTATACATGCGTTATATACATTCTTGTTTTCATTTCACGATATATTGAGGCAAGGAACTTGAGACCGAAATCTCCGCACCGACTGGTAGTGGGCTAGTGCCGTCAGTGCCTCCGCAGGAGGGAAAGTATGGTTCCCCATTCTGCCCCTCGCATTCGTCCCACAGCTCGTGCCTTCCAGCTTTGGAAGATGACGACGACGAACGCGCGAGCACTGGCATTACCCCTTGCTGATGATGATAGTTTTTGATCGCACACATGAAGATGTCACGGAACCTCTGCCATAAATGGCTCCGCTGTAAAAAATTGTTACGTAAATAAAAACAGGTAATTGCTAACGGATACCCATGAGCTGCCCTTGTTTAAGTGTTAAAATTATGGTTAATCAAAAATTTAAAACGATAAGTAATCGTTGCGTGCTCTGGTTAGTCTGTCGTGTAAAAGTCGATGCAAAAATACCAGGGGCACGTTAATGCAGTGCTGCTGCACGTTTCGCAAAGGCAGCAGGAATTACCCTATCGAACTGGCACTGTTGTGTACTTTCGATCTAGCAAATGTGACATTATACCTTCATCTGTAGTAGCAAGCGGCAGTGAGATACAACAGCATGGTTTTTCGCCATCACCAATGGCATGACAAGCAATAAGGCCAATGTTTCGCTAAAGCATTCACGGTGAGCGTGATTTGCGGAACAACGGCCACATTTGCTCCTATTTTTCACGTAAGGAAGAGATCAATTTGTTTGGAAACCCAGCTGCGTGTTTCAAGCTAAGCCCTGTATTGCGTTTTTCTGACAAAATGCGACAAAATCAAATGACGCGATCTCACAATGCTGAAACTGCCGAGGGGGTTCACTAATTTGGGATGTCGAAGTGGAGGGCTAGGAATTAACTGTTACCGCATGGGTATTCTTTAACGTACACTGAGAGCGCGATATGGGAACGCTTTTGCATTTCGCCTCATTTTGCAGTGCCCCGCATTCATCCTCATCTAACTTCAACAGGGCGATCTTCCACAAAGGGCAAAATAAAAGGAACAAAAAGAACTAAAGCAACAATTATCGTCCAAAACTCTCGCTCTGAAAACTTCTAGTTACCTTGAGGGGTTGTTGCAGGAAAGAAAATGTGTCTTGATCAAAGAAATACCGGACTTGTCTTGAGCACCGCCATAGTGAGAAGAAAAACAAAGCTTTCAGCTTAGAAAAGAAACAAAATTGTATTGCACGGGAAATAAGGGTCAGTTCAGTTCGTTTCATCCATGGCCTGTCATTGTGAAACCGCATTGCCTCCATTGTGGAATCGACGTGGCGTAATAAGGAAACAAAGGTGAGTTGCACCTGTGGGAAGGGTGCAACAGAGATAAATACGACGGCGCATGGAGGGAGCATTATCTGGACCCGTATACCGCTGCCGAAGAAGCGGGAGGAAGAAAAAAAAGAAAGGTGTGCAATGACGCCAGTAGTCGCAATGCACAGCTAGTCCGTGCTGAAACGAAAGCAAGGCGGCCGCGCGCATTCACGGGTGCTGTGGCTCTCGGCTGGTCGCTGATGGAGGTCTCGTGTTCAGCTGGCGGCGTTCTTTACGGCCACTTGGGAGCGCGACCCATTGCCACATTTCTTCGGCCCCGGCCGTTGGGCGCGGGTCATTCCCTCTGCCCGAGGCACTTTTTCAACGATAACTGCGCCTACTCCAAGAAGCTGGGCGCTTCACGCATGAGCCACTCTAAGGCCCCTGCCGCAATCTACGTACGGAACGCCTGATAGGTTTGGCAATGAGATTGCGATCCCGGGAAGGGATAAAAAGTATTTTTTTTTGGCTGAATAACGACGAGTTCTGAACGAAACGCAACATGGACGAATTCCCTGCGGATTGCGAAATAAACTGGGGCGACGCTAGCCACCTGGATGGATTGAAGGTTTTTCTTCAATATCACCGTAGATATGGTTTCCGGATAGTAGTTCAGACGTTGTCGAAACGGCGCATGGTACGCATGGTAGAAACGTCGCGATCAGGTATTATTCCTACCTGCCCTTAGTGACGGCCACCCTTGTAGGTGTTTTATGGACAATTTGACATTTTTTTTTCAAGTTCCCGCCGGCGGAATCTTAGAAACCCACCACGGCGTTTAAGTGGCTAGAACGTTATGAGGGCAGATCATGAGGTCGCGGGTGGAATGCCCCGCCGCATGGATTGTGTACGCACACACACACACACACACACACACACACACACACACACACACACACACACACACACACACACACACACACACACACACACACACACACACACACACACAAAAAAAAAAGAAAAAAACGCGCGCGCGCGCGACTACTAGATGAGCTATATTGAACTATAACATGGCTTTATTTGCGCATTGTGTGCAAGTTGTAACACTACTAACAGTAGTACATAGTAGTAGTAGTGCTACTAGCAATAGTAGTAGTAATAGTAATAGTACAGTAGTACGCATAACTCTAGCAGTACATATTCAACGAGCTTATTCACTGCCGAAAGAATTGTTGTTCTAGCAACTTGGAAATTCCTGCGTCTCTTCAGGCGACTCCGTCGGGTGCCTATATGCAATTAGGTTAGGCGAGCTAGCATGTCCTCATATCCTTGGTAGTTCGCCATGTGACTACAAGAAAAAGTTATCTGCTGTCAGATTAGGGCTACGACACTCCCTTCCAGGATGTCAGACGAAGTGCCAGACATAGTAAGCCGTAACGCCACTCCAGGGTTGTCGCCGTGTGTCTCGAGAGGTCTTACCGGCCCTATCGACAGATGTCGTCCACATGGCAGCAGAAAACTCCCTTCATATAATTTACTTTGAAGTTAACTTTGCTTTAACGATGAAAGAATGAGACTTGTTTAGCGTTAAGGGAACAGTGTGGGCTCTATACCTGCCATGTATTTTAGGAAATGTTTATGTACCTTTTTCACCGTAACGGTAAAAATTACAATTTCTGTAAAGTCACTGTGATCAGAAGCTTTTCCTCTTTTCACTGTAGCAGATTTATCACTTATTATTGCCATGCACATATTTGGTATTTTTTTACTACGGGTACATAATTATCACTCGGTGCTAGGCATTCAATTTCATGTTGAGCAAAAGCATTTTGTTACACAACAATAATACCGCTACACTATATTTCCCGGTCTTTGGTTTAAACAGTGGATGAAGATTGTGTTTTTAGCACCTTCAGGTTGCTGAGATGGAAGAACAGGCGCATTAAAAAATAATTTTTGAGATAATTGCGTTTAAAGTGGAAAAGCGGCTTCATTGCAGAAGTACAATTAAAACAGCAAACTGATGAACCGTTTCAATAGGCGCCCATCAGATAGTCGTCACTAGAATCCCTTTTAATTTTTGTGCTTAGTCTTGCCTTCCTTGTGGTTAGCCTTGTGATTAGTCTTGCCTTCCGAGCCTATTTTGTCCCCTGCTGTGCAGCTTTATCAGCGAAGTACTTTCGACGCAGGTCAGTGTCGCATAGCCCCTGCATTGTAGGGCCTCGGTGAAATTCCAAATTAGTTACACTCTGGCTATACTGCGATCATTAAATATGAGCGCAGCATTAACCGCGGGTATTTTCAGTGTTTTATGCCCATGGAAAACATTTTTGATGCGCGTTCCCACACGACATTGTTGCAAGACTCGCTGGGGCTTTCCGTTTGCCCATGGAGGCATTTAGCAAGTAGCTCCGGCTTAGATAGCCGCTGATAAATGGGCTTCACAGCCTCAAGAACTGCTGCTGGAAGGGGTTCCTTATAAACATATGGTTCCCCATTCAACTGGGCTTTGTGGAATTCGCACCAGGTGTCGGCGTTTTTCGAGCAAACGCCATGTTATGGATTGATACCCGTTGATACTATGTGAAAATATTTGACCCAAACCGCCTTTCTCATGTCCTGTAAACTGCCTGTATTTCTTCTAATGGACAATCCCATAGCATTTCCGGAGCTTGTCAATGAAGGCGTCGCTCAGACGTCCCTATGCATATTCTGTCAGAAAGCTTGTTGCCTATGTTCTCTTTCTTGAGTTTCCGCAGTCGTGTGCCCATTCTTTTGTGAAGGTGCCCAATACACTCCAGCTTGCAAATTGTAGCCTTTACATTTTTAGCTGCCCTCGGACACATCCGGCAGAAGGCTAGGAACGTGGGCGTGGTGTGCCACTGTATCGGTTTCGGGAAGTGTCATCTTGTGGCGAAAAAATGTCACACTGAGACAAATAAACGATTGATTCTTGTTCAGAAAAGGCGGCGGATTTCAAGTTGCGCTAAAAAAAAAGACTTATTTTTGCAATATATTTGTCTACCCTGTTCCGTTAAGGCAATGAATGCAAAAACGGCTCTCTCTTGCTTGACACCCAATAGTAATAGTTACACATGATGCACACGGTTTTACGGCATACTGTTTTCCATTGCCGTAGCCGTGTGGGGTGCGTGTCAAGCGCTCATCCGATGTTGACAGAATAAGCAAGAATGTGTACTGTTTGAAATCCACACGAGCTGGAGCGCCCCCCCCCTCCCCACCTTCTTTTTTTTTTATTTCTATCGCAAAATTTATTCGCCCCACTTCCAGCTAAGACCTTCCGCAACCAGACACCTGTTCAGAAATTACAGCAGATCTGCAACTTTTTCCGCCGGAATGAGAAAGCGATGAAAACTTGGGAAAAAGTTGAGTATCATTCAAGAAAATTCAAGAAAACATTATTCGCTTTTCTACTAGATAACCAAAATTATTCACAGATCTAATCTAATCACATCACTCGTGCTCACATCTCTTTTGTTCTTCCTTCTTCCTGTGTTCTGTTTTTTTTTTCAGGTGCAAACTACATAAGCCTTCTTAGTTTGAGCTGTTGCGAATGCCTTAACTACTGTTTTAATTGTACTGCTAGTTATTGCCTTCGTAGAATTTGCAGTTTATACATTTGCTTTGCATAATATTCCACTTAGTGATCATTACCATGCTGTGATATGCTACTTATTTGCAGAAATTTATATATTTTCTAAGAGGAGGCCCCCTTTCAGCTACGTGCTTGGGGACCTCATTCTGTATAGATATTTAAGCATGTATACTTCTTATGAAAGAAACTGAAACCTCTTCCACCTATGAAGCAACAACCCGTTAGACACTAGAATATTAAATGCTTGTAGACCGTACGAACATAGACTTTTTGAAACTTTCTAGGTTGAAGGCGAAACAAACAAACAAAAAATATCTCCACGACAACTAGCGCAACACTACCGCACCTCCGCAAACAACCAGGTTTCTCTGTCTGCACGCATTTAAAGAAAACAGGAGGAGCAAATGACCTCTTTGGCCAGCAGTTTCGTCCAATCCAAAGGGGGAAAAACGCCGAACACACTTTCATATTTCCTCTCATTTCTCCGCGTCGGAGTTTTCAGAATTAAGTTTTCCTAAATGTAAAGGGCGGGTATGAAATTATACGCACAGTACTCTAATCAGATTTTTTGTTGTTCACTATATTTCATGTTTAACGAAATTTGCTAGCGCTATATAGGCACCCAAGAACCCGCCAGCCAGTCCTTGGTAAATTTCGTTATCACGATATCTTCATCTAATTACGTTTTGAAAATGACCTACCTAAATTTCAGTAGTCAGTGCACACGAGATATATGCACCGCTGCTTCCATAATGATGTTATAAAATGCATTTATTGTCAGTGAACCCTTTTTTTCACTTTCAATGTTATTTTCACTTCCCTGCTTGTCTGCGCTGATGTTCGCTTTTCCAAGAATTGCATTGCACGTCGCAATATGCTCTTACGCAGAATATCTTGCTCTCATTGGCAGAAATATTCAAACGTCTTTTCCTTGTTTTACTCTACAGTATAAGGTTGAGGAAGGAACGAAAAAGCAAAAGAAAGAGAGGTTGATCAAAGACGTGCGATGTTAGTTACACTACACTACTGGAGAAAGAAATTTAAGGGGGAAGAACCTGTAAGAAGGAAAGAGGAGAAGAATAATAAAGTCAGCCACTGCAAAAAAAAAATATCGTTGAAAACTTCGATCCAATAGATTTATTCATTTATTGCATCGGTATCCTGTATTTCTTTATCCTTTTAGCTGAAAAACCTTTTTATACTGGCCCGTAGGGCATCTGCGACTGCTCGAATGAATTAATGAATGAATTAATTAATTAATTAATTAATTAATGGTTTATGCTGCTTTAGAGTTCTTACGCACCGCTTATAGCTGCCCAAAAAAAGAGTGTGGTGATGAGATGAAAATCGGTTTAACTGAAGATGTCACTAAGGCTGGCGACACCGAAATGCTGAAGATTTGCCGGCACCTTCAACCGTAATACGGCAGCGCGGAAAGCAGAAGCGACATACGAAACGAAAAGCTAACGCGGACGAGATACATTTGCGCCGGCGAAATGCAAACCAGCGGGGGAAAAAAAGCGAAAGAGGAAAAGCGAAATGCAGCATCGAGTGAAGTGCACCGCGAAAGACACGCAAGAAAGTTTAGCCGTCTGCAGGCTCCGCTAAAGGAAAAAGCTCGGGAATGCGCAGTTTTGTAGCGGCGCGGCGATGGAGCTGCGCACCACCCCCGCAGCCATAAACAACTCCGCGGGGCGTCCCGCGGGCCTCCCGTAAGCGGACCTTCGCGAGTGTTGACACCAGGCACACGGACACATGATCCGACTCATTGTGCCGAACGTCGTGCGCGAGCTCCCTTTTCTTGTTACTGTGTTTACTGCCTTCCTTTCGCACTAGGTCCGTGCACCGCACTTCTCTATGCTCCTTTTCCCTCTTTTCTCCTCTCGCTCTCTAAAGCCCTCGCCACTTCCGGCGCGCTGCGCGCGCCCGCTCAATTCTCTCTTTTGACAGAATAAACTAGACCTTGTTACCGAAAAGACGTGTGTCCGTCTCGTTTGCCACGGCTCCACAAAGTGGTGACCCGTAGTTTTCTTCGCGGCACTGCCGAAGTTATTGTGGAGCCATGCACAGCAACGAGATGCAACCAGACACTGAACTTACGGGCACGACCGAGCAACAAGACGTCTCTGCAGTTTCCATCCGACTCCCACCATACTGGGACCGCAACCCTGCAGTTTGGTTTCTTCAAGCGGAATCGCAATTTATTCTCTCTGGCGTTCGCACGGAACAACGCAAGTACCACCTAGTTGTTTCGGCACTGTCGCCTACTGCTGCAGAAGAAGTTGCCGACCTGCTTTCTGGACCGCCTCCCGCCACTCCATACAGCGATCTTAAGGCTGCCCTTCTCGAGCGCACAACAACATCGCAGCGAGCCCGCATGCAACAGTTGCTCTCCGCAGAGGACTTGGGAGACCGTCGGCCAAGCCAGCTCCTTCGCCGTATGCGACAGCTCATGAGCGACAACACAACAGTAAGCGATGACCACCTCCTGCGGGAACTGTTCATGCAGCGCCTTCCAGTAAACGTTCAGATGGTACTCGCTACAGCCACGGGGATGGACCTCAACAGCCTGGCCAGCTTGGCGGACAAAGTCATGGAGGTGGTGACGCCAGCGGTGTGCAACGCAACATCATCCAGCACCACCGCGAGTTCAGCGCCACAAACATCATCCTCCGCCGATTCTCCCATCGACGTGCTCTGCAATCGCCTTGATCAATTAGTTTGTGCTGCGGAGCGTCATCGCACTTCACCCCGTCACGGAAGGTACCGCAGCTCGAGTAGATCACGGCGTCCAAGAGAAGAACGCTCCCGGTCTCAAACGCCACCACGGGTATGCTTTTATCACCGCCGCTTCGGGCAGGAGGCGCGCCACTGCCTCCGTCCTTGTGCATGGCAGGGAAACCAGCCGGCCGACCTTTAATGGCGACAACCGGTCAGGGCCAAAGCAAAAGTCGCCTATTTCATGTCATGGACAGAACCACAGGCCAGCAATACCTGGTGGACACCGGGGCGGAGGTCAGCATTATTCCCGCGCAACGTTCCGACCGAACTACACCGCCGACCTCCTATCTTCAAGCTGTCAACGGTAGCAGGATACCTGTTTACAAGTCGCGGTCCCTCACCCTGAATCTTGGCCTGCGCCGCGTGTTCCGTTGGGTTTTCCTCGTCGCTGATGTTCGCCGTGCTCTTATTGGCGCTGATTTCCTGGACCACCATGGACTGCTCGTCGATGTGAAACGCCAACGCCTGCTGGACACTGCTACGTTGCTGTCTGTTCATGGCGTCGTTTCCTGTGACTCGCCTATAGTCGCCCCAACCACAATTGGTGGTGATCCTTTTGCTTGCCTCCTTAAACAGTTCCCCAACCTCACGCGACCACCAGACTGGACAAAGCCCGTACAACATGATGTACGTCATCACATCATAACAACTGGTCCACCCGTATTTGCTCGCCCACGACGACTCGCCCCGGACAAACTCAAAATTGCCAAAGCAGAGTTCGAACACATGTTAGAACTTGGAATCGTACGACCATCGTCCAGCAGCTGGGCGTCTCCGCTCCATTTGGTCCCCAAGAAATCAGGTGACTGGAGGCCGTGTGGGGACTACCGATCCCTGAACGCAAAAACCATTCCGGATCGGTACCCACTGCCTAACATCCAAGATTTCACGTCGGCACTGGATGGCACTACACTGTTTTCCAAAATTGACCTGGTGCGAGCCTTTCACCAAATTCCTGTCGCACAAGAAGACATTCCAAAAACAGCAGTTACTACCCCATTTGGCCTCTTTGAATTTTTGAGAATGCCTTTCGGTCTCCGAAATGCCGCACAGACATCACAGCGGTTCATCGACACAGTCACACGTGGTCTGCCTTTCGTTTTCTCCTACGTTGACGACTTGCTTGTGGCAAGCTCATCCCACGAAGAGCACCTCCAACATCTCCATCAGCTCTTTGAGCGCCTATCAGCAAATGGTATCGTCGTCAACACTGCCAAGAGCGAGTTCGGAGTACCATCACTTGATTTTCTCGGCCATCGCTTGGATAACAACGGCATCCGCCCTCTTCCCCACAAAGTGCAAGCCATCATGGAGTTCCCCAAGCCAGCTTCAATCACTAAGCTGCGCCAGTTTCTAGGCCTGGTAAACTTCTACCGCCGATTCATTAGAAACTGTGCTATGCTGCTGGAACCCCTCGAGCGTTTGCTTTGCGGCAAACAATCGTCAACCACACTGCCCTGGGACAGCACAACAGATGAAGCTTTCAATTCTATCAAGCACGCTTTGGCCGATGCCACACTGCTAGCTCATCCCAACCCCAACTATCCGTTATCGCTCATGACGGATGCCTCCAGCTCTGCGGTCGGAGCGGTACTGCAACAAAAAGTAAACGGTGGGTGGCAGCCCCTTGCCTTTTTCTCAAAACGCATGACCCCCGCACAAACACGCTACAGTGTTTTCGGCCGTGAGTTGCTCGCCATGTTTCTCGCCGTGAGGCATTTCCGACACCTACTTGAAGGCCGCTCGTTCACAATCTTCACTGACCACAAGCCTCTCACCTACTCAATCGGCCGCTCTGAATCATTATACACTCCACGTGAGGTGCGCCAGCTCGCTTTCATCTCAGAGTTTTCAACTGACATACGCCACGTCAGCGGCGTTGACAACTCACCAGCTGACGCCTTCAGTCGCGTGGATGCTATCACACGCAGTCGCTCCAAGAGCTCTATCTCAACATCATTTCCTTTCAACCTCCAAGAATTGGCTACACAACAAGCTAATGACTCTGAGCTCCGTCACTTACGTGACTCCTCAACATCTCTTCAGCTTGAATCAGTTACCTTTGAAGATGTGCCAATTGTTTGCGACACCTCCACGGGCACACCTCGGCCTTACCTAACCACCTCTTTCCGCAAGCAAATATTTGACTCATATCACACTTTTGCACACCCAGGCATTCGCGCATCTCAAAAGCTTATCTCATCACGCTTCGTCTGGCCGGGCATGAACGCAGATATCAGAGACGGGGTCCGCTCGTGCGCACCTTGTCAGCGCGCGAAAGTTCAGCGCTACCCTGTCCCCCCCACAAAGCCTTTCTTGCAACCCGACGAACGTTTCTCCGTTGTGCACGTCGACATTGTCGGCCCGCTACCCCCATGCCAAGGCTATCGCTATCTTCTGACATGTGTCGACCGCTTTACACGCTGGCCCGAAGCGACACCTATCCCCGACATGTCTGCAGCTACTGTCGCCGCAGCTTTTGTTTCCGTTTGGGTATCCCGATTTGGCTGTCCAACGAAAGTTGTCACTGATCGAGGCCGGCAATTCGAATCGTCCCTTTTCACGGAGCTACTTCACCTTCTCGGAACAGCACGCTTGCGAACTGCCTCCTACCACCCTCAAACAAATGGCCTCGTCGAGAGATTTCATCGCCATCTCAAGGCAGCACTCACAGCGCACGGCTGCTCAAACAAGTGGGTTGACAGACTTCCGCTCGCGCTTCTCGGAATTCGATCTGCCTTCACAGAGGACCTCTCCTGCGCTACTGCGGAGCTTGTTTACGGCACCTCGTTTCGCCTGCCAGCCGACTTCTTCGAAGAAAACACCCTCACCTCCTCTCTAACAGCAAGCGAGTACGTCGACCAGCTTCGCGATGTGTTCCGAAACCTCCGTCCGCAGCCTACGCGTTTTAACAAACCCCGTGCAGTGTACATCACTTCGGACTTGCAGACAGCCACACATGTTTTTGTGCGTTACGGTCCTGTGCGCGGCTCGCTGCAGCCCCACTACCTCGGGCCATTCCCCGTTTTAGAACGTTTTCCTTCTAACTTCGTCGTCGACGTAAATGGGAAACGAGATTCAATCGCGCTTGAGCGACTCAAGCCAGCATTCAGCGAGGCACCCGCGCTTAATTATCTCGCCTCCCCGGAACATGCGGACTCCGCCTTGCAAGTGCGCGGTTCGTCACCTCTTCGTCGCGTTCACTGGGCTGCCACTTGTGCATTGTGAGCATCGTTCGTCGCTTCAGCTTCCTCTCTAAGGGGGGAGCAATCTGTAGCGGCGCGGCGATGGAGCTGCGCACCACCCCCGCAGCCATAAACAACTCCGCGGGGCGTCCCGCGGGCCTCCCGTAAGCGGACCTTCGCGAGTGTTGACACCAGGCACACGGACACATGATCCGACTCATTGTGCCGAACGTCGTGCGCGAGCTCCCTTTTCTTGTTACTGTGTTTACTGCCTTCCTTTCGCACTAGGTCCGTGCACCGCACTTCTCTATGCTCCTTTTCCCTCTTTTCTCCTCTCGCTCTCTAAAGCCCTCGCCACTTCCGGCGCGCTGCGCGCGCCCGCTCAATTCTCTCTTTTGACAGAATAAACTAGACCTTGTTACCGAAAAGACGTGTGTCCGTCTCGTTTGCCACGGCTCCACAGTTTCCTTAACATCTGAAATGCGTGCAACGAGACGACTGCGCGACGCCCGTGCGCATGCGCAGTGCAAATTGCAACGTCATCTCGGGGAAGCGACACCTCCGTAAACCTTAGTCGCTGTCTGCTGTTGCGATATACAAGGCTGTTGCGTACGCGTAGTTTCACCCGTTTCCTGTTTTGTTCTTTTTGTCCCCTCCACCTCCCCATCCCGGAGAGGTAAACGATGCCTTCGTCTGGTTTACTTGACTACGCACCTTTCTGACGTTTCTCCTTTATTTACATTTTTCATCACTCTCATGCAAAGAACCGGCTGTGCTGCGCTTCGTTATATTACTCAGCACCTTTTTCTTAACGGCTTGTAAATATACAGTGTGTTTCCTTTTATCTGCGCGAAATTCGCTTTAAGTTTTCTGTTGCAGACAGCACAATCGTAAGCCTTGATCTGTATTACCCAATGAAGCGGTCATTACTTCAACGATAATCCAGATTGCTTCAGTTTAATAGTTAACATAATTACGCTAATTATCTTTTTCACTTAGTCGCTTTACGACACACAGATAGTGGTTCGGACACGTAAAACCACAAGATGTTTTTTTTTATTCCTGCCCCCCAACGCGTGATAGTTTGTTTCATAGCTAGCAGAATCTTACTGCAACATTTCACTGTAAATATTTTATTGTACACAACAACGAGCTCGGGCTACATACGGGATGAGTGAAACTATACTTATTAACTGCGTGATAATGCTCACGCCTTGTTAGAAACCGAAGTATTCGACACGAGTGCCCAAAATTTAAAGCTATCGAAGTTCATTTCCTGCAGATATCGTGTCGTCCGTCACAGCCTTCATCTCGTGTCCTTGCCTCAATGAGTCACGACGAAAGAAAACTTCATTTGATCCCATTACCTTACACCTACGGAGAAGGTGTTAGGGAAAAAAAAAGAGAAATCAACATGCTTAAGCGTGCAGTATTTTTTTAGTGCGCATGCTATGAAAATTCGCGCACACCAATAGGAAGGACGCGTCTTTTTCACATGCCGCAGCAACATTAGGGAACATCGTGAGCGCATCAGGCAAGAAGACATAAGTGTCGTAACACGTGTCACGGTTGTTCGGGAAAAGTGCAAACGCGGTAGCATTCGCAAAACGATTCCGTGTCTGTCGCAACTCATGCGCAGCTTGAATGGCTGTACGGCAAATGGCTTAAATGCCTGAATGCCTAAATGACCGCATGTAGTAAGTATGGCTCCGAGACAGGTTGTAATGCTTGCAATTTTCGAGACACCGCTCACTTAGGCTCCACTTCAAGTCTCAAATGCCGTTCGAGATTAAATAAATAACGGTCTTGAATAGAACTCACTCATCTGAGAAAATGAGGACGAAAAATGTAATCAGACCACACAGACCACTGAGCGTAAAATCGCAAAAGCATCGCTCAACCTCACCCACCTGCTTGTTTTTTTTTTCTTTTTTTTTTACAACGAGATAACGTTAAAACACATGATGCCACTCTGTAGCATAAGAATTTATACGATCACAGCCAGCGTACAGCAAGAAAAAAAAAAGTAATGAACGACGCACAACGCTGACTATTTCGTTTATTTTTTTTCCCCTCCTTTATATTGTGCGACGATAGTTTTCTATCCTTCTGTTTCCTTTCTTTTTGTACAAAAGAACGCGCACTGCTTGCAATTGTCTTGCTCAACTTGCGGCAGGTTATCTACAGCGCTGGTGCAATAAGGAAGTAACGTTGTCCTTTTGCCATCGCACTGCGAGATAGCGCAGAGTCGCGACACCAGGCGCGATCGCGTACGGCTCCCAAAGGAACCCTTTACTACTTCCATGCTTGGATGCCTTGCAGCAATGTACACCTTACGGCTTCCTCGAAACAGTGTCGGCGCTTTTGTTGCATTTTTTTTGTAAACGAGTCATGGCACTCTCTGGTTGTAGAGGGAAACGATGTCGTTCTCGAGAACCAAAAGGAAAGGTCGCTACCGTATGCTACGTTAAATAATGCAAGCCTGTGAGGCTTTGCTTCGTTCTGTAGTAGAGGCGAATAGATGTGCCAGTGGCATCACGGCCGAGGACGCCTAACACATTAGTGACGGGTGAATAATCTGCAATGAAAAAAAAAACTTGCAGATTGCACGCCCTGAGATATTCCACTTTACGAGAAGCATTTTGCAAATAGCTGACTACGCAGTACAATTTGGGGTTCCTAATGGTGTTACCATGTGGAACGACATCATTGTCTTTAGTGCCGCGAAGAAACGTTGCAAACTGTTCCGTTACGACCAGGGCCGATTCCGAAGACGGTACAATGTTGCACGGCGCCATTCTAGCGTTTTCTGCTGCGAGGAAAGGACAGGGAAAATGGGGTGTCCTCTCGAAGGCGGTTGGGTCTAACACAGCGTCTTCGAGTGTTCGATGCAACAAGACAAGAATGGGAAAAACAAACACGCTTGCTCTCATGGCGCACAGGATGAATGGTTGAAAAGAAAAAAATATATATATATTATTCAAGCTGATGGCACGCTGGCCTATGTTGGGAAAAGGGGATTGGGGAAAATGGCCTAACGTTATACCCTCCCAAAGACTCCTGCTTCACAGGTGAAATCCCACAGGAATATTGCAGGACCGCAGTAGCGTTGACTTTCGGCAAGGTTTAACATTCATCGTTCACGCGATCACACATTAGCACTGTAGTGCCCGCGTACATAGACTCCCGACCGAGTGCAGGAAAGAGTGGCAAGCCTGTGGCCGATTGGAAAATTGGCACGTAACATAGCGTTGGCGAGACCTCGTGCTGCGTTAGATGACGCGTGCGTCAGTCACTTCAAGGAGCTAGTTGGCCTTGGTACGAGAGAGGCCTACGCACGATGGCAGCATCACAGTAAAGAAAAAAAAAAGAGCTGCGATCATAAGCTAACGCTTACAGAATCAGGATCCCGTGCTAGGAGTCGGAGCTTCGGTTTAGTTCTCATTAAAGAGTCCAGGAACTCATTCAAGGCGAAATGCCTTGAATGAGGTAAAGAATGCTGCGCAATAAACCTCAGATGACAGGTACAACTAGCGTATGTCTGGGTACAGAACTCACTCACCCAGTTGCGGGGCTCGGCTAGTTCCTCGGGCTGGGCATTAATGCGGCTCAGTGTCACGTGATCAGCAGGTACAATGGCACCCCTCTCCCTCCAACACCCCCCCTCCCCCAGAAAAAAAAAAGGAAGGAAAACCTGGAGCACCACTGAGGCTTTCGGGAGGCGTTCCATTTGCTGTCGTTATTTACATGACCCTGCGCAATACAGGCAATAGCGCCAACAGGAGAGAAATTGGTTCGACTTGGCGGCGATAGGCAAAAACGTTTTAAGCACTGGGCTGATAGAAGAACTTCGCAGCGACGTTAAGCGGAAGCTTTATCTCGCCCCCAACCCCAATTACGCCTACAGAAGTGAAATGTAAAACGCAAGAATGCTTTTTCTGAGATAGCCATTGGACTTCTTTTTGTGAAAGTGGTTGTATTTGAGAGAAAAACATAACTTCTAGTGACTGTAGAAGCGGAATCTTACTTTACGGCCTAAAATTTTAATGAAAATTCCCGCAAATTTACAACTAAGAAGAAGAACAACATAGAAGCACAATGTTTACGAAGTCTTTACTCTGCATCAAGAATAGATATCCCAGTTCTGTAAACCGCATTCGATAAAGCGTCCAAAGCGTGCAAATTTCATACGTTAATTATTATACTAAGTTGACTTATCGCAATGTTTATAAAGATTTTGCAAAAGTCTTACTGGCATATTAGTGTTGTGCTTAACAGGCGTGTATAACAAATCAATTCTGTTCGCTTTAGATGTACTATTAAGTTCAATTTAGACAGCCGTGATATCATTTTGCATTGGACAGTTATATCGTCATAAATTTATTCTTTTGGTTTCCTGAAAACTTGCTATACTCAAAATTTTTTTGAAAAATGATCTTCAGGGGAAAAAGAAGAAGAATCCGCTACAACAATGTCGACATTTCAACTTTTTTTTAAATTTTAAATGCGACAACCCTCGCCGAAATTGGTGCAGCGGTTGCCGAAAGAAACTATTTCCTCTTAACCCATGCATTTAGATATAAGTCTAAAGTTTCGCCGCGCAGACACAACGAGCAGAGAGCACTGCGAAGTACACAACGCCACGCCGGTGTGGGACCGGTCGCAACGGAAGACGGGCGGCCAACGCCTGCGTCCAGCGGCGTAGACATGACCGGCATGCCGCATGTGAAGCCCGGCCACGGCGAGCGGCAGCAGCCAATGAGAGCAGGGAGGGGCGCAACGTGACGATGACGTCGTAGCCAACTCAGCGGCGCACCTCACTAAAACAACAACAAACAAAAAAAAATACCAGAAGACCACAGCCCTCAGCAACAACACGTTGCCAGCGTCGTAGCTAAACTTTACCTAAAGTTACACATCTCTTTGTAACTCCTTTATTACAACGAGCATGGTACACCACAATGCACAGGGGAGTTTACTTATAACGAAAGACGGTGGTACCACACGTTAAAAGAACATGAATTGCCCAAATGTTTTCGATTCCTTCGCGCGGATTTCGAAGAAGTGAAGCTCGGCCTACTAGCACTGGAAATAGGCGGAGCTTCACCGAAACAGCGCCGCTACAGCCGTCGCTCCCATGCGTCACCGCCGGCAGTTCGGCGGCAGCTCTCAAGCGCTGACAGGTGCGGCGCTGCGGTCAGGTTTCCGCGCATGTGTCTCCCGCTCTAAGTGCAATTCTCGTGGCTGTCTCTGTTTTTTTATTGTTGTTATTCTTGTTGTTGTTTTACTACAAACAAACTGCGGTCTCACGTGCCGAAAGAGCGGTTCTTATGTATATTTTTGTGTCCGACTCAGAACAAACTAAAGGACTTGACTGCGTTGTGAAATAAAGTAAGAAAAAGACAGTCGGGCGTTTCCAGCGGATTGCCTAGGAGAGCCCGTGAGGATATATTTCTTTTGTCTAGCCAGTGCCCCAACAGGCAGCGCAAGAGCTGCTGTCACGCAGAACATGCCGTATACGTGACAGTGAGCCTGTGCACGCTACCCAGGGGGGTGCTGGAAACATTGCCAGGATTGCCAGTTCGGCAGTCTCATCTTTCTAGATCTTTTGCCCGTCGTTACTGCAACTCCTCATGGTCCTTTTGACTGCCACAGATAAATGCACTTTCGGTCGGGCGCACTTCTAAACTTATCTTTATTTACGTGGCGACAAGTGCTGTTCGCAGCGCTAAACTCTGCTGGAGCCGGATAGATAAAAGCCGCGTGGAAAAACACGGAGGAAATGGCTTGTTAGTATTTCGTTCTTTTCAAAAACTGCTGAGCGAAAGCTCGGTTCATTTTCAGTTCCAACATTTTCTTCGTTTCGCTTTGATGGCTACACATTTCGAGGCAGCCCCGAGCCAATAGTGCCTAGCAAGTGAGGGCATCGCTTACTTTGTCACCTAGTAACTGAATTAAGGCGATTCAGGAGCTTATGCTTTCACCAATTTGCCGACTTCAAGCACTCACTCGAGTAGCGCAGGCACTGGGGTCTGCTTGCACGGTTGATATTTGTACTGGACTTTTCAGTCGCCCTCCTGAAGGAATTTCGGCTGACGTGGATATTAACCTCCTCCCCTCTCCCCCATACGCAATCTCCGCTTATACTAGAGTGGTTGCTTGAGCTAGTTGGCAATTCATGATCAAGAATAACGTACAGCGCGAAAGACAAGGACTGCGAAGACGACATACACAGCGCTGACTTCCAACAACATTTAATTGCGTTGCCACATCGTGTGTATATATACAAGAAAGGGCATGCGCAGAAAAAGAAAGGCATTTTCTTTTTATTCGCATGCCCTTTCTTATATATATACACACGATGTGGCAACGCAATTAAATGTTGTTGGAAGTCAGCGCTGTGTATGTCGTCTTCGCAGTCCTTGTCTTTCGCGCTGTACGTTATTTTTGATATCCGCTAAAAACAGAGTAAAGCTTTTTGTACAAGCAGATTTTTGTACAAGCTCACTGTTTATGGAACGTTGATAGCGTGGCAGCGGCAACTTCCGACCGAAGATATGGCGCTGCAATAACACGGGTCTACATAGGTCCCAGCATTACCAATCACAAGTCGATCAGCTCTGCTGCAACACCGGCGATTCTACACTTACTAAGGATGGAGGGGGGGGGGAGGAGAATACTCCACGTACTCTACGCTCATATGTTGGCTTTAAAAGGGCACAGCACTGTACTCTGACAGCGACGCCTTCTGTTTGACCAGGCAAAGGTAAATTGACTCTAAAAGAGACCACCTCTCAACAATTGCGCAATCATCACCGCTCGCCAACGAGTCTCCTCTGATCCGGCAACGTGCACGCCGCTTGTTCCACAAGGCTTCTAGCGAGTGCGCGAATCTCGCATATCGGGTATGTAGGAATAAACTTCGGCAAACTGGTGGGCGCGCACACGTGTCAAACTCTGCCACAGCTTTAGTGAACAGCACTGTTCGTAGAACGGCAAACTTTTCGTAAGCCCAAACACGGCTCCGGCGTATGCTATAGTTTGTGGCTGCGTGTCTGCGTGCGTAGATACAGAGCATGAAGCGAAAACGAAAGGGGAAGGCAAATAAAGAAATTGGGCACCGATCCACGCTGTGAAGATTGTAGGCTAGCGTGTCTATGGTATCACGTGATCCGATAGAAGAATGTGAACGATTTAGGAATGTACTGAATGAAATGATGGGCTGCAAGAAATTTAAATCCACTGTACAAGTGCATTTTTCTTAGAAACAATACTGATAACTGCTTTGTGCTATTCGGGCGTCCTAACTGTGCATTACTTCCTTAGGCCAGCAGCCGCCGTGGCCTGCCTAGCCTCTGCACGACGCCGTTGTGAGTATTAACGTTGCTGTTCCCGTCACCGCTCATCTTCTTCACGCTGCTCTTTGGGAGTCCTAACTATGCGTAACTTTGCCGTAGCGCTATCACGACACAAATGAAATCAGTTGCTAGGCAGGTTGTTCTTTTTTACATATGAAAGTGTAGTGACGTCACTCTCTGCTTTGTATGCTACAGTTGCCGCTTCCCGCCAATGCAGCTTATGCAACCGTAATCTTTACCGGGGAAACGTATGCGGCGAACCCTACGTGCTTCGCGTTGTTCAAACGCCCCTTATTATCTATCATGTGGTCTTGACACTTGTTTTGTGTTTTGATATGTTTGATTTGTTTTGATATGTTTGATTTGAGTTTTGACTTGTTTGATATTTTGATATATATCAAATACTGGGGCGTCTCTTGCGTGCATAATTTCAATAGAGAAAGGCTCTTTTCGCTTCAATTCGTGAAATGGTTTTCTGTCAACTGTTCTGTCGACGTAGACGAAGAAATCTTAGGATCCTAGTAGCACCCAGGCAGCTACGGCCAGGAAAGTCCGGGAAAGTTTACGAAGAAAGCTTCACTTTAATGACTTCAACCGTAGTTTCGATCGCCGTGAGCACATTTCGCAAGCCTCAGAAATTCTGATCCCGCAGTTGGCCAGAAACACGGTCCTAGCTATCGTTGCCCACTCCATTTAAATCTTTTAAGCCTGCTTTAGACCATCGCACGCGAAGGAGAAGGAGTCGCGATCGCTGTTACCGAGGGCCTGTGAAAGGCGCACCAGGTACTGAGCTAATTTTCTGTGGAGTCCGCGACTACTCTAATACTGCTGCACAGCAGGTGTACCATGCAGCACTAGCATCTAGGTGCGGTTTTTGAGCTGTCAGCCAGAAAGCATCTAGGTACGGTTTTTGAGCTGTCAGCCAGAAAGGGCCTTACAGGTGACGCCGTGGTTTTCGGATCGGGGTGAGGGGTGGGCATTTTGCTGCTTAAGGGTGTTTCAATGAAACACCGTAGTCGTGTCGGTAATTCCGGGATGCTACAAGTTCGAAGGCACACAAGTGCTCCGTGCGAAGGCGCTCCTTAGTAACTTCGCATCCAAACAGGTTGAAAATATCAAAGGATTCCCTTAATTCATTACACAGAACATATGAAAGTCTGCGTGTGTAACGGAAAGTTTATTGTCAAAAAGAATTCAGTCGAATAAAGGCATCAAAGGATAGAATGATCAAAGTGCGCTGCGCCATCATCCGCTTATTTACCTCCCGGCTCGGCTAAGGGGGGAAAAACAGAGAAGCACGAGAGTCACAGAGCGCACAAAAGAAAAAGCACAGCAGGAAAAGAGACGTTCGCTCAAGCAGATATGTGCACTTCAAGAAACTAGCTCTCCAATTGCTTCTTGCGCCATCAAAATATGTGGCCATGGCTTCATGAATCAGAGTCCATGACAGATTTCCCCAATGTTGATAATAAATTTATCCACAGAAGCAGAGCTCTTCGAGGAAAAAAATTATCACGATGCTTGTGGCATTAGGCGATGTTGAGTGCATGAAGGACGTGTTGCTACAAAAGCTTGAACAAAGAAGCGGTAATCGTCTGAACAATAAATTTTCTGGCCACCACTTATGTGCACGGCCATGGGAATTGCTTAATGGTGCAGCAGTGCAAGCGTTCGTCGTTGAAAAATACGCCCGCAAACAAGTCCTGGCGGCGGCAGTAAAAGACCGCCTGTAAAACCGTTCGGGACAGCAGGAACAGTGAATCTCGTGTACGTACTGCTGGCTCAAGCGAAGAAATTTTCAGCGCGTAGTTTGAAGCTTAGCAATTATCCTAAACTTATACAAGCAGCACCAGGCTTAACCATAACCGTACTAGCGTTTACGACCTGTACGAGACGCTACAACTGCACCTCTCTTTCTTATTGGTATTTAGAACGGAGGCGATGCTAACCAGTATATTCCTGCATCAAAACTGAGGGACTTGCACAAGGGCTACGCTTCTAACGCATTAGACCTCGTAGAGGCCGGTGACGAAACTATTGATTTGTGCGCCGTCTGACGTTTATTTCGAAGCACAAAGAGACTGGCGAAATAAGTGGCCAGTGAAGATGTCGCAACACCGTACGATTGTTTTCTCCGGCGGCATATTAGAAACCTTTTAGCCGACGCGACATATTGACTGCGGAAAGAAGGTCCTGTACATATATAGCGCGAAAGAGAACTGGAAATCCTTTTCGCCGAGCCAATTAGCATTCTCTGTTTCGTTGTACGTCACTGGTCATGAAGGGGCGACATGCACGATTAAATTGCCTCCTATACGACCCAACTAATTAATGACCTGTCAAACTTCCTCTGACTGCTAAGGTCCAACGTATTGCCCGACGGAGAGAAACAGGGAGGCCGGCGTTAGCTCAGTAAGCCTCGGCACCACCACTCTCCCAAACTCGGCGCACGTCAACGTCACCCTTAATCTCACGCTGTGTCCGCGAGCCGACCGGTAAGACCATGACTTAATCAGAACACACGCTTCTATGCACCTAAAATATTGTACATACAACGCGTCCTCCCGTGCGGAGCTGTGGATCACTCTGCCACGACTATTTCTGTATCTACAGGGATGTGTCACACGCAAGGATATACGCTATACTTAATGAAGAGGGGGGAGGGGCGGGGGGGAACGGGAATGCAGGAAGGGAGGGCCCGATGCATTCGCTCGTGCAGGCACTGTGCAAGGGTTCGTCACGCGGCCGCCTTCTCTCGTACTTAAGGCTTTCCCATCGTTGCGTTTACATAAAGACACAATAAAGATTAGGAAACATGCGGCACTTAACGAGGGAAAGTCCGGTTACCTGTCGTACGCGAGGGCACATGTAAGTTTTGAATGGGAAAGAAAAAAAAATAAGGACGAAAACCTGTTCAAATGTAAAGGGCCCTGCAACAATCGCTGAGGCTGTACTGACGACTTCCAAGCATCATATTGACCGCTCAATAGGTGTTACGTGAGCGTAGTGTACGAAAATAGGGCGGTTTTTTAAAGCAAGCCTTCTTTTATTTGCGAACCCTCCAGGCATTTTTCGATCGTGGCTTGGTGGTGTTGTCTTGCGCCACCGCACGCAGGACATCATCATTTTTACTATCCTCGCAAATGTCCTCGGTGCTGGCCTTGTTTTTACGAAATTACTCAGCGATAAAATAGGTGATAGACAACCGTCCTGATAAGAAAAAAAATACAATATGAAGGGCAAGATTGCTTTAATAAACCAACCATTTTATGCCAACTTTCCTAGGGTTAGGGCTTTACGGCAGCTGTTCGGTGGATCTATCGCCGAGTAAACGGCAGTTTACTGTTGCACTATCTCCAGGATCGCTCCGCCCTACTCGGAGCGCCGATCTCGGATGCAGTGTCACGGCCAAGGGGGTCAATCCCGGAGACATGGTTACGTGGTTCGCGTGACCAATCGGTCACGTGGTTTGCGCGATAGGGGTCTCCGTGTCTTGCCGCCTTCACCGGCAGGCAGGTAATCGCTATAGGGCGCAAAAAGCTGCGAAGACTGTAATTACTTGCGTGGAGTTTATTTAAGCGATTCGCAAAAGCCACCCCGCTTTTACGATTCCAACATGTGGGTTGGATCTGCCAAATTTTTTTTCATAACCGCACCTGCAGGCGTTTTCATGTAGCCAAACAAAAGATAGCAGAAGAATACATGTGCCGGAGAATATTAGAAAAATCAATCAGAAAACCTAACAATAGTGAGTCCGTGTCGATCGCCTATGCTGGGTTCACGGAAAGTTCCAACACTCTCGATGCAAAGCGCAACGCGTAAAATATACAAGTGGGAATGAACTCGCATAGATTTGCATAAACGGTTAGAAGGCGTTCACGAATAGTCCACGCATAATTCAATACCGCACAGTGCACGCGCATATGCAGAATACACGGCTAATTCGTTTAAATACGCGCCTGGCGCATTTTTCGCACGCGCTCGCGTTCGTGGCGCTGTGGCTAGGGCGTTGCTTCGGCTCCTAGGCGTTTGCGTGGATAAGCTCAACGAAAGGGGTTCGATACCCGTAAGAAGTAGAAACACGCTCGCGAGTCTGTACAGTGCTTTTTCTGCGCGGCGAAGAACTCCCAGGTGGTGTATTTTAATCGGGGCCCCTACACCAGGGCGTCACTAATCGATTTGGACACGCGAAATACCACAGTGGAATGAAATGGTTTCTTCAAACATGCGTATTATTTTTCTTGCAGGAAAGTTCAAATAAGAATGCGCGACATTTATTGTACGCCTACCACTCCTCGGCATTGGAGTACTCGTTTTGAAATATTACTTACTCCACTGGAAACCATACAGGGCATGGCATGAATCATGACTGTGCGTTATCACAAGTCCTTGTAGTTAGCTTTCCGCAGACGAGCAGAGCCTTAACTACGCGATTCAACAGCGAAGCTTACAAAGGTTCCTGCTGTTCTTTAACAGTGTACCTGAATGACCTGTAAGGAAAATACGACACTGAATGTACGACACAGTGAGGAACTCTCAATGGCGCGTTATAAATTTCGTGTGCGCGAAGTAGTTATTCAGGCAAGTTCATTTACACTTTGAAGAACGCAGCACACCGATAATCCCTAATGGGAGAACTTTGTCTGCCCGCAAGTTAGGAGTAGAAGTTCCGTATGGAAATTTAGGTTGTGTCTGGTAGTGCATATTTAACGGGTCATTTGAATATATGGAGAGCTATTCTTAAAAAAAAAGAATATTCGTCTGAACCGCGTAAAAAAACCTAAGCCATGGAAAATATTTCGGGACCATGCACTGCACTGTGTTCGACGTCGCCGGCATTAGAGACATGCGCGTGAACTTCTCACTGTGTGGAATTGTTCATTCTTATTCCGCTAAGGCCCGTTCTCGCTCGGCTTAGCAGTCGAGCGTAGCAGCATGTGCAAGGCGTTTTATTTTTCGTCGTTTCTTTCGTTTTATTTTTATTTTTTTCGCGTGAAGACGGTGTTCGCTCTTTCTACCACCCGACAACTTCGATGCAGCGAGCACATGCATCATCATGCACGCTATTTTTCTAAATATTATCGTTAGTGCCACAAGCTTACATTTTATTCCCAACGAGAAGCGGTTGCTGCCCCTTCAATCTGCGAGAGAGATTCTATACCCTGTAGTGTATGTGGATGAATAATTTTCCTGCGGGACTCCTCATTATTCCAGCCGTCAGAACGCTGTTTTTTTTTCTTTTACTTGTCGTTTTTGTCCTTAAGGATTATGTGATTTATGGACGTGCGCAGTGGACGCCGTGCTTTGTCGTGAGTAATGTCAGTGAATTCATTCGCTGAAGTGCGCGTTGCAAGACAGCACGCTTCGGAAGAGTTCCCAAATATATGCAAATGGTTCGCAAAAAAAAAAGGTAGGGCAATTGAGTCAAGATTAGTAGTTGGGATTACTTCCCTCAACATAAAAATAAGTAAGGTGTTGTTAATATTCATTTCTTGGTGCTTCTGCATACACTATTCTATGAGTGAGTTTCAAGATGAGGCCAGTGGCAAACACCACCTTGACGTCGGGCTACGCAAGTCCGCGAGAAAACGCTACGCACACTGTTTCCGCCGCAGTCCTTTGTGGATTCTTTTTTCTAAAATGATCCGCGTCGGCATTAGAAACGTGACCACGCCATCGAACTTATAGACTTCGCTAGTCACAGACTTCGCTTTCTCGACTCTGTCTCTGCAGAGAGAACAAAAAACAAGGACTAACTGAATGAATCCCTCTTGTTGAGGTGAAGTAGCACGCAGAACCCTTTTCGGGTTTACTACGCGCGTATCGATTTGTCGAATTGTCGACTCTATTCGCGACTCCAAGTAATTACTCGCTACCTTGTGGCCTTGCCGAGAAATAGCCGATGCGGTTTCAGGTTTTAAGCGAAAGATGGTTTCCTATTACGGCTGCGCTCTACGCCTTGTAGTTCTCAAATCGTCGCAATGCCGTCCAGCACAAGGCCAAAAATGAAAAAAAGAAAGGCGGATGTCGAAGGACTTTCGTTATGTGCTATTAGGGATGTCATCGCACAGAAAGAAGCAAACGACGCGTATCGGGGAGCGACTTGGATAAGAAACTTCCGCACTGGGGAAAAGGTGGCTCATACTATACCAGTATCGAAACACTTCATGCGACACGACTTCTTTATTTCCAGCTAGCAGACCATTGCATCGTTTTTTGTTCGTCTTAAATATCTTGCTAGCCTTTCAAATGAAGGAATGTTGTTCAGGCAGGCGCTGTGATAAATTATATTTATATACACTTAGGCGTCATTTGGTTTTGTTCGGTTGTAGTTTCCCGCCCATTAATGGTCTTGGTAATCCTTTAAGCAGCAGAAATATTCTCGCTGGTGTACTGCTGTCTGCAGGCACGGTAGCAGGAAAAAAAATTATTGGGTTTTACGTGCCAAAACCACTTTCTGATTATGAGGCACGCCGCAGTGGAGGGCTCCGGAAATTTCGACCACCTGGGGACCTTTAACGTGCACCTAAATCTAAGTACACGGCTGTGTTCGCATTTCGCCTCCATCGAAATGCGGCCGCCATAGCCGGGATTCGATCCCGCGACCTCGTGCTCAGCAGCCTAACACGATAGCCCCTGAGCAACCACGGCGGGTCGGTAGCGGGAAGGATAACTGTATCGGATGGTCTGACCTTGATCGTGCCTGATGTTATGCCACGATACGACATATCGTTTTCATACCGTGCTTTACTTTCACGGTGGAAGCCGAAGATGCTGTTTCCTCATTCAACGCGGTGTGTTTTCAGTTCATTCGCTCGCAAGAAATTTAGAAGCAAATGCCAACAGCGCTCGTTCCAGCTTTGGAGCGTTGGATCTTCGCACAGCGCCGCTAGTCTGCTTTGCGACACTGTGCCCACAGTTAAATTCCATTACATCTGCTTAAGCTCGCTCCCAAGTCATGCATTTACACTATTACACTTTTGACTTTGTCAAAAGCATTTGGCTTGTTAAACTTTCGAAAAACTGATGGAGGATGCTCAGCTTCGTCTTATTGGTTCTTATTCACTTGTCACGTTTAACCGGGGTTGGGGATTTGTACGTGCGACAGTTGTGTGCTGCGTTTCCAAGAGCGGGCCCTACCTCGAACCCTGCGTACTGCGAGCTCAAGCTCTGCACAGGTCATTGGACGCAGACGACGTTATCACACGTATTAACTAACTATAAAAAAGAAGGTGCACCCCGCTCCACAAACGGAACTCTTGTTTGTTTTTATCCCAAGACATATTAACCAGGTAACTTTACAGTCTCATCCGCATTTATTTTATATCCGCATTTAACTTCTGACAGCATGACAGATGGTACTATCTATAAATTTTGGGATGCTATGTGACATAATTGAACATGAGTAGCTGTGTGGAATCACCCATGAAGGTCGAAAGCAGTCAGGTGTCGTACCTGTAGCAGTGGAGCAACTCCGCGAACAAGTGCTTGCACCTTTCGGAGGCCAGCAAAGCACAGACACTTAATCTTTTTCTTTAATATCCGGCTCGCTTGAAAAGCTCTGTGTCTTTAATATAATCTGATGCGGCTCGCTGGGCAGGTCAGGCGTTTGCACGCACAGCACAACCATTTGCGTGATTTCGTCGCTGCAGTCCTTGAGACCGATCAAAATAAAGTGATCGGCAGCAAGGGCCCTTTAGGCTTCGACGGAATACCTCGATTCGACTCTACAAAAGAGAAACGCGAGCTCAGCGCATAGCGAAAGAGCCCGTCGTGAACCTGGATGTCGTGGCCATCTTTGTTTATCCAACTTTGTCGTGGCCATCTTTGTATCTTCCAATACAAGCAGCGGATTCTGGAGATGCCAGTAGCTGGGATTTGGAGATTGCGCACTTGTTCATAAATTACACATTAAAAAACACGAATAAATATTTTGCTGCGAGAAAACGATCTTCATGTCGTTCCACACTTGCGCATTCTTCTCTTCGTTCAAAGATAACTGGCGGAGCAGCACAAATTATTTTTTTCTGAGAGAGGGCGATGATAATATATATACATTATACGCACACTTAAACAACTTAGAACGTAAAACACCGCAAAGGGCAATACAGCACAACGAGCAATCGCACGAAATAAGGGTTGCTTACTTCGTCACTACCATTTTCTGTCGCGTCACGTACACGTTTAACCTGCACACGACCATCTCTTGGAGCAGATGGAACGAGGCCTCTGTTGGCTGCATTTTAGACTGATTCGCTATGCATTCTGCGCGCCCATTTTTACACAGTCTCCAAGAGCCTTGACATACACTTTTAGTCACACATATACACCTACGCATATTAATATACATACACATAATAATTACTTACATTATAACGTTGAAGAGATCATGAAGCTGCAGCAAATTGTGTAAAACCACGGGTATATGTACGAGACGCGACCGCGAAACGCCAGCACAAATAATAACATGCACACATACATTGCAAGTTCCAGGCCATTCCAAGCCGAGCTGTCGTAATTGAGGACACCTTCCGACGAATCCCCTAATTTCTTTTTCTGGCTGCTGTCGAGAGATTTCCGCTGTGCCTTCTCCATCTGCCAACATCTCTACATTAGAGCACCTCATTTAAGTTAATCACGACTCTCATTAGTCTGAGCAATTAACGAGTACGCACGTCGACTCGAGCCTTCATCCACTTGACGCCGCATATCCGCAATTTTCAGCAGAGTCTGAGTGGCAACTTCTTGAGGACATGACCTGGCATCGTTAGGCCAGACATGCTTTCCACGTTTTAGTTCCAAATGACATCGCCTCGTAACACTGTGTACGACTGGAGCTGTTGTGCGCGCGTTTCATCAAGACACGCACCGTAACGACTTGCATCTGCCGGCGACGACGTTAGGTATCCTGGTGCATCATTTAGCTCGCAGCTTTGGACCTGCCGTTTAGAATGGCGTAGATCATTTGGGTGAGAGCTCTTTACTTCAAATTTAATTACGACGGCCGTCTCGCTTCCGGTCGTGGACAAATCTGCGCGTGTAGGATGATGCCATTAACTACGACAGACCTCTGCGCCAGTGACTTTGCAACTTCGTTGCAACAGTACTAGTTTGGTCACAAACTTAGCTTGAAGGGTTATCGTAAGGCAAATGTATGCGTAGCGACCATAATGAGGGCAAACGCGGTGCTTTGCTAAAGCATGTACATTAGCTTTAGCCGGGTGTACGCTTATACGCTGAATTCTCTTTGACGGGCCGCCACATAAAATGACACTTGAAATGTCACGAGGAAAACGTAAGCGGAGCACCTGCCTACAGTCGACTTTCCAGTTGCCACCCACTACCCATTGGATCAAGGTTATTTGCGTACCACTTCCAACGAGGACTGGGTGACGACAGATACAAGCTCAAGCTTATAACCGGTTTTAATGGTAGGAAGTCGAAGCGGATTATATACACACATAAGTGTCAGAACTGCACACTGCACAGACAGAACTGCACACATGCATTCGCAATAGTGAGATAAATTGTAAATAAATTTAAGTGTCATACCCCAGGCACACACGTCCAATTGGTGCCCATTGGAGTTACGTTCGCTTCGCCCCAAATTTTTGCACCCGAATGCCATTTAATCCACGAGATCTGCGACCTCCTGCAGGCGCGTCTAAGTAACAGTGTCTAAATAGATTGGCTGTGGCTATTGACCGAAGGCGCGCGCCATAAGTCTTGTCTTACGATATTAGAAAAGCGACGGCAGTGTATCTTCAAGTCACCTTTGCTAGCTGCAGCTTACGACCAACCATCTGGCCGCAAACTGATTTCATTTTCGTGGTGCCATACGGAAGCATTGTTTGAGCTCACATGAAGAGACAAGCAGGTAAATAACAAGAATAGAAGGCAGTAGCGAAGAAAAGTCGGAAGATCACGGAGAAGCGGCATGGTGTAGTGTTTCATCAATGGTCTCGTTGTACGCAAGATAAAACAGCAAATTATAAATAAATAAATAAAACAATAAATAAATAAATAAATAAATTAGAATAAATAAATAAATAATTCGACGAATCACAAGGACGAATCACTATTTCGTGGTACCGCCAGCTGCGGCTGACACTGCTTTGCACGATGAATCAACAAAGCACAGTCTCTCCTCCTATTCGACAGAGCACAGGAGTTCGTGACGATGCTCGGAAGGCATGTTCCGCTTCAGAAGTACTGCGACAAAGCGGACAAGCAAGCCTTCCGGGTGTGGTCAGCGAGACGGCGCGTTTCGTCACCGCGTAAGTTGCACGACTTCGCCGTTTGTGACGCGGAATGTCGGGCCGCCCGTCTGCGCGCACGCCCTAATTACGGTATGGATCCAGGTGCGGCGCGGGACGAAACGCTTAAGGGGCAGAACGGCGTGGAAAAGAAAAGAAAGGAAAACAATAGAAAAGCGAACGATAAGGACGCTATCGTATGCCCCAGCAGAGGAGGAACAGTTGATGGTCATTACGGGTGTGTGCCTGGAGGCTTCCCCAAGCGCTCCGGTCGGTCTAAGGGAGGCAGCCGTTAATGGATCTTGCGCAACCGCGCATTATGCCGCGGTCCAACGCACGCCAAGCCCCCGCCCCCCGCATAACACATACAGCAGTAAACGCGGCGCCGGAAGGTGGCGTTGACAGGTGAGATAGAAAGCGAGAAAGAAAGAAAAAAAAAAGAAAGTAATAAGAACAGTGCTGGAATATCAACGTGCCTAACATGACGCCGCGGTGCGCTCGGGAAATGTATATGTAATGTGCGTTGTTGCGTAAGGGCCGTTCGGCGATAAACGTCTCATTTTGTGTGCGGGTTGCGGCCGCCAGGCACGCAGTAAACGTGCACCTGTTGGCGAGAAAACAACGCTAGACGATCTACGTTTGTCAGCAGCTGGGGAGCGCGAAATTGCGCGCGTTTATTGCATTTTGGAGTTGGTTTCGCTCCTAAAGATAACAGAAATTCGGGAGCTGGCCGCGCTGCGCGCTTGTGCGGGTACAGCGTGCCACGCTCATTAAGTTCGTGCACGTTCGTTAGTCTTGATTTCTTAGGTTTGTGTGTATATAACGTGAGGTGTATATATAGCTTTCCTCGTTCGTAACGATTCGTTTTTTTTTTTCTTTAAGAAATCACAGTGCGTACACCATGGAGTCATTTGGCCAGCACAGGCCGATTAGCTGAAGAGCTCGGCATTACTAAGTTGCAGAAAGAACGCAATGTACGTGCAGCTGAATAAATAGTTCACCAGGTTAGGAAGAATATAAGTAATGTCTCCGTAGCCTAACTTCGAAACTATAGCACTTCTTTTTAAGACATCTGTGCTTAAAACGTGCTGGGAAAATGTTCGCCTTTCACTTTAACTTCAGTTTAATGTTTCCCGAAAGCTTCTTTGTAGCACTTCGAGATAACACAAAATCCAGTTTGCACGATATTTTCGGTGGACGTACGTATATCTCAAAAGTGGTGCAACAAATAGACTCTGGATTCCCGCTAAGCAGGCTTCATCTCACTGCTGGTCGGCTTCAATTGCGCAACTGTGACGCGTGCAATAAACCGAATAAGCAAGAAGGTAATTAACGAACATATTTAATTAATTGCCTGGAGAATGCAATACAACGTGGAAGAATATAAGCACTTCTTCGGGTAAGCCATCTGAACTGACGGAAAAGGCTATCTGTAAAGGGACGCGATAAAGAAAGTACAACAAGTGCCCGAACCTAAAAAATGAAATAAGATATAACGAGGTTGTGTATTTAAACGTTTGCGTCGGAAAAATTACATGGGAATATTACAAGAAAAAAAAAATCTCGGAGCCTTGCAAAGTGTTTCAGACGGCTGAAATGTATAGTCGAATGATATGAAGCGTAAAAGCAAGCTAATTTATCAGCAACACATTTTTCTTTCTTTACGAATGCTCATACAGTTCTGGCACTTTTTACAGAGAACACCTTCAAGAGCTGCCCGGAACTGCATGTTCATTCAGCGCAAATAAATGAAGACTCAAGGAACACATATACGCAGGACCAACGCTGTCCGGGGTCTTGATAGCCATACGCACGAGAGACAAGAATCGCGTCAAATTTTTGAAGTGGCGATATAGGCCAATCAGGCGAGCTCTTGTGGAATATTCCCTCTGTCCCGGTAGAGAAAAAAAGAACGATTATTTATTTATTTATTTATTTATTTATTTATTTATTTATTTATTTATTTATTTATTTTACTTCTAGCCTCCATGTGGAGGCTGTGCCAGGACATGGGAAAATACGTTACATCAAGATAGGAATGACAGGCTGTTATACAGTTGTTAATATTGCAGTTAACGAGAAAACGTAGTTGAGCAGTAAAGTAAGAGGGTGTGATGTTGCTGAGCGAACACTTAAAGAGCAATAAATAATAAAACAGGAGTAAAACAACAAATGTACAGCGAAACCAATTCAAAACTAAATGCGCTCTCAGTAGACGATGTTTACAATCACGAGAAATACTGACATTGACATATACTTCTGATCATGAGAAATACTGAGATAATTTTTCAAGCGTAGGAACATACTTGTCAGGTGAGCCAATCTCAATATCTCTGGGCAATGAATACCAATCTCTTATGACCTGAGGGAAGAATAAAGACCTGAATGTGTCCGTGTGGTACTTATGTTCAATTAAATGTTTAGATGTTTAGTTATGTTGTTTCACCGCTTCTATTTCACCCCATTACGGAGCTCAAATATAAACTTCAGGCGTAAGAACTTAGCACGCTTGCCAATAGTCGGGAGGCAAGCTTTGTTAACGAGTTCAGTCGGGGAATCATTACGGTTGTGTTTATTATAAATTGATCTTATGGCTCTTCTCTTCGTCCCAGCATATTAATCATTAGGCAGAGCCGCGCTCATCCTAGCGAGTTAAGAAGATTTAAACTCTTGCATGGCTCTGCAAAAATAATAGCGCACCAAAAATGCCATGTGCGCATAAGGTGCTCATCAAGACGGAAATTGTCATGTTAAAGACAAGCCAAAGGTGTTTTGCATAGAGAGATAAGCGGAATGGGAAACGCAGGGAGGTTAACCGGTCAAAACTCTGGTTTGCTACCCTGCAATGGGGGAAGGGTAAGAGGAAATTAAAGACGGAAAGAACGGCGGAGAGAGCAAGCAAAGAAACGAAACACAAGGAAATAAGGGTACGGAAAGTCGTGGACGTCCACGAGAACTACAATGGGCCACGCGAACGTAAAAAATTTCGAGAGCGCCTTCACTGTCTTGTGGTGCGATGACTGCATAGGCCGGGGTTCCGGAACTGTTTGCTCCGAAAGCGGCCGGTCATCAAGACGCGCCAGCGTGGTCGCGAGTGACTGACTGTGTGCGCTGTACCGTGGACAATGACAAAGAATGTGTTCCTTCTCGTCGCTGTGGTCGCACGCAGCACGATCCTACCATCAGATGCGGAGTGCAAACGACTTGGCATATGCGACACCAAGCCCCAATCGGCGAAGTACTGTTGTCTCGAGTCGTGATCGTCCAGGTGAAGGATGAAGTTCCAGACAGGGGTCCAGTCGATCTAGACGTGTGTGCTGGAAGCTGGCTGTGTTCCATAACAACTGTACGGGATCGTACGCAAGCACTCGAAGTTTCCTTGCTGCGTCTTCATGAGAAGATCGAGCACCTTCATCAGCATGTTCATTGCCCATTAACCACAGTGGCTATGGTGTCACTGAAATGTCACGTCGTGTGCTTACTCGACGAGGCGGTAAAGGAGCTCTCGCATTTCTAGCACTAGTTGTTCGTTGGGTCCACGGCATAAAGCGGAAAGCAAGCAATGTAGAGCTGCCTTGGAGTCGCTGAAAATGTTCCGTTTTTGAGGTGGTCCCTTTCAAGTATGCGAAGTTTGCTACGAAGAGCAGCAAGCTCAGGAGCTGTCGATGTAGCACTCAGAGGACACGTCAGGTACCTTGCTCGCGCCCCTTTCCGCTTCTCACCCCACTGCCAGAAGACCGGCCACGCGCCTCTTTTTGTCATACAATATTGCCCTATCGTGTGTACCCACCACGAGATTACACAGCTGCAGCGACAGTTTTGCTTTCCCCTTGGTGCTTGGCTGAGCCACAAGTTTGACTGACGTTACGAGGAGTTCGAATGAACGCACCCCCCTCTTCCCCAACTCTGATCACCAACCAACTCTCAAGCAACTTTGGCTGCTCTTGCAGCACGAAAAATGCAACGGTCATACCCATTTCTACACTGATGGTTCAACCACCGCAGACAGTTCTACAGGATCAGGGATCTTTCCTGCGAATGTCACTGCCTTCAAGTTCAAGATAATGTATCGGACTACATCGCAGCCCTCCCCCCCCCCCCACACACACACACAGAAAAAGGCAAATAAGGGACTCATTCGCGGCAAAAGACAGATATTTCTGTGACGATTTTGTAAGAGATTCTGGGCCCATAGGCTTTCTTTTTTGTGCGTTCAGCAAGACACAATTCAATATCAGGAGGGACAATTAGAACAACTCGCAATCAATAAAACAATTTTGGCCAGGATTAGAAGCCGTCATAACGACGTAGAGGTGGTTATGCAAACGAATCCACCCATGTTACTGTTACACAATTTTTTTAAGCATGGCAGATCCCAAAAAAGCACTTAATGAAATCAATGCTAAGCAAAGCTTTCGTGGAAGGTTTCAGTTAAATGTTGTGCAAGGAGATGCCCGATGTACGCTATGTTGTTTTATGCCCCATTGCGCAACAGGAACAGTTAGCGTTCGCCCCCATCGTGTCATTTGGACGTAGCAGGGAACCGCCACATTAAGGGAGATTGTGAGCATGGTTACACACAGGATGATTAGCTATACTCGGGCTGTGCTGTCCGCCATGTATTCGGCGAAGCAACAGTAGCAGCAGAATGAGCAGCCGTGGGCCCTTTGAGGGCTCGCTTCTGGCAGTTTGGCAAATGCGAAAGAGCCTGCGCAACAAAAGCTCTCGATGCCACCGACGCAGAATAACGCGCTACGGATACACGTCTACGCGCAGGAGAGGGTGTAGCCTGGGCGCCCGGAGTAAAAGCCGACGAGGTTCGGAAACGCGCAGGGGACAGTTATTGCGATACGTCAGGACCAGCGCGGTTTGTGAAGAAAGGTAGCGAGAACCGAAGATGGCGAAACGCTCGCGCGAAGCGCAGAACCAAAATGCAAATCCGCATACGACAAGCACACTACACAGACGCATGTGGGAGTATCACTCCGGATGGTGCGCTGTGCTCGCCCTGTCTACGCTTAGGGTGACAGACGTAAAGGAGAAAGTGAAGCGGTTTCCCTGCGAAGGGAGACGCGCTGAGTGGATGTGTGGGCGTGTGGGAAACGCGCGGATGAAGTGTTTGTGGCTTCCAGCGCACGGCCGCGCTAGAGACGCCGACGCTGGCAGTGCGAGGGTCCCTTTTTCTTCTTATCCCCACGTACATAGAATACCTTGTACATCATTTATGCTCTTTTCGACGATCGCGTCACCTTTAAGTGAATATCTCGCACTTTTCCCACTATACTTCAGTAGAAAGCTTACGAATGCATATGTACAAAGACGGGAAACGCGTAGGTGACAAACATTTCGCACACATAGACGTGGTTCATATATTTGTGTATGCACGGCCACATGTATGTGCGGTACGCCGTATAGGGTGAGTCCTTTGAACGCGAGTGCCACAAATCTTCGATAACAAGCTCCAAGCCTTACTAAGCTGGTCGGGTATCTCCCACCACTATAAATTCCAGGCAGCAGAAACGTAGCACATACAAGTAATACCATGCATGCGTGTCTTCTTCAGCCGTGATGGGTGGCTTTTAGTAACCTGACTACTATTCGGCATGCTCAGTGGCTATGGTGTTGGGCTGCTGAGCACGAGGTCGCGGGATCGGATCCCGGCCACGGCGGCCGCATTTCGATGGGGGCGAAATGCGAAAACACCCGTGTGCTTAGATTTAGGTGCACGTTAAAGAACCCCAGGTGGTCAAAATTTCCGGAGTCCCCCACTACGGCGTGCCTCATAATCAGAAAGTGGTTTTGGCACGTAAAACCCCAAATATTATTATTATTACTATTCGGCAGGCCACAATCTAAAACAGCAGATTCCAACATAGTATTTTTCATTATAAGTACCATGAATCTACCTAGTTCAAGTCGCTGGAGGCTGGAATATCCAGATGTGCGTCATAGTCTGAGCAGATTTCTTTTTTTAAGACACACAATTGAATGCTGACGCTGGTTACAGGGGGCTGCATTTTATTAAATGTTGATTCAGTGCCACTGTGAAGAACTTCCGCGGGAAGGAAGATTTCGTTTCGTGATACAATACGTATACCACGGATTTACTTGTGCGTCGTGGTATCTCCGGACCTTCATATCTTTGCAGGACGTCGGCGGCTCAAATTGTTTTCTTCTTACACCGCAAAGCTTGCATTTTATTTAGTTACGAAAAGGCTTCCCCTGAACGCCTAATCCAGAATTCTCAAAAGGTTCTAACCGTAATATGAAAGCCCTCATTGAAGAATGGTAGCGCAGCCTCAATTAGAATATGTGCCATAGTCAGGCACTCTTACTAGATTGCCTTTAGTCCGTCCTCCCGGACGGTATATAGTCCCTAGATACCATTGTGAATTTTTCCATCCTGGAGGCATCTCAAGGTCCTAGCGTTACATGGATACCAGAAAGCACAAGAGTAAAACTAACTCCTAATCAAGGAAAAAAAAATTCTCTCCTGGTCCCATGGGGAGAGCACACCTCATTACAAAGAATTTGCTGGAGTAGCATGTGAGTACACTGAAATAATGCGTATGTAAATGGCGAGTGGTAGGCTACCAAACAAACAAACGTCAACGTTATTGCCATTCAGGATAATTGGTGCCTCATATAGGTCGTTTCAGTAAGTATAGTCATATAGTCGTTTCAGTAAGTAGAACCAGTCGTTCTCTTAAGTGTACTCGCAATGATCGCAAGGCCTAATTTGTCCGCATTGGAACGGGGGATACGCACATGTGCGACTCTTGTGGAACCGCAAGAAACGATTGAACGCATCCCATGTCTCTGCCCCCCCCCCTACGACATCGAACTTGACGCTCTCCGGACAGCACTGAACCAGCTGGACTTTAGACCATTTTGGAAACGAAGATCCTTGGACCATGGCCCTACGGATCTATGGCACAGAAAGCCACGAAAGCGTTGTTTCAGTACCTCAAGCCGAGTGGTCTTGCCGACCATGCGTAGTCTCAGTGCGAACCTGAAAATGTGCGCGAAACTGACGTGCTCTATCTCCGCACTCTCTCTCTCTCTTCTTCCATGTACCCCTTACCCCAGTGCACTGTAGCAAACCGGACCTGCGTCTTGTTAACCTTCCTGCCTCTCCTCTCTTCTATTTCTCTCTCTCTCTCTCTCTCTCTCTCTCTAGCAAGGTTTATTCTTAGAACTTTTTGACGGATTAGGTTTGTGCGGTTAGTGTGGCGTCGAAATCCTGTGCACTGCTCTAGTGATACACATTTCTTGACGTCGCCGCTGTATCACCTTTACAACGATGAGAACGCCTATTAAACCACCGGCACACCCTCCCTGGCAGGTTGGTCACGGCGTGATCTAAGCGCTGCAGTCTCACTTCGACTGCTAGACTATAACTTCGTAATAGCTACAAATTAATACCGCAGCCAGTTAGTACAAGATGTTATGAGTAGGGAACACGAATGACCGCACAGGTCGGCGGCTCAGATGAGACTGAGTCACTGGAACCATAAGCACGCCTGGCCTCTATTTACTATTGCTAACACCAGGTAGCGCCAGAATTCGGCTGCCAAATGCAACAAGTAGGACGCTCGCTCTTCGAAGACAACCAGACTTTGCGTATGACTAAAATCATAAGACGCTACCATTCTTAAAGTGCAACAGATTTTACAGGTGATATAGGATCAGGAGAACAAAATAAAACCGTGCACATCACTCCAACAAGTTCAGGTTAATGTATCGTTCCTATACCTTTCGGAAGACGCCTATAGTTTTAACAGGACGAGTCACGTCGAAACAATGCTCCAGCCTTCCCGAGCAACTTATTGAACGACGGAGCGAGCGCATCAGTACGCGAAATACAAGATTACGTGAGAAGAGACCTCGTTATCGTCCTGGATAACTTAATTCTGCTTGGAGATATCCCACAGCTAAACTAATTAGAGCAAAACAAGGCACAAAGCGAAAAAACCTGTTCAACCCACGTGCGTGTCGGCGGCGTTAGTTAGGCTAGGCTATAAACAGCCTAGGGAGGATCCCAAAATTGCGCGCGCTCAGAAATGAGCCTCAGGTGCCGCGTAAGCGGAATTAGGCACCAGACCACCCGCATGGGATGCACATTTTTTCCGCCACCGAGGAGCCCCTATGCCGGTTTGCGAAACACCAAACGCCTTGCAGACAACGCTAAAGTGCATTTCGCGTTGTACGCGCGGTATATTTCTTGAAACGGCTCGCTGAATAGGCATACAGTGTATAGTACAAATCAACTATAGGACAACGAACCGGCAACGAATGCACACAATCTGCGCTTGTGCTCGCAATGAGGGAAACGCCGGCCGAACGCAATCCTCATTACCATCGGCGCTTCCGTCGACTATATGTACAGTGTTGCAATGCATGTTAATCTACGTCGTGTGAGCAATGAACCATACCGTCTCAGGGCAACGCTGAAGATCTCATTCAGAGACTGCAATGATGAAACCACTGCTTACGAGTACGGCCTACAGCGGAAAATAGTACGATAGGTGTTTAGTTATGCAGGCAGTCGTCGGTGAGTTTGTGCGCATTCGAGGTAGGAGTGGAAACTTACCCCGCAGAGAGGCGGTGCTCTAACACTATAATAAGGGGCGAATAGGCACGTAAGTGCCTGTTCAGCAGATGGCTCTGCTGCCAGAAATTTGAGCCTAATGATGTGACGGCTTTGTTAGACGGGAAGCCTAGCCGACTCATCATTATTAAATTATGAGCAGAGCTAATGGACGCCCTTTAGTGAGCATCTCAAGAACATCCAAACCGAATGAAAAAAAAATCGAGAGAAAAGCCGAGGCGCCAGCGAATCTTCAGGCTGCGAACTCATTTATTGCTACAACAGCTGTTTTTTTTTTACAGGAGTGTCTCAGACCAATGTCTCACAGCAAGTTATTCATCGCCGCCATCTTGATTGCTTGCACCTTACACAATGGCGATTCTGTATTCTAAAAAAAATTTATTCTTTGCGATGCCCCACAACGTCGTCCTCTCCTGCTACAGTACTACTTGCTGTGCCCTTTGGTATAAGTGCAAAGGGGCCACTAGATTCTGCGCGGCACATAAACCTCTCGCAAATTATTATACATGACCACGGCGTGTTAGCTCAGAAAATAACGAGTTGGATATGGTGTGATGTCCACGTCGCTCCTTGGTGTTCTGTGTAGCATGTTCTGAAAGATCCCAGAGGCTTCACACTCTACAAAGCTGTGAGAAGTTGTTTGAGGACCAAGGACACATGCGGAAATTCAGCAACCATGGAACGAAACAACCTACTCATTTCATTTTTTTTATTTACCGTAGAGGATGCGCTGCGCATTGCATAGGGGGAGGGCACATATACAAGAAAATGTACTACCATTTACTATATACTAGGAACAGACCATGTACAACCAGTGACCCTAGTCGGCCTGAAAAAGGTTATACGGGGACAGACCGACATACCGAAAGCTGGGTGAAGTTGCAAAGGATGCTAATTCCATTAACCCGCACGCACGCACGCACACACGCATGCACACGGACACACACGCACACGCTAGCATCATCACAGGCTTGCGTGCGGATGAGCAGTGAAGTGGGGGTTCCTTTGCACCAACGCGGGTTTGACGTGGAAATTCGCAGGTGCACTGCACACGATCGCTAAGAGTGGCCGTAATTTCTCGTCAAGACAAAAAGCGTCTGGTCGGTTATGCGGTATGCTGGGGAGAGGGAAACAGGATAGGAGAACACACCATTAAATTTACCGCTACATACGAAAAGCATGCATAGACGGGAAAGAAATGAATGCCCATCACAGAAAAAAACTCGGTGCCCTTCCACTCTGCAAAGAAAGATAACCAGCGAAGCTGTGTATGTGGGCCTCCTAATGGCGAACTGAACCTCCACCGCGGCTCGCGACCCACCGCTGCAATATCTTCGGGATCGGCCCACGTATGGGGAGTGCTTAACGCCTGTTTTACCTCCGCCGGGGGTCGGCCCGGCATTACAGTATCCTCGGGATCGGCCCACGTATGGGTGATCCAACAACGACACCCCAATTTCATTGGACGGTAGAGGTATACAGCTTCGTTGTGGAGGAGGAAAGAGAAAAGAAGAAGGCAGGGAGGTTAAAAAACAACACTGATTGCGACCTCGGGACCAGTGGTAAAACCACCGACGCCGTTAAACGGCTACGTGTTTAGCGCGCGCCCGAACTGTTTCTCTTGCGTTGTGCTACCGTGGGGCAGCGAAGGCTCCAGAAAAACGAAGTTGCGACCGGAGACAGGAAATGGGTACGGCGAACGGAAATGACCTAGGCTGCTCACGGCGTGACCCTGCCGCCCTTTTTTTTTTCTCTGAACGCACACCTCCGGGACATTTCTCGGTCTTTCGTCCTGCGGTAAACAGCGTGCGACATCCGGCGAAGAGCGCGGTTGACTTTGCCAGAAAGAGCAAACTTCACTTTTCTCTCTTAGGCGCGGTAGCATAACATTTGCGCAGACGCCTGAGGTAAACAAAGAGCCCGTCCGCGCGCGATGCAAGAGGTATTAACGTTATTCATTTACTCATAGCATAAACGCCGAAATTGCCATTGATTGAATAAATTGCTTAAATGAAATGAGAAATGATGGCAACATTTTCGTCAGCGGCTTCTCGGCAAACAATAAGTTGGTCACTCATCAATGTATGATAACGGGAGGTGATAGGAAAGCGAGAAGTGCCGGGATTGAAGCGTGAATAAGATACAGGCACTACAAGAAACATCATGATTCCAACGCGATTCCAACTTAATGTATTTGGCCACTGGAAAAATGTGCGCGTTCTACAAAACATACGAAGTAATAACTACTCAACGTCGCTGCATTTCAAAAAACGGAAGATGGGCAGAGTCATATGTTGATGGCTGGGTTAGCGTGGCAACACACGCAGGCGACGAGCTTTGGTGGTTGATAGACAGTTACGAGAGATCAGTGATCGTAATAAATTTTCTTCCAACTTTTAACTTTGGTTTCGTATACCTATTTATATAGTGACAATACAGAAACAGGTTCTCTACGAGAGAAAAAAAAAAGAAATAATGCCATTGTACGGGGAATATGAGCGGCCACCGAGGAAGCAACATCAAAACGTCAGTGATAACGGCGAGTAAACTATATACCCGGTCCGAAAGCAAATTTAGTGCCACTATGGGCAAGCGCACATTTGTTTGTACGATTCGCGGGATGTCAGATGGTAAGCTTTACTGACGCTCCCTGCAACGACGCACTCCCAGTGACCCGGCGCGTTGAACTGTTTTCGTGACGCTGAAGTGTGGTGGCCTCGAGAGCAGTTCTAAATAAAAAAGAAAAATAAACAAAGAAAATGATGCTCAACGAAGGGTTGGCGCTAATCTCCGAACCGTTTCCTTGCGGCTTTAAATGTTGTAATTGTTCGCGGGCATTGCTGCCATCGAAATAAACTGCCACTGGAAACCGCCAGCGATTGGCCAATGTTAGCCAACACTGAAATTGCAAACGCGCAAACGCGCAGCCCATCGCTATAGAGTTTCGTGCGCAAGGGATGCCGTCGTGTCGTCTAAGCTCGCGACGTCTCACCGTTTCGTTATTTTACGTAAAACTGCCCCGAAATGATTAATGCCGAGTGTACGTGCTCGCCGCTTATCCAGAGACACTGCCATTAGTTCCTGATTACTCTTTATTTTCTCATCTTCCAGCGTGCCACCAAGGTGACACTCGCAGCAATGAAGTGCACCCGCCCAGCTTGTCACTAGATGCGGCCGTTTGACTGCGGTTAAGGTTTGTGATCGTCGAATAAACTGAAGCGGCTTTCAACCGCGGCCACTATTAATGCGCGATGCAGAAATGTAATCGATAGCTCGCAACTCGCAACGTGAATGAGTGTTCACAAAGCAGCTGGAAGCGGCACTTTAAGGACGCAAAGACAGGGCTAACGGCAATAGCTTAAGAACAGGGGTGCTATAACGTAACGCTAGTCAAATCCGTTTCTATACCCTAAGCACCCCCACGATTGCGCAAACATTTATGTAAAGCAACGTCCGCTTCACCAGTAACTCACGTGACGTCAGCAAATCCAAGAGAACTCCCACTCTCAACATGGCGTGTACATACTGATTATGCATCATTGGGCAGAATGAAAAAACAAACTTTTTTTTCTTTTCTGATTCTACGCCTTTCGTCATCATTAGTCTTCAGCGATTGGTGAAAATATTTTCGGGCCGCAAGCAGTTCGCCTGTCTGTCACGCGACGTCACAAAACCATGCCACCATGTCAGAGTGACGTGATGCGCAATAAACATGCATTATTATGCCGAACAAAACTTCAACTTTTTGTGGAATAGGCGGAGGCTGCCTCGTTCCGAAAGGATAGAAGCTGGATGTTCATGGATCGCTCAGGCGATGTGCACTTGAAGCTACGGGCAAGAATTGGTTTCTCAGGGCAGAATAAACATTTTTGCCGGGCAGTATAACGTTGTCGTGCCTTTTCGGCAGGTATATATCATCGCTCTGCGAAGTGTGCTTCACTGAGCGACTGTTTTTGGCGGTATCTTTAACGTCCCGCCGCAGGACACCACAATCCTCGGCGGCACACCACAAGCAAAGCAAGAGGATGCAGACCAACCAGAGAAGACAGCTCAGCCTTTCGCACTCTGTTATCTACTTGCAAAGTGCTAGCTTAGCAACACCGAAGCCGTTTCCTCTTCTACGCGCTCCTAGCCTCTATATATATATATATATATATATAGTCAGCCACTCGGAGAAGAAAAACCTGCCATGGTAGGCAACGCTAATTGCCTTGAAACCAAGCGCAGATCACCGCCTATAAACAAGGATAGCGTGTGATTGGGCTGTTGTTGCGAGTAACCACCCGCGCTTGAGTCGGCGGTTACGTAAACTCGACGTCAATGAAATGACGTCATAGAGCCGTAGGCCAGGCGCATCGACAGGTGGTGCGAATGTGGTGACTTGTTCTTTGAAACATAAAAAAAAATATACGACTTCGATTAAGCGGCGACAAGAAAACGCAATGAACAGGCGCCGTAATAATCTGAGCATTTTTACTCATTTCGCATCAAGTTGCCGGCACAACCGATGGCGAAGGCCTGGCGTCGTGCCAGCCCATGACATAGGATGGCAAGAACGAAAAATGAACGGAACAATTGATAGATTCAAGGCGTTTCATGTCCCAAAGCTACAGCGGGGCTCTGAGAGACGCCGATGACTCCGGATACATTCGGACACCACCATAGGTTCTTTACGGGCACAAAACCCTAAGTGCATGAGTGCTTTCTTTTTTCTGCATTTAGTCTCCATCGAAATGCAGCCGCCACGGCAGGGCTTCGAACCATCGACCTTTTCCTCAGCAGCAGAAAGCATTAGCCATGGTTCAACCGCAGCAGTCAACCAACATATTACGGTCTCCAATCGCACAGTAATATGTAAATGCAGTGACAAAGTCAAGAAAGAGTTCGGAACGGGAAGCAGAAAAAAAAACGAAGAAAAAAGAGCGGCACGGATTTACAGTTATACGACAGTATGTTTTTAAATCAAATTTTTCGCACTCTCACTGAAATTAATACTCTTACGTTTACTGTCGCCTACGCAGTTTGATTTACAAGTGCCAGTTAAGATACACGTGTTCAGGAAAGCAAAATCAAAGCAGACATGTCTTCATAGCGAAAAGAATCACGTATGTGGCAAAACACACGCCACCATTCAAGGCTCTCGCTACGCGAAGTATACACCCGAGATTTCATAATGTAGTACGCGTCTGGTCAAAACAGCTATTGTTAGGGTGTTTTAAGTTAGGCTGCAGCGTAGTGCTGTTTTTGGCCAGGGTTACAATGACGTTGAAAAAATAATGCCGCGGACATTGATTTCAAGGCACATAGATACAGGATGTCATTATCCATCTACAGGATAGATTTGATATCCTGAAGCTGACGAGGCACACAGCGAAATCGTTGTTGAAGTTCCCACACGCCACGGGACTGAAGTAATGTCCCCAGTATAGGGCTGCTGTATTGTGGACATCACCATCATTCATCCCAGCGCTTCTACACCACTTCCCTCTTCCCCAGTGCAGAGCATCAGACTTGAACGCACCAACCCAGGACGACCTATCTGCCTTTCCTGGAAATAAAATTCTTATCTCTGATACTCAAGAGGTGTCGACATCGCCTTGATGCCCGGTTCTGATTTTTTTTCTTTGCTTTGGGGCACTTTTTTTTCACTCGCTTTACTTCAGGAAAATTGGCCTTTATCTGAAGAATCTAGTATACCTCCGAGACATATGTGCAGGTAGCGGTCCTCTGAGTCAAGCGTCGTTTACGCTTGTCTGCGTCTCATAAAATTTCTGTTCTACTAAGTCATGCCAGGGCTGTGAGTTTTATGGGTCGAGCTAACTGTTAGAGCTTCCCACTTTTGTCCCATATTAGGTTGTAGCAGTCTAGGCTTTATTTAACTCGGTATAGTCTGATTAGCGTAAGTATTCCATTCATGTAGCTTTTTTCCTCGCATACGTGCTGAATTTCATTATATTTAGGGCTGCCTTTCTCGCATTGTAACTGAACCACTGGGAAATGGCATCGCCCGCCGCGGACTCAATAAGCATCTGAAGCTTTAGCGACAGCCACGATGTGCTCTACTTTATTACAACTTGATTACAGATTTACTGATAACAAAGAAAGGAACGAGAACTGTGGCAGTTGCCTGTACGAAATATTGATTGACTCAGCTTTGCCAGAGGACAAAAACATTGGACGCAACAAGTGAGCATCACTCCACTGCAGTTTCGGTCGTCTGCTAACTGACTGCTTCAGCGTTCGAAAAGAGGTCGGCCGTGTGATAGCAGTTGTTATTATTATTATTATTTTTCTATTTGTGCTCGTCTCACAAAGACGTATTTTTCTGGCACAAGAGCACATTGATCTGGATTGCATCTCGGAGTTCTTAGAGTAGGACAACTACCCGCTCCTGACACTTGTTGACCTCTCCCAAATCTTGTCTTTTTCTGTGTTTCTCCTGCAATTTAAGAAAAGAGAAAGCAAATTCTACTCATACTAGCGCGGAGTACAATTAAGGTAGATGAAGATGCGCGCATTTTCGATAAAGCGCAAAGCAGACGAAGTTTAAAAAACTGATGTTGCAATTACAACCTCCTATAGTTTCATGTCGGCTATATGCGGCGCAGAAAAATGCTGGCTAAGAAGGTTGCGTGAATCCCCGTCCTCGGTAAAGAAATCATTTTATATTAATTACAATTATTTGTGTTTTAACGCTATTCTACGCTCAGGCATATTATTTTAATTCTTAGTTTAGTTTTTTTGTTTTTACAGAAAGAACCTCAACCGAATTTGTAAAGCTGTCCAGAAAGCGTGCGAATGGTGCGAAGTTAGGCAATGAGGAAACCGGAACAGTATTACGCGTACCTTCAATGTCATTATCGCTAGCCAAGCGAAAGCCGACTCAATACTTTCAAGAGACCAATTTCACTGAGCTGCGAGGCAATTTGCGAGAAGCCGCACGACAGCCGGCTCTCTACTAGTTGCACTTAAGAAAGGAGCGTGCACACTGGCTTCTGAGTGATAAAGAAAAACAAGAACAAATAATCGAGAACATTGCCCTTGCCAAAGCTGGATTGAGGAAAGCAGTAACAACAGTAGAAACTGAACAGAACAGGAACTTCTCTGTTTGTTTTTCGTGGCTCAGCTGCCTTGCCACTGCAAGCCCTATCTCCCTTCTGCAATCGAACTTTCTTCCATTGCGGTCTCGCTCGCAGCGATGGGCTTCGATGCAATCCGCAGCAGAGAGTACGCGTCGAGGAAAAGGGCAGCACGCTATGCTTTTGTCCTTTCGCAGTGGAAGTTCTGATAAGGGGGGCGTGTGTCGGCAACTTTAGCCGTTTTCGCGAGACGGTGACGTAATGGATAATCGCGCCGGGGACACTGCCAACTCTACTGCGCTCAATTATATTGCGCATGCTTCAAGAAAAAAAAAAGAAGAAGGATATAGGAGTGCTCCAAAAGTCCTGCATTCTTTTTCAGTGGTGTTTGGAAAGGTCATAAATACTGACGTGAAATAGGCTAAGGGGGCAGCGACAGTACATATAAGCTCTGACAAGCGACTATCCTCAAATGTACGCGTAGTCTTTTTGGTTTTATTTCACTTTGCCACACGCTTGAGAAGTTCCTAAGCGCCCAGAAGTCGATTACAAGTGCGTGAAGTGCAGAGCGCCTTTTCAGCAAAATATACTTTTTTTTTCGCTCTAAGATTTATTAGGTGTCCGACTCTTGCAACACGTTTTTCCACGTGCCAAGACTGCGGGGAGCCCACCGAAGTGACTGTACTTACAGTGGCTATAACCTTGTGTTTCTGAAGTCGGTTTTTTATTCCCGTACACGGCGGCCGAGATTTCACGGCGTCAGAAGCAGAACACTAAAACAGTCGCATAGGGTGCTTTCCAAGTGGTCAAAATTTATTGCGTAATCCACCGTTATACGGGGCCAAAGTAAACCACAGTGGTCTTTGCGACGTTCAACTACGCAATTTTACGTTTTCAGGGTGTGGGGTGGCTACGGAGCATTAAAAAAGTTTCAGTAGAAACATTAGGACTTCGTTCGCGTCGCGTGAGTTAGTTACCGACTCTCGTGACCCCTACGGTATGACGATGGTAGGATCGTGCATACTATACACTCTAAAAATTTTAACACCCTTAAGTGTGTAAATGCCTTGTCCCATGGGTGACACCCTTTTTGGGTGTATTGCTACACCCCAAGCAACGGGATGCAAATTAACACCCCACAAAAGAAGGGGTGTTAATATGACGTCACCTCGCCTATGGGTGTAAAACAAACAAACACCCTTTCTATATGGGGTGTAACACAGACACACCCCTCTCAATATGGGTGTAGCATAGACAACACCCTTCCAAAAGGGTGTTATCCCTGCAAGTATTTTAGCGTTCACTACAGCCATGTAGTTAATGGGCAGACTAGCTGTTGTGAACGCTGCCTAGCCTTAGCTATGGTACTACCTTGTTCAGTATGAGCCAGAATCTGTGAGGCGTCCTCATATTGCGCTTCTGGTCCGTCATGTGGTAGCATAACGTGCGACCCTTTCAGGCAAACAATTTAAGGTTTCGCCATTGCAGCAAGGCACACAGGCCATGCTTTTCGTAATCTTCCTCTGCAGTGATAGTATACTGCCGGCAGGATGCAGAGCGCAATAACAATGCGCGCTGCACTAAGGACACAGGATCTCCCGCACCTTGGTGCACCAGTACTTATAACCCCGTGGAAACAGCACACAGCCAAAAGCATGGTTACATGCATTTCAGAAATAATTAAAAACCTCCACTTTTCTTGTTCAAAAATTTTCGCAACACCAGCTCGACCAGGAGGGAAAGAGAACACAGCTCGTTGTTGTAGCTCATATTGAATGCAATAGAGCGCAAGCAATGCATGGATTGGCGACGGTAACAAGTGCAGTACTAGAGAAGCATACGTTTGCCTGTCAAGAAGTTTTTTGCCGTTTTAAGCACACATGTTATACCTCTATTCATCGAAGTTGTCATTTATCTCCACGGGATGCTTCTACTAGTACTTTCACACATATGACTTAAAGGTAGCACTGAAAGCCAAAGAACAAAGTGCTTCCACGCCGAATAATGTTTCAGCCTTTACGAACAAAACAGCATGTGTAGCTGTGCATGCTGCTCAATATATAAGCATGCACTATTTCCTGAAATATATGTATGCTCCATTTACTGCCAGTGACCTGCTTATACCCAATAATTTAGTTTATTTTTCACCATGTGCTTGCATAGAATATTCCACAGGCATGGTAAGTTAAGCTACCAGAATAACAATCAGCTAGTCTAAGGTTATGTAATTGAACAAAATCATTGTATAATTTGTGACGAAATGGCAGAAGTATTTATTTCATTAAAGAGAAACGGTTACATAATAATGTTTGCACATTTTAAGTGTAAGAAGGAAAATAAGGAGTAAAACCATACCAATACAAAGACATAAGCACCGAATAATGGCACAGGCTTGCTCAATTAAATTTTAAGCAGAACAGTTTTTTTAATTAACCTGATTACGAACTATTACATGTTTTCATTCGAAAAGCACTGCATCTTATTATAAAGCACAAAAATAACCGGTCACATAAGTAAGAACAAGTCAGAGTCTGTCTTTAACACAAGGATAGAAAGTTGGGCGAGTTGGTACAGTAACATGATCTTGGATTGTAGCGCGAAGTGACACGGGACAGACTAGAAGCAGAGAGGATGAGCGCTAACTCTCAACTAAATGTTTATTGAAACGAAGAACATATATATAGGTGACTGCAAAAAACCGCAGCACATCTAAATGAATGTTCAATACATAGTAGTAACATGACGACGACAAACAAAAGCCATCAGCCATCAACTGCGTGGCAACTCTGAGTGCAAGCTATTCTCTTATCAACTATACCTGTAGGCATTGCGACCAATGTGCTCCCAAGATGTATGAGGCATTAGTCATTGCAGAGTTGTAAGGACATGACAATCCTAGGTTGATTATGTTCTTGAGGCTTTTTCCTCACTTTCCATCTTTTGAAACGTGTATACTTTACTCATGAAAACAAAAATGCTACAACTGGCGTGTGATAATCCTTGCGTCTTATTTCCTAGCAGCTCACTGAAACGAGCCATGATGACAAATTCAAATGCCGTTAACTTATTAGACATTCAAATTTCTTAAACACAAACAAAACCAGATAGGCATTAGAGTGAGCATCACTTAAATACATTACACTGGTTTAAAGTTATTTCACCACTTTGTGCCAGGTAAAAATGTTAGAAACATCAAAAATGTTAAGATTCTACGGCCAACCATGAAAACTAAATAAAAAAATCATTAAGCTCTCTTAAACGGGTACAGGAGCTTTACAACTGGCCGTCTTGGTGATGGACACGCAGATAGATGAGCAGCCATTCCACTGAGACGAGAATGTTGAGGGCTTCGCATGGAAGTCTGCGAGACACTGCAGAGTAGTTCTTGGTCCAGATGAAGGAGGTTGCTTGCATACACATCTGGGCCACCATACTGAATGCATGGTGTTACCGGAACCTTTTCCCCCTGTATTGTGGTAAAAAAGCATGGTTACGTTTATACGATATTTAATATGCAAAAAAAAACGAAGTGAGGCATGCAGACAGGACACTAGAGTAGAGAAGTGAACATGAAGACGAAAAACATGAAAATTTTCGTTAAATTGTTTTATTAGATAAAATTTTTATACTATGTGTCATTCATTATGAGGGTTCATAACTGCAACATATTTAATATATAAGCAGGTAGAATTATCAGCTTGGTTAGTTTGCACAAGCTCGTTTGAGGCAAGAAATCGAGTTTCACAAACACAACCTAAACATTCTTGATTGAAAAAGGAACACCTCAGATGACAGGCACTCCTGTGAGTGGGAATCGCACAGTTCAAGAAAAACAAATTAAAACTCACAGACCGAAAGCGAAATAATTGATAGGTTTTAGTAGCACAAGGGCATCTTTGGCCAATGAGCGCCAAGTCTATACTGCAAAAGATAAACTTAGTGCATTTTTACAAAGCAAATATATAAAGATGACTAATGCCTCTCTGCACTGCAGTTGCTTTGCTCTAGCGTGAAGTCATTTTAATGCATGCACACGTACATACACACGCTACACCCAAGTGTAACAGCTGCAGAATTAAAATTAGGCAGCAACAAAGTCGCAACCTTTAACCATTGATCCCAAGCTGTACTAGCGACTGGAGGTAGTACCAATATCGCCAATGACGAGTCGCACTCTTTCTGCCCGATGATATGCTGCTCTTATTGTCAAAGATGAGTTACAGTCGGCATTGAGGGAAAGCTGCCCTGAAGGGCAGCTCTTATTTTTGTGTTATTTCTAACCAGAAACCAATGAAGTAATATATTTTTAGAATGAGAATGACACCGAAAAATTGAGTACGTAAAAAATTTGGTACATTCTTCCGGAATTAACTTGGGGGTTAACGGCTAAAGAGGCAATCCAGAAACTAGAACAAGTTTTGACGTGTTTGCTACCAGTCAATGCTAGAAAATATGTTGGCATTCTGTAGTTTTGTCCAACAATGCAAAAGGGATTCTTAATAACTGAGGAAATAAATGGAAAAGTATCATGAAGTATATTTCGTGAATGTAATGCAGAATCAACCAACTTCTGTTACTATATAATCTCCACTTGATTAACCTGCACTTTCTGAACTAGTTCAGGAGGTGCTGCATTTCACTACTCATTCCACCAGTTCAACGTGGCAGCAACTGTATGTTGTGATTTGTTTTACTTAGTGCAGGCTTTGTACAGGGCGAGTTCACAGCATTCCCTGCACTTGGCCAAAAGGTAGTGCATGTTTACGCAGCAGGTGTGGTGCCGCTTCTACACGAGTGAGGTGGAGAAATAAGAGTTTCATACAATAATTACTAGAGGGAACTCTGACGTTAGTGTCCACAGGAGATCCAACAAGAACGGCTGTACCAGCATGGAAATTATGGGAAGTACATGGATTTGCCTAAACTTCGTCTGTTTGGCTTCAAACGGCTTTGTGACTTTGTAAACTAGTCATCTTCAACAATAAACTGTGTAATAAATAAATAAACATTAAAATCGTCCGACGACAGGATTCAAACACAGGAACTCTAGAACAGAAGTCTGATATTGAAACCATTAAGCCACGGAGGCATGTAACGACAAGCGAGTGCAACGCCATGATAAATTTATCGCGGGCATACCAGTGCCTAGAGACGCTTGGCGCCTTTCGATTTGGCCACGTGGACAAGCTCAATCGTTGCAATTAATAGCAATTGTGCGTGTTGGCGCCGTCTTCTGCACTTCGAAGAGTACAGACTGCGCTGAAATTTACGACAATAAGATTTATATAGCGTATAATATACGAAGCCAAAAGAACGTCTGAATTCACAAGCACGAATATCAGACAAATTCATGTGCTTCCCATCATTCCCATGGTGGTACGACTCCAGCACCAGAGTTCCCTCTAGTAATTACTGTAAGAAACTATGGCAGAAACAGGAGTAATAAACTAAGTTTTGCTGTCCTATAAATCTTACTGCTCATTAATTCCAAGTTTTAGTGCAGTCACATGTCTAGTAGGCAATTGTGGTATTTTTCATAAACATTGCAAAGCCAACTGTGATGAATGTTCACTATGGTAAATTGTTTATGATCGAGTAGCACAGACTAGTCATATATCTGTACACAAACGCTACTAATTAGGTCCCATGCTATATCATCACCTTACCAAAAACTTCACTTAGTAATACACATGCTGTGATAAGATTTGAGACCACACTGAGATACTGAACAAGGTGAATTCATTATTTTTAAAATGAAGCTCCTGTTCTTCCAAACGAGAAGAAAGGATACTGAGGGTCAAAATTTTTCTGAATCACAGCTGGAAGATGCCAGGGAAGGCACGTGGAAACTTATTTGTAATTTTCTATTTAAATGTAGAAATGATAAAGGGAAATGAAAATGGTAAAAAAAAACAACCAGGCATGGGGGGAGAACGAACCTACAGCCTTTGCATTAGGCATGCGATGCACTAACCACTGTGCCACCGAGGCAGCATTCAACCGTCCACAATGGCCCCTCAGATTGTCGACGCTCGAACACGGCCGTAGTACCACAGTGGTTAGTATATCACATGCGTAATGTGAAGGTTATGGGTCCGTTCCCCACCCACAGGTGGATATCTTTTAATTCACTTTCACTTACCTAGAATTTATCATTTCTATACTTCATATAAAAAAACTTAAAACATGTTCCTGTATGCTTTCCTTGGCCTCATTATCTGCTGGCTTTTTCCAGTTCTGTTACTTCCAACACTTATAAATATTCTAATCTGGTAAGTAAACAGTTTTGCATGATGCTGGAATGCATTATAAAACATTATTGCAGGGCCATGTTATGTAGAATGCCTTACATTGCCCAGGCAAGGTGTATTAATGTCAATCTGAAAAAAAAACCTACTCTAAGCTGAAATGCTGAGTACTGCTGTGTGCAAAAGGGTTTAACGAAAACAACTTGTTCAGAAATAAAGCCACTAAACAACGAGGAAATATGAAAACTAGATGAAAATTTGTGCAGTTGCATGTTAAAAATTTAGCACAGCAACATATGAAGATATAATGAAGGAAGCGCGAAGATGGTTTATTTTGGACACACGAGGCAATATACTTGAAAGATGCATATGAGCTTACACGTGGAGAAATATTGTTTATGTATCAGCAGAACTACGAACAGGCCTAGAGCACACTGATACAAGGTGTCGAGCATGTAAATCTTATCATGCCCTTAAGTCAAAGAAACATGGCTGTTTCTGATGATTCGCTAGACATGGCTGGCTCACACAACTTAGCCACATCTATATATGCCTTGTAATTACCAGGTTGTCTGTATGACATGTGCAAGCTTTAAATATGTACAAGTGCCACGTAGCTGGACAGCACCAAGGTAATGTCGTTTGCCATGGTTTTGAGGAAGTGAAACCAATTCTTGCATTTTTTCTAATTAGGTAATTAGTTATTAACAATTATTTAACTGCTCAAATATTTTATTCAAAGCAAAAGTGTCAGTGCGAAAATTGTAGAGCATCCTGAAAAATTCCCAATCCAGCTTTCTACTGCTCAGTAGGTGCAACAAATTTTTTTTTCAAGCTTGACAGAAGCCAGTGAACACATGCAAGAAGTGCCGTGCAACTAACCGCTCCTGCACCTGAACACCATTTGGCTCCTCCTTTCGTGCTTGAAAAAAACTTTTTGAAAAGAATACTTTAGAAATTGATTAATTATTATTGACTATGTTTTAGTCAAAATGCATGCAATAGTGTGACTGCCACTTCCATTTTCGGCGACATGAATTGACTCCATTCAAATCCAGCTATACATGGTGCGTGTTTTGAGCTGGTTCTGTAATTTAGGCTAGTTTTGACTAATTGAAGCTTCGCACCCTAATAATGGAGTCAGCCTAAAAAGAAATTGGTACATAAACGGTCGCTGTCAGTACTCCATACTCCTCTAACTTAGTGCAAAGTGCTTGTGAGCCAAGAAGTTGGTAGTTCTAAGCGGTATTTCTCATTTTGACCTGGTGTTATAGCCCACTTACTATGATGCCATGCTGCTCAGTCATGCTGGTCCCAGCTTCAATCTAGGCCATGGCAGCTGCCCTCCAATGAGGGTAAAATGCAATAACGCTTATGCACTTAGATTCAGGTGTATATTAAAGAAGCCAGGTTCCCAAAACTTTAGGTTTTGTAATGTAAAAGCCCATAATTTAATTTTAAAATTTAAAGGTGCTTTATTAGGAGCAGGGGCATCATTTTGAGCTTTTACTGCACTGCCATGGCACCAAGAAGCTCCAAGTAAATAAAAACAATTTCTTAGACAATGTATATATCTTGCAAACATTTACAAACACTTCTCTGCATGCACTTCTGTTGCTGTTATATTTAGATCCGTATGACAAGGCGGGTTATGATGTTAGAACATGTTTCAAACTTTTTTTACCGCTTTAAAGTTGGTTATTTTACATCTCACTGTGTGTCGAACGCACATTTCAGTGTATCAATTTCTTCAGAAAGCGCACTCCTCTTTATTTATTTGTGCATGTAAAAAGGGTTCAGAAGAACTGCTTTCTGAAGGTCTGTATAACAAGCAAAAAACAATTCTATATAGGCTGCACAAAGAGAAAGGATTGGTTTGTAAATGTGTTATTTAATTCTTAAAAAAAGAGGCAGCTGTCAGTATTCTGTTCCAAAGTAAAAATTGCCCCTACCTGGCTCTGCTTCATTTTCCGATGTTGATGGTCCATTCGGGGGCACTCAACTGATAGGCTGCACTTTGGCGATGTCGGGTGTGCTGTCACCAGGCCCAAGGTCGATCGACATCCTCACCAAAAGTCGAGTCCAAACGCTATAAAAGAAATATCTCATCATTTTGCTATCAGTTTTGTCATCTTGCGTGTTTCACACACGGCCGTCAGTGAAATATTTCGTCACTTTGATACTGAAAGAAATTCAAGCATTTTCTGGCAGCCAAGCTGATGATGATGATGCGTGGTGTTTTATGGCGCAAGGGCCAGGTTTGACCAAAGAGCGCCATGACAAGTGGTAATGTTGACGATGTATTATGGAAGATGTGACTTGGCTGTGAATTGGCCTAAAAATTGTCGCTGTAAAGTGCGTAAAATCTACGTGCTATAAAATTATGGTGATGACAAATGACGAATATTATGAACATTAAAATCCATCGTGGAAGAATGATGCAAAATAGAAAATATATAGGATGGTAAAATTACTTGGAGCACTGCTGCCTCGCCAGAGCCCTTGAAACACAAGGGCCTAGAGGCATGTGCTATACGAAAGAGCTATCACAGCGGCATCCTCTGAAGAGAGGGCGGCAGCCAAGCTGAATACACAGTAAATGGAGAACATTAAAGAGCAAACGCAGTTGTCACATTAGATTGATCAAGTACAGCAGAAATGGAAAATAAATCAGTGATACTGTGTCTGTTGGCGTTGAATGCAAGAAACGTAAAAACAGGAACTTGCAGCCACGCCACTTTGAATTTCCCGCGTTTGCTACACCTCACAAGTTTGGCATCGTTCGGTACTCGGGGATAGTAACCGCTTAAAATCAAGACGAACGAGCGTCGGCATAAATTAACAGGATAATTAACCGGCCAATATTGGCGCATAAAACAACTCACGTAGCGAAGCTACTGTCAATTACCCGATGACGCATCTGCGGGCGGTGCGGTTCGGGCGAATAATTCGAAAAGGAATGAGAGTTTCACTTGTTTCACGCCTACTAAGCTAAGACAGAATTTGAGTTTCTTACCAAACTATACTGTATATTTACGCTCCGAATAAAACGCTGAAAATTTTGTTACGTCACATTGCATACGTATGAGTGAGGAAATTGCTTTTATTGTGTTCTGCCCAGAAGGCATGTAGCAGCAACCACTCTCATGCAACAAAAGCATGAAAGTGGTACTCATATGACACCGAAAACAAACATATACAGTAAAAGCTCGTTAATTCGAACTTCAATAATCGAATTTATGGATAATTCGAACTGTACGATTTGGTCCGGCCAAGCTCCACAGAAGTCTATGTATAAAAAAGTCCGTTAATTCGAACGCGAGAAGGTTCCCTCACGGATAATTCGAACTACGCTCGCCTGGCACACGGCCAGAGAAACGCGCCTACTGCCTACACACAAGGTTGTATTGCCTCCGAAACGGAGAGAACGGCGAGAGAAGGCAAAATCGGAAAAAAATCTAACCGACGCAGGGTCAGCCAGAAGGCAGCGGCGGCTGCCGCCTCTCCGTTCTACGTAACCTCCGAGACTTCTTGCCCGTTGCGAATCTCGGAGGCATTGCAAATCTTGTACAGCTGCTAATGTTGTGCGGAGATGGCACGGCAAGCACCAAAACACAGCGAATCAAGTACAGTCGCGGTCAAAAATACGCGGCCCACGGCTCCAGTCGGCGGAGCGGCCGCGAGCCGCACCGCGGCGCTCGCGTCGGCGCTGCGAGAGTTTGCGCTCTGACGACAGGTATCTCCCTCGCTCTCGGGCGGATACGTAACACGGTTGATAAAGTTCAAGTGCATCGTTCAGCTGTTTCGCAGTTGACGGTCAGGGCGAAAGGGGGCTCCCGTTTGCATGAAGCGTCGCCGCGCTGGTGCCGCTTCGTATCTCGTCTCCCGAGTGTGCGGAGCCGCTGCTGCGCGCGGCCGCTCAGCCGTTCGTGAAGGGCACGGCGCGATTCCTGCTAGCATCGTAGTTGGGTTGACACCTGATGCATGTAACCCGCCGTGGTGGCCTAGTGGCTATGATACTGGGCAGCTGACCCGAAGGACGCGGCTTCGATCCTGGCAGCGGCGGTTGCTGCATTTCAGTTGAGGCGGAATGCTAACGAATGCCCGTGTACTGTGCGACGCCAGCGCACATTGAAGAACCCCAGGTGGTCGATATTTCCGGAGACCTGCACTATGGCGTCTCTCATAGCCTGAGATGCTTTCGGACGTTGCACACTACGAAACCAAAAAGTCATGCTTACGCGCTGTCCGCTTCCGTCTGATCCACCGCACCCGCGTGCTCAAGGCTTGGGTACCAGCATGCATGCACCTCGTTCTCAAATAATATGCCACGGTCGTTCGCTCTCTTAAAGCGGTAGCATGCGAAGAGCCGCCGCATTTGTGAAATCAATGCGCTTGCATTAAAAGCCCCATGTGGAAGAAAAACAGGGTGCGCAATAGGTAGCTACAGGAGGTTCATTATTGTAATAGATAAAAGGGAGGCATTACATGTAAACCATTAATATATTCACCGCTGGCAGCGAAAGAGAAATCTACGAAAAATAATGATCCCGCACGGGTCCAAAAAATGCACTGGGGATTATTAAGTCTGAAGGCGAAAATCACTGCGTAAAATTGATTCGAAACTGCGGGGGTCGTTTGGGTACGGGAGAATAACGTGAAAGAAGTGTTATCGGAATCTTAAGATCTGGGGCAAACTGAAGAAAATATCCCGAAGTGATGAAATTTATTGCTAGTGCATTGACAATTAAGGCTCTTAAGTGTTATCTCTTACGGGTGCAATGTATCGTCATCATGAATATGAAGAGAAATAAATTGAGATGTTTGTGCCACACCGGCGAGTATAATGGTTTTAAATAGTGCATCGGCCTCATACAATGATAGTCGGATATGAGGTTTTTGAAGGTAAATATGTCATTTTTGAAGGCCTGGTAGAAAGTGTGACTGAGTTTCCCGACCTTTGCACTTACTTCTTTTTTTTTTAAATGATTAAATATATGCTGGCGTTTACCTTTTGTTCGGGATCGGTTTTTTTGTGTGTGTATATATGGTAAGAAAAGGTGCGCTTCTCCTGCCCGCTTGTATTTAAATATTGCTGAGTATAAGTGTACACGTTTGGTAAGTGTACACGTTTGGTAACTGGCGATGATAACAGTATTTAAGACCAAAACAAGATGGTGGTTTTTCGAATGCATCGACTCTACGTAATAAATGGCCAGAAAGTGTAGGCTATGCGAATAATTTTTTTATGCGTGTGTTTTCAGAGCGATGATGATTGATTGTGGACACAGCAAGGGTATTTTAAGAATTTTTTTTAATGTGGTTATTCTCGCACATTTTTTAGCCGTTGATCTACCGGCTTCACGTACGATATTACTTCTGAACAATCAAATCTCAAGCCTGCCTAATGCTTGGTGAACGCCCCCCCGGCAGCGACCACATCTCGAAGCCGCCCGGGAATGGAGGCGTACAATGCCGGAACGAGAGCGGGGAGCGAACGAAGGTGGTCCCATTCTTCTTTGACTGCCCTCCACAAATCCTCTCGCCTCTGAGCTGAAATGGAACGACGGGCCAGTCGCCTTTTCATTTGTCCCCATACGTTTTCGATTATGTTGAGGTCTGCCCCCTTTGGGGGCCATGGCAATACTTGGATGCCAAGTTCTTGAAGCGTTTTTCCAACTTTCCTGCGTAGCAATGAGGGAAAAAAATAGGAGAGTCACAATACGCAAAGGCAGGAATTAATAGAGGAATGAAATGTTTGATTAAGAAACGGGATATTTCTTTGTAGAAAAAGAATAAACGTTAGCGGATGTTCTATTCTCTCGTGAGAGCCTAACACGCTGGAGTGATAGTCAGGCAGTGTGTGTGCGCGCGTGAGTGTGTGCGCGTGCGTGCGTGCGTGCGTGGGCGCGTGCGTGCGCGCAAAATGTGAGAGCACTTTAATTACCCCTCCCGTTCGTCGCAATTCCAGGAGCCTTCCACATCGGTGCCTCGCATAACCTGAGCTGCATCGGGACGTTAAGCCTCATTCTCTCCATCCCCCCGACCTCCGCGCACTCTATCTTGGAGTAATGACAGGCTAAACGTGCTTTGCATTAGGAACATAGTGAATCGATTTTATTGAATCCAAGGCTTACTAGAAATGTGCTGCAAGTGTCTTTTCCTTCGTTATGGTACACATAGCTGTCTTCACTTAACCACCGAGAATGTTTACACATTAAAGTCCTTTCACTGTTTTCTTTCTGTGGGAGGTGTTTAGAGAGACGTTGCCAAGAATTTTCATCACGGTGCAAATAAGGTTATAATCTCTAAATACGACAGAGATTCTCCTTACCTCGCGGTGTGGATAGGGCTCCTGTCTTGCTGAAAAATATATACCCCATCTTTGAATGGGCCTTCCAGCGCAAAGGGAACAAGGACTTCCTCTATAATTCGAGTCTATTGGTCCGCGGTCAGGTTCCCATCAATAAGATGCAGCGGTCCAAGTCCTTGCCAGGTAACGGCGCCCCACACGCTGATAGAGCAGCGCCCACTAGCTGCCACTTGTTGGATGTACTGCTCGTCGTATCTGTAAAATGTGCGTTAATTTCACACTGAAATTCGCATTGACTGCGCAGATCCAACACTTGTAATAAATCACTCTGCTTACAAATGAAAGACGCCTGTGTATTTTACAATAACAGTGCACGTTAAAAGAACCTTACGCAGTCTAAATTAGCTCGCAGCCTGACATGCAGCATCCCTCAGAGCTCATGTGTAGGCTTGGGATGTTGAGCTCCACAAAGCAGCGTAACCAATGCACCTTGTAAAGAGAGACAGTATTCGTAATGTATTCGGTTACACAGAAACTGGCTTACCTCGTGCCGAGGAGTCTCCACACTCTGCGCTGCTGGTCCCACTTGGTGACAAATGTTGATTCGTCACTGAAGACGACTTCTCTCCAGTCTTCCTGCTGCCAAGACAAGTGCTCTGTCGCCAACTCCAACCGGGCTCGCTTTTCCGACTCATTCATGCGCGGCCTTTGACATGCCACCCTGCTCTTCAGACCAGCGGCATACAGCCTGCGCTTAATAGTTGAAACTGATACCGGAAGTTCAAGCTCCCTCTTGATCTCGAGAGCAGTTATAGCGGGCTCGCAGCTGACAGCTGCAACGATTGCCATGTCTTGGTCCACCGTCGTCGCCAAAGGCCTTCCTGATCGAGGTGCGTCCTCCACTCGGCGTGTGGCCATAAACGAGCGACAAATCCGGTCTACTGCACATTTTGAGCATCCAACCTCTCTAGCTATTGCTCGCCGACTGCGCCCGGCAATAAAAAGATCTAGCACCTTTCGCGTCTTAACCGCATCAAGTCGCGCCATGCTTGCGTGCTTTACGCTGTGCTAATGGAAAACCTCAAACCTGTCACTGCGCTTTATATCCGCCACCCATGCTTTGCAATCGCTGTTGAAGCGCATCAGTTATCGCGCTTTTTATTCCGACGCAACCAGACAAAAGGCGCCATGGAGACGAACACCGCCTTTTGGGATGATGCAGCATCTTTGGTGTGAGTCACTGCAAGCTTAATGCCCAATCATCCCAAAATGCCATGCTTTGGAAACCATTGTCTGTGCATGCCTGTCCTTTCTTTGTTATCGCGCATGTCTCATCGCGTTCTTAAACGGGATCCGCTTTTTGCCACTCAATGTCGGCAATTAATCGCTGTGTCACAATCGTTGCGCGTCTCTTTCGGCGGCTGCCGTGGTGAACAGTGCTCCGATCCATCGCGCGAGCCTAAATAGGACTGGCTGCGAACGTCATCGGCGTTCACAAAGCATTAGGCAGGCTTGAGATTTGATTGTTCAGAAGTAATATCGTACGTGAAGCCGGTAGATCAACGGCTAAAAAATGTGCGAGAATAACCACATTAAAAAAAATTCTTAAAATACCCTTGCTGTGTCCACAATCAATCATCATCGCTCTGAAAACACACGCATAAAAAAATTATTCGCGTAGCCTACACTTTCTGGCCATTTATTACGTAGAGTCGATGCATTCGAAATACCACCATCTTGTTTTGGTCTTAAATACTGTTATCATCGCCAGTTACCAAACGTGTACACTTACCAAACGTGTACACTTATACTCAGCAATATTTAAATACAAGCGGGCAGGAGAAGCGCACCTTTTCTTACCATATATACACACACAAAAAAACCGATCCCGAACAAAAGGTAAACGCCAGCATATATTTAATCATTTAAAAAAAAAAGAAGTAAGTGCAAAGGTCGGGAAACTCAGTCACACTTTCTACCAGGCCTTCAAAAATGACATATTTACCTTCAAAAACCTCATATCCGACTATCATTGTATCAGGCCGATGCACTAGTTAAAACCATTATACTCGCCGGTGTGGCACAAACATCTCAATTTATTTCTCTTCATATCCATGATGACGATACATTGCACCCGTAAGAGATAACACTTAAGAGCCTTAATTGTCAATGCACTAGCAATAAATTTCATCACTTCGGGACATTTTCTTCAGTTTGCCCCAGATCTTAAGATTCCGATAACACTTCTTTCACGTTATTCTCCCGTACCCAAACGACCCCCGCAGTTTCGAATCAATTTTACGCAGTGATTTTCGCCTTCAGACTTAATAATCCCCAGTGCATTTTTTGGACCCGTGCGGGATCATTATTTTTCGTAGATTTCTCTTTCGCTGCCAGCGGTGAATATATTAATGGTTTACATGTAATGCCTCCCTTTTATCTATTACAATAATGAACCTCCTGTAGCTACCTATTGCGCACCCTGTTTTTCTTCCACATGGGGCTTTTAATGCAAGCGCATTGATTTCACAAATGCGGCGGCTCTTCGCATGCTACCGCTTTAAGAGAGCGAACGACCGTGGCATATTATTTGAGAACGAGGTGCATGCATGCTGGTACCCAAGCCTTGAGCACGCGGGTGCGGTGGATCAGACGGAAGCGGACAGCGCGTAAGCATGACTTTTTGGTTTCGTAGTGTGCAACGTCCGAAAGCATCTCAGGCTATGAGAGACGCCATAGTGCAGGTCTCCGGAAATATCGACCACCTGGGGTTCTTCAATGTGCGCTGGCGTCGCACAGTACACGGGCATTCGTTAGCATTCCGCCTCAACTGAAATGCAGCAACCGCCGCTGCCGGGATCGAAGCCGCGTCCTTCGGGTCAGCTGCCCAGTATCATAGCCACTAGGCCACCACGGCGGGTTACATGCATCAGGTGTCAACCCAACTACGATGCTAGCAGGAATCGCGCCGTGCCCTTCACGAACGGCTGAGCGGCCGCGCGCAGCAGCGGCTCCGCACACTCGGGAGACGAGATACGAAGCGGCACCAGCGCGGCGACGCTTCATGCAAACGGGAGCCCCCTTTCGCCCTGACCGTCAACTGCGAAACAGCTGAACGATGCACTTGAACTTTATCAACCGTGTTACGTATCCGCCCGAGAGCGAGGGAGATACCTGTCGTCAGAGCGCAAACTCTCGCAGCGCCGACGCGAGCGCCGCGGTGCGGCTCGCGGCCGCTCCGCCGACTGGAGCCGTGGGCCGCGTATTTTTGACCGCGACTGTACGTCGCAGTTGCGCTTGCAATCAAGCACTAATGAATCAGGGCCTTCGCCACCTTCACATGTTCAGCGTCTTTGTCTCGGCAGTCTTCATCGGTTGTGCACCTCTGTTTTCAGCTTAGGAGATATCGGCCGTCGCGATTAATTGTGATGGTGTTAAGCCTCGGCTAACGTTCGTTTCGGTGTACATCGGTGGTGTGGCAGAGTCGGACCCAGAGCTTCGACTTGAAGATGGCGTGTGCCCGCGGCACACGCCATCATTTTCTGACACGCCGAATTTCTGAAATGCCCTACTGCTTCCGAATCGTAGTGTACTGTTGCTCTCCTTCACTTTCGTTAGTTCGAACTTTCGTTAATTCGAACTGAAGCGGCTTCCCCTTGCGGTTCGAATTAACGAGCTTTTACTGTACAGCGCCAACGTTACGCCCCTTGGAGTTGGAACTAAGCACGATCAAGCCAGTTAGTTTTCTAGCTTTCATAACGCCATGAACACGACCAAACATCGAGCGAAAATACTCTCTGCTCTCGAAAATTAATACCGTTTCCATTTATATACCTATCGCTGCCACAAGCAAAAGTCAGTGGGCTAGCTGTCCACAAGCCGCAGATTAGACTGACAGCAACATATCACGGTAACGTAAAACAATTTCCACGCTGACTCAGCAGCCGCGGTGTGCTCTAAGTGCCAAAGTTCTCGTTTGCCGCTCGAAATTCACACCATCATGACGGGCACTGCATCTTTCACATGAAATATTGCACGCTTTGCTCCGGAGCTCAATAGGAGGGCTAAAAGCATTTGCACGTACCTGAAATCCGCATGCCGGAAACCCGTCGACGCTTCCGAGAACGGGGCGCACAGCCATACACCCGTACGGCGGCTTGACTTGGACGTGAGGCACTTCTATCAAACATTTCACATGCGACATGTTTCACACCGATTGCGCGAGTACCAGAAAATGACGCAGGCCGCATTGCGACGCCGAGCAGACGTGCAGCCACCGATGAGCTGTGTGCGCGGATTGCAGAGAACAAAACCATACAAAACGTTAGGCGCGAGAAGATGGCGGCTGTCGTTGCGGAGACGAAGCGCACGAAGCAATGTGGCGCGAGTGAATGTTGCCAACTGTTGCCTCCGCGTTATGCCGGCGGTGGTGGCTTTAGTGGCGTGTGTTGCGGTTGTCTAATTTTTTTTATTTCTTTTCCCCAATCAGTATAGCTAAGATCAGTTCTTTGTTTGAATTTTTAGCTGTGTCGTTTGGCATTATCTTTGTCTTTTTATGCTATTAAGCGGCCAATTATGGCCTCTCAGGTTCGCGCGCGCCAGCTTCGCGCGCAAATCTCAGAGGCCACTCGTTAGACAAGACAACTCGTTAGCAAATGCCGTTATTGTCGTTGTTAACGTTTCATCATCTTTTCTTCAACTGAGATAGAAAGGTAGTGTCCCTTTTCCCGGGGTTGGGAGGGGGCGATCAAGACGGCATCGCTCAGCGGGGGGCGGGGGAGTAGATTGGTGATGGTTCTTATCGCGAAATTCGCGAACCCTGCGATATTTTAACGCGATAGCGTTAAGGAGCTCGTGTCGCAGAAAAGCCGGTGTCGTCGGCGTCGGGTGTCGGCGTCGGCGGCGTTGACCGTGAGCGATAAATCACGGCAGGCGCTTCATAAATAAAAAGCAACTTCCAAGATTGGCCCGGTGGGAATCGAACCCAGGTCTCCGGAGTGTGAGACGGAGACGCTACCACTCAGCCACGAGTTCGATGCTTCCAAGCGGTGCAAACGCGCCTCTAGTGAATGCGGTGTTGCCTTCGAAACGAGCCGTGGAAAGTTATACTGCGGTGTATATCGGTAATTATGAACATGTAACGTACAGAAGTCACAATTACACGAGTTGCGAAGTGCGTTTCCGCTGCATTTCTTCTGCGCTTTCCGCACACGCAGAGCCATCTTGCGGCAAACACAGAAGACCCCCTCCTCTCAATGTACGGCGCTGCCCCGACAGGAGGAGCGCCGCGCGCGCATTGGGACCGCTGCCAGGCGCGTCGCGGGTCTCCCTCTCCCCTGACGACGCTTCGCCGTGCTTCCGGTTTAGATTACTATCTATCTCTCTGCCCGTGCCGATCACGACGTTTGGCTGTTTCCCCTCCGTTTCCCCTCCGAGACACCGAGTTCTTTGGTTCGTTTCGTTCGCTCAGGCGCACGTTTCGTCGCCGCGCCGAACGCTGCGTTGCTTGACGCTCACCGCGTGATAGGTGGGCGCTAAGTCCGATGCGGGGCGCATCGTAAGTGATTGCTGTGCCGTAGCGCATTGTCTTATACCCCTTGGCGGGTCGACGGGAACGCTGTCGCGTCCCACTCTTGAAGGCGAAGCTTAAGCGTCCTCCAATTTTTTTTATAACGGAAGCATTTCTATACTTCCCCAACAAGAAAAACCATCCGCCCGTCAGTCCGTACCGCACGATATCTTTCAAAATAGAACCCGCAGCAGCGAGTGAATTCACCTTCGTGCTAGCTCTCGCTTCAACGCGACCGAAGCGGCGAGAACACTGCGCTCACGAAGCTTTCAGCTTATGCCGCACTATGCGCTTTTCGCAGATCACTTTCAAGATAGGTGTACGCGCGTCTGTTTTCAAAGCGAAGTAAACGGTGAGAACACAGCGCGTGAAGTTTTCAGCAGTGGGCACACTCTGTCCACAATGCAGTTCGCTTTCAAGATACGGTTCGCGCGGCCGTGCCACAAGCAGCCGCCGCCCGAGAACGGTTGATAATGGTTCGTCGCGGACGAGGAGGGCTAAAGAGCGATAACGGCTCAAAACGAACGGAACGTCACAAGCGCGCCTGGCCCCGCCACCTGCAGTACTTCGCTTGCGCCGCCGACCAGAGCAGCTCATGTCGCCGCAGCGCTGTCGCTTATACTTGTCGGATCAAGTCTCATAACATTGATGACGACATGGACTGTGTGTCGATGAGGAAGAGTCACAATGCTTACGCACACTTAGACAAATCCGAGAGGAGTTCCTGTGTGATTTTTTTTTACCGGAAATGTACAGTCAGCGGTAGGACCAAGAGTTGACAATGCCTGTAAGAGGGGTGCCAAGCTTTTTTTTTTTGTGAGAGTCTTGCCCAGCTCCCGAAGATCTGCTCAAGCTAAGACTTGCTGATGGCTGTATGTGTTTTTTTTATTGTTGCATGCCCTCGAACCGCCACAAATCCTGCAGTGTAATGGCATTAGAGCAGTATTCACGTCCAAAGGGAAATGCAGCCGGTAATTGGGCTGCCTAAGGTTTGCTGCGCGGCGGCAGCTGCCCTCCCGTCCCCCGTTTCCGTTGACAAGTTAGGGAGGGGGGGTCTAGAGCAATCTTACACCCCCCTGCCCCCAGTGGCGTAAGCAGAAAATTTTTTCGTGTGAGGGGGGGGGGGGGTCCCAATTGACCGTGGAGGGCAAAGGAGCGGGGCCATTGCCATAGCAGCGAAAATTTTACTGTTAGTGAGCGTTACAAGTGCCCGGCGTGCCCCACTTGGCTACGCCGCTACTAGCCTCCCCCCCTCCGCAATAGAGGCAAATCGAGCTATCAGAACGTGCATGACAAGCATGCATGACATAATATGAAATGTCGAAAAAAATGAAATGGATGTCGTCACATCATCATCAGCAGCAGCAGCAGCTTATCTTGACGTCCATCGCAGGACGAAAGCTTCTCCAGTGATCTCCAATACCCCTGTCTTGTGCTAACTGGTTCCACGTGTCTTCAAGTTTGCGGATTCCATCACGTCCACATTATTCTCTGCCGTCCTCGGCTGTGCTTCCCTTCCCTTAGCACCCATTCTGCAACTCCAATAGACCAGCAGTTCTCTCCCTTACGCATTGCAGTGTCTGCCCAGCACGACTTCTTCCTCTTAATGTCAACCAGAATATCAGCTATCCCCGTTTGCTCTCTAATACACATCGCTGTCTTCTAGTCTATTATCATCATGCCTAATAATTTTCATTCCATCGCTCGTTGCGCGGTCCTCAACGTCTTCCCAAGCTTCTTTGGTAACTTCCAAGTTTCGGCCCCATACGTTAGTAACGGTAGAAAGCAATGGTTAGCAGTAAGCTCCCTGGTCATGATTTAGTAAAGCCTGCCGTAAGCTCTCCAGCTAATGTTTTATTTTTGTTAAATTCCTTGATCAGAGGCCCCTGCGAGTAATTACCCTCAATAAACGTATTTCTGCGCAGGTTCTAGAGGCTGACTGCCGGCCATGACATTCGTTCTCTCGCCAGGCTGCGGAACATTACTTTTCTCTTCTGCATACTAACTCTCAATCAGACTTACACTTTCTTCGACAAGTTCCTCAAACGTTTATTGCAAATAGGCTGCAGCGTTGCTGAGTATGCCAATGTCATATACAAACCGTAAGTTGGTGAGCTATTTACCGTTAGCCTTCACTCCTAACCATTCCCAGTCTAACTGGTTGCACACCTTTAAGTATTCAGTGATAGCACTGTAAATATTTTGCCATTGATCATATGAAGCCTTTTGCAGATATCTGGCTATGCAAAGTCTGCGCGTTAGTGTCATCCGTTCGATATCAACATTCGTGGGAAACTTCATTTTTGACCACTGTTCGGAGCCAGTGCGCTGCTGCCTAGGTGCCCCGATCTAATCATTCCAGCTACCTGATTCAAGCGCAGGTAGCGCGCGTTTCATGTATAGCAATATCAACGCTTTAACTGGCAATGTTCATTTATCATATACTGTAAGCTTGTTCACTTACGCCCTTGTAATTAGGGTGTAAATTAGAAAGACTGGGGTGTTCCAAGGGTGTTTTCTTGTTGAACGCTCTTTTCCGTTAAAAAAGGGTGTTTCAAGGGTGTTTACAAGGGTGAAAAGATGAATACACCCGCATTACACCCATAAGGGTGTGAAAATTTTTAGAGTGTAGACATGCTTGACGTAGCAATCACTGGTGGTTGAATGTACAATACTCTTATTATATTTACTATAATCGTATCATGTGGCACTTAAGAGGAAGGAATCATGAAGAAAGGTATTTTTGCAACGTTTTGTAAAATTGTGGACGGGTGTGTTTGGCAAGCTGTTTTTCTAATTTCAGTACGCCGGAAATTACTGTTTACGGGTCTTTTCCGCGAGAACATTTTGTAATTTAACTGCGCTGCGACTATTTACAATGCATATTTGTGGCACAGTACACGTGTCTTTACATCGTTACGATTGGCCGCGAATTAAGCATTGTGGGGATGCGCGACCCTCGCGCCTCCCCTGATGTTTTTCCCGCATAGCGCGTCTCCTGTGATCCCGCTTCGCCACGTGGCCTGTGTGACGTCAGCGCGGCCGATGTGGTTGAAGCGCAGTCCGAGAGATGGCGCTAGTGTTGCGGGGAAACCCTCGGCGGGAGAGACAAGGCGCGCTCTCTTGGGTTCGAGACGCCAAAGCGAGACGGACGTGCCGTCCCGCACGTGGAGCGACCCTCTTTCCCGGCGGGTCGGCGCGCAGCGGGGACGTCTCCCGCGAGTGCGCGGCGACCGATGCATCTGCGAGACCGCCTCGCGTGGCCGCCTTCGAACGCGCCACGATTCGCGTGACTGTACACGCGAACGACCAGGCGTTGGGATCCACTATGGGGCGAACATATTCGCTCGCTTCCGGTCGCGGTGAGTCGGACTTCTAGATTTGTCGCGCGCCCATCGGCATGTTTTGTGGATAGCAACTCGGCTAGCAGGCATTGATGTATGAAAGGTGCAATAAATGCCCCTGTGATTGTTTGCACTACTGTGTTGTCGTTCCCTTGTCCCAAGAGTACGGTGTGAGATATCCCACATCAGACCCCACAGCATCGACGCAGGGGATGGGTGAGTAAATAAACTTTATTTGAGAGACCAAGCTGGCTGGTGCTCGAAGGTGGGCTGCCACCCTATACCAGGTAGCCATGGCCCTGTGCTGACAGCGTAGCGCTGTTCACCAGCCATAGCTGATTCTCTGAACTTGTACTTGTCAGTGGGCTTCCCACTGGTCTTCAGTTGGTGATAGGATGGGCGTTGTCTGTGTGTTTGTCTCTATTCCTAAACCATGTGGTAGGAGGTGTCTGGCACAAGGCAGAATTTGCAGTCTCCTGTATACGTGGACGTATACATCGCGCGTAGTAGAGTGCTGCCAAGGTAATTACCCATTTGAGCCGTCTGGCGGCTTCTTGTCTATTAAGCTTGTAGTGTGGCGCCCGCTATGCCCGCCCGTTTCTTTTTTTGTTTCTTTGTTTGTTTTATAATGCTATAAAATGTCACAATGTTTGCTTTGTGCCCTTCGTTTGGGTCTGACGGTAGGAGATATATTGTTGGGCGTTGCCCGGAGTACATATTCTCGGGCAGCGTAGTGAGCACCTAGGTCCCGCCAAGCATCTGTGCCCTGTGGTCCAAACAATGTACGTTTCGGGGATGTCTTGGTTCTTGGTGACGTTGAATGCGGCCTGGCTAATTACTGCCGCCTAGAAGCGATGGCTGTCGCTTGTCTTCTCTCGTTGTACTCTGAGTGCATCTTTCCAGCTGTGATTTGTACGTGTATCCTTGCTCTCAGAGCCAGGGGCACGCGTTGTGGACTCTTGTGTTCCTCCTCCAGAGTGTATCCAAATATTATGAGGGGTGTTGAACTGTTGTAATGGCACGACCAACGCCTCCAAAGCAGGCGAAGAAGAAGAAGAGCTCACGCGCAGATAGATCCGAGAATAGAACACGCTAGCCCGCACGACCTGAGTGGCGATGGTATCTGCCGCCCCCGACATACCAGAGCATCATGGCTGGCCAGCCATATAAGCCGTGGCCACGGCGGCTACTTCGTCCCACCACCTTCCACAAATTGGTGACCCGGACGACCAATCCAAATCATGCAGCGTCAGCGCACCGACTCCACCAAGGCGAGAGTGACGTTGTCAAACTCGGTCCCGCAGACGTCCCGCGGTAGCAAGGTGTCCGGGACTTCATCGACATGCCGGGCATCTGGTTCATGCAGCTAGAAAGCCATAGCTGTCTGGCCATGGACAATCATGGCCATGGCTGTTCGTCCAGCCATTGCCATGACATGGGAGGGCACAAGGAAGTGCACTTCCTTTCTAAACAAGGTTACATGATGCATTCCAATAAACAAGGTTTCTGGCTCTGGTTGCCATCCCCCGGCCCCGACTTCTACGAAGGCTTCCGGGCAGCCGTCCTTGCTCACATCACCTGGAGCGCTCAGTGTTTTCCAGCTGGCGCTCCGTCACAACAGCTCCCGCCATTTGAACCATCGCGTCATTCGGCGCTTTGTAGTCCTACATGGCCTGCGTCCACCAGTGATACTGGGGCCAGCACGCCTGCGTCCACCCGTGAAACTGGGACCAGCACGCGCCGGCCCCAGTATGAGACCTCTACTCGGTTCGTGAGTCTCCTCCCCAGCTCAAAGGGGGAGCTGGGGAGAAGGCTCACGGGGAGCTCACGGGGAGCTTCTGCGCCTCCAAAGCAGGCGAAGGAGAAAGTGGGCTCACAAGCAGGTAGCGTCAGAACAGAGCCCGCTAGCGCGCTCGATACCGCGGCAGATACCGCAGACCCATGACTGGCCGACCTAAATAAATCTTGCCCATGGCGGCTACCTAGTCCCACCGCCTCCCACACTGGTAGTGGTAGTTCCAGTTCTTCACTTTGGCTCGTCTTGTGAGCCCCCACCAACTTTTTCCATTTAATATGTACTCCTAGTTTGAGCAGTTTCTCCATTGACGTGGTGGGTTGCTGTCCCGCTGCCAATTCGTACGACTTTCTTGTCATTATTTTCAACTTGACTCTTACACTATCCTTCGTATTTAGCATCCTTCGAATCAGCGTGGGAAACTACGGCAACGCCAACAAGCAACACAATTCAGAGCTCCCCATGTGTCCATACTTTTTGTGTGCCTTGTTCCTCTAACTCATGTCTTCTGTTTGTGACCTTCTTCACCAGGTGCGTAACCTGCGTGACTGCATCTTGATGTTGCTGTACTGTGACAAGGCCCGTTTCATCTTTCACGAAGACCAATCCAAGGATACGGAGAGTATTGATTTCTGGGATGTGGATTCCATTCAGCATTGCCTCAGAATCCGGTGTCTCTTGTTAAAGGCGCTCTCTTGTTAACTTTCTCAGAATCAGGAGTTCGGATTTCCCAGAAGCACATGATAATCTACAAGCATCCAGGTACCTTACTCTACTGCCTTTCGTAAGACTTCTTGTTTTCTTACCGTCGATCTCCCAATAATCCATGTGGTTAAGTTGTCCGCATAGGGGGCGTGTCGAGTACGTCCCATGTCACCAAGGACGTTCAGTGTGGTGCTCAGTGTCAAGTTGAAGAGTAGAGGGGCAATTAATCTGCCCCAGTGCAAGCCTTCCGCTAGGACCTCATTTTTTTTTAATGCGAAGCATTTCTAGTCGAACATTTGCCACTTAGACAGTATCTATCTATCTAGCCTCCTACGTCTTTGTGCTCTCATGGTCGTTTCGTTAACTTAGTATGCACCAATATTGTCATATGACAAGTGTGTTACGAACACAAATAATTGGTCAGGACATGAATATCATGACATGCGTGTCATGTAGGTCATGAAACAGCTGCCTAGGCCATGTTGCTCTCATGGTAGTTTGGCTGACTTGGTAGACTCCCAGCACACTGCTTCGCATAACGATTTCCACAAGGCATGGGATCCGTCGGCTTTTTTTTTCTGATCTTCGATATCCTATTCCCGCCGTTGCGGTAGATTCGTAAGGAAAGTCTTTGATGTAATTGTAAGCTCTCTCCTTGCCGTTGAAATGACAAACGCGTAGAAGTATCGCTTTCTTCTAGATATTATTGGACGCAGTAATGGCGTCTAACGTTAGGACGGCTTTCTTGTTGGTTTTACTTAGCATATCTATATACTTCGTGCTTGATCTGAAGGAGATTATCTTGTGTTGATAGGCGTTATTATGCTTAGGATGTGTCTGTTGTCTTCCAGATGTAGCGAAATGCTGTTTATAATCGTATGTTCGTGTAATTTGTCTGCACCTGAAATCGGTCGCAAGTACGCTATGATTAACGGCTTTCTGGGATTTGGGAAGATGGTTACATCCGTGTATTTCCACGCGGCCAGCATCTTGCCCATTTCAGGGAGATCCGTGTTGAATTCTATCAAGGCTTCTATTGCTGTGGCTTCTAGACTACGTACTGTCTTGTAGTTGATCTTGTCCCATGCCTGGTGCAGTATTTCTAGTCAGGCTGCCTCACGCTTTACCGCTTCACTTCACTTCTTCTTCTATTTTGTAGTCCAGTTCTAAGGTCGGCTGCCCCTATACGCTCGGAATTCTGGGTGGATCGGTTGGACACGCACGGGGTACAAAAAACAAAACAGCGCTACAGGTATGCGCGTACAAGGATATTAGCAAATAATCTGGTATACGAGGGGTTACACTCATTGTCACTAAACACTGACTACACGAGTACCGTTTTTCAGTCCAAGTGCCTGTGCCCATCGCCTTGCAGTTACCGATAATATATGACGTTAGGGTAGCGTACGGTTCAGCGCACGGCGTCACGTGGGTGCTAGACCACCGCCAGCTACGCTAACAACGTTCACATTGTTCGCTACTTTAGCGTGTATGACCCATCTATAGGAGATAAGGCATTTACGCGATGAACCATTTGAGCCTCGATGATGAAGTTCACGATTTCAGAATTCGCAATTTGAAAGCTGCAGCATCGAGAAACAGTGGCACGGCCAACAATCGGAATTTGTCGAATCGCCTACAAAGCACTTATTATCGTACGAAAGCTCTGGAATTCGTCATTTTCTCAATAGCTGTTTTCCCCGACCGCGTGCTCCTCGATTATTTGTACCTTAATTAAAACTGCAAAATACAGGCGTAAGATCTGTATATTTCTTAGGCGCGTCCCGTGAGATTACGCCGAACGTCCGTTTATGTTGAACACGTTATTGCAAGGTGTGGCTCATCTTACTCATCCACGTCGGTGTTTCTTGCAGAACGTGTTATAAACACATTGGAGAGCAAATGAAAAGCGCGAGGACATGTAAATAAATGCGCCAATGATGAGGACGAAATGAAACATTAAATCTCAGTTCTTTGCTCATATCATCAGCCAATGTGCGCATTAGGTTTAACGAATACGAGTCGACATATTTCGTTTGAACATGACCTTCGCCGTTTCGAGGCGTAAGTTACTCATCACTCATTCGCGAAGTTGATGATTTAAGTTGGCGCTATAAAAACTTCAAGAGCAGATATCATTATAGGCTGCGCGAACAGACATCATTATAACGAAAAAGCGATGCATTGACCAAGGCGCACAGCTTGTACGCCATATCACTCATAAAAGCCATATTTCATCTTGAGAGCACACTAATGTAGCGGTAGGACTCAGCGGCGCCGTTGCGCTATTAAAATGCGTCTATTACCCGCAAGGAAACATTTGTGAGTTAAGTGTTCATTAGGCTCTCATAAATTGCCTTTCCGTCATTCAGTCGGCGAAGAAAATGAACTTTTTATGTCTGTAGCGTTACATTCAATCGCAGCAAATAGGGTTCGATTCAGAGCCTGCTGTTCGTATCGCTGTCCCTCTAATTCTTCTTGCTTTATTTCCTAAGCAGAAAAGTTATGAAAAAAGAATGAAAGAAAGCAACGAAAATGATCCAAGAAGAAATCAGTTCGCTAACACACTGACTTTCCTAGTCACGAAGGAGGGTAAATATGTCGACGCAAGGCAACAGTCACTCCTCACTGAGTAAGGCCCTTATGGCCACTGAATGACGGCGATATGAGGATATGCATCTAAGTTGCTTGAGACTGCGCTTCTACTGTATTCCAGTATACTGCCACCACGATGTGACAATGTAGCAGAATAGAGAAGTCATGTAAGAGCCACAATACGGAATGCTGCTACACTTTAACGGAAGGTCGAAACTGCCTGGGCGGTTCATGTGCCTTAATATCTTAACCATGTGACCACTATGCAAAATAGAAGTGAGGCGTGCAGACAGGACACAAGAGTAGAGAAGTAGACAACACGAACGCCATAAGGATTCATTATGCAAAATAGAAGTGAGGCGTCCAGACTTCTATTTTGCATCCTTATGGCATTCGTGTTGTCTACTTCTCTACTCTTGTGTCCTGTCTGCACGCCTCACTTCTATTTTGCATAATGAATCCTTACCAACTAGCTCAGCTTTCTGTCGTTCTAAGCTTCATGTGACCACATCTCACCATAGGAGAAGACATTGTTGTGAAGAAGATGGTTGAGAAAATACTAAATTACTTCGCAAGAAGGCATTATTATTATTATTATTATTATTATTATTAGTAGTAGTAGTAGTAGTAGTAGTAGTAGTAGTAGTAGTAGTAGTAGTAGTACCATTAGTATTAACAAAATTAGGTTCGTGCTCAATGCACACAACTTCTCACACTGCAACAAAAACGATTACGATAACCTGCTCCGTCTCACACCCTAACACTGTAAGAACCTCTATTGCAAGTGGTACAACTACGGAATTATCCCTAAATCTCTCCGCAAAAGGAGCGGTATTATCGGGTGACGTAACAGTATAGAACACGTCACGTCTCCCACGGATAAACGTGCAAGAAACCGTACCTCTCCCTCTCTCTCCCTCGTCGCGAATCGCCGAGTCAGGTCGCCCGCCCCGGAGCGACTTACGATCGAGCCGCAGTTCCCAGCCGACTCACTAATGCAAGGCGACGGCAGGGCGGCAAAAGAAGCTTCGCACTTGCGAGCTCCCCTCGCTCTGCAGTTGCGTGCAGCACGTGCTAATCCGCCAGGGCCCAGATTGCGCGCGCAAACACTTGCGCGACGCAGTCGCACGCTATAGGGCGCAGCAAAATACGGCACTCCAGCCTGTTTCGCGAGGACTGACGCCTAGCGGGCGTGAAATTAAATCCCCGCAGCGCCCCTGAGAGGGTGAGAAGAAAGAGGGTGACGTGACAAAAGGCGTAGCGTACAAAGTGCCGCGCGAGCCTCGGGAGTAATCGACTCTCGGAAAAGGACTCGGAGGAGAGCCGTGGAAGGCGGTGGTTCTCCGCAGGTCGTCGGAGGTATATACGACAGCCGGTGCAGGAAATTACGGCGTGACAGAGTGCGTGCGCCACGTCGTCGCGGCCTTGTCGCGTGACGCTGGTTCTCGCCACGCTTTTGTCTCGCTCCCAACGAGAGACGCGTCAACGGCAAGCCGAAGTGCGTGCCAAGACACCGCGCGAGAGAGCCGTCTCAGCGCGCGGGAAACCCTTGGGAGTAATTTTAGCCGAGCGGTGGATGATCCGCGAGGGCTTCTGGCACCGGGAGCCGTTTCTGCTCGTCCTCCTCCAAGGCGGCCGCTGGATGCCGGCCTTCTTACGCACGGGTGAGCGAGCGCCTTGTTTACAAACACGGTGAAAGAAGACGAAGAGGAAGAAAGAAACAAGAATTGTTGGCTCATGATAAATGAACTCTTGGCACTAGGGCCCAACGCGGTGCCTTGGAGCACGAGAGCTCGTTACGTCTCCTCGCTCACAGAGTATTAAGACGTCGGGCGCCTGAGATGCCAACTTATTTCTGTGTGCCAAAGCACAAAGAATTTAAGAACAAGAAACACTTCTGGCACCTGTTTCATTCAGAAATTGCAGAAAAAAGGACGTGACAGCAGTTTCAGTTGAAGCGAAATAAAAGTGCGTATACGAGTGAATATGAACAGGCGTAACAGTGAGGGAAACAAAAAATTTCTAGATACTGTGCTTGGTGATGCTTTGTATTGCGCTGTTAGTAGTGTGACACTGTTGAATATACTTAGTAGTCATAAAATAGCGAACACGAAAACGGGAAAAGCCGACAGCCCCGCGCTCTCATCTTTAACAATTAACAGCACTGCCGTTGCACCTTCTAAAGCACTTGTTATAAGTTTAGACGGGGCGAATCTTCAATTTGGCCACTTATAACAAGATGAATATCGTACTGCACCACACTCTTGTCAACAGTAATAATTATCCCAACGCGAGGAAATTTTATTTACAATACAATTTCCTCTTCTCAATCACTTGATCTTTCCATAACTTGCGCAAAATCCAGTGTTGAAACGCAGCGCCAATATTATTCAGCCCCCAGAAGCGGCTATCATCATGGGAGCAGGGTCCGTATTCACAAAACGTTGTTACGCTAAAAGCGTTCGTGCAGGCAATAGTGATGCAGGACATATTATAAACGAAGGCGATCAGCCAATGAAAAAGAGCACTTACGAAGAAAAAGCTTTGCGAATTCGGACCCAGATATGCCCGGCGCTGAGGCTTCAATTTTAGGCCGTTGTAAGGCAGCCAGACTCATAACAAACAGCGCTTCGCTATTCAAAGTTTCCGCTGAATTCGTACTATTGCCTTAAGCTTCTGGTCAGTGTTTCTCTCCGACCTTAAATACCACGGAGGTGCCTGTGGAAGAGCCGCTCTCTTCCTGAAGAACACACCGGTGTCCCTGCAGTGTGGTGCTTAGCCATAGTGACAAAACACAGCAACTGTGTTTCCGTTAGTCGCATCAGATGCGAGTACGTGTGGCCGGAAAACTTTACGAACAAGTAATTATCCGTTTCCGCGGTAATGACCTCAAGCGTTTCGAACTACGTAAGGACATCCAGTCACCATGCCAAGAACCAAGACGTCGAAACAAGAGAATTGCGGTCGTGTTATTTTGACTTGTTTTTTTTTTGCACTCGTGTTTTCGGGCAGCGTTGGCAAGCCCTGCCACACATGATGCTTTGTTTTGACTATTTTTCATCTTCAGCGCTCGTTGGAGATTTGTTGACGAATATATATTTTTTAATAAATCTGTAACTACGCGAGAATAAAACGTAGATGCAAAAAGCAAAGAACTCTATTTCTGCGGCTTCCAGGTTTAAGACGTATACTTCAATGTGCGTTTCCTGATGAATCATTGCTTTAACATGACGCGTTCCAGGCTACATATTGGACTTTGTTTGTTTGTGTGCGTGCGTGTGCGTGCGTGTGAGCGTGTGCGTGCGTGTGCATGTGCGTGTGTGTGTGCGTGTGTGTGTGTGTGCGTGTGTGTGTTTGACGATTGTATTTTTACATCTTAATCTATAATTAATGTTAATTACTGCGTACTCGGCTCTCTGCTAAACCCAGGCGCAGCACCTGAAGCATTTCAGGATCTGGCTCACCTGAAATTTTTTCTGTTCTATACTGATTCAAAAACACCACTACACTTATGCATTCCCTCTATATTTTAGCTATTTTCTCCGTGTTCAAAATGGAGGCACAACGAACGAAGCACAGAAGCGTAAAAGCATAGCTAAGTGACCCCAGTTGGCGTTGACTAAACACCAACATGTTTATGAATGGTCAGAGTCTACAGCGACGAAGTTGTAATGCAGCCAAGGCATAGTACGCATATCGGAAGCACTCTCGCAATGTTAGAGTCACATCTATTCGAAAAGAACCAGCAGCGGCTGGAATCATGGCGCATCGATACAGTCCGTTATGATGCAAAGGACTGCGGTTTGCGTTGCTCAGCGACTGAAGGGCAATTGCTTTTGTCAGATTGCGCCTCATGCGACCCGCATGAATGTTTCCTGTGCAAACAATCAAGTCGGATCTTCCCGCAGTGAACCTAGGAAATGTTCTTCCTCCCTTTGTAGATCACGGGAGCGTCGCTGTTGCACAGATCGATTGATACCGCAAGCACTGTTGCCGGGCTCGAACATCCTGCGTTTCAAGAGCCGCATCCGCAAGAGCAACAATACACGCACCAGCGCACTCTCGCGCGGGCGGCAGTGTCCCAAACCGGAGTACTGCGCTCTAACGAGTAGCAAGCGCCGCGTCGATGAACGCGTACGTACGGTATTTGCTCCTAATCCTTTTGCTTCTCCTCTGCGTTGGCACAGTTGGCACCGAGCGTGGTCAAAGCCGCGGAAAGGAGCGAGAGACGCCCTAATGAGCTAGGCCCCCTGGCCCTGGCCACGTGGAGCAGCCGGCGGCGGGCCCCGTTCGAGTGGCTGACGTTTCTCGTGCGTCCAAACTCAGGCCGACTCAAGCTAATCCAACGTCCGTGCTGGCGCCCAACGCCTCCACTATGCTTCGCCGCTGCGACACGGGTCGTTGCAGAGCGAGGAAAGTACCACAATATCCACGAATGTAGGCCACTACGGGCCCGTATAAAAAAGCGCTTCGCGTATTCTCGATGCGGCTGCTCTGTAACTACATGGCGAGCAATGTATGCGCGTCCAAGCGACGCGCTGAAGCCGTGAGGTGGAAAATGGCAAAGTTTTTTTTTTTGCCTCTCTACTGTATGTGATTCATGTAATCCTTTGTGTGTTTCCCTCCCTGTTATCCTACGTCTATGTGCGGTGTAGTCACGTGGACACCCTCTAGTCAACCACTCTTACTTCTATTACTCTCTCTTTTAACGAAGTTATCGGTGCCGACAGGCTGGGATGACAAGAAAGCTATTCAAGAATGACAGCTTCAGTAACTCGCGGGAGGGTGAAAATCGTTGCGGGGTGTCGTGGTAGGATTTTAAATGACTCCTCCTTCTTTCACGGTGTCTCAGCCCATTGAAGGTCCAGTTCTATTGACAGCAGTCCATATATATATATATATATATATATATATATATATATATATATATATATATATATATATATATATATATATATATATATATATATATATATATATATATATATATCCTAAGGGAACACGAGTGCAGTTTACAAAACGTGATTCATTTTCAATAATCTGCCACAACACACGTATTTCACGTTATTCACGTTAAAACGAAACAGCATCAAGGTTAACCTGGTAGCGGCGTTGCCGTTATATCGAATTCAGTGCATCGGTGACAAGAAATTAATTGAATAATGCGATTTGATTTGGAATTATGACATTAAAGAATCATAAGACAAATGTGTAAGTAATCTTCAGGCTGTGAAACAGAAACATCATTACAAACACACATGCTCCATGGCGTGCTGAGTATCCTTCTTGGGGTGCTATGCAGGATGCGTCGAGTTTGGCGAAACTCGGGATCTTCACGAGCTCTGGCGACACCCCAAGATGAAAGCACGAATGGTACCGAGACACAGTTTATCTTTCGACAAGCCTCCAGTTTCATTGGTTTATCTAGATTCACTCTGGCTGGCTATCATTCCTTGGGCGTTGCCTTCTGGGCGGTCGACAAACTGGGGCTCACGTGATCATACCGTCGGTGCATGGTCGTGCCTTCTTTCACTTGTTTGTCGTTCCACCGAGTGCATTACATGCAGAAGCAAGTTGTAAAACAAATGCATTTAGTACAATATTATTAGTTACTTTAACGTGGTTTAGAAGGATTTTGAAGCTTACGAGATGTGCACTGAATGCGTCTTAGACTAATTTGTAATTTAGTACGCTTCGCATTATACCACGAGGGAGCGCTGTAGTGGCGTCATCACATCCATTCACCGGGCAAGCATGGCGGCTAAGCATCAGAGAGGCCCAGTGTAAACAAACCCGTACAACGAGCTTGCAGTGCGCGACGTAGTGATCAGGCTCGACGAAGGCCACTATTTCTTGGATAGTTCTGTTCCTCCGTGGGCAATCTTCCCGTGCACCCGGTAAGACTGCCAATAGCTTCGGCGATTTTACAGATCGCAACGCGCACCTACTGTTCACGGCGAAGTGCTGAAGAAACAACTTGTCCGGTGCTGCTTCTGCGAGTGCGCTGAGTTCCTCCACTCTGCGTGACTGCGAGCGTCACGAAGATTACATTGTGTGGGCAAAAGGTAGACATCCTATATAGCTACGATGCGACGAGGTGGTACCGACGATGGATCTCGCTACCAACACAGTGAAGGAGACTTCGACAAACTGCAGATAAGTATATTTCTACTGTTTCATATTTAGCATAATAAGAGTGCATGGATTAAGTCACTTTCGTAGTAACGAACTGAATGTCCAGCAGTTTAAAGAAGGCAGTGAGAACCAATGAGTGTTCGTGCTTTTACGTGCAAGTGGGCCCGCGAAAATATGGAATGGATGAAGGTAACCTTCACTAACTTGGTGAGGCAACAGAAATTCATGAGTGACATTAAGCTAGAAAATTTATGGAAGAGTATCTTTATCCAAGAGAAATATCAATACCAAGAACTGATATAAAGGAGGAAACTTATACAAAAATTTCATGGGTTGAACAGCACATGGAAGGCATTACCGAATCGTGATCGCCACGTTACCGCTATCCTTGAAAAAAGTCTAGAATCATTGCTTTCCACCGGTTATGCAATATGGGACATAAACCTGGAGGTCAACAAAGAAACTTGAGATGTCAAGGACTGTGTAGAAAGCGAAGTAACAAAAATTGTTGCAGATAGCATTAAGGCAGGAAGACAGTGGCGTAGTAAACCATGGCAACTGATATGCTAGTTGAGATTAAAAAAGAAAGGAATCGGCAGGCAGGCCATGCACGTATTCGATCACTTGTTGCCAATTCATATCAGGTGATTACATAAGCATTACAGAATGAATGTCAAGGAGAGAGAACTACAGCCAAGGATGGTAGAAAATTGCGTAATGGGACAAGAATATGATGTTTGTAGGCATAGGATGCAATCAGCTCGTATAAGACGGGATTGTAGGGTGAGGCATTTGTTTTGCAGCGAACAAAAATAGGTTTGTAGTGCTGACAGTAGAGACTCGTGAAGGTGCAGGGCTACCTCAGCTGCTGGCACACTAATCAACCTGACAATTGGCTCTGAAAAAGAAAACCCCAGTTTTGAAAAATAAAGCAATGTTGTCCCAACGCATTGTTTTACTAAGCATACTACACTAGAGGCTTCCACATTTAAGGGCACTTAGTACTAATAGTGCAACGAGCATTTTTCTTTGTAAATAATGGTTTGTATGTGGCTGATTCATTCCAATACACTTTTTTGCAGCAAAACATTCTGCTGCTGGAGCCACTCAACCGCCTGGTGGCAGTAGGCGAGCGCCAGGCACGTGCTCTTGAGAGTGTGGCAGAGGTCCAGAGGGCTGCTCCGCAACAGTAGTATCGGTGCCCTCACTGCTCTCCTGTCGTGCCCACAGAAGGCACCTTATAAAGGAGCTTTCAGTTTAATATTTTGTTTATTATTCAAGAACATGAATAAAATTATTGCAGTAAACATTGGGCTGTGCATATTAGGAGACTTGTAACATTCACTTGGTGTCCCTTCAAAATAGGCAAAAACGTAAGACAACCTGTGCCACTCTTGGACCATGTAAATAAAAAATACACTAATGCAGCATACACGTCATCATGCTGTTTGTTCTTTCTATGTGCTAGAATACTGTGCGTGTTCATTAGCCACAAGATGAATGGTGTGTGTAATTCACAATGAAGAAAGGAAACAGCAGGAGCTTAATAATGCTATCACCTATAGACTGTGCATATGACTGCAACACTCCCCGATTCAAATGTGCCATTACATGCATGTTCGATACCACATATTCTTTAACATTGTCTTATAATTGCATGTACCATATTTCACACATCTTAAGCCCTTGCATAGCACACTTTTGATGTATCCATTTCATAGGCCAAATAATTGTACACTTTGTCCTTTTGTGTTGTATGAAAAGCAGCATCCTTTACAGTCGGATAAAACTTCAGAAGACAGGAGAGGCCCCACCCAGATGACCAAAGCGCAGCAGCCGATTGCCTACACGTCTAAAGAAATAGTCCCTCTCCAATGAGCAATATTTGTCTGGCGGCACGATATCAGTCTCGAGTGCGTGCCCATTGGTGCAGGCTTGTGTTCACCTGCCTTAAAGTGCAGATTCCGCAGCCTCCTAAAGTTGTATCCGACTATAGAAACACGTAATGCCTTGCACCAGTTGCATAGACTTCTGCAATTTGATAGCACACAATGATCAGGAGCAGAAATCTATAAAGGCATCCAAGCAAAGCTGGCTGACCACACTTCCATTATGAGGGGCTGAAAAAGGTCTCGCCAAATATTCCCAGGACGTCCTTGAAAAAGAGGTGGTGTTTGGCACTTCTTTAGAATCAAAAACAGATTACACTGAATGCTGTGTAGCACGTCAAAACAAACTGAGCTTGGTTATTTGCACAGCATGTAATGGGAGGTCGAGCTTCACATAGGAAACAAACTGCTCTGTCCAGTACAATTTTGAGGCCGGTATGGCACCTATTATGGCACCGGTATGGCACCTATTATATCAACAGTGTCTATATACAAATTACACTTTTCACAGGCCATTGATTTCACCATTATTTTTGTGTGATGGTTCTTTCAATCAGCGCTTGTATTACATGAGCAGTTGGATTTGAAAGCAAAGCTTTGTTTGCAAACCTTCCGACTTCCATAAGTGTGTGGCAAGGAACTGGCATGTTGTCGAATAGCTCACACTTCCTCGGTCCTGCACCAAAGAAGCCCAATGCTTTATTTTAAGTTGGATCGCACAACAATTCAACGGCACACAAAGAAGTGTAACACACACAGCAAAGCATTCTGCTGTGTGTATTTCTCTTTGTGTCCCGTCGAATTGTTGTGCAATTAAACTTCAAGCTTCTATACCAATACACCGTCTTCAACCTCACCAATGCTCTAGTTATTAGGCCACAATGGTGCACATCTTTGAAATTTCCCAACACAAATTAGTTCTCCGAAAAATCACAAATGTTAAATTTTGCAGCACAGCTGTATGTATGAACGTGCCATATTCTTTACCACTAAACTCACAGGAATCAAAGAGGCAAGCATTAACCAGCCTTGCTGCTGCTGTTACCATTATCATCATGACACCAATGGAAAGACAGTGCCACGTTTCAGTAAAGGGAGTGCTGGAGGGAAAGGAGTGACAGCGAGGGCTTACAATAAAAATAACAGTTACGAGACATGTTCAATGCCAATATATGCTGCATGTCACTCAGCCTACATTGGCAATGCGGCAAGTGTTTACTCGTTTGGGCATATCACATTTTGTGTAATCGTTGCTCTAAACCTGTACAAATGGTCTATTTGCTCTGCAAGTTTTTTTTTTATCATGGTAGGTTAAAGACCCACTTTTCATTGGCATCTGCACCACATTTCTTCCGATATGTAATAATGCCTTGGTGGTTCATGACATCTTCACGTACAGAGAGTTCTGCAAAGTATCGGATGTGCATTGTTCTATTGCTTAAGAATTAGAGCCCCATTATGAGACGAAAATATACAATTTATCCATCCAGAATAACGCCGCCCCCCCCCCCCAAAAAAAAGAAGATGCACTGAACCTCTGGCACATGCATCGACAGTGAACAGAGCAAACAATCTGAAGTATTTTCTTCATGCAAGCCAACACACTAAGATTCTCAAGGCATTTTCATTTCGCCACAAATGCATAGGCACAACCGGCTTGGCGCAACATCCACATCTCGCGCTGCAACAAATTGTGCAATGCCTCGCTGTTTCATAGTGCGGCCGATAGATTACGCATGACCAAAATTCAGCATTGTGCATACTTAGTAACTTCACGAATGAAGAACCCCAAGTTGTTTATGAGATTAGGATTCATAGGTTACTTCACACAATTAGTGATATCCATTTATCTATTTATACTTAACCCCTTTCCCAAGAAAGTGAGCCATTTGGAAGGCACCCTGACAGATAAGTAGAACAATCGACAAAAAGTGATCAACCAGCGAAAAAGTCTGTTAATCACAGTAACGCTGACACTGAAGGCGCCTTAATTCCTACGTACGTTCCGTCGACACACCCGACTACGTTCGTAATGTTCCCACGAAGTGGGAAGCATTCTTTTATATATGCCCGCTCCGCCGCAGTATTCTGGAAAGCTAGCCACCGCTTACGCACTGCCGCATCGATAAGCGCGTCATACACATCTCTGACACAGTTGCTAACAGTAGTTTGATGGCGTCCGATGTAACGCTCGGCGCCGACGCTTCCCTGAAAACTCCCAGTCCCGTAGAATCCCGTAGAAACGGAGGGCACAGATGACTTGCTCTACGACGGTGAGCGAATGAAGCCCGCCACGCTGTCTCCGCAGACGAGAGTCTTCGCCTAGCTCGTCACACAGCCAGCACACTGATGTCCTCGACAGGCGAAAATGACGCTGAAACTCCCCGTCGGTCATGCAGGTGAACGGGTCCGGACGGTCATACTGACGCTTGCTGCCGCTGGATGCAATGAAACAGGCTGCTGCTGCCGCCGCCATGTTCCCGAGTTGAACTCGGAGGGGGTTTCGCGATGTACGAGTTTAGCACGAGTTCGCCTGTCAATCAAAACCAGAGGTCACGCCCCGCGCGAGGCATGTAACTATTGCGCGCGCACCCACTACAGTTGGACCACGCCCAACTTATCTTCCGGCAACAGCGACGCGGTGTCGAGCTGTGAGGCATCAACAATCTTGACCGCCGACATAAATCACGCACAACGCACTGTCATCGGTGATGTACTGAGCACCACTATCGAAAACAAAGCGTTGACTGTCGCTGGCATACATCCTCTCGGGCTGAGATGGCCGCACAACACGGTTTCACTGCCTGCATTGCGGCGCGTAGCGCACAGTAAATAATTATCGGCACGTCACTGTAGGTGCTTGCAAGGCGTCGAGGCGTCGAGGGGGACGACGATGCTGAGGAGTGCTTATTGCAGCAGTCGTTTCAGATGGCTGCTCTGTCATCGGTGATGAAACGGAGCCACAACGTCGTGAACGCGATCAGCGTCCGAGAATCGCTCGCTCTTCTAGGCCCAGTGCAATGGCATTTCTTCATCACAAGCACTGCGCACTCAACAGTTCCAACACCTCTCTCCGTTCGAAATCTGATTTCATAAATGCACACAAGAGCCCTCACATGCCAAAATGCGAGTGCTGCGGTGTCGTTACGATATCCATCTGCGATCGCTGCTGGCTCCAGCAGAGGTAATCCGCAAGCACCTTCGACTGCACAACACACTCATATACTGCGTACATGCGCTCAGAGGCGCCTTCACTGGGCAAGGGATGACAAGCGATGAATTCTGTCGCTGGGGAAGCACGCACGTTTCGCAATGTATCGCAGAGGCTTCGCGCACAAAGATAAACTGGTACATTTTCACTAAACTGCGTCACTACGCACTCTAAAATAACATACCGCCATTTTCCAGCGACAGCTGTTGTGTCGTTTTTAGTTAGTAAAGCGGGCGCCTTAATAGCCTAGTGAAGCGCCTGCGATGAACAGCCGTACCGCGGCGCTGCGTTTCTATTCCCCTAATAGAGAAAGAGTGGCCATGACCCTCCATGGATCATGACCGACTTTATTGAGAATAGCACTGCAGCGCCCCTAGGCGACTTATCACCGTATGAACGCCCTCGTGCGTGCGACCCGCTTCAATGTACCGCTTCTAAGCTGTCGCCTCCCTGTCGCCACTCACGGCAAGAAGTGCAAAATTTAATAATTTGCTCGATCTCCGTTTGTCATCACAAATTTCTAGCATTGAAAACGAAAAACAGATACCTAAAGAAATAAAAATGTGCGTTATTTTATTTGTCGTATTTTAACGTATTCGTTTGAGTGAAAGTGTAGGTGCAAGAATGCGCCGCATGTACCCCGTTCGCATTCGATTGAGTATAGATAGATAGCGCCCGAAAGATGAGGCACGCCCTTGACGCGCCCGGGAAAGGCGTGGCAAACGGCTCACGGCAAGTGTGCTGACAGACAGCGGGGCAGTCACGGTATCGCTAAGTTGCGATAATCCGTTGATAACAATACGCGGCGCTGGCGCGTTTCGTTGTGCAGCCTTCTGCGCTTGAAACGTGGAAGCAGCGTGCCGCGCAGGGTGCGCTCATGTTGTCATACGCGACTTCTTGTCTACATATTTTTTTGCCTGCACCTTCGGCCCGTTCCGCGCTATCTCCGTTCACTGACTGCCGTCGAGCAAACTCGGGCAAAACTCGGGTGAACGAGAAACTCGACGCATCCTGCATAGCACCCCTGGCCTAATGAAACGCTTTTGTTTCGTTTGCCATGACTGCGAACTGTTTTAGAAGCCGAAGCCAGGGTTACCGCTACAGGTTTACAAGGTGTGTTGAGGAACGATGGTGAGCTCACTTTCGCAGGTACGGCAGCCCACTTGAAAATAAATGAAGCGGATTTCATGCACCTTCGGAATGATATGCGAATCGATTTGCCGGTGGCTGGCTGCCTATTTGTAATACGCGATGTGTTACCAGGTAGACCAACGTGTCTTGGTAAGAGGAGCAGGTATGTGTCTGACCTGAGCCTGCGTGTGTGACGGCAGCAGCAAGACGACGGAGACGACGAGCACGTGACGGCGACGTCATGATTTCTACTCCGGCCGTTCGAAGCGAGGCTGCGACACGCCGATTGTTGGGTTCGACATATGTACTGGACGAGGTTAAGCCAGAGGAACAAGGACTGTGATGTCATCAGCGACTATATTTATTATATTTGCAAGCGCCCCAGTTCGGGTAGGTTGATAAAGCAGCATAATGACAGAGAAAAATTAGCTCAAGAAAAACGGGGACCAGGAATAAAATTTATTTTATTCTTTTCCCATCTTCGTTCCGCTGATTATCCGTCGGCATACTCGTCATAGAATCGTATAAGTACCTAAGGCTATGTCACGTATTCTACGTTAAACCAACGATGTCATTTTTGCTCCGGCGAAGAAAGGCTAATATGTGATCAACCGGAGTTCCCCATGAAGCTGGTACAACGTGGAGCAGTTTCTACGTCTTATGACTGCAGTGGACAACATGCTGTTTGTCATGCACAAGAGAATGCGAGAACTATGCAGGGAAGCTAGTCGGAGGCCAGTTCCTAGGCGAAGCTGCGCGCTGCTAATTTTCCCGTAGTGAGCTTACCTCGCCAGAGAAGAAGCGCCACAAAAGGAAGAACGAGTTGCCCCACCGGGGAAGCGGAGACGACGCTCTGAGCCGTGGATACTAGGCTCATCCAGACGCTCCTTGCTAAACATATGACTCTTTTCTCTTTTTCCTATTCAACAATGTAAATAGGCTTTGTACAAGTGAGAGTAATCCTGTTGGTTCCAGCTTCGGAGCTTCTGATTTCTTCAACCGGAAGCCTCCGCCACGTTACCATATGGAGCCGGGTACGCGATATAACCTAGCGCCGCAACAGTAGTTTCTGCGTAGCGTTAGCTGCCACGAAGAAAGCGCTGGGGAATGAAGGCGAATTCTGAAGGTGGTGCAGTATAGCACAGCGCCCCAAAGTGCGAGAAAGTACAAAAGAACATGGGAAACTCGCACATGACACCTGCTGAAAACTTCTCCAGTAGCTAGTCGGCTTTGGCATCCGAGTAATTTGCATTAAAACTGGTCCTATAGGAGTTAGAGCATTGGGCTCTTGTGCTCGAAGGAAGAAGTTCGAAGGTCTATTTTTTTGTCTATGACAGAAGTCTGAACCGATGCGAGACAAGAAATTCCCTACCTGCAGCAAGCTGCTAGTAATAGAGCAAAGCATGCCTCACGATCACAATATTTAAACCTACACTATAAATTTGACCAGTGTTGTTGCTTGGTACGCGAACGTTTAAAAGCTATGACAAAAGGAAATGTGGCAATAGAGTGGTTACAAAGCGACAATATGGAGATTCAGCACGCACGAGTATCATAGCCATTGCGTGTATTTGAGCGCACTCAGACGTACTGCCTGCAAAATACCCATAGCTTCCTTTAATATTTCTATTTTTTTTCTGCCGTGAGATCTTTCATAATGTAACCTGTGGATTCTACAGCCCACCACTCTGGCAACTGTGCTATCGGCGGGACAACTTACAAATTTATATATCATATTTTATGAGTTATACCCCTCGTGAATGTTCTATAAGGTTTAATGCGGAAAAGAAGTATTTTATGTAACCCAGCAATATTACCGAGGCGAATGTCATAAATCTGTCATCCGGTGCCCGCTACTGTTCCAAATATGCCACAATATCCTCTTGAATTAAGAGTTCATTTCCCCTAGGAAACATTGTAAAGAAGACCAAAGGACATCTCATTCAACAATACAGATGCATGAGCAGAAATGTCTATGGCTAGTCGGCGAAATTTTCAAGAATTGTCCGGGATTACCAGGGCCGGATCTATTGTGAGGGACGAGTAAACGACTGCTAAAGGAAAGTGACCTGCAGTAATCTCCGTATAAACTCCGTTGCCTTCAAGTAAGCTAAGCGGCATCGAAATACGTTTCGCAGTGGGAGCACTGAGAACGGCAGCACGCATTCGGAAAACGAGTAGAGTAGGTGGGCAGGAGTGATGGCGGTAATAGAACCGGAGATCAGACAGGCTGGCCGACGCATCGGTAAGTGACGCTATCTTTTTCCACACGGTGAAAATGTCGGCCACGCTCATTTTCATCCTACTACGCCCCTGTTTTCTCCGGCCATTCTTTTCCTGTCAGTCCCTCTATACTTAAAGCAAGTGCCTGGCATTCATTTTTATTGCCGCCTTTTATTACCCGCTCGTCCGCATGCAGAGGGCATTAGAGGCTATACGGCATTAGGCACCAAATGGTTGCTATTTCACGCGCCACAGCGACGCCCTTATAGCAGAACACGTCCAGCGAGTCCGCGGTTGGGGCTAATACGAAGCTCTGTTAACGATATGTTTATTGCGTCGCTAGGGCCTCGCTCGCCGCACCGTTCTGCGTGTCATCAGCGGGCGCCACGCCGAATCGCAAATAGCATGCAAGGAACGAGTGCTGCCAGCTTCGTAGGTTCGGGGAGGAAAAGCTAGCACTTACGGAGGACATGCGGCGCTTACCTACAAGGTAAAACCCAGCGAGCGCGTCATACCGGCATGTTTGCTTTAGGACGCCTCTTATAGAGGCATTACGCGAGACATATACCTCGAATGCCGGAGAGAAACGGTGTATACACTGTGGGATGAAGGTTCTATGAGCTCTTAATGTCTTGTTTTTCGTGAGACAATATAAAGCTTCTGGCACGAGCTGGCAGTGAGCAACAGGTTAGGGCACCGACTTACGCAATGGAATGCGGTTCGACAAATGCCTAGTGTCTATATATATGTATCTATCCTGTGAATTTTGTTTTTGCCCAATTATACAATGTACGTAAACGTAACGACGCCGTCCTGTGTTTGGATATAACTGTAAGAAATCTCAGCCCATGGTCGCTTTTATGACCTTAGAAAATACCTTAGAAATGACCTCAGGGTAGCCAACCGGGCTCAGCCCTGGTTAACCTCCCTACCTTTCCTTTATCATTTTGCTCTCTCTCTCTCTCTTAGAAAATACAGCTCGTTACTCAACGGTATGCTATAATGCATCGATCCGCATTACTCATATCGTATTGGTGAAGCCATTGGATATGATGCCTAACTTGGATATCTAATAACAAGTTGTTATGCTGTGTGCTGTCATTTTAAATTTAGCCTGCAATGACCACTACAATATCTAAGAAGTACTTCTTCTTAAGAGTTGGCGACCGTGCGCGCTGGTAGGATTATGTTTGGCGAAAACTTTACATCAAGATTCGATTGTTAACGTCACTGAACCATTAATCTTCTTAAATATAAACGCTTGCGCAAGCGGTCCAAGGCAATGGGTAGAGAAACTGACGCCCTTTTTCCCGTCGTCATTGCTTAGGTTATGATCACACGGTGGGATCATCACTCCTTATTAATGAAGTGACTACATAGCTATTCCTAGTGAAGCAATTCTTTTAAGGATACGTTTTTTGTGATAGTGTCTTTCTTTTGCTTCACATTAAGGACAATGCAGGCAAGCATACGTGAACCCTATACAGTTTTGTGCTGAAGGAAATGTAGTCAAGAGTTCGATGAAAGTTCGTCTCGTCAGGTAACATGATAGTGAAGATATTGTAGTCACTGACAAAGTCAAGGTGAAAATAACAGAGAAACGTTTCGGGACCTTTGATGACATTAAGAACGGGCAAGAGCCGAAAGTCGTTTTTATGCCAGAATCTGACATAGAGAACGGATGTAGTTGGCAGGGAAGATTTCCATCAGTCTTGTTGACACTGTTGTCGGTAGTTTGAATAAATAAATATTCTAACAAGAGTCGCGTCATCGGATACTTTTCCTTAGCTATTATAGCAGCGTTTTCCCCATCGATGGGGTGACCGCGATTATCGGCGTGTGCGGCAAGGGCGTTCGAGGCTTTTTTCTTGTCGGAGACGTCCCTTTGGTGATCTTTTAATCTTTGCGTGAGTTTGTCGGTGTGAGAAAATGAGAAAATGAGCAAATTAAGGATTTGCTCTAAGAAGATACCTACGTCGCGATCCAAAAAGACCCTACGGTAAACCTGCAAACAAAACTGCAAAACCTCCTCTGCAAGGTTTTTAAATTTGTACCGCCGCAGCAAAAACATCTCTACCATCGCCTCTTGTGTACTAATGGGTCCGCACCTGCAATATACGGATTAGGCAAAGTTCACAAGCAAGACGTTCCACTACGGCCTATTGTCGACTTCACAAGGTCACCACTGCTCCGGTTATCGCGTTACCTACAACAAGTACTGGGCCCGCTCGCCGGCAAGACAGCGACGCACATTTCGTATTCTTCAGCCTTCGTGCGGAAAGTGCGCGACGATTCCCTGGATGAAGACGACGTCATGGTGTCATTTGACGTGAAGTCGCTCCTACCTTTAGTGCCTGTTGACCTGGCCGTATCTACGTGCAGAAATGTTCTCCTGGCTGATGAAACGCTTGCTCAGCGCACCGCATTGGAAGTACAGGACATATGTGAGCTTTTAGACTTTTGTTTGCGCAACACCTACTTCACTTACAACAAACAGTTTTACAGGCAGATCAACGGAGCTGCCATGGGTGCTTCCAATTTCCTTACTACTGCCAACTTGGTCTCGCAGGTCATTGAACAGAAGGCCCTCGCTGAATTCTCTCCCACGCCAAAGGTTTTCATCCGCTACGTATACGACTGCTTCTGCATTGTGCGAAGGCAGGGCGCTTCACGCCTCCTGCGTCTTCTCAGCTCAGCAGAAGCAGCCAGAATACGAGTGTGTGACACTAGCCTCCCCTTCCTTGACGTCCTCGTGCGACGAAGTGGAACGAAACTCTCGTTTGCCGTGCAGAGGAAGGCGACTCACACCGGTCGGTTCTTAAACTTCAATCCATGTCAGCCGGCTTGCCACAACCAATCCGTCGTCTCATCTCTCGTCACGCGGGCCGCACGCATCTGCTCAAGTGATGACGAAATGCAGAACGAGCTGAAGACAATTTGTCACGAATTATCCAGGGACGGGTACCCCAAGAAGTTTGTTAACAAAATGGAAGCTCATGTTTTCCATCCCAAGCCGTCTCAAGGCAAGTCGTTCACGAAACGCGCAGGCATCGCATATGTGCCTGGACTCAGCGAAGCTCTTAGCCGCGTATTCTCAAGACATGCCATCCAACAAGCTGAGAAATAAACTTGTTAACGTAAAGGATCGGCTTGAAAGCAAGAATTACGCCGGTGTCATCTACAAGGTGCCATGCACAGACTGCAGCTGCAGTTACATCGGCGAAGCCAACATGTTCGCGAGAAGATTACAAGAGCACCAAACGGGCGTCTCCAACGACGAAAAAGCCTCGAATGCCCTTGCCGAACAAGCCGATAATCGCACTCACCAATTCGATTGGGAAAACGCTGCTGTAATAGCTATGGAAAAGAATCCGATAAAGTGACCCTTGTTAGAATCTTTATTTATTCAAACTACGGACAACAGTATCAACAAGACTGATGGAAATCTGCTTGCCAACTGTACCCGTTCTCTACGTCACATTTTGGCACAAAAACGACTTGCAGCTCTTGCCCGCTTTTAGTTTGATCGAAGAACCCGTACGAGTCACGAAACTTCTCTGTGTTAGTTTCACCTTGACTTGATCAGTGACTGCAATTTCTTCTTCGGTTTTGTTCTGAACATCTGCAAGTTGAACGTCCTCAAACAGACATTCTAAATATCTTAATTTGCAAGCCGGGGAACTAAACCAGCCATCCAGATTGGTTCTCTTTTAACGCACTAGTGCGTTCAATGAATACCAAAAGCGCAAAGTGTTACCGTTCACTTTGCGCGGCAGTGAATGAAACAGATCCCAAACGCGTGGGTCACGGCGTGCCTAATCGTCACGCTCGTCAACCGGAAAAGACTTGTCCCCTCGGGTGTGTGTGACGGGATTATATGCGCGAATGTGCAAATCTTACTCCCCTCTGTCCTACGTTCAACCCCTCTACGCCAAGGAGTGGTTTCCCTTTCATGACCCTCTGTGTAGGTTGACCCGACGTGTCCTGACCAGGCCCTGTACCAGGGAGCTACGGAAAATGAGGTTGCCCGGATGTTGGAGAGTATAAGAAAGCCAGCGAACCGCCACGTGTAGTATCTTCTGTGCCCTTGTGTGCAGGTGCAAGCACGCTGGATGTTTTTTTGTATTTTTCTTGAAGCGCACTACTGACCCGTAGCGATGTATTGAACTTCTGTCACTTGCCTTTATATCGGCTCGTCTTGCGTGCCGAGCCCTCTTCGATGGTCATCAATGTTCGAGCTCCAAGCAGACGCCGTTGAAGGCCACAAAACCCCGTCCCCGTAACAAACTGAACGCCGCATGCACTGGTGCGAGATCAAACAACACATGAACCGCAACACGTTGTCATTTGCGTGAGTTGAAAGTTTTACATGGCCGTGGCCTTCCGTAGAAAATAGAAGTGCAATACATGTTTCTAACCGCTCATGCATGACGCTAGCCATTAAAAAAGTTGAACGTATTTAAAGTACACTAGTGTTGAAGAACGAAGGTTTTCTCTAAATCCTCAGTTAATAAGACTGATATATATTTTTATTTTTTTACGCCACTGCCTGTTTATGCTCACTGTAGGTCAAAGGCATCTCTCAGCGATCCCTAATTACCGCTATCTTAGTCCAGCTGAGCTCATCTTCAGCCGGCAGATTTCCTCATTTCATTACTGCACCTAGTTTTATGCGAGATATGAATTCCAGATAAAGCAGATATGAACCATTAATGTTTACTTTTGACTACTGCAGCAAGTATGCTAACAGCGAAGGCCCGTGGCACTCTGTAGAACGACCAATTGTAATCTGCGTCTTTAATTTGGATAGTGGCAAATAAAACTCGGTCAATATAAAAGACATAGACGTCGGTCTGAGGCACATTCCTCTAGCCAGCTCTGTTCTGCGCTGGGTAAAGTGGAAGAGGGACGTGATCTGTGAAAATGACTTCTCTGCTGGCGTTTTGTGTTCTTTAGCGTTCACAAAAACGTGCAGTTTATCTTTATCAGACGGACGCCCCGACAGAAATATAACTTGTATTAAGGCTTCAGGCCTTGAATATGCTAAATAAATCTGGTAGACTAGGTAGGCAGTTCAACGATTGCAGATTCTTTCAATGCTATTTTTAATAAGAGGTGTAAAATTATTGCTGTATTTCGATTCTTCACACAAAAGCCACGAGAACTGACTGATCCATAAAGGAACAGCATGGAAATATATGGAAAACCTGGAACTATTGGACGGCGTCTGCGCACATTCAGCTAGAGCAAAATGAATGACGATCTCCTTTCATCGCTTTGCTACGTTCCTGCGTCATATCCTCTATAGCGTGTATGAGAGCTCGAAATCGCATAACTTACAGTGCCAAATCAACATATGGATTACTCGTGATGACTCGTGTTTATTACTGTCGCCCAGTTTTAAAGCGAAACTTTCTTTCCCAACTCTCCGGGACTTTCCTGACGGTTGCAGTAGGCCGGGTGTTTGCTGCTGCTTCGACTGTTGTCTTAGCGGAATTGCTCGCACTAAAGACAGCACTACAGGCTTTGCTACCCTTATAGGTGTCCAGGCTGCTGGCCTTGTCTTCTACAATATCACACAGTGATAAAAGTGGTATACCCGAATGTCATCCTCCCAGACAAATATGGGTCATCAAGAACACAATTCCTTTAATAAAACAAAAAAAATGCCTTTCTATCTTTTCTACGCCCACTTTCCTAACCTTTATCCCACAATTGCATATATTGAATTTTATCGTGCCAACGCCGACCACCTCTTTGAGCTCATCCTCGCGTGTTGGCGATGATTATGGCTACCACAGTATAGCGCTTACCCAAAATGGAGACTGGTCAAGAAGCGGGCGGTAAACTTAAAAGCGAATAAGACGCAATTGAGAAACAGGAGGTAACTTAAGTGTTGACACATGGTGCGCGCGCGCCACTCGAGATTACGCCAAGAACGCAGGAAACCAAATGGGCCGAGTTTATAGCATTTCATTAACGGCTTCACGAAAGCTATATAGGCTTCGTAAAGATTCCAAAATCTGCGTCCAAATTGCCTAACGTTTTTTTTTTTTTTCTTGCGCATACTATCGGCGAATGGAGAAATGCGGTCGCGTGTCCTTTCTATCCTTTTCGCGTGGTTAACACGATCAAAACATCATAACAGTTTACTCAATCCGTTAACTATAACGCGAACGGCAGTTATGTCTAGGAATTATGCGCTTTACTAAGCTTCATTTGCTTAAGAACAGACGCACAACCGCTGTTGGCGCAGACATGTCCGACTATAGGGCAGAGGAAGATGCGGGCACGCGAAAATCCGATTAAAAGTTGGAAGCAGTGAACAAGTTTCTCCTCCTAACAGTTGGTGCCTCACAACTATAAACAGCGTTTTTGTCATTCCAGGAAGCGCGCGAGTTCTGCAGTACCTAGAACTTGGCAGTTACCAACGGGAAAACCAAACGTAACACAGTATGTGGAACCTAACCAGCCCAGTTGAAACGATATATATATATATATATATATATATATATATATATATATATATATATATATATATATATATATATATATATATATATATATAGTTCATTTTGTAGCAATTTCTGGCTCATCACTAGCTATCCCCCGGTCAAATCACATTCCGGGGGCATTTGACGCAAAGCTTCGCCACTTATTTCCAAGTGTTACCAACTGCTTTCTCTTCCTCCGAAGAACCTGCTATGAGCTCAGTGCAGTAGTTCTATTATCGTGCTTTCCAAGTTTGATTCGCTTTGCATGTCACAGCCTGTTATCACTTAGAACGACCGAAAGCTGAGCTATAGTATAGTTGGTAAGAATTCATTATGGAAAAAAAAAGGCAGAGGTTAACAAAGTCGGCCACGCACTCATAGGGATGGCGGACGATGCGTTACACTTGTCGGTGTTCGTGTTGTCGGTGTTCTTATTCTTGTCGGTGTTTGGCGTTCATGTTGTCCACTTCTCTATTCTTGCGTCCTGTCTGCACGCATCACCTCTTCTTTGCATAATGTTATCGCATAGCTGAAAAAGCATTTCTCAATGTAAGATTTATTTATTTATTTATTTAGTTATTTATTTATTTATTTATTTATTTATTTATTTATTTATTTGAGCATACAGCAGCACTGAAGGGCTACCGCAGGAGAGAGTATCACTTGAATTATTGCCTGCGGTGGCAAAGCTGTTTCTAACGGCTTGCGCAAGAAAGGACGTAACTGGAGCGCTGTGACGTAAAAAAATAAAACTCGTTCAAAAGCATTCTGGACTGATGTGATACGAGACCGAGGTCACGCTGAACTGATAAAAGCCGAAGTTCGAGAGTATAGTACATAATCAGAAAGAAAAAAACAAATAAAGAACACAGTTTGGTGCGGGATAACTATATATATGGAGCAGGAAATTAAAACGTGAGTGAGTGAGTGAGTGTGTGAGTGAGTGAGTGAGTGAGTGAGTGAGTGAGTGAGTGAGTGAGTGAGTGAGTGAGTGAGTGAGTGAGTGAGTGAGTGAGTGAGTGAGTGAGTGAGTGAGTGAGTGAGTGAGTGAGTGAGTGAGTGAGTGAGTGAGTGAGTGAGTGAGTGAGTGAGTGAGACGAAAACCGAGTACTACGCTCTATCATTCACATCTCGTGAACTGAACGACTACTTCATTAACCTGGCTATACAGCGTACCTATAGGAGGTAAGCCGCCACACCCGGAGGTTATTTTACAATTGCTAGGAGGTACTGCGGGGCGTGTCATTTCCGGAGGCACCGGACGTTTGCGCGCACACGCCAGGAGGAGTGGGCGGGATAGAACAAGCGTGGGGGCTTTTACCCCCTTGAATATCTGAATCTGCCTATAGGCACTACGGTGGATAAGTTTCTTTGCGAGTGGAGCGCGCGTTTATCCCTAGGCGTGCCGGCATTGCCGAGTGGGATTACGCTCGTACATGGCTGCCGTCGCGGTGAAACACGTGAAGCAACAGGCACTGACGCCCGATGCGGCGAAGGCTGCGTCGGACAGACTCTCTCGCACCCGCGTTGCTCGTGCTGAGTCAGTCGTGCCTGATCATACCTTTCTCGCGCCTTATGGCGATGTATCTTCAAAATAACATCACAGATGTTTCCGTGGGAGCAGTAGGGACTGTAATAGAGACCGGGTCGCATATATTGAAAAGCTAGAAGGGCAGAGTACTTTACCAATCGCGGTCGAACGCGAGTGGCTGAACGGGCGCCGGTGACGCTCGATGCCGCTGAAACCGTTATGAGAATACGTCGCGTCACCCAAACGCATTTCGCGCTAACCTAACCTACTATAACGCTAACCTAATCTAACCAAACGCGCCTGAGACGCAATGACAATAATCCTCGCGGCGTAACCGCTGTGAGAACACGCCGCACCACCTTAACGCCTTTACGCTAACCTAAGCTAAGCTAACCTAACCTACGCTAACGTAACCTAAAGTGGTCGAGACGCAAAGCCAATAACCCTCGCTGTGTGATATCAGGCAATCGCGTTCAACCGCGGTTGCTTAGGCGCTGTGCGTTTATTTGGCTCAAAGGTGACAACTCCAAAATGCTCCTGATAAGTCGCGGATCATCATCATCATCATCATCATCATCATCATCATCAGCCTGGTTACGTCCACTGCAGGGCAAAGGCCTCTCCCATACTTCTCCAACAACCCCGGTCATGTACTAATTGTGGCCATGCCGTCCCTGCAAACTTCTTTATCTCATCCGCCCACCTAACTTTCTGCCGCCCCCTGCTACGCTTCCCTTCCCTTGGGATCCAGTCCGTAACCCGTAATGACCATCGGTTATCCTCCCTCCTCATTACATGTCCTGCCCATGCCCACTTCTTTTTCTTGATTTCAACTAAGATGTCATTAACTCGCGTTTGTTCCCTCACCCAATCTGCTCTTTTCTTATCCCTTAACGTTACACCTATCATTCTTCTTTCCATAGCTCGTTGCGTCGTCCTCAATTTGAGTAGAACCCTTTTCGTAAGCCTCCAGGTTTCTGCCCCGTAGGTGAGTACTGGTAAGACGCAGCTATTATACACTTTCCTCTTGAGGGATAATGGCAACCTGCTGTTCATGATCTGAAAATGCCTGCCAAACGCACCCCAGCCCATTCTTATTCTTCTGATTATTTCAGTCTCATGATCCGGATCTGCTGTCAATACTTGCCCTAAGTAGATGTATTCCCTTACTACTTCCAGTGCCTCGCTGCCTATTGTAAATTGCTGTTCTCTTCCGAGACTGTTAAACATTAATTTAGTTTTCTGCAGATTAATTTTTAAACCCACTCTTCTGCTTTGCCTCTCCAGGTCAGTGAGCATGCATTGCAATTGGTCCCCTGAGTTACTAAGCAAGGCAATATCATCAGCGAATCTCAAGTTACTAAGGTATTCTCCATTAACTTTTATCCCCAATTCTTCCCAATCCAGGTCTCTGAATACCTCCTGTAAACACGCGGTGAATAGCCATGGAGAGATCGTATCTCCCTGTCTGACGCCTTTCTTTATTGGGATTTTGTTGCTTTCTTTATGGAGGACTATGGTGGCTGTGGAGCCGCTATAGATATCTTTCAGTATTTTTACATACGGCTCGTCTACACCCTGATTCCGTAATGCCTCCATGACTGCTGAGGTTTCGACAGAATCAAACTCTTTCTCGTAATCAATGAAAGCTATATATAAGGGTTGGTTATATTCCGCACATTTCTCTATCACCTGATTGATAGTGTGAATATGATCTATTGTTGAGTAGCCTTTACGGAATCCTGCCTGGTCCTTTGCTTGACAGAAGTCTAAGGTGTTCCTGATTCTATTTGCGATTACCTTAGTGAATAGTTTGTAGGCAACGGACAGTAAGCTGATCGGCCTATAATTTTTCAAGTCTTTGGCGTCCCCTTTCTTATGGATTAGGATAATGTTAGCGTTCTTCCAAGATTCCGGTACGCTCGAGGCCATGAGGCATTGCGTATACAGGGTGGCCAGTTTCTCTAGAACAATCTGCCCACCATCCTTCAACAAATCTGCTGTTACCTGATCCTCCCCAGCTGCCTTCCCCCTTTGCATATCTCCTAAGGCTTTCTTTACTTCTTCCGGCGTTACCTTTGGGATTTCGAATTCCTCTAGACTATTTTCTCTTCCATTATCGTCGTGGGTGCCACTGGTACTGTATAAATCTCTATAGAACTCCTCAGCCAGTCGAACTATCTCATCCATATTAGTTATGATATTGCCGGCTTTGTCTCTTAACGCATACATCTGATTCTTGCCAATTCCTAGTTTCTTCTTCATTGTTTTTAGGCTTCCTCCGTTCCTGAGAGCATGTTGAATTCTGTCCATATTATACTTCCTGATGTCAGCTGTCTTACGCTTGTTGATTAACTTCGAAAGTTCTGCCAGTTCTATTCTAGCTGTAGGGTTAGAGGCTTTCATACATTGGCGTTTCTTCATCAGATCTTTCGTCTCCTGTGATAGTTTACTTGTATCCTGCCTAATGGAGTTGCCACCGACTTCCATTGCACACTCCTTAATGACGCCCACAAGATTGTCGTTCATTGCTTCAACACTAACTTCCTCTTCCTGAGTTAAAGCCGAGTACCTGTTCTGTAGCTTGATCTGGAATTCCTCTATTTTCCCTCTTACCGCTAACTCATTGATCGCCTTCTTATGTACCAGTTTCTTCCGTTCCCTTCTCAGGTCTAGGCTAATTCGAGTTCTTACCATCCTGTGGTCACTGCAGCGCACCTTGCCGAGCACGTCCACATCTTGTATGATGCCAGGGTTAGCGCAGAGTATGAAGTCTACTTCATTTCTAGTCTCACCGTTCGGGCTTCTCCACGTCCACTTTCGACTATCGCGCTTGCGGAAGAAAGTATTCATTATCTTGATATTATTCTGTTCCGCAAACTCTACTAATAACTCTCCCCTGTTATTCCTAGTGCCTATGCCATATTCCCCCACTGCTTTGTCTCCAGCCTGCTTCTTGCCTACCTTGGCATTGAAGTCGCCCATTAGTATAGTGTATTTGGTCGTGGATAGAAGTCGCGGATAGCAGCATACAAAAAGCCTGCCAAGAGTGAAGATAGTTCTTCAAAAGCGCAGGTCCGCCCTCTACCCGCCCTCTACTACGGCCCCTATTGCTCCCCCGGGAAGATCAGTGACGTTTTCTTTTTTATTTTTTTGAAGCTAGAGCATTGGAAGGCGCGACAAAGTCATAATGTAGTATGACTGACTCAGCACCAACGCCGCAGGTGCGAGAAAGTCTCTCCGGCGTACTTTAGACACAGCAATCACCAAATGGGGCGTCCGTGTTCCCTGCTTCACCTGCTTTATCGCGCCGGCAGCCAGCGTCGGAGCGTAAACAAACTAGACCCCACCCCCCAATGCTGGCACGCCTAAAGGGGACAAACGCATACAACACGAGCAACGAAACTTCTCCTCAATGCCTAGGCAAAGTCAGATATTCAAGGACCAAAAGCCCCCAGATTTCCTCTCTCTCGAACCCACTCTCACTCGCTCCTGTGCAGAAACGTCGGGGCGCCCTGGGAAGTGCCACGCCGGGCTGCACTTGCTAAGGTATTGCAAAAATGCCACCCGGAAGCTGCTCTTGCGCTCGCAAAGCAGCTTCTACGAAGAGTACTATGTACCGTTCCTATTATAATAGCGGCATGCCAATTCAGGCCCAGCCAGCGAGGCTCATGCCAACGATCGGGTGGGAGCATGGCGGCTCGCTTCCTCTGCTGCGTCTCGCGTTTATTTACCCGCGTACCGAGGGCACCGCAGTTCACCGCAGCTCGCTCAGACGCGCAGGCCAGGCAGCCTCTTTCCGACCATCTGCCCGGTAGTGCGCGGAGCGATAGTTTGTTTTCCCTGCGCAGCCTGGAGTCGGAAGACGTATGCGTACGCAAAAGGGGTAGGCGATGACGCCTCCGCGAGAGACTGCGCGAAACGCAGAACATGAGCACGCGCGCGTGTTATTTTTGTAGGCGTCACTTTGTTATAGCGGCAGTTATTATTATTTTTGCCTTGTTGACGGAAATGTTTACCTCGGCGTCGTATACGACGCTGCTCGCTGCAAAGTATGGTGGATCATTCGCGCTCATCGCGCGGAAGGTTTGCGCATGTGCCTCTCGAGCTAAGTCAAAACTAACATCGTAATTCGCGGAATCCCCGCTCGTGCCTGAACTCCAGCAACCAAGAACGCGAGGAATCGGTATTGCAAAAGTCAGCAATTTTTTTTTGTCATCGTCATCGTGATTCTTCTGATATGTGTCTCGAATTACATTTTGTGCTGTTCAACAATCATTGCACTTTATAAACACATTGCGCTAGACCGTCTAAGAGGATTCGTTGAGTTACTGCAAATAAATAGTAATGCCAGTTCTATCTCCTCGCAGGAAGTCTATTCTTTTTTTTTTCTTCTTTTTTTTTGCCAGAGACTCGGAGCGAAATTCCTAAGCCTTTTCTGCTTGTAACATCTGTGATGCTGTATGGCGTTCTTCGCGAATAACATTGCGACAAATCCAACGCGCCTCGTCGGAATGTACACAAACGAAGATTCATTTAAATGCATTATAAAAAGTGCTGAAACCTATGCTGGTTTCGGCGTTGTTGCCATGCCAGAGCGAAATCATGTCGAAGGCCCTCGCCGAAACTACGTCATCTACGTTACAAAGCTGTCCAAACGCAGACCCCTTTTCGCTACTGCTCGGGTGGGTGCGCATGTGCTTTCGTTCGGCCGTGCTGCACGAGATATGGTACATGCGGCGATAATCTCAAATAGCTAGTTGGAGCTGGCACGAAGAACGTACAGGTGCGACTGTGGCCCATAGGTTAGTGCAACCGGCTGCTGTGGTTGCCTGCTGCGGTCGTGCTACATAGCAAACGCGCCAGGGTGCGAATTGCTCTTTGAATGCGAACCTTAGCCTCGGTCGAGCGCTGTGTGAGAGCGTGAAGCAAAATGTTTAGGATTGCACCGTTTCACTCACTACTCCTTACGTGGCAGTTAAGTTTGACACATTCGCCGGAGACAAAGCGGTGTTAAATGGACTACTTACAATCGAGTCCTATTCCTGTTTCGTCATGGGCAACAAGACCTACTTGAGTAATCAAGAAAATAAAAGGATAGTACCAGTGTAAGCGTCCGTGTTTCAGTGATATTTCAAGGAGGCATTTCCTGGTCCGTGTCTCTTTGTCATTTGGATGGCATTGCGAGAATGCCGTGCTCTTTGATACCATGCTCTTCAACAGCTAGAACTATTTTCTGATTTGTTTAAAATACGTGAATGGCTTTCGCTTCGGCGTCGGGTGCTTCGTCAGCGCTTGTTAAATTCAAGAACATTATGATGTGCGTATAATATTACAGTAGCGAGATTGAGACAACAAAAATCAGGAACAAGAACAAAACGCATAAAATATGTGATTAAATCAGAAAGAAACAAGAAATAATGACGGGAAAATGGAAAATCAGATGAAGAACTCATCCAAAGTGATCAAAGCAGGAAATACACATTTGATAAGATCTTGAAAGAAAGTGGCACTGAAACCGGTATCTCTTAGATATAGCATACTATTATTGCCGACATTGTACGTGTATGCGAGCTTTACTAATGATGGCCTTCGAGGTCAGGGGAGATACGAAGTGTCCGCGCGTAATTCTTTTTCGAACGCCTTGTTCACGCAACTAAATGCTACCGCCACGCCAACATTACATCGCTTTACTAAACCTTATTTGCCATGTGGCCCGTGCAGGCGCGTTCCCCGAGTTTGCAGCAAGTTCAGATTTGTCCCGGGTCCTTTATACATGTGACGCCATGATTCCTTGCGCTAATTATTCCTCCGAGTGGCCTTCTACATGAGACGTACTTCGGCAAGGGAGAAACTACGTCAAGCGAGGGGCATAAGATATGTATGCAGGAAAAAATAAAAGAAGCATTACAGAACCCCTAATGAGGCCCGCAAATGTACTGAGAATCCACTATGAATAAGGCATAAACCTGCCTGCACCGATTTCCATAGCTGCGTTGAATCGCGCTCTGTTCACAGCGATTCGCAGCTTGACCCCACTCTTCGCTGATGTTACGGTGGGCCCCGGAGCTTACAATTTCCGGAATGCCTTGCATGTCTGCAGACGCGCACTCAACTGCACCTCTGACATCTTTCTTGTATGTAGGAACGAAATATGGCACATGGCAAGACTAACATTCACGAATAAGCAAAAAACTACATGAACAAGGGCAATTCAAGCTCCTCCACCGTACCAGTCTTGTCTAGCAAAGCAGTAACCCAGCATTCTTTTCGATATAGTAATTGCGATCGCAAGCTTTCTTAGGCATTCTCCTTGAAGAGAAAAAAAAAAACGCTCTTTTGACCATTTAACGACCAGTCTAACGGCCAGCACGTCTAGCGTCTTTTGGGTTAACCTGGCTGTTAGCCTATCATTTCCTTCTGCAAAGAATTAGTTAATTGCGTAAAATAAGCAGAAAATAATTCACCAGCTTGTGCTTGTATTTTCAGTCCCTCGTCCTACGCTCTGTGCATCAACACGGTCTTTCGTAACTCCGTGACAGAGTGTGTAAGCGCAACTGAGCGAGGACGTAGAAAGAAACAAATACACACAGATTGTGTATCTGTTTCTGGTTCGTGTGTGTGTCGTCCTCGCTCAGTCGCGCTTACACACTCTGTCACGGAGTTGCGAAAGACCGTCTTGATGCACTGAACGTAGGACGAGGGACTGAAAATACAAGCACAAGCTGGTGACAGTTAGCGCACGTCCTGTCATCTTTCTTGTCCAATGTCAATCCAGCGCTATGTCTTCAATTGATTCATGTGCAAGGTAGAAGAAGGTCAGTTGCACTGAACACCAAATTTACAAAGCAGAGCAGGCCGTGAACGCTCAATCAGCAGAACTTCGGTTGAGTTAGCGGGGACTGCTTGAGGTGACCTTAAGTCATCGCGGTCCACTGAAAATGGCAGCAAAAGTAAATTTTAAAAAATGACAAAGAAGACAGAAGGAAACGCCGCCGGCGAGCACCACTGGCTGATGAATAAGAGCCATGTTTCGAGGCCCCAACAACGACAACAAGTGCCACTAGTGGCTGAGAGCGGGATTATAGCCTATGCGGCGAGGCTGGCAATCTAATGTGCCGGTTTCCCAACTTGGCCCTCTCTGTGTTGCAGGCCGAGAGAGGCAGGCAGACCACGCTACACTTCACCTTATAAGTTCCACGCTGTACAGCTAAGGCCACGAGCATCCCGAAAAGAAACCAAACTAGTAGCAATGCTGCTCAATTGTCTGCCTCTGATCGTTCTTCCGACTGGGCGCCGACTGAAAGGAAGATTCGCGGAAAGATTAGTCGGGCACAATGGCGGAACCGTTCTCTTTTTCCGAGAACTCGCAGCCGCGGCTAAGGTTACTGAGTCGCTGTTGGGCCGAGCCCGCCTATATCATTCCTTGCAATGCACGCAATTCCTGAGACGGGGTATCTAACCTTTGCAATATCGCCCCCTCGTTCACTTCCGCCACAACGTATGCTTCTTCGTGCATGTATGTCGCACCGAGTTTCATTAGGTGTGGATCGATGCGTAGGACGCCGCGATAGTATTTAGGCTGCCCGACCTTGTGACCTTACCACTAGCGCCTTAGGACAAACCGCGGGCGGCGGTTGTTGCTAACAATTTCGCAACTTCGGCTACGAAACCGCTGCTCTGAATCTGATCCCAGATTAAAAGCATGTCTTTAAATAATCTCTACCATAAAATAATTACCATTTAAATAATCTCTACGATAAAAAAAAATGAGGGAAAAGACTTTCACCGGCTTCAGTTCCACCGCAATAATTTCGACGCCGTTTCAAGCGCATTAGCCCTCAGATTTTCGTGGTATACAATTCCAATGACGCGTGTGATGTTCCGCATGCAGACTTCCTCTTTTCCACGACGGCCCCTCCCGCGGCCTTCATAATGCAACAAAACGGACGACCGAGCGACGAAGCATGTAAACGAAGTAATGACGCAAAATGCCGGAAAGTGAACGGACGGTGAATGTTTAAGACGATCCGTTGAATGTGCGTCAGCGCTTCCAAGGCGCTCGGCGTGCGTACGAGCTCCGAATGCGCGCGTTCTCTGGCGCTAGGCACGTGTAGGTGGCTGCGTTTCCGTCCGTCTCCCCCGCGGCCGGGTGTCCGCTCAGAATTTCCGATGAACGTCCGGAGCAGCGTGTGCTGCGCCTGCAACTGTCATTCCGGGAAAGCGTCCGTATAAGGTCTCTCACGCAACGAGGTTACGTGTCAAGCGCTGCTACACATCTGCATACAGCCTACACATGCGTGCGTCGGCGTGTGATGCTCCCACACGTTCCCGGGTCAATTCGTTGCGTGATGCCGATGACGAGGCGATGCTCGGCATTCTTCGCCGTTACACGTTACACAGCGCGTCACTGCTTTCTCGCGATGCATTCTAAAAGGGGCAGCCGCAACTTCCCGGATGCGATAACTCCGGCGAGCTACGATACGGCGCGCGTGTGTGCAGATGAGCGAGTGGTGTCTCTACGCGCAGTTTTACCCTTCCGCTGAGACGATTTTTGTTTTCCGCAATATCCGTTCGTGACCTTCTTATCTGCCGTTCCTTGCACTCTCATTTCGGCTATTTCACGTTATGCCGAGAGAGATAAAACTTTATTATGTCCTTGATGGGGTTCAGGGGTGGCGGGGGTCGGGAGCATCGTAGCATTCCCGACAGGAAAGCAGCGGGCGCGGTGTTTTCAAGAAAGGAAACGCAAGCAAGGAAAATGACGATTATTGTTGTGCGGCAGAGATACACCCCAAAGGGAGTAACTTTGCCTTAGAGTGCGCACAATGGCATGCCTCGTGATCATGTCATGCTTTTGGCACTTTAAACTTTAGAATGTATTTTTTTATACCTAAAATTATGCGCGCGTAGAACTCAAACACATCCGAGATACCGTATTCATGCGATGATAACGAGCACTTTCTATAAGTAAAATTTACTGAATATGACGCACGTGGTAGACCCGACTACGAATAAAACATATACAATATGAGAAAATATCGTCATCCACAGGAAACATTTCGGCAATCATATTTAATCGACGCGTTCACGCAACTGTAGAAGCTGCGGTGTAGCCACCTTCGTGCCCGTTCCGTAAGTAAATCCGCATGTGTCGCCAATTCCATAGACAGTGCAATTAGGCTGTCGTGGTCTACACAACATTTACAAGATGTTCCAGCTCAAAAGCCGCTGGCGGTGTGCGCGGACGATTGGAATAAGTCTCCCGACAGCGACGATGAGCGTTGTGCGGCCAACTGGTGCTTGGATACGCATACTTGTCTAACACAGCCCAGGTCACTGTTGCCCTGTCTCTTACAATAAGATACCGGTGAGTGAAGAATCAAAGGCACTCTGCTTACGACTTATACTGTAGCATTAAAACGTTTAGTGCGTTTTACAATAGAAGACATCGAATTTTTCATTTGTGGCCGTAAGTATCGGTTGCGCATTGCAATCTATGGCGCATTAGGATTGGATGAATACGGTATTCCGGTAGCCTCCATTGCGCCATTTCTCGTAAATGACGGTGCAGGTGCGCGACCTCAATCACCGTCTTTTATCTTGTTGATACGCTTGTTGTCGTTTGTTTTCGGCAGCACGCTTCCTTAATTCGCTGCGTTTCTGTTTCAAGTTTGCTTAGCATGATTCCCCCTTCAGCCAATGATTAATACAGGTGGTATATTGACACGGGTGCTCGTTTATCCAGTAAATGTTATCGAGTGTTGAAGGTTGTGGCTCAGCGCAAGACGCTTTCTCGTATCGGAAGTTTCTCGGATGTAATCGATGGATCTACATCTCTTGTCTATGGCAGTGCCGAGCCTGGTATAATCAAATTTTGTGCGCGGCGGGAATACTGCGACGTCAATGAACTTATGCGAGCACCAACGTTCATCGAGTGATGTATAAATAACCGACGCGTCTGATCCGCAGATCCGATTTCGACGATCGCCGACTGTGTTCGAGGCTATCGTTGTTCCTCTAGTGCCACTTGATCTTGTGGGCACAGGCTCGTATAACAAAGAAAAGTTCGTTTCGTGGTTCAGTTTTGCTATACAGCGTGCTTCAGCGTCGCTACGAAATGCCAATGTCATCAGTGCCTGTAGCAGCACTATAGCATAAAATAGCATACTATAGCATAAAATGAGAGTTTGGCATTCTATCACGCCTAATCTCGCGATTCACTTCAGCGATTCTTCACATCGACGAACGTAAACGCCGACACGGAGACCAAGTCCGATAAGCGATTCACGGCGCAGATGTGGAACGGAGTTCAGCGATAAGGTGGCGAGGGCAGCGACGTAACATATTTACGAACACAAGATATATGAGAAAACCGCGCGCCTGCGACGGGCGGTGTCTGTGCGTGCATGAAAAAGAGTCAGCATTATCGAGGCTCAACAAAACCACGTAGGCGCTCCCGATGTTTCAATTCGGTTAAATAGGGGCACCAAAAAATAGACTTGAGAAATATCGAACAACGAAACGCGCAACACACCATGATATGTTGCTTTTTCTTCGCTTCCTCTCTCTTCAGAGGACAGTTTTGTTCAGTATACTTACCGCCCCGTAAATCAGGTTAGGTACCGTCACTTGGGCAAATAGAGACGAATAAAAAGAAGGAATACACTCTACAGCGCAAAGATAAAGACTTCGCAAAGCCAAAATCGTGATCTGTGCAACTGAAAACTGAAACATTGAACTAGGTTACGCGTGGCTTTAGGAAGAAAGCAGAGATAGTTATACGCATCTCATTTGGTTTGATTAGCAGGTTCCCGAAAGCTTAGCTTCACATGAACGGCGGCCTGCGCGTTGGATCTGCATAATTTCTTGAATATTTTCTCTGGCTGTTGCTATGGTGACGGTTAGAATTGCGTTTGCGTCACATACTCTATCGCTTTCGGGTAATTATGGGCGAAGTCGAAAGCACGAATGGCACGATTGTCTCGGCCGTACATGCGTATTATTATTCAAAATCCAACAGCGCGATTTTCCTCGAAGGCATAAACCAAAGATCAGACATGGCCAACCGCTGAACCTCAACTCGGAATATTTATTACAAACAAGAAATATACATCGGATCGTACAGATATACGCATTAAGATACACACATCAAATTCAGCGCTTATCGTTGTCGTCTCTTCAATTTATGTTTTCGTCCCAGTCGCGCTATACGTACTGAGTCTTGCTCAACCAACTTACATAATACGTTACATAATACGGTAACGATCCTGAATCGTCTATGTAGGCTCGTATGAGTATATGCAGCAATATATAGCGTGGGAAAAAAGAGCACAAGCCGAGGGATTCCGATTATATGGACAGCGTGGTCGAAACCTGCAGGCATCGCAGAGCGAAATTCGCGGGCACGTTAGCGTAACGAAGGGTTGGTTACTTGCGCGTTTGTCCACCATGTTTCTCATTGTTTCGTTTCCTAATGACAAGGAAACAGTTATGGAGGCTACGAAAATAATACGGTAATAATTGTGCCGTTCCTCCGCGCGTTTTTGTTTTAAAAACGTTTAGCGCTGCAACGTCCTGAAGGTCGGAACTTCACTCCATTGCTGCGATAAATTAGGCAGTTTATGTATACCGTCAATCGCATAGCGACCTTCCTATGACTAGTTTTCTTCTTTATTTTGCATCGAATACGTGACGCAATATTTTCTGACGGCGAATATTGCAACAATGCCGTGATGGAAAGTGCACAAGCAGCACGGTTATGAAACTGTTCAACCTCACCCGCTGTGTTGCGAAACGCTTTATATGTGTGACCCATTCATATTTCTTTTTTCAGATCTTTGGCAGTAGAGAATACATAACATACAGAGTTAATGTTACATTGATTCACATAGCGTTTTGTGCTTTTTCCTTCCGTGTGTGGCACGTATTTTTTCTGCTCACACACACAGACAACGAACTGTCGCTACTACTTCAATATGGTTGCCTGCCGCACTAAAAAAAGTGATGAAATTCTCTTTATGATATAACAAGAACTTCTCTCATATTTGTTTCTTCATTTATTAGTTCTCCTACTGCACTACAGAACATCTATTGTTCTATATGTTCGCGCCGAGCACTAGCATATTTCTCAATCTTTTTTTTTTCAACGGCACATTTCTCAACCACGAGGAGGGATATTTCTGACAGGTGGCATCACTTTAAACCAGAGCGTCTAGAAAGACTGTAGTCAGAATATTACAGTGTCAGCCCATAATATGTACAGATAGGAGGCTGGTTCGAAACAAACGCCAGCAGTAGTTTAAAAAGAAATCACTTAAACAATGAAAAAAAAATTGAAGCCCAAAGAGGTATTCCCCCTTCCACCCCCCCCCCCCCTTTAGTTGTTTCTGTAAACTCTCATTCGTTGTTTTTTCAGCTGTTTATTGCAACGTGTACTGTACTCTACCCGCAGGAGGCGGAAATTACGCATGCGCCCCAACACGTTTGGAGCACCCCGCTTCATTGTTGTACAGGCTATAACCTCATTCTGAGGCTGTGACTGATTTTCACGCCAAGTTTCGGAACGTTTGCCTCACACTGACACAGGGGGTTGGTTAATGTAATCTGCCGAGATTTGCTAGGCCTATGCTAGCATGCTATGGCACTTTATGCCGAGTTGCATAGAGTACGTTAACGAAGTAATCACCAGGCTGTAGCGCCAGTCTCTTAACGATTACAATACTAACACGCTATTCCATTTTGGCCAACGCTAATCGCGCCGGCCGCCGCTTTTCCTTTTTGCATTTACGCTATGTGCGGCCTTTCGCTCAGCGACGAGCTGCACACACCTCGAATTCGAACAAGCGCTATCCAATGCCAGTCAGTATAAACATGCGTATACTGTCGCACCGCGGACACAAAATTTCGAAGGAGTCCATCTATCTGCTAGAAGAAGAGCGCGGGAACGATAGCTTCATCTGTTCACACAAAAACCGAAGGAACTTATTGAGACATGCCACGAAAGGGGAAAGAGAGAAAGAGAGACAGAGCATGTTGTAGAACAGTCTCAAGCCGCGACGCTGATTAACCATGTCAGACGTGCGGGCCACCGTAAAAATATACATCTCACCACAAACGCATAGCGCTCTCTTGCGTCGTCGTTCTCGAATAAACATGGGTTTCTCTTGCTATTCGAGCGTGCAACATCTCCTTTACGCGCCAGCAATGCATTACAAGACAAAGTCACAAGACTGCCTTGAAGAAGACAAGTCCACTTGTCGAAACGTTGGCTCCTGCATTCACCTTGTTCACGTTTTGCTCATCGTCTTGAATTGCCATCTCCCGCATTCCCCGTCTTTTCTCAAGGCAAACTGAAGGCATTCGTTGGTGTTTCGTAAAAGAACGAACTCAAGGAAAATAGAAAGTCACACGACGTAAGCGAAGCCATGTCCTTTCAAGAACCACGTACTTTTTTTTAATTTTTGTTAGACGAAGCAGAATTTCATTTGGTGTGAGTGTTCTTCATTGTTTTTTTTCTTGGATAAGGATCGCGAATTTATTCTTAGGACATTCACCGGTGCTTTTGATACTATTAACAGCGCGAGTGTCACATTGCAAAGGCTGTAAAGTGTACTGCGACGGATCCCATTATCGCTTACATAGCCTTAAACGTGCTGTTTACGTTCATGAGAACATTACATACGGCAATCGAACCATCGCGACAGCTTGGGGAAAATAAACAAACAAAGAAACAAACAAACACGCAAACAAGCAAACAAACAAGCAATCATACAAGAAGACTCCTAGAAGAACACACAAAATATGACGAGAAGGAAAGAACCCTGGTCTCCTTTCTTCGTGTTTTAGGACATTCGTCTTTGTTGTTGCTTTTTTTGCGAGCGGTGGAACTGGCGAAGATGCCATAGTTCCAACTAGTGAAGTTTCTCAGAGTAAGCGCTAATTATTTTAATGAAATTACTGGTTCTGCTATCCACACTGGATCGCATAAGTTAATGCGAGATGCCCATACTGTCCTACCCTCGTATGTCGATCTTCCCTATTTTTACGAAATCAGTCAATCGCGGCAATTGCTTTCCGAAACATACGTAGAGGTCGGAAAAAGCAGCTGCTCTTTAGGCGGTACAATACATACCGTCGTATAGGAGAAGCCGCAGCTCAAATGTCGTGACCGAGACTTGCCTTTTAACCAAATACGAGGGACTGATAATTGACGGAAAGCGCTTGATATGTCAAAAGGCACTGATGCCGCGCTTCGCCAGACGTTTTAGTGACTTAGGCAACGATGCATTCTTCGTACGTGCTTCCGGTACTCCTGCAGCTGCGTTCGATACACGAAAGAAATGTCGCTCGATGACTCTTAACGTGTGTACACACATCGCATACCACAAATGAATTTCCGTCTGTTCCCCAACTGCCATGTGTACAGGAAGATGACGGGAAACGCAAATGGGACATCAGAGATGGCAAAATTCTGAGAAGAAAATAGGATTATAACTCCACCGCGATGGACACTATAAAAGCCATAAACGGCGCGCCCCGTCTACAAGCTGCGAAGACTGCATCAGTTTTAATTTTCTCTACGATACCAGTGCACCACTGTGTTTTGCGCGCGGGGTGTGGCACCAATAAAATTGCGCTTATAACATACTCGAACAAGCACAAAAAAGCCGGCATGACCTAAAGTTTTCTTTTTCATTCCAGCAGTTGCATTGTTTTTCTGCAATGGCCTCGGCAAACGAGCGACCGCAGCCACTAGAATTAAAGCAGCCCTTCTCGGCCTGGAGAAATGCCCTTAAAACAATTGCATTCAGCTTGGAAACCACGTGGCGTGTAATAATAGTGCCGCTGGGGAGGGTCTTACCAGCGATGAATTGAAAAGAAAGAAAAAAAAAGGGCCTTTCTTTACGATCGCAGCCGCGAGAGTCATAACCATCGAGGTATACGGCATCGCACAATACACGTCGATACGAACATCGTTCAGATGTTTACAAAACGCCGTGTAAGGCGTGGAATCGTTCCTCAAAGCAGAGGTCGGGCCCACGTTTTACCAGTACATTGCATTCAGCTTGAAAACCGCGTGGCTCAAGTTATTAAAGGCAAACTCACGTGCATGTCTCTGAAGCTATTTGGCAGAGGCGAAGCCGCTAGAAAATTACTGTGCGTCCAACGTGCCCCAGCAGAACATGACCAGATAGTTTGTTTCTTCGCAGTGTAGTAACTTCCGCAGTAGTAACCGACTCGTTACAAGTGGCGCATCGCCTCGCTTTAATGCGTCGTGACTGGTGGCACTTAGCGATGCATCTTTCCCGAAATCAAGGCAAGATTCTCGTGCCTCACAGCGGTCGTGCAAATCTTGTTCGCGAACAAAGACATTTGAGCCGCGTTCAAAGCGATTGCTGCTTCAGGCGTTGATGACGCCTGCAATGATTTGTATAGATAAAATAGAATAAGTAGGCTGCATTCAAACTGATTTCTTTTTGAAACAACTGTACCCCTAGACGTTTGGATACCATTTGCTCAATCAGGCGACTTTCCGCAGGTCGCTTTTCTGATGAAGCACTGTTTAACCTACAGTCTTTAAGGAAAGAAGCCAAATACATGATCTACTCTATTCACTGCACGTACCCAATGCGTTTGCATGCATTTCCATTCGCTAATCCTGAACCGGGTGCGCGAAACATCCACAGAAGCGACACGGTGTCGCCTTTAGGCGAGATCAGAAGGGAGGAGGTCTCAATTCTCGGGCGCCACGCAAGGCCATTAAGTACACCGCCACATTCACACCGACTGCGTCCTTCCACAGACAAGGAAATCTTCGGCACGTTACCTTCTCTGGGGCTCGGTGTGTCATGGCGAGTCTCCCGTGTCGACCGAGACCTCTCGTCGACTGCGCGTTGTGTACAATGACAGTCAGTCGACGACCCGGCGTCTTCGTGCGTCTCATGCAAGCGCAGCTAACGCTCTTGCCCTCGGCAATATCGGGCGCCGCTTATGAGGTGCCGTGCTCGAACCTTGACGATTTCACTCCGTTGGCTACTTCAAAAAAAGCAGCCGATGCAAGAAGTAACGACGAGCTCGAGAGACGCGCGCACAACACACACACACATTGGAGCACCGCAACCTCCAGACACGTCACTGTAACGTTTGCAAACCAAGGCCAGCGTGCTTTGCCTGTGATTCGCCGCGTACCACAACAACCGCTCGGGCTCGCCGCAGTTTCGTCAGCTGATGACTCGAGTGTGTCCGCACGCGAAGCCGACGCAGGAATCCTCCTCTGCTTACAGCAGCTGGCCACGTCTCCTCCTCCTCTGTTCTCTCTCTCTCCTTCGCGAAAACGTAAACAGCAATTTTCTTTTCGGTCGCCGCGGCAAGAAGACCGAAACACAAAGAAAGAATGCCGGATTGTTTGCTCGCTCCTTCTCGCTCGTTTTTCCTCAACGCCTTGCTTCGACCTTCACTTCACCACGCTGGGAAGATCGGTAGCCGCTACTTGACGTCCTCTTTACAACTGCGCGTTCTTGTTATTGTGTAGCGCGGCAGAATAAACTGCTACTCGAACGCGGAGTTAGTTGCTCAATGGCGACCGAAGGAAAAAAAAAATCACGTCGCCGCTTGGCGCTGACCTCTTCGGAGAAAACTTGTTCTTTGCGTCAAATAAAGAGTCTTCGAAGCACGAAATCGTAGTGTACGTACACAAACACGCAGAAACAAACAACACAGACACGTTGAGGTTTCGACGCGCAGTTTCGCTTCGTTTCGGCGATGGACTTGGGAGCCGATAAAGCAGTCTCTTTATCCTTTCCGGTTGGAGAATAACAGCGTAGTGTTGAACTTTACGAGTCAGTGTTTGGTCAACGACTCTGGAAAAAAAAAGAAAACGTCGTTTGTCGTCTTGCTTGGCGCCAGCGAAGCAAATCAAGAAATTACGACCGTCTGGTTGTTCACCGATTCCCTTTGCTCTCGCCCAGTTTCGCGAAATATATCTTCTGCGATAAATGTCGCGTCAGCGTCCACGAATAACGATTCCGACAAGGTCACACCAAGAGACGTGTCCTCTCAGTCACGAAATTCTCAACATTTAATGCCCTTTCTTCATTTATTATACGAGCGTGGAGGGGGGGGGGGGGGGGTCTGTGTTCCACGCAAGTCGGTAGTTATAATCAGGGGTGCAGTGGGATAAAAGGACACCCTAACAGGCAATCACTCCACCGTCAATCACGCCGGCTTATCTTCATGTACTCGGTCCGCGAAAAAGATGCCAGGACAAAAAGTGAGCACCGGAACGTCGCTCTTGCTGCCCAAAGCCACCAGCGCCCCTCTCCCGGCACTCCGAAGGCGACGGACGTCTTAAGAAGCTGTTCCTTGCCACTCCTTCGTCCAGCACACTTAAGGTTGATTGGCACCAAGCGCGTATCGTTGAAGGTGTCGGCTGATCTGTGGGCTGATTGCCCTTGCCGGTAGCAGGCGGCGGCTTGGCATGGCTTGAGTGTAGGCCCTGCCTCCTGCTCCGCCTCTCCAAGACGACAGCTGAGGTGCTGACATTTTATGTCGTCTTTCTTTCTTCTCCTTTTCTTCCTTTTCTTTTTTTCTTTTTGGGAATTGCAAAGGCAAAAAAAAAACCTAAAGCTTCATCTTCAATCAAGCCTAGGGAGATTGTAAGAAAGAAGAAGAGGTGGCACACCGGCGCTTAATCAGAGGCAACAACTACTCAGCGTTGCTCAGCACGCTATGCATTTCTGGAAAAGAAGCGTTAACACAGAGGAGCGCGGTAATGGATGTTCTCGTTACTGACCACGACGACAGTGGCAAACAGCAATGTTAGAGCACAGGCGATCGCTCCGCAAAAAATAAAATAAAAAAGAAATGAACGAAGATTAGACGAGATGCTTGAATCCATGGGCCTCCTTATTTTTTGCCCTCTTCCGATGATCAGAAACAGCCTATAGCCTTTCGGCTGCGCGGCTGACGATCAGGCGAGCGAGGAGACCACCACTAAACGACGAACACATCAAGACGAACGTATAGGCGTGACGCACGCCTCACCACGTCAGAAGCAGTCGAGTCGTAGCATCACGCACCACGTTTCTTTTTTTCCCCCCCTTTTTTTTATCCTGGGCTCGCCACGTACTACGCCACTTACACCACCACGAGTCGAAGAAGAAACGAACTCGCCGATTGATCCTGTAGGTCTCCGCCTCCGAAGCCCACGTCAAGACCACAGCTCCACTCTCGTTCCCACAAACACACACCCACACGCAAGACGCATCATGCGCCACTATACACGCTGTTATCACGCACGCACACCACTCACGAGTGAAAACCCGAGCACTGGCGGTCGCCAGACACTGGATGTTGGAGCAAGAAAATGCACACGCGACAGTGAGAGAGCGAATTATAGGCGGGTTTTAGCTTCCGCCGGCGGTCTTCGTCGTGCCTCGCTCTCGAGGGTGCCGAAGGAAATCTCTCTTTTTTTTCTCTCTCTCTCTCCTCCTGTAGAAAGAGGCAAGGAGATAAGGCCGGGCGGCGCTTAGGCTTCCCGTCATCGGCTAGCGCGGCGGCGAGCGAAAGCGGCGGCCGGCCCTGGTGCGTCCGGGCTGGCCACGGCACTGGCCAGACGGGTTTACTCTCCTTCTCGCTTTTCTCGTACTTTCTCTCTCTCTCTGTCTCCTTAATTTCTTTCCAACTTTTTTTTTCCGGAAGAACCTGCGAGAGCAACAAACAAGCCGCCAACCGCCTGTGCGGACGCACGCCACGTACGCTTCCTTCCGCGGTGGAGAAGGCGTAAGCCACCGTGGCGGCTTACAGTGTGCGCCCGCCTTGCGTGTACGTGCGTGCGTATACGTGTTTGTACGTGAACACGTGAACCAGCTGCTCCCCAGTCCGCGAGCTACGTTGCCGAAATGAGAAGCATGTTCCGCGTCGGTGCGGCTTTGTTTATTTGCGGAGGCGGAAAGGCCGTTTTCGGACTGCCGCTCTCGCTTTCGCTTCTTTGTGCTGTTCGGTCCGAACGCTCGCTGGCTAAAAGTTTCGCGGCTGCATCAAAGGGGGGCGGGCGCGAACTTGGCAAGCCTGCTTGCTGCTTTCTTAATACTCGAAAACACGCATTTTGCGCGTCATGCCTTTGCGGTGCAACAAACGAAAAACATAAGAAAATTTCGGATGCCTTCGCCATACAGGGAAGCGGGCGGAGGCAAAAACTACTCATGTGGGCAGTGCCGAGGTACGGTAACTTATCTTCGGTTACATGCTAGCGGGGATAGAATATAGCGATGCTAAAATTGGGAGGGTCAGTCGCGATAAAAACTTCCGGTTTCCTACCCTACCCTGGAGGAGGGGTTGCGGGAGACGGAAAGATGAGAGCGAAAGCGGAGAAGCGAACAACACGCACAGAGAGAGATCGCAAAAAACAAACAAACATTTTAAATGACTAAATGACAGAACCAGTCAGTGAGGGTTTTTTGGTGCATAATTCTTGCGGTAAGGTGCGTGCGTCACCGTCTCACTGCATCTCGAGGGTATTGGCTGTGTGTCGATACACAAGTCACGGCATCTTCCCTCGTATTTATTGAACTAAAGCCGCAGCTTTGTTTCACTGCTGAGCTAAACATGCAGGCAGCAAACGTGTGTACATAGAAAGCAGAGACTCGTAAGACGCAAGGAATAACCCTTAACAATAGCGAAAAAATAAAGGACAAAGCTTTCGTAGGTCCTAACAGCAAAGGGGTTGTAAAGATGAGCTATCGATGAAACAAGAGCCAATGTACAAGGAATAGATAGTAATCGACACAAAGTACAACGTTGCTACGTACACGGAGCTCCGCCAAACCTGCTTCGACCTTGTGCCGTGAATGAGGCATTTGCATTTGTAGCCCGTTCTTTTAGTCGCGCGACCACTTTCTTCAGGTCACTTCTGTTTTCTGTTCGTTCCTCTCTTTTCGTTCTTTCTATATCTCTGAGTATTGATATTTGACCACGCTCCTGTTTACTGATGCTTTGCCTGCTCCTTTCGTCTTATTTTATAACATCTACTGAGGTTGCAGTAGGTGGCAAGGATTATACGCAGCTTGATTTCATTTGCTATCTCTCTATGAATGACGCATAATTACTCCGGTGGCATTTGCCAAGCATTCAATGGAATGAGGAAAAGAGTACAGTTCTAAAGCAAACATACGCGCACACACACACCGTAAATACACAAACACAAATGATCCTGAACAGTTCTCAATAATGAAACGTTCAGGTTGAAACATGAATTGTCTTCATTTTCTTTATTATATGTTCAAAATCTTTTTTCCAACGCGTCTACTAATTCACAGAAGAGGAGTTCCCAGATCCATCGAACTGGCACTATCACCTCACTGAACAAAGATAATGAAAAAAAAATCATTTGGTTTTTGTCAGCAAATAATCAGATCTTTCCTGTGTGCCTTTTTCTCCAACCTGCCCACATTGCTAGCAATACTCTTTTCACCCCGCCGAGCGACACTATATCTTCGTACTTCTTTGGGCAGGACACAGTGTTCTCTTACTAAATGTTAAAGATGATCCTTTCATTCAGAGGTTCCTGTGTATCTTGTTGCATTCTGATTTCTTTAGTGCCAATGTATGCTGAACGCCTAATTTGCATTCTTCTATTCATTCCACGACCGATGACACAGCTGGAGCCACGGCCGATGCCACAGCCGGTGCTACAGCCACTGCCACAGCAGGTGTCATAGCCGGAGCCACAGTGACATCAAAGGATACAGCGCACAGCTGTACAGTCCACAGCGCCGACTAGCGATAAATTGTTCGGAGAAGCCCAGCAAGTGGTAGTGATGCTTCGGTCCCTCATAAATACCCTTCGTGTGCTTTTCAGCAAGTTGCATACTCCGTCAGGGCGAAGTGCAGTGAAAGTACTGGATGCTCTTAATCAAGTAATCTCGAGTAATCTCGAGATTAATCTCGAGTAAGTCCCATAGCTCACCCGCAGCCTCCTATTCGCGCCATGACCACTGGCCCTATGGTCGTCCCTGATGTGAACAACGCAGATCACCACCTGTGGAACTCCACTTTAGTGTCACGATGCTTCACTGCACACAGTCGTCACTTCCTTCCTCGTTTCTTCTTTCTATTCCCCCTTTCCCTCACACCCAGTGTAGGGTAGCAAACTGGACGCTCGTCTGGTTGACCTCGCTGCCTCTCCTTTCTTTGCTATCTCTCTGCTCAATCCATTTCAGTAATATGTCATGTGGTTCAACGTCCCGAAGACATGATTCCGCAGGGACCGAAGTAGAAAGCTCTCTCTAAATTTCGGCACTTCCGTGTTTTTTTTTTTTTCAGCACTCAGCTAACATCCAGGTAACAAGCAAGTCCACTTCCTTTGAAATGCGGCCGCCATGAAACGACGTTATCACTGAGCCATCATTAGTTCTCCTTTCCCGCAGGACTACGTGCTACGAAACGTGCGTATCACACACCGCGAAATAAACTCGATTACTTCTAAATCTAGTTTGTGGCATTTACGAACGCCTACTCCTTCCGCAACAAAATGGGTGACGCGCCCACGTGTGATTCTTGTGGAACAACGGAAACGGTTAAAAGCACGTCTCTTATTTCTCTGTCCCCCCGTACGACGATGAACGTGAACCTCTCTGGACAGCATAGAACCGGCAAGATTCTAGACCATTTTCGGAAAGGAATGCCCTTGGAGCATGATCGTACACATCGGTGGCAGAGAAAGCCACGAAAGCGTTATTGTAGCACCTCAAGTCAACAGGTCATGGCGACCACTTGTGGTTTCGATGCATACGTCTAAATGTGCACAACACTGTGCTCTTTCGCTCTCTCTCTCTCTCTTTTCATACCTATATCCCCTTCCCTCCGCGTAAGGAAAGCAAACAGGATGTGCGCCTGGTTAGTCTTCCTGCCTTCCATCTCTTATTCTCTCGCTTTCTCTCTCCCTTGCCCAGGTACATGCCTCGGTCACTAGAGAACACCATCTTCCCTTCTGAATTCAGCACTTTTTTTAGCAGCAGCGATAACTCCTGATAGACTGACGTCGACGGGCAGCTTCCTTTTATTCAGGCTGGCGAGAGTTTCAAATTATGCTCAAATTACAGGATTGATGATGCTATAAAGAATAAAAGGGATACTGATGATGTTCCGAAGCCCAAATGGAAATGCGGAGTCGTTAAATAAAGACACGTGCTGTCTGAGGAGTAAAAACTTACACGCATGCAAATGCAATAACGCTGTCGTTCTCATATTACCCACTGCATTTTCACGTTTCTTTTTTATTTTTACACTGTCAGACACTGATTGAAACGCCCCTGAAAACTGAGCTCCAGCGGCGCCACATAAAAAAAGAGGAAACCAATCATTTTCTATCTCGTTTCTTTCTTTTTTCTTGTGGAACGAGGCAGCTTTCTCGAGAACGACCTTGTTGTTGTTTCCGTCCGCCGTCATTTCCACGCCGTTACTCTTTCTGCACGGCGCCACAAGACATTATCCCGCTCCCGTCGCTCTCTCTCTCACACACACACACACACACACACACACACACACACACACACACACACACACACGCACGCGCACACACACACACACACACACACACACACACACACACACACACACACACTCGCACGCACACACACGGGTTCACCATCTCACCCGCGTTGGCCAATGTACAAGAACACATCAACACCGGCCACACCGACTCCCTATCGGATTTACGCGCGTGCATCAGTCTCCCTTGGCAGTTGTCAACAAGGCGAGAAGCGCTACTAGTGCGCGCCGCCTCTAGCCACTGGCGGCTCTCAGAGCGGCGCTGACGCGTGGCGCCAAGCTGACCGACTCCCGTTGCAAACGTTATTGGCGTCACGTATATACCGGAACGCTTCCTCGTTCTCCCTCCTCTTTCTTAGCCACCACCGCCGGAAATGTTCCCCTCGTTCTCCTTCCCTCCTTGGTGTTCTGAATCTGATTTCAAAGCAGTCATCGATCTGAATCTATAGACTGCGCATTGCTCCGCACTCAGGTTCGCATGCGTTTCCTTCCAAGGTGACCGAGCACTCGCCGGTTCTGGTTTCCTTGTATATCGGGTGTCCCAACTATCATGCACGAAATATTAAAAATATGCAAACGCATCCTTCTTCTTCTGGACAGAAAAAAATTATTTGTCGTTTGCTGTCGTTTGGAGGATGCTCAAGATTATTTGTTTCCATCCCACCTAATTGAATAATCAGTCTTAACTAATTAATCAACTTGCCAGAATTAATTAGATTTAAAGTGTCAATGAGAAAAGCGTTGAGGAACATGAACACTCCCGATAGAGCTTTCTGTTGCTCATTACGTGCTACTTGAATGTGTTTTTTCCAAGCATGAGAGAAGCCCGTGAATACCAGCAATGTGCCTCGAGCGGCGAGTCGCGCGGCAATTTTTCATGTATTTGCGGGCTTCACTCATTCATGGGAAAAAACTTTTATGTAGCACGTACTGAGCAACCGAAAGCTGTAGCGGGATTTCTTCGTTTTGCTCTACAATTTTTTTCATTGACACTTTTCGTATAAGTGTCCTATTTAAGAAGTTTATTATTAAGAAAATTTATGTAAACAGGCCGAATTGAAAATTGCAATCTCAGTCTCTCCAAGAGACACCATACAACGTTACCTAGCTGGATGGCATTTGCATATCATTAAAGTATTGCTCAAGTACCGCGGGACACCTTATATATATTAAGCAATAAAAATGAAGATGACTATCCTTGTTTTATTACAAATAAAGTGTCCTTTAATGTAGTGTAGTGAAGGCGACGGCCGCTGAAAGAGTATTGACACTTAACGCATCGTTACGCCTACAATGGGTATCACTAACTACACGAACACTGTATAGGTTGCACACAGGCTCTGTGTACCGGGCGTCTTTTTCTTTAAAAGTGGAGCTGTTCTAAGTTGAGGCTTCGTCATCGGTTGTCCGGTGTCATGCAGGGTGGCAGAGGTCCGAGCGCGTACCGGAGGAGGGGCGAGGAGAGGGGTATAGGAGTACGTGTTTCGCCGGCGCGCCCTTATTCCCTATGGATTCCGCTCGGCGCGAGTGGCCTCGGCAGCTCGCACGAGAGCGGCACCGCGGACGCCGCGCAAATTCCGAGCTTCGAGAGCGAGAAGACAGTCCCTGGAGTCTCTTCTAGCGCACCTTTACAATAGACCATTGTCAGTTGCAGCTATTTTCACATATCGCCGACAGAAGACATCGCAGCTGAAGGCGACGAAGGAACTACTTCGGTTTATGAAGGATACGGGCTTGGACAAGCGGCTGTGGCAGTGGTGTCACGTACCGCGCAAGAGTGACGGACTGTAACTAACGATGTGTGTGCCGTGTTATGTGCTCTCTCTATCTCTTCTCCCTATCTTTCATCCCCGCCATTCTGCTCCCATGTGTAGGGTAGCAAACCGGTTAAGCTAAACTGGTTACCCTCCCTGCCTTTCCCTCTCCACTTTTTCCTTCCTTCCTTCCTTCCTTCCTTCCTTCCTTCCTTCCTTCCTTCCTTCCTTCCTTCCTTCCTTCCTTCCTTCCAGTGGAGCCAAGCCAACCGCCACTTTCAAGAGACGGCAACCCAAGCCAAGCGCCTGCAGAAGCAAGCTAACCCCCAACTTCGAGAGTAGGAGGCCGAGCAGACACGTCGACGCAGAGAGGTTTCTAGCACGGAGGATGCCGACGGACGGTTCAAGAGAGGATTCCTCGACCGCGAGTGCGGCCACAGCTGCAACGTGCGTGAAAGACTGTGCTTTGACTACAAGCTCACGCAACTGAAGAGTGTGCGCAATCCAGGACAGAAGCTCGCATCTAGCAAAACGACGACAATGAGACAAAAGACTTCCAAGAAAATCACGCTAAACGCGAGTTCAAACTTCAGAAAACGACCACCAGCTTCACTGTTTTGATAGATTTTGATGCGTGGAACTGGCTTTACTTTTTTCTTTTCTTTTCTTTTCTTTTCAGGTGCACGAAGTCTTTAAATATTACCTGTGGTAGATAGCGCAATTCTCACCCTTACTAATATCTAACACGATTGCGCTAATAAACCTTTTATCGTTTACTTAAGTGCACATATTTCAATGTACGAATTGTAACAAACTTGTGACTTAGATTTACCACTTCCCTCGAGATATGAAAATTCTTTCATGGTGCATTTGGGACAAGGATTGGAAGAAGGAATTATCTAACCAAGGAAACTACGTGCGGACAACGCAACGTTAGAAACGAGTGAGAACAATATAATATTTGTGATAAATTGCAGCTTTGTTCATTTCTACACGCAGAATGCCAGAAAGGAGTGAAAATGCGAAGGAGGTGGTATATGTGCAAATCGAATAAAAACCACCGGAGAGTGCGATAAAAAGATGTAGATATGTACTTATCAACTTGTGTAAGTGACAGCGGTGCTAGACAGCACACTCAAAGAAAAGCGTCCAGTGACCTACTGGCAATCAGTAAAATCCCTCTCTTTCCTGCACTGCTAAACACTCAAAACAAAGGCTTTCAAATAGAACAGTAAGTTTCCCGACGCCGCCAGATGGCCGCCAAGAACAATGAAGGCAACACTTCTATTCGGCAGCATTTTGAAAACAACAGACTACTCAGTGTATGCCACTTCTTTATTTTTTTTTCAAGGCCACAAACAATGTTCTTCAAGTGTGGAGCAGAATCTGGAAAATTATATTGCAGTTACCCCAGGAAATTTCGTCCATTATGTTGGTTCCATGCCCCGTACATTCTGTTCCTTTCACGGCGTTTGCGTTAGTGAAGCTTGTGAACTTCTGTCTTGCGATGTTTGCGAAGCTGTAGTTTGCAATACATGTATATTTCTGAAGGCGCTGAGCCATGCTCCCTAAAGGGTTGCAGAAAATAGCACCTCTTCGCAATCGCTCTCTCTCTCTTTTCTTTGTGGCAATGTACCCAAATCGCAGGAAACTCAAGGTCAGCTGCCCGTTGCCGACAATGGCAATGCACGACACTAGCAGCGCTGGTAGTGACATCTTGTGAAGCTTTGCCATATCGCAAAACGCATACGTTTTCATGCTTACGGTTGTTCTCAATCAAATAAAAGAAAAATAAGGGCAGAAACTCCGTTACGGGTAATTATCGCGATGGTGAAGTCTTCCGATAATTCGGTCTTCCGCGAGCTATATGTTCTTGCTTCTCTTCTGTTGGATTCGGGTAGCGCTGCCTATCGCTGGCTCTTCTGTCGCATGACGTAGTAGCGACGCACAAACTCTTTGGTCGAGACATGTTTGCCTTCCGAAAGAAGGAGCAGCTGCAGAATGTTGCTAACCGCGCCATCTGCCCATTCATTGCCACCAATGAGTGCCCGCCTCACCGCCAGGTGCGCGACAGCTGCGCAGTAGCTGCGCCTCTATAGCATGTGAAAGGGGCGGAGCTTCGGACTTAGTTGTTGGTGGCGAGACCTTGGTTCCCAGAGGACCCGGCTCCCTCAAATGATCGTGTTGTCACGTGATTCACCTTAAACGAATCCTTCGCACACAGATAATACAGATTGGCTATTTTCAATATCCTAAGTTAGCTTGTGACTTCGCACTCGTACCAAAACCAAGGAATTTCCTTTTATTTTTAATTCTAATAATTAATTAATTATGGGGCTTTACGTGCCAAAGCCACTTTCTGATTATGAGGCACGCCGTAGTGGAGGACTCCAAAAATTTCGGACACCTGGGGTTCTTTAACGTGCACCTAAATATAAGCACACGGGTGTTTTCGCATTAATTCTATTAATAGCTGCTCCACATATCGTTATAATGTTTTGGATAATATAGGCCTTATTAGGCCTAGTTTAACACTGTAGCCTTATCTATCTGGATTTGTAAGCGGAAAATTCAATTCTAAGGTGAACCAAAACAAAAGACTGAAAACCAACTAGGGAAGGTGAAAGCACTGAGGTTCCACCTTACGGGGTGCTTCCTAAAACTAAAAAAAAAAACAATTTAGTGGCCATGTCGTTACTTGCACTTTACGCTAGCAGTTATATAAAATATGGTTGGTTATAGCATTTAATACCTATGCGTCTTCTACGATTAAATTCAGCGCCATCAGATGGCGCCACAAGAGGAGCTGCCCACGTTCATGACTCTAGTAACCGGATATTCCGTGAGGAGTATTAAGAAGCACTAACTAAAACTCTCTAGTACAGAGTACGTTCAACTGTTACTGAAATTCGTGGCCTTCTTAATAATGTTGTATGCAGCCAACCGTCGACTCTGGAGTCAAAAAATCTTTTTGTTAACGAGTAATAGGTCTCTTTCGTCTAGCTATGTTGTGGTCCACCGATGACGTGCAGAAGACCTGAGAAAAGTAAGGAGCGAAGAATAACGCTCACTTTCAGCACGCGGCTTCCATTAACAGGCGCAAGCTCTTCAAAGCAGCTTTTGTTACTGTGAGCGTAAATCGTGCTCTTTCTACAACAGATGGTGACACAAACGCCGCTGATCACGTTTGCGTCTTTAGTAACACGGTATTCCGTGAAAGGTAATGAGCCCTCGTAGTGACACGCTGTAACTCACTATAGTCTTAAAACGGTTGCACCCTTTGGGGTGTATATTTGTCCCACAACAATAATCGTCATCTGCCTTGCTTGCGTTTCCTTTCTTGAAACTCGACGCTCGCTACTTTCCTGTCGAGAATGCTGCGTCACACTGATAACGTGCATGCCGTTCGTGACTGGGAAGTACCGGGCTCGCAGCGTTAAAGAAAGGAAACGCGGGCAAGACAGATGACGATTATCATTGTGGGACAAGATACGCCCCAAAGGGTGTAAATTTTTCTAAGAGTGTATAGTATAGCGCATTAAATTGCTACTGGAATTCGTGGTGTGCTTAGTGATCTTTCCTGGAGTAAGCGACTGTGAAGAAACAACCTTATTTTTTTTGTTTCTAAAGGAGGAAACGGACACTTCTTTCTGCACATTTCAAAGGCCAGCAATGACGTTCAAAAGCACCACAAGATGAAAGGAGTGTTGAGCATCGCGCGAGAACCTTGCTTTCCGCAGCCACCTTTATTAGCAGACGCGAGGCCTTCAGAGCAGCTTTCGTTACAGGCCGTGTAAACACGCATTTCTTCCACTTGCAACCGGGCGACAAGCAAGGAAGGATATAGCCACTCGCAATCATAACGTAGTAGCAAATCAGATCTGCGGCACGCACAAAGAGCTGAAGCGATAATGCGAACAGCATCGTACAAGAAAAAAAAAAGCCGGCTGGAAGTGCGCCTGTCGGATGGCCGATCAATTGAGCCACTAAGAGGGATACGGAAAAGTAAACAAGGGAGAAAAATGGCAGCCGCCCACGGAAGAAGAGCAAGAAAAAAAAATAACGGAGGGTGTTGAATCCGGGAAAAAGGAAATGGAGGCGACTGTGTACGATGATATACGTTGGACGCAGCAGATCTTCTGGGAAACGGATCGATGAAGTTTCCGAGTTTCGATCCAGAGCCAGGGAAAGCGTATATGTACTCGACAATTTGACTCGGTGCGATTGCGTTCTCTTGGTGAGAACGCCTGTTCGATTCGTGGCTTGGACTGCCGCAATCCCATAAGGTGACATTTTGAAAAGGGATGCGTGGTAGTTTTTGTCTAGATGTTAATAAAACCTGAAGTGAACATGCTTAGTACATATTCCATCACTGCGCCCCCGTGAACAGCCTGAATGGAGTTACATTGTTGCCAACGTGTATGAACGAGTCTCAGTTATTAGGCACGGATTCACAAAGCCACGCTGGAAACAGAAGGCTCACCAAAAAGGGAAATTCGTTTCACGGAGTGATCACAAAGCATCAACGTAACCTGAGATTGAACGGGACAGTTGCGACTTGGGCTGTTTCGTACGGCATTTTGAAAACAAAACCACTCCAAGAGATTATGGATTAGGGAACGGGAGCTTACGAACGCACTTCTGAATCACAAGGCAAGATATGCGCGTGTCAGCTGTCTCTCTGTAGCTTTGCACGATAGCGAAGTCGCCTATCTAGCGTAGTGACGTGTGCGTCGATTCCATTTCTTTTTCCAGTTTTCGTACTTGAATACGTGCGTCTCATCACCTGCGTCGTTATTTGATTATTTCGGCCGCCCTTATATACTGCCATACTTGAAATAGGTCCAAGTGTTTGTAGTTCCCCCTACCGGGTATTTGCGGCAGGTAGTTGTGTGTAAGGGCCCATGACGTCATACGCGCTTCTCAGTCACTTGACATGCCGGGACTTCCTTTCATATTTCTCCCATTCATTGCTCGTACTTACTCTCTTAGATTCACTGAGCAAGAAACGCTTTTCCGCCAATGGCGCTCGGCGCAGGCCCACTAGCATCTTGTGCAATCCGAGCGGTTCGGTGTTAGGTTTCGTATTTCAGATAGAAACGCTCTTAATAACCATATGATACTTCGTCCTCCCCAGAAATAATTAAAAAAAGCAAGGAGGTGCAAGTAGTTGCAAAAGAAGCAGAACACGACTGTCTTTGAATTCGACAATATTAATGGTACCGTGAGGTACTTCCTACTGAGAAAAACTACGAGAGCTCAGCGGCCTGTTACACGAGTGGCTAGGTCAAACAGAACGCGTTTTTCAACTGCAGAAGTCATCGCGGGGATGTCGATCGTGTTCAGATTGAAAAGACAGTTAGTTTCTCTACGCCGTCTGCCGCAGAAGTGGCCGCACGCAGAGTTGCACGTGAATTGATTTTCCAGGAGCCGCCTGAACAAAAGGCTTTTTTTGCCCCGGTGATTCCAAGGCAGCCCTCCAAACATACCGGGTGCAGTACGCTTCGGACGCAACATACAACAGGAGCTTGATAAAAACCTCGCGAACACACACACGACAATGAACTAATCAATCAATGGAGAAAAGGACATTGAGGTATAAATAGGACTGACCTCGCCGACGAAGCCGCCCAAAGTGCGCATGAGCTCGAGGTCTGTTGTTTTGATTCTGCTTTGGCAAATTGATGACGATGTTGGGCTTCGCTCGATGGCCCGTGAATGTGTGCGAACTATCGCGACAACGTAAAGGCAGTGGCCGTTGTCAAAGACGAGTAAGCTGGTCATTACTTTACTGCAATAGCGCGTACATTGGCACTGCGGTACTGTAGAACCGTTTCCGCTGCATCTCGTCTCGGTTCTTTGTCCGTTGACCTACGCTTACGTCTACACCCTGAGTTACTGCGACTGTGAGACCTTCGCATGCCTTCTGCCGGTCTGCCGGCGTTATAGTGTGCTTAGTGTAGTGATGCGTAAAGCGCTTTGACCGACTGGGCGGTTGTCTACTTTCAGTACAATTATGGGTTAATGCTCCCAAGCGAACGTGGTGTTGACGGCTCCAGTTTCTGAGGTCTACAGCCCTACATAACAGACTGCCTGGTACTGATGAATTATGAACAGGGATGATGGAAATTACAAATGTACAGAGAGAAAACGCGGATAAGACGACAACCACTACCAAATGGTAATGGCATTTGCCTTGCCTGTTCTAATAATATATGTAAATTTGTGTGCCGATTTGGCACGCCTCTTCTAACAGCTATGTTTCATTCAACCGGCCCAACATGAAATACTCCGACCTGCATGCGCGCCAAAAGTTATTCGTGCTTCACTTCCTTCCATTTGTACTTTTTTTATCTTCTCTCGCTTTACCCTATAGGAAGTTACCCACCGAAACTACCTCTGTTTAATTTCTCTGTCCTTTCATACTTTCTCACTTCTTGAGTATCACCCAAGTTAGTCAGTTGTTAGTCGCTTAAAGTGCAACGACATTTACACACCACGATTTGATCACTTGAAGAAGCATGATGTGCTTTAAAGGAATGCAAACGGGGCGGATTTTAGCGAGGCGACTCTTAAACAGCCACTGTCGGACATATCTGTTCCACGTGCTCACAAATGTTCCGCAAGAGCTGCCACGCATTTAAAGTTCAAATCTCGCAACTCTCTGAAATAACGGCGACCCCTGGAGCTTGCACATGCATTCGAGATTCAGCGTCAGCCTACGAATGAAGCGATAAATTATCATGCACACGTGCAACATGCGCCTATAAACACGCGCCTGCCTGAAGAGCTCAGAGTTTTTCGAGCACTTCGAACTCGAGCGGTGCCTTTTCTTTACTACTTTCGTTCCTTATTTCATTTTTTTTCTTTGCCTTACTCAGAAGTCTTGCGACATGGTACGCTCAAGTGGGCACCAGTGGCCACCACGGGAGCGCTACGCCGAGGCCGTCAGCCTATCCAGTCTAGTTGCTATCATTGGAGGCATAGAATTTGCAGCATTTGACTACGCGAATGTCAAGAAGACGAGGTAGGACCAAAGAGCGCAAAGAACGATGAATGGACAAAACAAAACGCTGTCTCACACACACACACACACACACACACACACACACACACACACACACACACACACACACACACACACACACACACACACACACACACACACACACACACAACACACACACACACACACACACACACACACACACACACACACACACACACACACACACACACACACACACACACACACACACACACACACACACACACACACACACAACAAAACCTCTTTCCACGTGCTTGACAGTGGCGTGTGTTCAGGATGCGCTCCCATCTCCTTTCGCAAACACGAGCGCAGTGAACGAGTGAATTGAGAATATCGATTCGGCGCCGTTTGCGCCAGCGGAATTGAGTGTGAACTGCGCCGTTGAATTGCTTACGCATGCCAACTCTCTCGGCGGTGGCGCAAGGGGCGGCTTTTTGCCTAATAAAGACGCGACACGCGCAGGTCAACGATCTAACTTTTGGGGAATGCGGGTTTGGTGGCGCAGAATGCCTGGCCCCGTGGCGTATCCTTCAAGACGTCTGCATGCATACAACCCACATGATTTTCCCAGTAAAGTTAAAGACACTAGTATGTGTTTCGTATAGCCTCTGCAGAAACATGATAGCGTGAAATGTTTTTTTTTTATTATGGCCTATAGTTCCTTTCTTCTACTTTTCTTTGGTGGCAGACAGCGACTCCAATCGGTCACTGCATGCTCTCATTGAGCTAGGCAGGTTGGTCGCGAAATAAATAAACAAATCGGTCAATTGATCGACCGATTGATTGAGTGATTGATTGATTGATTGATTGATTGATTGATTGATTGATTGATTGATTGATTGATTGATTGATTGATTGATTGATTGGAATGCGGTTAGGTGGCCTTGCTGGCGGATTTAGTGTGCGGGCTTAAGTTCTCAAAACAACAGGAATGCTATGAGATACCCCGTAGCAGAGTGCTCTGACGTAGTTTCGACCGTCTGAATTTCATTTAACACGAACACAAATATCGGTACACAAGCACTCTTGCATTCCGCCTCCGGATGCATGTGGGTGCCAAGGCAGGAAATGAATCCATCGGCATTGCAATCAGCAGCGGCACGCTTTGCTCTAGGACAGGTTTCTCGGGTCTCTCCCAAAGCAGACTAACCATATCATGTGGGGGTGCCCTAAGCACCCCCTCCCCCCTTTCCTCAAGCAATGAATATCTAGTGAGGAGCAGTGGGAGGCTGCCTTGCGCAGCTCCAGGCGCGATCTTCAGGAGGCCATCCTAGAGTGGTCTGAGAGGATAAAGGAGGCCTACTTCAAGTGGTTCCTCCCCCCACCCTCTATTCCATTGCCCCCTTCCTTTTAAAGAGGGATAAATAAAGTTTTTCATCATCATCATCATCATCGGGCAGTGAAGAGGAAGCTACAGGGGTGCAGCTTCCGCACGCTTGTTAGTGCACCCAGTAGTATGGCAGAATTAAACCTTTTTGAACATATACTCAACCAGCATAGCTTCCACGTGCGATGGTTTCGCACTTGCCCAAACGTGGAAGAGAAAAGCAGGAAATTAAGTGAAAGTTGAGACGAGACAGCGTGTCTTATTTGATGTTTCTGTTGCAAATAAAAATGTTCCTCATTTGTCTTCAACAGCTCAACTAACGCGATTGAAACTGCGATAATTTTTTTTTACAGCGACGTGGTTACTTGTGTGCGTCTTGGAATAATAGTTTACCCTTCATTGCCACAGAAAGTTGTCCGGAATTATATAGATGCTAAGCAGCTGGGTCACTGGGTCGCGAAGGGGCCGATCTCTGCGGAACGAGCACGTAGCGAAGTACAGGGGTACGCCACTGGCAGCCCAACAATTAAGCACCATGCTCAGACCAGCTGTGGTCCACCGAAGCAAACCGCTACACCGGCAATGAGAAACCGGGGCGCGCACCCAAGAAGGTAGTCCCCATAAACTTCGGAGCCAGCACGTTTAACAAAAAGAAAAAAAAACAACAAAAAAATAAACAGCAATCTTTTCATACTTGTAGTTGTAGCCTCCGCAAACGGTCCGCACTGTCTTATTTTTCGGCAACCGGTCTCGATGGCGCTGACACCTACGACGGGCTCATGCCGATGATAAATGACTCTCTCGGCGAGGTTCAAGGGCAAGATTCTATTTCTTCGTGACACTGAGTAATCGGTGCCCTAGATGGAGTGAATGCCATTGAAGCTGACGTTTACGCTTTCGCTGCAGCACTTCGTACGGCGCACTGAAAGCGGCGAGGATATTGTGCGAGTGGGTCGAAACCTCCAACTTGACGCATAGACGGCGGAACGTAAAGCTTAAAGGATTCACACACTCCGAGAAATGCCATCCCACCAAGCAAAAGAGGACGAAAACTCGCGCTTATAGTGACGCGTTCTCGTGGCAAACTGTCACACCAAGAGGAAGACGCACTTGTAATATTTACCGCGACAGTCAACATTTACCAGCATTCAGTATATTACGCGTCCCTGGAGCGAACTTCCAAGAAAGAACCCGACGACGGCGCTGGAGCGATGAGTACGGTGCGGCCGTCTAGCCGTGAAGGCTTCGAAGGTCAGCACTGTAGCACATTTTCTTGCCAAGTATTCTTTGATTGCAGAAGGGAAGCGTCTATATCCAGGCCAATTGGTTTGAAACTGACAGCAGTTCCATCGCACGTGCGCCCTGTCTGTCGAACTCGCTTTGCTTTGGGCGATGATTTCGCTCTCACTTCGTAGGAGTAGGTCGATGGACGACTCATGCGAGGGTAAGGAGAACCGCGCACGCCCGTGATTGAGGTCATCAGAGGGTCGATATACCCGAGACCTACTGGTTTCTCCTCATTTTCGCCGTGTTACTCGGGGCTCGCTTTCAGAGCGCCCTCAAGGACGAGTCGAAAGGGGACCCTGTTTGCGTCCTCTTGCTTTGAAACTATAGATTCGTGATCGGTGCGAGGCGAGATCAGCTGCGGCTCTTCTCCCTAGACCGCGAGACAGCGTGACCGACAGCAGCGGATGTGACGCAGCTGCCGCATCAGAGAAGACAGAAAAACATTCCGCGTTTGTCGTATACAACAGCGAACGATCCCCCGACAGCCCCCGCAATCAATACGACTCAGCGAAGCAATTAAATACGTCTCGAAGGTTACGGCAGCACATTGAAGGCGGGCACAGGGGTCGAAAAGGAAGAACCGAAGAACGATTAAAGATGCAGAGACAGATAAGGAGTCGATCCCATCACCGGTAGTGCGCCAGAAGGATGTAATCTCACATTGACGTGTTTGAGTTTTGCAGAAAATAAAATGACTCGGAGGTACTTGGTAGGCTGGATACTAACACAGTTTTCTTTTTCTGTCCATGTGTGTGTGTGCGGGGGGGGGGGGGGGGTGGGGGAGGGTGCACGTGTCTGATGTGCCCCCGCCCTCGCCCTTCCTTCGACTTCGCCACTGTTACTGACCAAATGGAGCAAAGCGATACTTTCGTTGATCAGGAGACATAAGTGGAGTCCCAGAAGTAAAGCAGCGATTGCGTTCAGTTGATAACCGGCCGTCTGTTACAATAACAGAACGGGCGCCAAGGAGACCGCAACACGGGGCGCTGCAAGCGCTTGATTTCGTCGGACGTGTGTTCCTGCAGCTCCGGCTTTTGAAGTGCTTTTTCCTTTTGGAACTGTGAAATTCCGACACCTCTGGCCGCTCCTCGCAGCCAGTCCACCTGTGGCACCGAACCGAGCCATCGACGGCCCCCGGGATGCTCCCGGGGGCAAGACAGCGTCACCTAAAGTGAGTCAGAGCGCTTTAGGCTTAGCCGCCTCATCGCGTGAACAGCGTTCCCGCCAAGGCGCAATAACGCCGCGCAAGAAAGAGCAGCTGCGGCAGCAGTTAGCTGTGGAGATCATGGCGACTACTCCTGCTGCTAAGTCGGTTACCGCCACCAACGAAGAGTCGATGGAAGACGAGGTAGGGGACCCGCGAACACAGGCGTCTCTGTGCGACGCTGCATCACCGGGCGCGTCTCCTGTGCTTGCCTCGTCAGTTGCTACTGTCCAGAAGCGTCCGTGTCTGTTGAATCCAGATGCTCTCCCGGAACGCCTGTCTAACAGCCCCCCTGCATCGTACAAAGTTGCCATCCGTCCAAAGGAAGGCTACAACATAGAAGCCATCCCTACGACGACCCTTCAGAAAACGCTCGCTTCTTGCGTCACCGCGACGGGCTTCTCAGGCTACACATATCACCGGGCCTCCAACACGGTGTCGGTGTGGGTGCCGTCCTTAGAGAAAGTGTGTGCCCTGTGCACATTGACAGCAATCACCCTTCCCAGTGGACGCGTCTTGCCCGTTCAAGCATACCTGCTCTCTGGCACGGACATCTCTCGCTACGTGGTAACAGGGGTCGACCCCGACGAACCGCCGGAAACTCTACGTGATACTTTGACTTGTGACACTCATCATGTGCTGCTAGCCCGCTACTTAGGACGTGGTCGCACATGCCTGGTAACAGTTTCAGGACCCGCTACCCCACCCAAACGGTTTATCTACAATGGGTGCGTCCTTCGACCTCGTCCATACCGCCCAAGCGTAGTATACTGTTACCAGTGCCTACAACAAGGCCACATGCGTGCATCGTGCCCTAACCCGGCTCCGGTGCAGCCAAATGAGCCAAACACCAACCAAGCATTCCGATGTGGTCTATGCAAATCCAATGACCACTCAATAACGGATCGCACTTGCCCAACGAAACGTAAGGCTCAGAAAAGTAAACACGGCGTTCGCACTTTTCGCCCTACTCCACATACCCAGGACCTGTTGGTGTCTCCCAACCGCTTCGCTCCGCTAACAGAAGAAGATGAGGCCATCGAGGAAGACGACCCTTCATCATCTAAGGGGGTATCTACTCCTCAGGCAACTTACAGCGATGTTACTAGCCGGACTCGCCACAGGCATCGTGCGTCTACAACGGCCCAGGAGGAACTTCAAAAGGAATTGGGTGACATCGATCGCAACATCGAAAAATTGCAAACGGAACTATCCAAACTCAACTCTCGCCGCAACCGCCTTGTCACTGCGAACACTTCGTCGACAACAAATAGGTCATCGGCGGCACAAACGCCTCATAAATGTCATTCACCAGTGCCGGCGACAGGTATTGCGTCTGTGCGTGAACCTGCGCCTAAACTCGCCTCCGACCCGGCATCGCTTCTGCGTTATGTTGTGCAACAGTTACAGGCCCTAACTGCCACTCTTGCGGAGCACTTATTATGATGGCTGCCACAATGGCCTCCAACCCGCCTTCATATGTAATTCAATGGAACTGTCGGGGTCTCGCTAACAAGGTTGGCGAGCTCCGAGAACGCATTCGCTTGGGCTCACTTCGAGCTTGGGCGTTCCTCCTGCAGGAGCAGAACTCTCTTCCTCGAATCTCGGGGTTTACTAGCTACGCAACACCTTCCATCCCAGATCGCCGTGCGTGCCTGTCGGGTGATAAACCAGGCAAAGCAGCTATCTATGTTCGTACCTCCCTCGTTCAGACGGCTATACCTATGGTGACATGGTGCACTGCGTGGCAAGAGGTCGTGGCTGTAAAGGTGCAACTCTCTCAGTGTGCTGTTGTGCTTGTGTCGTGTTATGTGCGTCCTCACTCGGGACAGGCGCCCCGTCTTCGTCTAGGGTGGATCACCTGGCTTCGTCGGTATCATCCTGGCTGTCCTATTCTCATCGTCGGTGATTTCAATGCTCCTCACCGTGAGTGGGGGTACTGTGTGTCTAGTGAACGTGGACGTCTCCTCCTTGATACTCTCACCCAGAACAACTTTAATCTGATTAATGACGTATCCATGCCTACACGACGTTGCACCCACCCACGAATGCCAGCGTATTCACCGGACCTGGCCTGGTGGTTGGGCCATCAGACAGTTACCTGGCATCGGGAACCGGACTGCTGGGGAAGTGATCACCATCCCATTCGGCTCGGCTTAGCCCCTCAGAAAACTGACCGCCTCCGTCGCCAATGTAGGGTAATCGAATGGGACAAGTTTCGTGCTTCGTTATCAAGGGACGCTCTTGCCCCTCTATGCGACCCCATCCCAATGTTACAATCGGCGGTCAAAACAGCCACTTTAACGTCATGGGTCGAGGAATCTCGTCCGGTGCCAGATCTTCGACTCCTGCAGCTTTGGGCACAGCGTCGCCAAGCAGAGGTCCATGCCAGCCGACACCCAGATTCCGTGGAGGCTCAACTCCGCCACCGTCAGCTGACAGCTGCAGCTAGACGCCATGAACGCCGCCTCTCACGTCAACGCTGGTTGGCCTGGTGTTCTTCGCTAGGTCCAACCACGAGCGCCGCCTCAATTTGGAGAACGTTCCGAGCAATGGAAGTTGGTGGACGCTCTCCTGACCCGGCTTCCAGCGCGTGCCTCGCGTCTGGCAAAACCGCAGACGCCTTTGCATTTGACATAGCGCAGGCATTATTTCCCGGTTATGATACGCGGCCACCTGTGGTCTCCGCCCCATTTACGCTTCCGCCGAGTGCAGGGGCACTCCCATCAGCTCACGCTATCACTGGGATGCAGTCTCCGTTCACGGTGGCTGAATTTCTCGCTGCAATAGACCAAGCCAAATTGAAGACTGCCCCGGGTCCTGACGGCGTGACCTATGAAGCGTTTAAAAACCTAGAAGGAGCCACTTTGGAAGATGTTCTCAATTCTTTAAACGCTGCATGGCTGTCAGGAGAAGTACCGGAGCACTGGCTGCAAGCAGCTATAATCGCCATCCCAAAGCCCGGCAAACCTCATGACAACATAACAAATCTTCGACCAATTTCTCTTATGTGTACATTATGGAAATTGTTGGAACGCATGGTGGCTAACCGTCTCCAGTGGTGGCTAGACGTACATCACTGGTACCACCCGTCGCAAGTTGGCTTCCGCCCCCACCTTGGTGCAGAAGACGGCCTAGGTCACTTGTCCTCTATGGTTTTGATTGGTGGCCGATCGACCCGAGTGAGGTCCGTGCTCGGCATGGATGTGCAGAAAGCATACGACCACGTCAGCCACGCTGCCCTCGTTGAAGTGCTACGCTGGATTCACTTACCCGCCCACACATGCAAGTTTATTCACACCTTTCTTACATCTCGTGAATTCGCCATACGCATCAACAAGGAGAATGCGGGATCCTTTCGCCCACATCGCGGTGTACCGCAAGGGTCAGTGCTGGCCCCCATACTTTTCAACATTAGCCTCCTACCCTTGGCATGGCGATTGGGCGACATTGCTGACCTGCACGCACTCATTTATGCGGATGACATCACAGTCTGGACTGTCCACCCGTCTCTCCAAATTCAAGCCACAAGGTTGCAGCTCGCTCTTACGATTACTGATCAATGGTGTTCTTTTCTGGGACTTACGTTGTCGCCTGAAAAGACGGCTCTGCTTCCGGTCGCGAATGCGCGCGGCCGCCGTGCATTCAACACCACCCCTATCGTCCTTCTCTTGCACGGAAACAGAATTCCAATCGTCAACTCACTCCGAGTCCTCGGCCTGGACTTGTACGATTCCGGCTCCGCCGGCCCCTGGATTCGCACAGCACGTCAGAAGACATCCCAAATGCTGCACCTCATCCGTAGGATTTCTCAAAAGTCAGGTGGTGCCACAACCACCATTGCCCGCCTCCTCATACGTACTGTGCTACAGCCAAGATTGATATACCAAGCCCAGTTTCACCACATGACACGAGCAGAGTGGGACCGCTTGGAATCTATCAATCGAGCAGCAATGCGGGTTATTACGGGCCTCCCACAAATTACACCCATTCACGCACTCCAGGCCGAAGCGCAATTAAATACGCTAGACGAACTGGTCCACCAGCGTCGCCAAGCTCGTTCCGCAAAGTGCCACAATATCCCGGAAGCTGCAGCTCTTGAGAAGTATATGGTAGACGGTTCAGTGATGCCCTGCGATTCCTGCTCGCCACGACCACCATGGCTTTATCAGCAAGTTACGGACAATCGGCCTCTGACTCGCATACACACACGATCCAATGGCCACCTTAGAGAGCCAATTATAATAGCAAATAGCCCATCAGCTACGAGTGCAAGCTCTTCGTGCAGACATGTAGCGTATGTCGACGCTAGTGTGAGTGATGATCACGTCACCACGGCTATCGCTTGTCCTGAATTATTGTCAGACATCGCAACCTGCTCGTATGCTTGCTCCCCTGCCTGGCCGTCGACACAGGCGGAGCTCTTGGCAATACGAGACGCAGTATCCATCCTCTGTCCGCTGCTTCCGCCGTCTAGGAGACACATTGATATCTTAACCGACTCCTCAGCTGCCATCCGTTGTCTGCGGCGTGTTCTGAATTCCGGCGTTTTGGCACTGGAGATTCAGGACACAGTGGAGAAATTATCCGTTACACTAAGAGTACAATGGATACGTCGCAATGCGCATCCCACACAAGCCTTAGTGGATGCAGCGAGCCACAACAAACCTTCGCGTCCGCTTCAACTGGCCCCCATCTCTCCGGAGACAAGGCTCCTCGCAGAAAAAGATCACCTTCGGCGCGCCACGCGAGCACTTCTCCCACCGCGTGGCACCGACCTCCCTGGCGGCCTAGCGCGCTGGGAAGAGGTCTTGTTACGAAGGTTACGCCTCCGTGTCGCCCTCACCCCTGCGATAACCTGGTCGTGGTCGGCACAGTACCGTGCCTCCATGAGCGATTCCTGCCCCTTCTGTCCCGCTCCTGTCTGCGAGGTGGACATTGGGCACCTCCTCTGGACTTGCCCTTCTCTACATGCCCTCCGCCAGAAACACCTGCTTCGCTGTGGACCACCCCCAGGTCGGCCACCAGACGTAGAAAGTTGGATCTTGGGTCCCCACCACCGGACATTGCTGGACTTCCTCCGCGAATCCGGAGTGTATTTACATGTTTAAACATTTCTTTATGCCAGAAGGCACGCTGTCGCAATAAAAAAAAAAAAAAAAGACCGCAACACAGTGGAAATCGGCGGAGGATTGGGTGGTGTGAAGGGATTCGGAAATTTGCAGACTAAGGAGTGGGTTGGTCGACGGTGTCTCTTAGGATACCGCTGGAAGTGGTATTCGTCCTGGAGCGGACGTAAATAGGCTGGCGACGATGGATGGTGGTGGTGGTGGTGGTGCAGAAACGACGGCGACGAGGGCATGAGTTAAGGACGACGGCTATTGCTCACACCGGAACGCTGATACAGGCACCGGCGATGATAAGATCGAGCGGATCATCGCTTCATAGACCCCATTCCACGCACTTATGACGACGACTGCAGTAGCGAATAAAGTACCGAACGTATTCTTTACCACGGTTCTGGCTACAGCGCACACAGGAAGTCAGTCAGTCATATGCGACAGAGTTCCCACGTCTCGACGACCAACCGCTTTCGGAGCAGGCGTTCCTAAAACGCTGGCCTGTGACATTCGGCACACGGTCAAGGTGATTTTGAAGCTTTTACGTTCGAGTACCCTGTAGAAAGACTTATTTCCCGAGTTATGCCCAACCTCTTCTATTTTCCTTTTTTTTTGTGGGTTGCTGTCTTTCACGGCTACTTTTTCCGGCTTTCTCCCACCCTCTCCTCCTATTGTTCCTCCATAGGAGAGTGACAAACCAAAAGCTCTTCCTGTCCTTATGCTCGCCTTTCACATGTCATCTATCTCTCTTCCTCCCATGGCATACTGATAAGAACCGATATTCGTTTTCGGCGCTATCTTGAGACAGATAATTGTCAATATATTGATTCGCTTCTCAGTTCCTGGTTGTCCTGCGTGTAATAAACGACCACAGACTTGTCAGCAAAATATTGATTAGCAGTTCTTTTCCATTTGTATAAAACACGAGCATAGAAAAATATTTAGGCTGACGAAAATAACCGTTAGAGAGCTGTTGTATTACGCCCACTGCAGAGACGAATGCAGCCTACAATTTGATGCACGCACGTTTATAACAGGATCTCAGCCTATCCATTATACAGGTCGCAGTACACGGGCTAAATACTTTTTTGCAGAAAAAAATCACATGCGGCGTGAAGCGAGCGAGATGGCTTTCAGATTTTGATCTTAAATAATGCCGCATCGAGCTAGTTCCTCAAGCATTTATTTCAATGAAGGCTCTGTCCAGTTTCGCCCCGTTGGAGCTACAACGCTCACCTTAGAACAGTACATAAAAACAAATTTCAGTTAATAGATGGGCAGCGCATAGAAGCGAAGTGACTAAGGATGCTCATTTTTTCATTCGTTGTCATAAAGCAACGACTACTGCCTTTTGCGGCTGCCGAACCTATAGGCGCCATTTCTCCGACGCCTTAATGCATCCATAATGATCGTACGTTATACGTTCTCGAAGAAAACTGGCGACTTCATTGCGCGACTTCTTCGGAATGCCATTATTGGTTTTAGATGACAGCCATCGAAAGCGAATCACAGCTAAAATGCGCTCGCACTGATTTTCTCCATCATGCAGATTATACTCCTTCATCGAGTGCGCTATAAAGGGGACTCTTTAACTTGATCCTGCTGGCATTTCAAGGCATAGTTTTAAAAAAAAAATTGAGAAAACGAAGTTGGCTTCTTTTGGCGTACGATATCAAATTCAAATGCAGGGTGTCCATTTCTCAAGGCGATTTCCTGGAATAGTCCAATGAGAAGTGATGAAAAGTGGTCTGTCTGCATTTAACTTGTAGTTTAAAGCCAAAATGCAGTCGACATTCAACGATAGTAGCTTTGATGTATTGTGAAAGTTGCCATGGGAACTCATTTATGGCGGTACCGCGGTTTTTGTGATAAACTAGCTTTTATGGGAACTATTTGTAACCTGGCTTCACGTGAAATAGTGGTGCGAGAAAGATAGGGCGGGGGCAGTGTTGGGGGGGGGGGGGGGGGTAGGTGAGGACGTTCTTAAGAATAAAATAAAGTACTTGAATATATTCCACCATATCAAAAATTGAATATTCTGCCACATATTGCCAAGTGTTGTTCAAAATTTGTTTAGTGTTGGTTTCTCACCGCGTTATCATAGTTATCGAGTTAGTTTCGACTGCCCATGAATGTACTCACCGCTACTATTGTGATGTGAGCTGTGCTTCTTATTGCGGGCACACGTTCGCCCAATGAAGTGCTAGATTCCTATCTCGCCTTGCTGGCCATGTTTGGTTATCCCCCTTCACTTTCCCGTGACACGATTTCAGAGAATTGAAAGTGGCGTTATTCAGTGAATTAAGAAAACAGACGGATGAGCTGGGGGAAGGGGGACATAACAAGCAGCGACTTTTTAAGATTCTCGAGGTCGCTTTTTTTTTTCTAAACATCGTTGGCAGAATTTTAGCTTGATAGATACTATAAAATCTTCCCTGAATTCCGATGTTTTGCATTCAATTATACGACTTGGGCTTTGCGTTAGTGTAGTGAATGCGACCAGACGGCCTAATACTATTTCACTGAAGGTCTCTCTTCGATGCGATCAATATTGTGCACAGAGCGGCGGCCACAACGATGGTCTGAAGCTTAAGCGTAATTGCAAGCCGCAATGGAAGCCGACATTCCCCGAAGGCTGACAAATTGCTTAATCGTTCTCACCAGTTATATTAAGCCTTCGAAACTCACGACTACGTTAAATAGGCTGTGGAAACCAATAACGATCTGAATCTCATTATACCCTTTGGGAGGTAAATTGAACAGTTTATCACGGGCATCGGCTTTAGTTTTTTTATTTGTAATTGTCTGCCTTTCGTTTTCTTGATGCTGAGCGTCGGTGCTTCTGAGCAAGAAATACTAATCTGGTGTAGCGGAAGTTCTATACGCGAGAGATGAAGTGTGAAATTGTCCTTTTTCTAAGACGGTGTATTCTGTGCGGGGCAGGAGTAGGGCAGAAAACTCGGCTTGTTGGAACTGATTGATTCATCACGTCACCAACGGAGTGGTGAACGTAATCGCGAAAGCGAGTGACTCAACATTATCGCCACGTTTACGGGCTGTTTACTCTTGTCCTCCTTGTACCTTGCTGCCAGGTACAAGCGCGTTGAATATGAACTGCAACACGACGCCATTGCTCGAAAGGGTCCAAAGACTGCACCGCCGCAGCGTCATTCGACACCGCCGCTCAATAAATAAATGCCATGTACTTAGAACGGTGTACTTGTTCGCTTGTCATCGCCGTTGTCCTGTGTTTGGGGGCCTTCAGTCACGGCCGCCGTATTGTGGCTCATATTAAACGCGACTGTAAATCGTCAATGTCATGATTGTAGTTGATATAGTTGCGACGCAACTTTTGCTTGGAGAAAAAACTGCAAGTTGCTCGCGTGGTCAAGGGAGGAAAGAAATAAAGAGAATGCAGGGAGGCTACCCAGATCTTCATATCTGGTTTGTTACCCCGTGCTAAGGGAGCGGCAAAAAAAGGAAGGAGAAAGGGTAACCTATAGGGCGAGCTTGGCGGTGTGAAGACACTCCGGATGAAGAACGTCTTTAGCGTTATACTGAGACTAATATATTCATTTTGGTCATTGACTGTAATGCTTAGGTCATTTTCCACTTCGCTTTGTATGAGTGCATGTAAGGTTGTGCTCTCTCCTCTGTCATAAAGCAGTTTTATATGTGTATTGTCTTCCGCGCTGCACGTCTGAGATCCGTGGTCCACACTTCATATCACAGTTCTTCCTTCAAATGTGGGAAATAAAGGGGAAAACAGTTTTGTATTCAAACAAACCTATGGCTCACACTTTCTGTGATACGCCTGACCAGGGAAACAGATTCTTCAATAGTAGTAACGTAGCAAATAAAGCTCTGCGAAGGTTCAAACGTGCTCCGGACCGTTCTTCGTAAGTCGGCAAGAGCGCAGCCGCAGAATCCCCACCCGTTATTGTGGTTCATCTCCGAGGGCATGGCGCAAACGAAAGGAGACAAAGATGAGGCAGAAAAGGCCTAGTGGTGTGCAGAGAAGAAGCAACTCAGGCCATTGAGGAACAACAGCAACTTCGCCGTGTACAGTCGCATGCAATATGTCTTCAAACAGCCTTGTTTGTGGTCGAAGGGGCTCCAGGGCTGCGCGGTGGCGCTGACATGCAAAATAGCGGTTCACCAAATACCCCTAATTGAAGCTGTGTTTAGGTCTCGAACTTACCCTGCGTCTGCGCGGCTGTGCAGTCTTGGAGCCCCTTTGACTACGGGCACCGGTGTTGCAGGTCCTATTGCACGCGACTGTACATCCTTCCAGTTTTTATCAGGAACGCGAAAGCGCCGAGCACGTTCCGAGTTGATCAGCGGAGTATCTCGGAGTGGGGCGGCTAATGGAGCGTACTGACATTGGCGTCTTAACGCCAATATCAGAATCAGAGGTCTTGTCGAGTTTCGTGGGGCTAAATATTGGCAAATATGGAGACGCAGAAGGAATTGTAGTAAAACCAGCGAAGTTTGTGGCAGAAGACACACCAGAGTGCTTAGCTCAAACATATGACCGCTGCTTATCTCGAGGAACATTTCCGCGTCAAATGCAGCTCGCCAAAGTGAGTGTATTGCGCAAGAAAGGAAGTAAGAATGATTTCAGAAATTTTGGACCCGTGTCCATGAATACTTTACCCGTTCTCTCAAAAGGACTTGAAAAAAATGATCCTTACCCGAATAACAAATTTTAGTGAACAATGCAATATCATTCACGGCGCGCAGTATGGCTACCGAAAATATCAATGAACAGAAATGTCGAAATATCACTGCTAGAACAAAAAGAACTTACCCTGCAATCACTCGGAAATGAAGAAGTAGCCCTCGGAATATACGTCAATTTTACAAAAGTGTTCGATTATTTAAATAACTCCATCCTGCCTAAAAAAACTAAAAACTTGAAATGTATGGATTCCGCGGAACGGTTATATAGCTTCTGACGTCCTACCTTAGTGAGTCCAAGCAGTACGTGCACTTAAATGGCTACTGTTCTAATATATCATCCATTTCTGCCAGCGAACCTCAAGGGAGTGTTGTAGGCCCATTTCTGTGTAATTTATATTTGAATGATATTGTTAAGGTCGATCCGATGGGGAACTTTGCAATTTACGCTGATGATGTGACACTGTTATTCACTGCAGGAAGTCCGGATGAGGTAATTATGAGAGCGAACAGAACGCTTGTGGAATTAGATACATGGGTGCAACTTAACAAATTGAAAGTAAACGTTGATAAAACGAAGGCTGTCATGTACCGTGCGAAAAACAAGAAGATTAACATTACCTCAGGCATTAAGCTAGTAAAAATAGTAAACGCACCTAAAATACTTAGAGTCTATTTCAGTGAAAATATGACCTGGGACATTCATATAGACCACGTTGTGTCAAAACTGTCTCACATCGTTGGACTGACGCACGCCAACAGATGTATTCTACCGCCAAAGGTTAAGCTTCTCTTGTACAATGCGCTATTGCATTCGCGTATGAAATAGTGTCAATTAGTCTGGGGGGACACAATAAAAGGTAATTTGCAAAGAATCATAATATTGGAGAAAAAAATCTTAAGAAATATTGAAAACGTCCCCAGGAGTCACCCTTCCTGCCCTCTGTTCTTGAAGTACTCTATAATGAAAATAGACGAGCTGCATCCGCATTCCTTTTGTTCACGTTATAAGCTTGAAGTAAAAGATAACGGCTGTTCCTTACTTCGGTTGGCAACGCTTTCTAAAAAGACCACACCTTATGAGAGTCAAATCACACAGCCACAGCTATTCAAAACGTGGAGGGCCGATGCGGACAACAAATGGTAAACGGAACACTACCGCATTTTATAAGTTTCTGCCATAACAACGTATTCACTTCCGAAACAGCATCGAAACAGGAACTGAAATTGTTGTTCTCCGGCAAAACTTCTTTCTCATCACAGAATTTCATATGGTTTTTCATCCATGCGCATGTACGCTATACGCACTGCAAAGTAACAATGTGCTGTTCATACTACACAACGTGTACCATTTTTCCCCGTAATTTCTTTCATTATGTAGAGCTTTTTGCTTGCCCTTTTTTCATGTTTGTATGTTTCCTTAAACATTGGTGTCTCACTTAGTTTAAGAAGTTTTTATTCCTCGAGTCAGTTATTCTCACTGTTGTGGACGAGGTGTTGCATTACTGATTGCCTGTGGTTTTCATGTTGCTATGCAAGGAGGAGGAGGAGGAGCAACATTTATTAAAAAGAAAGGACAAGCAGGTGTTTTCTGCTTGTGCGGGAGGCACCCTTAGTCCAGGGCTCCTGCGGCTCTTGCTGTCTCCCGGGCCCGCCGCACCAGTTGCTGCTGGTTACGAGGGTCCGAACTAGTCAGCACGGCCTTCCACTGCTCGGGTGTGGGGTTGGATATTTGCGGGGCGGCCTTCACGTTGGAGCACGCCCATGTGGTGTGATATAGGGAGGCGTTGTCGTTGCAAAGGGGTCATTTTGTATGAGTATAGTGTAGGGTGTATTGCGTGTAGTCTGCTTAAATGGGGGTATGTATTGGTTTGTAATTGTCGCCATGTTACGGCATCTTCACGTGAGAGGGTCTTGTGTGGAGGCGGGTATTGTCGCTATGCAAACATGTTTTGTTTCTTGTATTTTGTACTCCAGGGAGCTGGGAACTAGTCAAGCTGACTTGTCAGCTTTTTTTCCCGCACTCCCTCACTTCATGAGTGAAATGAAGGATAGTGTTATTATTATTATTATTATTATTATTATTATTATTATTATTATTATTATTATTATTATTATTATTATTATTATTATTATTACATACGCGCGTGCGTGAATGAAGCAACCACTAACAGTGCAGTTCGGGGCATCGAGCCCAACCCCGCTTGCCTTTGCCGTATATAGGCGGTGTCCAAATCCTGCCATCAGCGATCAGCAACCGCCGTTTCTTCAGAGTAACACGAACCCATCTCGAAGCCCGTGCTTTTTTTGAGCGTATTAAGCGCCGGAACTAAGCTCCGGAACCGAGTGCGCCACCTGAAAGACGTCATCAACGCCAAGATTTTGGCATCGCCTATACCGAGGTTTGTAACAATAGCCGATCTCAAAAGATTGCACAAGGCGCATATGCGGCTGATTTTGGTACCCACGTAGGACATATCTGTTCTCAGTAGAGTTTAAATCTGACTACATTACAAACGTCAAATTATTGCCACCGGAAATTTAGGGAGCTATGTCCTCAGCGGAGTGATGCAGCAGGGAAGGAGGAACAGTGAAGCGGTGTGACGTAAAGGAGCACGTGACAGGGTAGGGTGGGGGCGAGTCCGCGGTAGGGGCCCTAAACTTAGCGACGCTGTACAGCACAATGCTCTGTGTTGAAGCGGTTGTAATAACGCGACCTATCAGGTTTTCAGAAGTGTGCGTATACGTATGTGCATGATGATACAGCGATCCGCATCGTAATTGCCGTGGATTAGGCTATAGCTGCATGCTGTATTATAAATCGTGATAGGAGAGATGTATGTATGCACCATGCTAAAGAACAACCAACGAGAACAATCGCTGTGCTATGGGGTATCGGATTACTACAGGTGACGTTTGAGGCTCGTAAAGAACAGCAGGTTGAACGAACTATCTACGCCGCAGCAATTATGCTGCAAGACAATGCATAGCAATCACATAAATGACCGGTGACCACGAGGCGGTAGAAGTGATGCGTATGTCCATAACTAATTAACGTTTCATTATTAGATCCCACAATGCAACTGCATCAAGGTCATTGGAATTGTACATTATGGGCAGCCGTGAGGTTATTATTGCAATTTTAAATTTCCGTATCGCTGCGTCCAAGCTGACTCCCGAATATAGCTGTGCTCCAATAACGGCCGCTTCGTGAACAGTACAGAACCGGGGGCCGAATTCACAAAACCTTTTGTTTTTGTAAATCGCTTTTGCACTTGCCGGCCGCCGTTGCTTACGATATGTTCAGGACAAGCATTGGTTGGAATTTTTATGTTGCGAAGAATTCTAGCGAAAGACCAGTGTGCAAATACGGCCCGGGCTTCCTATAGTTAATGTATGCGTTCACGCTCCGTCGACTTCACTGGCCAGAAGAGAGGATCCCAATCCTGCAGCGTCATGAAAGTAGCAGGCGCTCACAACAGGGGCGGTGCCCCGGCCGTTCCTTGTCCTTCGACGACGCAGACGATGCAACGCTTTCTTCGGGAACGCGGATTAAGGAAATGCACCTGGAAGCGGGGCCTCCACTCCAGCGGCAAATGCCGCGCCAAAACTCGTTGCCATGCGCTGGACGGGAAAGCAACACGGGTCATCGATCTCGCGAATGCAAGCGTGAATCCCAAGCGGTTGCGACTATGCGAGCAGCACCTCCTTCTAGGTCTCGCGTTTTGTGTACCTTTTGATCTGTTTGTCCGGGAGTGTCTTCTCCAGGTTCTAGAGCTTATCTCCGTTCTTCTACTCGCGTATGCCTCGGCTGCGTTTCCCGCTGCGACATGTGACGCATATTGCCGGACCTCCCACAGACAAGTTGATCCACGATAGCAATTGAAGCTTTCCGATGCTGCGGGGAAGGTGAAATGCAGTGACAAAATGGGCAGCGGTGTATGTTGGGCCTTGAACGAGATCTCGACAGACATTGCGGGCAAGATTGGATAGCCTCCCGGCTTTGTGTAAGGGACGTTGTCAATTAAGGTAAAGAAAAAAACAGTAAGTCAAGGAAAGATTGTTATTTGCTTATGGAAGAAAACGTGAACCTTTTTTACAATGTAAAACGTGTTTTTATGTTTTGCTTCTTCGCTCTTTCTTTTCTTACAACTGCTGTACCTACGGCGTTAAATGTTTCAAGCTCTGCGTCATTAAAGACGTTACCGTATTTTTGTCTTTTTATATTGTATTGACGGGCCGGCTGAACACGTCTGTCAAAACGCAGCAGACGTATTCTTCTGATCACTTGGAATATTCCAGCGAAGAAATTGGTTGACTAGAGAAGCGTCAAGGTATGTCCACACGGCAAGGTAAAAATATTAAACAAAGAATACAACACCATACACTGGCAAGTCCTGTAAATTCAGTAATGCATTTTCCTATGCTGTGTCTCATATTTTATTATGTTTTATCCGCTCGTTTCCTGAGTTGGACGACCCGTTCAAATGTGGCACAGTTTATCATTAGAACGTATGGCAATGCTACATCTGCCTTCGCATCCCGCCTTAAGGTATGTACATAATATTTAAAGACAATAGGCCTAATATAGCAGATGAGGAGTCGGCATTTCTTAAGGAAAAGTAGCGCCATATGTCCTACTGAATCACGAACATTTCGCTATATTTCACTGAGAGACACGTATAGCCGGAATCAACGCTGCTCTAAAATCTCATACGTAATTTTAACGGAACGGTAATTTAACGGTAACGCCATTTTGGTGGGCTTCTTGGATCCCACAAAGTTCACCACTTACATTTTCGTTACCACAAATTATTAGACGCGCATAGATGGAAAGCACAAGCAGCAATCACGCGCAAGCCTACGCTACCAATGTTTGCCACGGACTCCTCTTAAAATTTCATCTGCCGTCATGGCGCTTAGCTGAGCTTGGTATAGCAGCTCATGAAGTGGGATGCATGCGATTGAACGTTGAACTAAAGCGAATTATTATTACTACTCTTGTGAATACGGATTAGAATGACCGAGGCACTGCCTATGCCCGAATGAAAGTGTGTGTCCTTGGATATTATACGGTGGCGAAATGCGCAACTTCATACAGCAGTTCGTCTGTGTTTTATCTGTCAGTGGCCAGAACAGTTGCACAGCTTTTCACACCACGATCAGATAACACCACACTGGTACAAGATAACTTTTCACACAGAGCCCGTTTACTGCAACCGCTACCGCGTAGAAGTACGTGCAGTTCATCATTTTCGCCATTTTCGCTTTGTCAGCAAACACGAAAGCTCGATTTCCGACAAAACTAAAAGCGAAAAATGTGCATCGATGTTACTGATAGGAGCATATCGTGCTTTCAGCTCATTTAGGATACGCGGGAATGGTTGTAGATGTATATCTACAGTTTTTTTTTCTTCTTCCTGCAAGTCGTCAGTCCTACGAAAACGGGTAGAATAGCGCACTTCAAATTTACTCCTGCTGCGAGCGTACTGGCGTGGATCTGTTGACGGGCTACATCCATTTGTTGCACTCTGTCACATCACGGATCATTACCTTTCTTTTTTTTTGGGCGGGGGGGTAGAAGGGGAGGGAGAGGGGAGGCTGTATTTCGGGTGAAAAATGAAAGGACAGAATCCGACGAAGCGCCTCGCTTTTTAGAGTCATTCCAGGTGGTTATTTTCGGATGTCTCGGGCGATTTGAAGGGTGCCTCTTTTGAAGGTTGCCAGCAGCCTAATCGACAGCGTAGGAGGGAGGCACTGCTTATTTTTCAATCTGGACATTCCAATCACCGGGCTCCGCTTCCTCTCATCAACCTGCAAACTTTAACGTGAGCACAACGGCTAACAGTAACGACCAGAGATTACTCGGTTTATTATAGTTTCACTTTTTTTTTCTGTTGCTCAAAAGCATGGGCTTGTGAGCGGCAATCAATACAAAACGCAATGGTCCGTTGGCACTGGTGGAGAGACAGGGTTATTATTTTTCTCTTATTCTTTTTGTTTAAGACGTGGCACGTTTGTGTTGAGCGAGAGTTAATATGATGGAGCCAAGGAAGATTGGACGCTGTATTTTTTTTTTCGCTCCGGAAAATTGTTCTATCTCGTGTGGCAAGCGAAGTTTGCTTCAGCTAATAGAAAATTGTAAATTAAGGCCGTGGAAAGGATGACGTAGCAAGACCGCCGCCTGTAGTGGGCAGCCGCCTCGTGCGAGGCAATATAAAGGAAGTATGCGTGTGTTTTATTGTCCTTTTTTTTGTTCGGGCTCAGCCGCATCACCTAGTAAGCCGAACAGTCTGGAGGGACGTGCATTAAATTGCGTGCATTCAAGCGACGAACGCCTGCTCATGATGATGAAAGGAATCAAGTACTCAGAATAGGTAGCATGGAATTCGTCTTTTTTTGTGTGTGAGCCTTTGAACGCATCTCGTTGCTAGCGCGCTTGAACATATTATGTCCGGTATGTTGTCAACATTGGAAAACGTAAAAAGGAAAGAAAATTATGAACAAATGCCTAAAAAAACCTGTTTGGGTGATTCAGAGTGGAATTTGGCTTGGTGACATGGGTAATTTCTAGGCCTATTCGTTCGTTTCATTTTTATGGAAACAAGAAGTTTCGCGCTGATTTTTTAAAAAAGTGGTAAGAGAAGTGTTCAGATATCAATAAAGGCTGAGCAGCATGCAGCGAAAAGTGCACCAATAGAGAGAAAAAAAAGAAACATGATTTTTTCACAGGTTATTAGAAAAAGGAAATAGCGAGGTAGAATTAAATGTTCTCGCAAAGGAAGCGACGAAACTCGCGAAAATGTATAGGCGTGAAGCGTCACGTTACTGCTAGGGTAACTTCTCGAGTGAATTTGTTTTCGTTTTTGTCTTGATCTTTTTCACAAAAACTTATCTGCCGTCCTATTTTTACGCCACGGTGGCTTGGGACGTTGGTGCATCGAGACGACGTTCTCTATTTCCTTTCTTGCAGCTGAGGAGGAGGAGGAGGAGGAGGAAAAGCGTTTATTTAGCTCTTGAAAATTCTATGAATTTCGCGGAGTCAGATGGTGCCTTCCATCTTCTTGGCAATGGCCGTCTGCCCCTAGTCCAGGGCTCCGCTGGATGCCGCTGCCAGCTGGGCCCATCGGATCAGCCCTAGTTGGACGTCCTGACGGTCGCTGGAGAGCATTCCTTCCCATTGCTCCGCACTCGGGTTTGGTATTATTGGTGCCGCATTTGTTTTCTGGCGGGCCCACGTTATATGGTAGAGCGTGGGTGTGTCCTGGCACCATGGGCATTTGTCACTGTATTGTGTGGGTTGTATTTTGATGAGGGTGTTTAAGTTCGGATATGCACCCATCTGTAGCAGCCTCCAAGCTACGGAGTCCTCTCTAGTGAGAGACCTATGCGGCGAGGGGTGCCGCCTGCTGCTGCGCTTATAGTGATTCAGGATAGCCGAGTATTCTCTGGGGACTGGCTCGGTTTCCTCGAGGTCATTGGCGGAGGGTGCTCGGTATGCAGTGTATCCTCGGGCTACCCTGTCGACCTCACGGTTGCCTTCCACGTCCGTGTGACCCGGCGTCCACATTATCGTGTGTCTAATTGGTTGTTCTTTTTCTGTTTTTTTTTTGTGGGGATATTCTGAGCGGAGTATGCGGAGCGCTCTGTGACCTATTCTGCCGAACATGTAGTTTCGGCATGCTGTTTGGGAGTCGGTTAGTATTGTTAAGGACCGCCTAGTCCGATATAGCCCTCCGCTGCCGCTAGAGCGACGGCCGCTTCTTCAGCCTCGACTACCGTGCAGTCCCGTAGAGATGCGCTGACGATTTCTCGCATATCCGAGTTTATCACCACCGCTACTGCGTTGGGGTTGGTCTGTCTCGCCCTTCTGGTGTATGTGGCTGCGTCCACGTATACCGTTGTTGCCTGGGAAGCTGCCTAGGCTAGCCCTCTTGCCCTCACGTAGTTCTCCACGCAGGTCGCAGCCTCTTGCAGTCTTTCTGAGGTCTAGAGCGAAACTAGACGTGAGTCGTGAGCATTTCATGCATTAGGAGGCGCCGGGAACGTGACGTGGAGAGGCACTCGTGAATACAACCGTCGGGGTGCGACGCTAATCTCATCTCTGTCTCCGTGTTGGCGCAAGGTGTGCCGCGCAGTGATCGCGAAATATTTGCGTCATTTTGGCAGCACGTTGCACGCGCTTATGTCTTTTTTTCGGGCGTTTGGCTCTTTAAAGCCGGGCTTTTACCATTTCAACTCTCCAGAGCTTTTAGATTTCATTCAGCGCCTCTATTGTTTCCGTTGACGTCGAAACATGTACAGTAGTACAGTCCGCAAGCTTTAGGGGCTTACGCGATGGATGAGAGGCAATAGATAAAAATCATGAGCCATTCCCCTCTCTTAAGGTATACGAACAGCGAAGCTATGTAGCACATGACACAGAAGGTACGAACGTATTGTTACGAATGGGATGGGTCTATTTACAAGATGATGGATGGTTAGCGTAGAGCAATGGGCAGGAAAGTCATGCAAGGCCAACAGGCAGCTCCTTGAGCAAACCTCTACTTTTTCTTCCTTTTGCTGGGTCGTGCAGCGCGACAATATTTATTATCCTGATCGGTGGTCATCGTGACGACAGGTATGCACATACATTCTCGTATCTGCCCTCTTATTGAATGCGGCGAATGAATGGCTCATATCCACTTATGCATTGAGCGGCAAGGGAGCCAGCTAGGGAAGACGACGACGACAGCGAACGCGTGAGCATTGGCACGAGCGTGTTCGCGCGGTTGCGCCGAGGGCCGCCAACGAGCTAGTTCGGTGGTGGTTGGCGGACGACGAAAATTCCCTAGCCATATACAGCTTCGCTGTGAAAGATGACTTGAATGCCACACCCTTTGCGTACCTATAACGTGCACAGGGGACCATGAGAGATTGTACCACGAACACAGATGAACCAGACAGCATTCGCGAAACAAACGCAGTTAATTGCTTTGTTGACTGTTGACCGACACTGCTCCACCGTGGGTGCTCTCCAATACAGCCAACATAACGAATTTTTAGCACAACGTACGGGGAAGATTGGCATAGAAACACTCGAGAGGTTTGCAGCGCCACGGTCGAGGAGGGAGTGTGAAAGCGAGGAGAAAGGCGGAGGAGTAAAGGCGGAGGAGAAAAGTGTCGCTACTTTACGAAGTTTAAGGAGTTTTAGAGCACGCGGCAAAGCAACGCTACCTAGAGGAAAGTATAGGTGGAGTTGAGAGAGGCGGGGAAGTGGAAAGGAGGCGAAGCGTCACGGAGGAGGAGGCTTGGCGGAGGCGCGCTGGGTTGACCTTCTCTTGCAGTTGCTACGGGTTCTGAGTCCGCTATGGAGGTACTTGGTTCATGTTGTGATCGACAGGCCTAGCACCAAGCGAGAAGGACGGAGCATCGACGCTAGCGGCGGCAAGCCGAGCTCGAGTCGTCGCCAAGCGCTGAACATGGGCTGGTCAAGTCCGGAAAAAGGCGTGGGTTTGCTTGCCCAGGAGACTCCAAAAGTTGCAATGAGAGGCGAAAACGAGTAGTGTGAATAGTACATTAACCAATTGTTTGAAATAATACAGTGGTTTAGCTTGTCTGGTATTCCGGTAAAACACAGGCGTTGGCATTGGCACGCAGGCATTGTGCGCCACCAGGTGGCTGCACAATGCAGACCACTCACGTTTACGCCTCCGCCCCAACGCCCCTCCGCCTGCGTTTTACCGGAATACCGGACAAGCTAAATGTCTCCATTAAAAACTGTGCATTTCCATACAGCGCCTTCCTGTCTTTCCTAATGCCGCTTTACACTTTATAAAAATAAAAAAACTGGCGTAATACACACAGAATAAGATACGCCTTGAAAAAAAACACCACATTTAATACGGAATCACAGAATCTTTAAAACAATCTACGCGCAATTCACGAAAATCGAATTGCAAACATACGCATCCGCGTGACCCACGTTCACGAAGTGAAACGTTACAATACTTTTTTCTTTCTCTTTAAGCGAGCTATTTCATTGCCCTCATTAACGATTCCATTCTATTTTCTTGCGTTTTTCATTTGTTCTCGCTTCATTCTCCCCCATTGTAGGGTAGCAAATTAAGTGCGACTCGGTTAACAAGTATGTCTTCCATTTACTTGTCTTTCACTCGCTCCGTGATAACCTGAACACACTGCAATACCATGCACCAAGTACACCGTGATGCAGCGGTCGGACGACGCAGCTAGCAACATGAATGAACACACCAAGAGCTCGCGTGAAAGAAAATTTCAAGAATGGTCTTGATTTTAGTCAAAAACGGGGCAGCGAGAAGCACACCGGTAAAACATGTGTAAATGTTGCATTCGCTCTAAGCACATGATAAAATTTTCTATAACACAACTGCACTGGAATACTTGTAGTTTGCATAACGATTTTCATTAGCTCTACATTTATTCAGTGCTACAAAAGTTTGGAAAGGAAACGATAGCGCTATATCTTTCCGAGGCATTGATTAGAACTGTGAGGGGTGGAAAATAATTCTTAAGGAAAGCTATTGAGTGCCTCTGTAGAAATGAGATGAGCGGAAAGATTTATGTGTACACAACGGTAAAATTAAAGCCGTGAGATAATATGGCAGCAAGACCAAATCCAAACCATATATACACATGTGTTATGGTAGTAAATAATGTAACCATACAGGTAATGCGAGTGATAAAACTATGTCGGGCTGCTATTAAGTCCTCTTTTAAATTCCTAGAGGACTTCACAATGCTTTATATGTACAGAAAGAAGACAACAACACACGGTAAATAATGAAGTTCGATTACTCTGATGAGTACCTTCGTTATGCACAATGACGTTAACAGAAAGAATTGTCATTTATTCAAAAAATTTTCTTTTTTCCGGAAACTCTAAACAATTTACTTTCCAACTATGGCATGAAATCAAGTTTACAGAAATAGTGCCAAGACCAGACGAACTAAGAGGAAATAGTGCGCGTTGCATACCAAATAACACTCTCCCGTTATTATCGCCAACACTAGGAGCTCTGCTGGCACAGCCGTAGAGCGGGCGCATTTCGGTGAGAATCCAGCCGTGGTTCAATGGGTCCTCTCGTAGTACGGCGCTCACAGTTATGATAATAATACATTCCCAGGCATATTTACGAGGGCGAAGACACTCGTGGGAATGAACGCACGCGTTGAAGGAAGCTCGCGCATTAGAGGGAGCCAGCCGGCAGCTTTTCCTGTGAGGCTCACCATTACACCCGTGCCTGACTAGGTTCAACTCAATTCATTATGCATTCGGTTTTTCTGATGAGACGTTCCAATTCCAAAGAGAGCACCGCCGTCAAGGAGCTCACGTTATGAGAATTTCTTCGCGATCCCGTCGAACGACGAGAATGCGGGTGGGGCACAAAGCGTGAGCGTTGCGCGCGGAGCAGCAGTTCATCAGCGTTTTCTTCTTTGGTGCCTTTCCTTAAACTATGCAAGATCAAACATCTGCATGTGCTTACGAACATTGCAAGCAAAGGAAATCGTCGACAACTTTTTGCTCTTACAAACAATCGCCAGCGACGGCATTCGTATTCATACGACTGTCATTGTTGTGGACGTCGGGCTTGTCGCCTCCTAGAATCTTCCTTCCAAGGCCGTGGATTTAATAATAATTTGACCACACTGGTAAAATTCCGCTGCACGTAAATGTATCCGTGAAGGAGCTGCTTCGTAGACTATGCTCAATAATATACAGGCGTTTTCTAAGTTTCTTTGCATGGCATTGCCCACCCCGATTTAAATCTATCTATCTATCTATCTATCTATCTATCTATCTATCTATCTATCTATCTATCTATCTATCTATCTATCTATCTATCTATCTATCTATCTATCTATCTATCTATCTATCTATCTATCTATCTATCTATCTATCTATCTATCTATCTATCTATCTATCTATCTATCTATCTATCTATCTATCTATCTATCTATCTATCTATCTATCTATCTATCTATCTATCTATCTATCTATCTATCTATCTATCTATCTATCTATCTATCTATCTATCTATCTATCTATCTATCTATAAGGACAGCATAAGGGAAGTTAGCTGCTGTTCCTAATTGAATGAAGGAAACCAAACCCACTGTCGTCACGGGTTACAGGCAGTTTTAACCGTTGACGAAAGTCGGTCCGAAACTGTTGGGCAATACAGCAATGGTTGCTGCCATGCAAATATTTCTTGTCAATTATGGTGTGGCCCGTTGACCTAGCCTACTAACTCACACGAGCAATCTTTGGGTCATGACGGTGACGTTGCAAAAATCATTCATAGATATGAAACATCATATATGTCAATCAATTATATATATATATATATATATATATATATATATATATATATATATATATATATATATATATATATATATAAGTAAATGAACGAGAAGACAGGGGTTAAGCACGAGGGGCCCATTTTTTATTCATCCTATCATAAGAAGCCAAAAAAGACACGAAGGCAACACAGGGGAAATTACTTGTACTTACTAATGTAAATAAAGACATTATAAATGAATGAAATTGAAAGCGCATTAAAAAAAAACAACTCGCCGCAGGTGGGCAACGATGCCACGTCTTCGCATTACGCGTGCGATTCTCTACCAAAATGCTTTGAGACACGGCATTAAGGAATGGGTATAGTCTCATCAGATATGAATAACTTTCATTGGAACATACACGTTTCAGTAGTGGCACCATCTGTCACGACCATACGAATAAAAGTGAACTGCTTTCTTTTTCTTGTTCGACTATCACTGCAGGTTACCCACACTTCTGATTCGGTCGAAAAGGAATACGCGTATATAATTTGGTCTTTCCAATTCTTAGTTTCTTCAAATGCCCCCCAGGTGCTTCCCTCAAAGCATTCTTTTTAACATGCATCGCGATGACTGAAACTTTCTAATGTTCATACAAGGGCCTAAAGATTGGTGATAATAATGCTTGGGCGTCTGTACGCTGTTTGGAAACTATTAAAAAATATTCAATATCCGATTTGCTTTTGACATTATTCAATTTGTATTTGATTTGGTATCAAAATCTGCTATTCACACTCCCCCAATAAAACCTGAAGGAGGGCCAAGAACCCTTCCTAATATTTGCGAATACGCCAAAACATATCACTGCAAAAGAACATATAATGCGTTGGGAAGAAATGCTGGCGAACAATTTGATTGGGATGAGGCCGTCTTATATTTACGAACAGTATAAATATATAGGAATAAATAGTAATTGACAAAAACGAAGTATAGCGCTGCGTGACTGCCGATTGCGAAAACTTCGCCGGGACGCCTAAATAGTCGCGACCTATCAAAAGAAGAAGTTTCCGGGTCACTGCTCTTTCTGGCTAAAACCGAAATAAAGAAAAAAAACAGATAAAAAAAGAGGAACAAAAAGAAAACCGAAAGGGAGCATTGACTGCATAAAATGTGCAATGATGGCTTTAAGGAAAAATACTCGCCCAAGTTGCGGTAACGCAAGCATTATGGCTCTGAAAGGACTTCTTTTTCACCAAATATTTGGCCCAGGGAAGAAGCTTGGGTAGAAAATTGGAAAGCCAATAGTAAACTAAGAGGGCGCCCCCCTCCCCCCCCCTCCCCCAGAAAAGAGAAGGTTGCGCGACAAAAGAAGGCAAATAATTGTGTTTATCTTCTGCTAGATTCCTTTTTTTTATCATCACGCTAGACGTTGGAGGAAACTGAGACACGACCTTCGGCTAGATCCTTTTCTCGAGTGAGACACCGCGAAAGCCAAAGGAAACAAAGAGAGAGATGGAGAGAAAGAGCAAGAAATGCAAAACAAAGTGCCTCAAAAATGAATACGCTGTGGCATAGCCCTCGGAGGCATCGCGACGAGGACTTCCCGCTATCCTCGAGGAGATGGAGCGACCCTTTGAGTGGCGGACAAACACTACGCTCCAGAAAATGATGAAGAGGTCTCGCGAGTTCGAGGAAACAAAAAAGAAAGCAAACAGAACGAAAAAAAATTCAGCATGCCTTAGCGCCTCTGTGCGAGTGGACCACCCTGCGTCGCACCTCTGAGTCGGAGATTAACATAGGTTTCTTTGTGTTCTCTAGCTGGGGGGCAACGCGCGCAGTCTTCTGCGGAAGATGGAGAAGATAACTGAATCAACTGTGGTGTTCTGCTCAGAGTCGTTGAAAACGGTGTACGTCTAAACGCCAATGACATGTGTCTCTGGCGATACGGAAGAACACCCATTCAACACGACTCTTTGTTTTGACAAAGAGTGCGCGATTGTTCAGCCACAGCTCAGGGGTCTGTATGCCATTTTGCACCATTGAGGCACCAATAGCCGGCCACATTCGTCCTGTGCTTCGCCTATGTGGGAGCCTCGTAATATAACTACTTAGCCGTTGCGTTTACCAATGCCTACGCGTTCCTCACAGGTGTATGGCCGACACCGCTGCATGTGACCCCTGTGGCAACGACGAAACGATGCGACATGTTCTGTGCCAGTGCCGTCTTACTCAAACGGATGGATGGCCCGGGTCTGTCGGAAGAACGAATTTCGAAGTCTCAGCGGAACTTATCGCAATAAAAGGCCGTCCAAGTGCTTGCTTGCGATCCATTGCACTCTGCGTGAACGCCTCTAATAGGTCGCTGTCACAGTAAAAGCCAGTTGAAGTTTGTGCATGGTGTGTCTCCATTCTTCGTTCGACGTCCTGCCTTTGTGCGCGCACAAGTCTCTAAAGAATCCTGTACAACCAACTCGCCGAAAACGTAACGCCTCTAATGTGAACGGCCTTCCCTCTGTCGCATGATTATCTCTGCGTATCTCTCGACGCTTTCCAATCCATATTGTCCCCCCCCCCCCCCAATGAAGGGCAGCCAATCAAAACATCTCGAATTGTTAACCTTGTTGCGTTTTCTATCTTGATAGGATAAATGTATATAACTGTTTTAACCATATTGAAGTTGTATACAATGTCACCGCGAAGTTCGATTCATTAATTGTAACTACGACTGAACAGCAAGTGTAACGAGCACACAATCGTCCCAAGATATCACAGTCTCAGTCTGCTACACAACATATACCACCACAGCTGAACCCTGCGCTCTCGTTTAAAACGATGCTTTCCTCGCAAACCCTCCCCGAGTTTCTCGACCTTGGCTGCAGTCTGGGTGCTGCTGCTGCTTTGCCGAGTAGCTCCACTTAAACAAAATACTATTATTTACATGGCCGATGCTACGATGTCACCTCCACCCCCCCCCCCCTCAGCACAGCTGTCCGATCCTCTAACCTTGAGGCCACAATCCCGCGTATACACTTCTGTTGCACCAACGCCGGCTAGCTCTTTGGGAGGACCTCCGCATGTTGATTGTGACAATGACTTGCATGCTATGACACATAGCCACAGCGACCGGGGGGGGGGGGACTTTAGTCAAGAAGCGGGTGGTACATTTGAGAGACATAACAAAACAGAGCAATGTAAAAGTGGTCACATTGCGTAGCAAGGGTGCGAGAGAGAGAGAGAGAGCGAAGGGAAGAAGGAAAGGCAGGGAGGTTAACCAGACTTTGTCCAGTTTGCTACCCTACACGTGGGGAGGGGAATGGAGAGCGAGAGCACATGCTTGCGTTCTCGTTTCCTTTAAGCCAAGGAAACAGGTATGATCATTAGCAAGCTCATATCATTTAATTATCCACTTAACAAAAGCTTACCTTCACATATATGTTCCCTAATACACGCTGGATCTGAATGTTTTCTTTTGATAGCTACACTGCCATACGTATCCCACCGCCTCCATCATTCGTATATAAGTTTTGTTTGCCACTGCAATAATGGAACCATTTTAAATTTATTTCATTCTAAATCTTGCTGTGAGAATGATGAAATTCCCCATAGTGTTGCGAGTATCGAGAATCCGTGGTATTTTGAACATGCTCTATAACTAACCTCATTGCACCTGAACAAATTATCGAGATAATTACACCCAGTTGCATTTTTTTTCACCTAACAGTACTTGGATCGTCTCGTTGCGTTATAGACACTGTAATATCGTCTGATTATTATTGTGCAGTTTTATCATTTATTTCGCTTTTCCACATTACATGTATATTATTATTGTGTTCAATTTTCATTACCCTACACTGCGAGATTTAAGAGTAAAATGTATTGCACCAAATTTGTGTTCAGTTATGCTGCGCGTCTAACATCCCCAATACTCCCCTCCGCCCTTTTGTAATGTCAAGGGGCCCTGATGGTCAAATAAATGAGATGAAATTTCACAAAAACACTCAGACAACAAAGAAACCGGGGCATTAACAAGCCTAGAGCGCTCAAGCGATGTGCTGTGATTTAATCTGTGTTCTTTGGCGTATAACGAATTATCTGCAGCCTACTCTCTGAGAAGGCAAAAAAATAAAGCACGCATTGGTCACCTAATCACATGTATATTTCTATGAACTGAGGTTAGCATTGAATTAGAGCCTTTTTTGTTTTGTTCTGTTTTAGGAATGGCTCTTCTAGCGCGCTCAGATTCAGCTTGCACGGTTTATAAAGGAGCTGAAATTTTGTTCAAAGATGAAGCGAAAACACTCTTTCTCTTTCTTGGTTCGCTGGGATGTGCTGTACATTTTAGAGTACAGAACCTGATTTAAGTTCACAAGAAATGTACGAAGAGGTAGAACAACTTAACTTATTTTGTCGCCACAAAAGAAAAGCACCAATCGATAAAAAAAAAGGGTAAACCACAACTTTTTCGTTGACTGGATGCGTAAGATACAGAGAAAATGCCGCGTTTTCAAATATACGATCGTCTTTTCACTTTGGGAAGTGACACGTGAAGCGAATGGGGGAAATAAAAGCGTACTCAGAAATCAACGCAAGAAGACTGGTTGAGTAGGTGGTTTAAACAACTGCTACTTCCTAAACGAGAATAGGCAATGGAGTGGGTAGGCTCCCTAAAGGGACTGATACCCTAGATACCCAGGGAGGCACCTGAAGCAACGCACGAGTGCTTCCCAGTTGTTTAAGATGGTGAGAGCTGGGGATAAAGTGTAGACGCGTAATCCATTTTATTTGTGAATTCGTAGTTTTTTTTATTTATTTTTTACTGTTGGCTTACAGTGGTGTATGCTTTCAGATCTAGCGAAGATCTCAGACGCAAAGAAGGCGAGTGATTCGGGTGCACTGAAGCAGCACGAAAAAGGCTTTTAACTCTCCTACATTTTTTTTTTCACTCGGCAGGGAATTATTCGAGGAGACGGGCTTCACCTTTGAAACAATTGAGAGCACGTTAGCCAGACGACGCCGCGTTTAGCGCCTGCCACGTTGTTTTCACGGCAAATGCAAGCGTACTAAGTGCAAAGTGCCTTAAAAAAAACATTTCGGGGTTTCACAACGCACAATAACGCAGCAGGCTTGGCTTGGTTTCTGGGTAAAACTAGAAGACAGAACTTCGGCTCCTATTGCTTGCAAGGCACCGTAAGTAAAGAATAAGGTGTGGAAAGAATGGAAAGCTAAAAGAAAGCGATGCTTTAGATTTCTTTTAAACAGTGCTTTCTTTCACATAACGGACGGTAAACCATTTTCGATTTGGTTACTCAGAAGTGACGAGATCCTCTGGAGAATAAAAAGAACCAGAATTTTCCCAGCTGTCGACAGCAGGCGGCTTACATTCAGGCTTTTCTTGAAAGCTGTGGTTTAGGCGTCTTGAAGCGGCAAATGTCAGTGCTCGCTAACGGAGGATATACTACTTTTTTCGAAGGCAGTGGTTTTCAGTACTGCTTCTCACGATGCCATTGTTTCATGCTTCTTTGCATATTTCTTTTGTGTCTGCTTTCAAGTCGTTTTCAATAATACTACAGACGATACCTGTCCGAGTGGAGGTGCGCTCAAAGGCCTTTGAATGCTGACAATGGCGAGAAATAATTTTTTTTCGAGCTAACTAACAATAGTTATGAAGGTACGTTGTAGGAATTATTCTGCGAATAGTATTCTGAGGCGCGTTCGTGAAAACAAAATATATATGAACTTTCGCACAGGCACGTTTTGTACTTTTTAATTATTTTTAGCGCATATTATGACTCACTCAACTTTTATTAGGAATAGCATCGGAAGATCCAGGCTTTAATCGGGCAAGGTAGTGTAGACGCTGCTAAAACAAAAAAAATCACAGAATTTTATTGCACGAGCAATGACGCACACGTATTGTTCTCGTAATCTCTCCAAGTGTCTTTGGCGTACGCTGTGTTCCTACTTAAAGTGGCCACCTCCATTAAGAATTTGCCGCTCATATGCGATTGTTGTGCCATCATAAACTTGGCGCAGCATTTATGCAGATGCGCTGCCTATTACTCATTGTAGTAAGCGCTGCATCCGACTTGTGTAAGAGCACAAAGCCCCTTGAGCGCGTTGTGTGCCATTGCTACATCATGTCCAGCCTTTCTCCCTCTTCCGACGATATTTCATAAGCCAGACTCAAGGCAGCTTTCAGAAGCGATGGGCCTTGGGGCAGTTGCCGTGTGCGTGGCTTTAGGGCAGAAAGTAACGGGAGCCTTACTAGAATTTCCCAAGTCTACAGCTCTTGGCGACCAAATATAAGCTCAGAGTTCATAACCACGTGTTTGAGCCTGCTTCACTTTTTATTTTCGTTCGTTTATCCCCTTCTTCCAGTGCAGGGTAGAAAATTGGACGTGAGTCTCCTTAAGCTCCCTACCTTTCCCTTCTTCCATCTCTCTCTTCTTGTACGCAGGATAGCCTGCGTGATCGCCTGTGATAGTATTATAAGCGTTGCATGAAGAATACGATATTAACAGTGGTGTTACGCGTACACGCGCATGCAACCTGCACAGTCAAGCTATTCTCGCAAGTCAAATTATTATGCGTGGATGTCAGAAAAATTATAATCAGCAGGTATTCCTCAACGTGCCTATAGAACGTCACAAAAATAGGTCCGGACCTGAGTCATGGTGCAAGTGTAGCGGTGCGTTTTCCAGAAATATTTCAACAACTTCGACAGGTAAAAGCAGTTAGCCGGATAGTTATTACATAGCTCTTCTGTTTGAAATCACAGTCCACATCATCTTGCGGCACGTTTCTTCGATTGGCGTTAACCCGTTGAGCACGTTTACACCGCATCCCTGTCGATGCGATAGTTTTTGCCTTCTAATTTTCTTCTACCCCATCCAACTCGCATTCATTTGCTTAAATACGAGGGGCTAGTCCCGAAGTGGTTGTTTCCTCAAATCCATTCATACGCTTTTCTAGTGCCGGTGACGTGCATGAATTCAACAGGCAGTCGTTTCGTTGAACATGAGATTAGGTGTCCGAGAGAAATCAAATATTAACATGAATTCTAGCACTAATGTAACCTGTGCTGTTAAAATATTGTAGCACGTTCGGGTTGCCGTTTCTCATAAACGAGTCTGACAAGACATAACAATCCGACGTGGATATTGCGCGCTTGTTCTGAATTGCAGATCGCCCACAAAGTGTTAGCCTCTTCATAACACCTGAACACGCAAACATACGCACACGCAGGTGTGAGCGTAAAAGTACCAGCTTCGTGCGAAAGCATTGACTGCGATACCAAATTAGTAGGCAGGTATACGAAGTAGTTTTATGGGCCGGATAAACTTTGAAACCTTTGGTGCCTACATGAATTATCCAGTATGGTGTGAGTGCGCCCAGGTAGACACGACCAGACCATACTCGATGACCGTGGTCACTTGCTGTCAAAACGCTGGCGTGAAGAAGCGCGGCTTCAGGTGCGAGCGAAGTTACCTTCCTGCTGTCTATCGCGTCAACGCAAAGTGAGCGCCAATGCGATGAGCTGCGTCTTGTAACTTCTTACATATCTTGCATAGAAGACCAACGCACTGGCAAAAATCCCCACACGAATACAGGAAACTATGCGCCTTTCTCCGAGTCACAGGAACATGCACACGAACTTCCGCATCGGACGGCGGGAAGTCCGAGCGCAAGCGCTCGCAAGGTTTTATGAGGAGCACCTCAATGTCTTGTACGTAGACGCGGCCAGCAGCGCAAGAAGCAGCGCATTCGTCACCAGCGTCGTCGACAATCACGGGACCGAAATAAATGCGTCGTCGGTTTCCAGATAAAGTGCTACTGAGGCAGGGAAACTAGCGAGAGCGTTAGCCGTTACAACGAGACCGCACTGGGCAGGCGTCATAGTGCTGACGGACTGTCAGACGGCATGCCAAAATTTCCAGGGCCGCACATCGCGTCCTGAGTGGAGCGCACCAGCTCCCAGGGCCAGCTGATTGTCGCCCCTATCTCTCGAAACATGCACCCCGAATATAATCGGAGCTGACGCCAGGCCCGTGCCAACGCACTGCTGCGCTCCTTGGATGGAAAGAGGACCACGCGCTTCGTAGACGCGGCAGAATACACACGAAAACACCGGTTCACGGCGGTAGTCGTGGACGTGAACTCCCGGCTTACGCACGCGTGTAGTGTCGTAACGGAATACCCCGAAACAGCGGAAGAGGTAGCGATTGCGCATGCGCTTACCGACCCCCTCTGCGAGGCAGTTCTTAGCGACTCACAGTCCACAGTTCGCAACTACGCGCGGGGGCGCATTTCCTCCGAAGCTTTCCAGTTACTAAAGAAAGC